>NC_134173.1:43425286-44136119 GCF_964188355.1 Buteo buteo
GCTCGAGCTGTTCTATATCGAACCGCTCATAAGAGAGCATGCGGAGTATGTGGCTATATTTGAGAGAGGTCATTTGCTGTGCAAACAGCCTTCCCCTTCTACCCGCTTTGCCCTGGCAGTCCTGTCAGTGCAGCCCTGCCGTGGGAGACACAATGGTTTGCTGCGTCTCAATTACAACCATTGATTTTGGTTGGGGTTGGTAACGATGCATGAAATTGCTTGAATTCTAGAGGTTAGTGGGAATATAGCAGAGCTATCTATCAGGATATTTTCAGCTGATTTTTAAAGGCCTTCACCTTCCCTGTAAGTTACTGAAGAAATGTCCAACTACTCAGATGAACACAGAGCTACTGTCGAGCTTCCATGCAGAAAAAGTCAGGCAAACCCGTATGCCCAACCTAAGTGCATCAGGGCTGCAAAACATCCTTTTCCTGTTTTTTTTCCGTGAGTTTCTCTTTTTACAGGTGCAGGGACCTGAACTGAAATGAAGCACCTGAGCCAACATGAGGAAGGGGAGGTGGCCCAGGGCAGGGCGGGCAGAGGGCAGCAGCACTGCCTCCACCAGCAGCTATTAATGATGAGACGGGCTCAGCTAGTGCACATGGTAGAACATCCCCCTTATTCTGTCAGGCTACAACTACGTATTCTGTCTGAATAAACAGCCCATGGCTTATGGAATAATAGTATCGCAGTCATAAGTACATTTTCTCATGTTAGTTCTTATTTTATCTTAATTCTAAATGCTATTATAATCTAGAAGCATCATCGTGATGTCATTCCAATTTTCATTTGTCTTAGTGACATTGAGAACAATATTCCCCAGGGATCACTCACAAGGGAGCATGCCGAGTACCTGGCTGTGTTTGAAGAAGAGCATTTGCAGCATAACCAGTGATGCATAAAGCGATGAGCTTTCTAACTCCTGGTCCTGGAAAGTCAGCCTGTTATTCAGACAACCTGTCCTGGTTCTTCAGGCCAAATAGGACACTCATGCTTTCAAAGACTTTGCTCAGATGTGAAGGCATCTATTCATGCTGTGTGAGGAGCACAATCCACTTGACTCGTGTTTGTTAGCTATCTTCCTGCACGCTTTACCAGGTAGTTTTACTTTTTAAATGCACGTGATCAGCCAGAGTAAGAGAAGGTGGCAGTTTAAGATAAGCACTTTCCAAAACAGAACTGCCTCTTACAAAATAAGCATCCCAGGATACTATTCCACATACTTCCCTGTTTCTCATGCTTTTGGGTTATTTTGTTTGGTAGTTATAGACTCCCTCTTTTCTGTAGTTATGACTAAATCAATTACTTCCCTTCCTGATGGGGGAATCATTATTACCATTTTAAAGGTAGGAGAAAACGATACTGAGTGATTAGGGCCCCTATCCAGCGAAACACTTAAGCACTTGCATAACTTGAGGCACATAATAACCCCACTGTAGGACTGTTCACTTGTTCCAAGTTATGCAATCTTGGAGGATTTACTGACCCGGGGCCTCCTGGTGTGCCCAAGGGGCTCCCTGAGACGCAGCTCCCTCTACCTCGGCTGCACATTGCAGCCACCGGCCTCTCCTTGCACAGCCTCAGAGCATCCACACTGTTCTGCCAGATCTAGGGCAAGCATTAGTCCTGATTTAGGCCCAGTCAGCTCCTTTTTCATCAGGATATAAAGCTGAAGAGATGAATAGCTTATCCTCAAATTTGTTATTGAAATTTATGCAAAAAGTGGCTAAGACTGTTTATTTCTCGTTAACTCCAGATCAGATTTGCCCTGCTGTTTCAAACTATAACCAGTATCAGCATAGTCCAAAACTCAATCTGTTTATTTCTTTCTCAGTTATCACAGCAAGCAGCAAAGATTCAGTATCTTGGAGTTAGTGGATTATTTTGATGATGGTGTGTTTTGCAGAGAAGAATGCAACTCCCCCTCCTGCAGCTGATGAGTGTGCTCTGCTAGCAGGAATAAACACACTTTTTTTTGTCAATGAAGAAAGCAGGAATAACAATGAGTTTATGAAATTAGGGCACTGAACTGTTGAGAAAGAGAGTAATTTTTGTGATCATAATCCCATTTTTAAAAACCTCTGCCAATCTTTCCGCTGGTCTGATGAAAAGGTGGATTTTGCTGACTTGAATAATTTGAAAGTAAATGATGATTCTGGTGTACACTGGCAGGCAGAGGAAACTGTTTATATAATTCTGGGCTTGCTAATAACCTTCTTCATAGCTAGAAAGGGTGCCAGGGAAGCTGCTGGCTATGTAAAAATGCTTTCCCATTTCCTTGCCTTTATTGTTTTCTGTCACAGCTTGTTGGTTGTTTTAATTAGTTCATGAACTATTTTTAGTGTCTGTAGACAAAAATGTATTGTTCGAGCTAAAATGAGGCCAGGTACCATGAAAATGTATTCAGGGAAAAACATTTGGAGCCAGAGCTTGTCTTTGGCTATGTGCAGTGAAAGTTTGCGTGCTTAGTCCAATTAGTTACAGCCATGTCACTTCAAATAAGTGAGTGTAATTCTGTCACTGTACAGGGCAGATTTTGGCTCTCAAGCTGCAGAGAAATATTCTGAACCGCACACATCTAGCGTCTGCAGCATCTAGAACATTCTGGATTGTTTTGTCCATCCAAATTCCATTCATATCTTGCTGTTTAAGAGCAGAACAGTGAACAAAGCTTTTCAGTCAGATGAAGGACTTAGGCAAATGTGATTTTTGATAAGGCACCTCTTTGTAACTCATCTAATCAACTCTAAGAGATCTTAGAGTCCCTGCATTGTAGGCAGACCATACAGTACCCTGACTACTACCCATGTGTTTACACACATGTGTGCACACCATGCAGGTAAAGGTGCAGTGAGATTTTGTGAGCCCTAACTCAATCTGAAGGAAATAGAAACAGCTTTTCCATATGTAACAGTCTCAGCTGAGAGGCAAGATGTGGAGCCCTGTCATTATCAGTTTCCTGCAGAACTTCAAACCAAGTTCAGAGTCTTGATCCTTTTCTTCATGGTTGCCCAAAGCCCAGTCCCACACTATGCCTCTACTCTAGTCAACTGTTAAATTACTCTAATGCGATGAAGGCTCCATTACCAAGGGAGAGATAATCTGTGTGGAAGTAGTATCCATAATGGGAACCGTGGAGGAATCCACCAGAAATGAAGAGCTCTCCCAAGAACCAGTTAGAATGCAGTTAGTCCAGTTGTTACCACTTTCTTCCTGTGTTCCAATCCACCTTCATAGCAATATACTTTGACTAAGCTACCACAGAACCACAATACGTGGCATGTGGTAGAAAATGAGCCTCATCGTATAAAGCCAAGAAACCAATTAACCTGGCAGACTTAGATCAAGTGGAGCATCTAGTCTAGGAAGTTCCCTCCATTGCCACCATGACCTTCAAGGCTTTTCTCAGGAGCTTCTCTTCAGGTGTCCTCAGGACTGCATGACCCACTAAACATGACTTGCTTCTCCCTCCTACCACCTTCTCCACTTTGCTGCTTCTGCCTGCGGTGTGGCCAGGTGCTGCCCAGTGGTCCTTTGCACTCACTGCACTTGCAGGACATGATGGGTTTGTGACATGTGGGCGGAGGCAGCCAGGTGAATTGGGAGAAATTTTCCACGGAGACCCTGAATGACTCATCACCTGGTACACTCCCATCTCCAGCTTTCAATGTTTTCCTTGCGGAGCTATGTGGCCTCTCCAGACTCGCAGAGGAGTGCAGGTGAAGGTCCTGGGAGAGCGTTGATGTTTTCTTAGCACTTACCTCACTGGGAGGACTATTACACACTTCCTTTTTTGGGCTACCAGTAACAGATACTTCCTTATTTATAGAAACGCTAACTAGAAGTGCAGGCAGGAGCGGCGATCACAGTATCAAAAGGCCCTCTTGCTGCAATGTAAATATTCTTGAGGGCTTTGCAGTTCCACTTACAAAACCTGTGTATTGTTTTAAAGATAAATAATATAAACTTTAAAGAAGAGGTCAATCCCCAGTCTCAGCTGGCATCACTCCACGTGACTTACGTGGAAATATGCTATTTTACACAGAGATCTGCCCTTCCGTGTTTTGCCCAGTTCATGTACTCAGAAATTTTCTGAGAGCTCTGCGCTTCATAAAATGGCCCTGAATTAATTTGGGGTTCTTCCTGGGGTTCTTCCTGACATGTAATACCTGCATTTCCTCTCCCTTTTTCAAAAGACATTTTCAAATATTGTTAAAGAGGCTTGGAGGAGCCTTCTTCCCAGACAGCAGCTGCAAACAGTGAAGGAGGGAGAGTGACAACCAGGGACAAACAGCGAGAAATAATCGTTTCTGCAGAGGTGTTGAGTTTGCCTCCAGTTCAGACTCTGGACACAGGATGGATGCATCTCTTTTTACTGCTACTTCAGTAGTAACAGCACCAAGCCTGGCCTGGTGTACATGCAGCCTGGGAACCTCTTTGTCACCAAAAATGGAGATTACCCAGAGTGTACAGAAGGTTCATAAAGTACTGAATAGTGCTAAACAGCACAAACAGTTTATGCAGCCTGAGGCAAATTCTCTCCAACACAAATTTACTATTGTGCCATTTTTAAAACTTTTGTTCTTAATATCACACAACTGCAGATTGTAATTTGGATACGAATGGGTGACAATTCATTTCCTTAAAGGATACTTCAGATGGGTTGTAAGATGGTAGTAACTAACTCCTAGAGTCTCCCAGTACGTTTGCTTTCCATTCCCACCCAGGTTTCCGTGATGCTTTGGAAAGGCTGGGTAATCTCCTTGAATAACTACAGGTATTTAGGGGCCATTTTAATGAGCTAAATCTTTAGATTACTCTTAAGAATTAATTAACAATTTACTACCACTGCATGATTAGAAGAAGAAAGAGGCGATAAATGTGGCTAGGCTTTACATTCTGTTGGGGTGGATGTATGGCAAAGGCAGATACAGCCCTGAACTCAACAGCAGGCAGCTCAGCTTTGCCTGCAGCAAATGAAGCAGAACAGCCATCTCATCAGCCAGTGCCAACAAATGTGAGGGCTTTTCCCACCCAGGAAACCCACTTACCCATGGGCCTGAATTTATCTCAGTATCTCTGCGTTTAAATGTATGTATTATATATGCAACTGCATAATATTAAAGAGATAATTAATTTTGTGGCTACATTGTGCCTTGATTTGTTTATATCTTTCTCTTAAGTGCCTTGTTTTGCAATCTTACTTGAAGATGTGAGTACTTCAGCTGTATTTCTGACTCTCTCTGGATTCCCATATTGGCTTAGTTACAAAGAAGATGTCTCCAGGGCAGAGGATACCCACAGTTAGGCCTCTCTGTATGAAACATGTTTATCAATTCCTCATGCAATTATCTGCACATTAATTTGATTGTAGACCAGCACAGCATGCCTACAAGTTTGATGTTGAAATTCTTTACATCAGCTTTGTGTTCAGCTAGAGATATAACATATCCATGGAGAGCAAAGCTAGATATACTGCACTTAGTGCATGGAGAAGCTTATATTTCAGAAAGGAGAACAATTACTTTTCTCGTGGGATCACATTCTGGGTTTATCCACAACTCATGAAACTCACAGAACTGTCCTCCTGCTGCACTGAATGTATATCAATGCAGAATGGGCCGCCAGCAGTCTGACAGTGGATTTAAATTAAATTGAAGGATTAAAATTTGTAAGTTTTTATACACTTTAACTACATTAGCTCCAACAAGAATATACTGTAGAGACTGTTTTGTGTGACTTTCAAAGATCCTGAACACCTACGTTAACCAGGCCACCCGTTCATAACTATGCTTTCTGGCTGACACCATCAGTCTTGGAGAGATCTTTTTGTTCATCCAAAGCAATGAAAAATACAGCAGTCACTCATATGGAAAAAAAACCCCAAGCCCTACACCCATTTTGGATGCCTTCAGATTTACAGCATTAGGAAAAGGTTTGACAGCACCAAGTGTTTAATCTGCAAAGGGATTATAGTTATCTTCACAGCACGCACACATCATTAATGTTAATGGGAACTGCACCTCCAAGACTCGCCCTAAAATGCTGGCTGTAAATAGCATCCCAGTAGGATAATTAAAAGTCTGGTAGAAATACAGCAAGTTCCAACAAACATTTTCTCCCAGGGTAGGTGACCAGAGAATCTGGAATTGAAAAAAATAATCAGCAGTTTGCCTGAGATGGGTAGTGCGCCAGTTTTACAAACAAGGTCATACACAAAAGCTTTTTCCAACTTAGGCGTAATTTTAGTTGGTATATTTTGTTCTATGTTTCTTAGCCTACTTGTTTTTTCCTTCATTTCTGTAATCCTACTTGACCTGAAGTTCAATGCTGGGCTATGTTTGCAATCCTTATTGTATCAGGATTGCCAATTCCTATTTCTATTTCTCCCATGCTAACTACTGGGAAAGAAATATTGAAACTTTTAGCAGAATTACATCTTTTTTTCTCTCTTATTTATTTCTGCTCAGGCTTAACAGAAATCCACGTTTCATCACTGGAGTGCATTTCCTGGAAAAGAGTATGTCTTCTGCCAAAACTCTATCTTGTAGTATTATGGGGGCACCAACAGATAAGTACAACAAAACTTATCCATCTCATTTTCTTATTTTGCAAAGACTTATGATGAATGTGAAGCTAGGAATGAAATCAAAATAATCATCTAATACCCCGTGAGGACTAAACTACACTGTCAGAAGGAAATAACCTCTAGACTTTTAATGCCCCATAAGTTATCCGATTTTGAGATGATGATGTTTGCCCAAGGGGCAAAGTAAGCCGTGGGAATGGTTTTCCTAATCCACAGAGGTTTTTAAGTTTCTAGGTAACATTACAGACCTTGACACATTCTCAGTTGATCTAAGATGTTCACAGAGAGGCTCAGAGCTTATCCAGTAACCTTTGAAACTCCATCACTGACACAAGAGACTTCAGACTTGTTCTCCACCATTTCCTTGTCTTGGCCTCAGAGAAA
Organism: Buteo buteo; assembly: GCF_964188355.1. NCBI lineage: Eukaryota > Metazoa > Chordata > Aves > Accipitriformes > Accipitridae > Buteo > Buteo buteo. Next base: position 43,432,260 of record NC_134173.1, read on the forward strand.
AAAAATCTCCCAGCATATTCCTGAGTGTGCATGTTCAAATGTGTGCATGAGATGAGTGCCTTAGCACAGGATGTAAAAGACTTCAAACAAAATGGACTTGATTATTTATGGGGAAAGGAAAACAGCTTTGGAAGTGATGCCACAGGCAGCAGCTGATTGTGCTGCAAAACACAAGATTTTTAAGCAGATTTTTCTACAGTTTTTCTAGAGGAAAAAAACCAGTTTCTTACAATGGAGAATTTTCAGCCCAGCATGCATAAAAGAGCCTCTATCCTCTTTTCTGCAAACACTTAAGGGGAAAATAAAGAATGTCTCTTTGTTGTGTTTCTTGGTTTCTTGACCTCCTTAAAAATCAACTCCCATCCTCTCTGGAAGTGTCTTAGTAAAACAAGTAGTGAACACTTTCCTTAAATGGGTTTTCATTTGTCTACAGAATAGGACTTACTGTACACAAAAAGCAGATTAATCACTTGTACGACTCCACTGAAATCAATGGATCCTCTCAGTTAGGAATTGGATCAAAAAAAATGGCAAAAATGGGGTTCTACTTCTTTATACATCATTAGATTTAAAAGTGTAAGATCAGTACTGCCCCGCACAACTCAGTTAAAGCAGCGGGACTAAAACTGATCCCCTGAATGAGTAGCATATGGCTCTGCGGTGCACACAGAGAAAACGTAGCACAAGGCAGTCCTAACTTCTGGTTGTGCTCTAAGGAAACAACGTAGTACAGATAGCATGTTTGTTAATAGGACTGAATTATTGTTGGTGCTAAAAACCAAGCAGCTAACAAGCAAAGAGCCTCAGGCCTATAATGCTGCTGCTGCATCAGTGTCAGGAATGAATCTCTGCAACAACTGATGTTGTGTTGGAGAGCCTGAAGTCTGACCATAAGCAAGAAATACAGCTCCCCAGAGCCATTTGGCAAGCCACATCACACTTTGGGTGGCTCTGCAGGATCACTAATTCCCAGTAATCTCTCCCAGGCTAGGGAAGATACTGTAAATGGCCTTTTTCTGTCAGTCAACCCAAGTTTATAAGGGGTTTTATAAAAGTTGCAACTGGCTATGCAAACTCTTTACACAACCCTCATCACGGTGTGAGCTACAAAAAGTGCTTGAATACCATCTTGACCTCAAGATGAAGTGGCCTTAAATAGAAGATCTTCACCTTCAAAAGAACAGAAACAAAAACTGCCAGCATTACTCTATTACTCTTGGATCCAGGCATCATCCTTCAGCCCTGCACAGCACTAGCGTTCCCAAAGCTACCACCGAGCATGTCACCTGAACGACCTCACAGTCTGGGAGCCATCTTCTCCATGCCTCTGGTGCCACCTGCCCCTCCAGCATCTGCCTAGCTCACGTGCTGCCCCTCCTTTTCGGCTCTAATGCTTGCTCTAATCCCCTCACCCATGTTGTTCCTTCGGTCTGCACACTGTATGAAGAGAAACAAGCAAAACAGAGAGACAGGATCCTGCCATAAAATGAAAAAGGACAGAAACTGCAGATGCCTAGTAAACATGGAAAGAAAATATGGTCTAAGTATAAGCTTAGAAAAGGATTTGTCTTAGAAGGGATTTTAATTGCTCAATTAGTTATCAAGTACATAATTGCTTTCTGATGAGAAAAAAAAGCTGTTTTCCCAACAACAGTGAGGCTAGTAATTCTGAACTGCTGTGTGTTCGATTGCTCACATCAAACAGCTAGTTGTGTATCTGGACTTGGCAAGACACTTACACACAGTAAACAGTTATTTTTGACTTCACTGCCCCCATTTTGTTCCTTTACAGTGGCAAAGTAAAAGACACAGCAGTACTCATTAGGCATTTGCCCACACTAACAGATCAATGCACTTTCTGTTCCACAAAAGGGTTTCATGTTATATTGTAGAAACTCTTAATTTTCTTCTTCCTTAATTTTTCAAGCACTGATTTTTTGCTTACTGTCAAGGAAGGCAATGGGGAATTTGCTTTGTGACATAGAAACTCTTTAAGAAGTGGCTTGAGATTTTCAGTGAAGTGTATACAACTCTCTGCTACAGTAAGTAACAAAACCTTGCGTTGGTAGCTATTTCAGCCTGTTAATTTGATTCCTATCAAGATTTGTCTTTAATATAAAATTAATTTCATTTAGGCAGGTGGAAATAAAATAAAGCAAAGACTAAATGAACACCTTAAATATCTGTAGAAACAAATGAAAATTTAATGATATTTTGCATTCTGGTAGCATCAAGAAGCTAATGCTGAGCTAGATACTGTCATGACTTGCAAACAGTTTACTACAATTACATTCATTTTTACTACAGTAGTACAAAGCAGTCTTAAGGAAGAAAAATGAATGCAGCCCTTGGGCTTTCTGCTTGGCACCTGGGGGAGGGATTTACACCTGCAGGAAGCAGATAGAAAGCACTGCCAAGAGAGAGCTGTCAGTTCATCTGCTCTGTTTTTTAAGCCTAGTTTGCACAGGTTGGAAGGGTTTCCTAAAATGCAAGGTGGTGGAAAGGCAGCACAGTTAGAACCAGACAGACTTTTTTACCCAGACAAAATTGTAATGTCAAGGTCCAGTTTAAAGAATAGCTTAAGCTTTTTTTAAGACCATGCTTCTGCGAAAAAGGTAGTCCTACCTTTCCACTGCCACTTCATACGTATTTCTGCTACCACCCATGTCTGATATTTGGGACGAACAGAGAGCCAGGTCAGCTTACTGATTCAGCTAAATGTTAACCTTTTTTTTCTTTCTTTTTTTTTTTTCTTTTTTTCCATGGGCTGATTTTCAGGCAGCTGTGCAAGCAGATCCAACAGCTCTGAGATTGCATAATTGCCAGTGCTAATGAGAAAGACGTGGTGGGCACACACAACTGGAGCACATATGATTGCACAGGCATTTTTGATGGCAACATGACCTTGTGTTGGGTTAAGACACCACCTGTAGAAAGCATGTTGTGATGCTGAATATAACTTGGCACTAGAATTGCCATCATGTTTTAAAGATAATGAGTATACAGCTTTATATGCTATTCATCATGATGCCATATTTACCCTTAAACCTACACTATTTTAACTTATCTAATCGTATTAAGTCTGTACCCCTTACCCAATAAACTCACTTTCTTGAATAACTTGCAAACATTTAATTTAGCTTGCTAACTTCAACTTCTTTTAAACATTTAATTTAGCTTGATAAATTCAGCTTCTCTTAAACATAAACAGAAACACAGTATTCAGTATAACTTCTGAATATTTCAAAGCAAAGCCAGTAGCAGAAGTTCATCTTGGTAAGGACGCAATAAGAAAAAGATTTGTCTATGCCAGCCAGCTTCTAAAGAGCTACAGGCTTATCCAGTCTGAGAATATCCAAACTTCATTTTGGTAGAAGAGTACCCTCTCTTCCCTTGAACAACCTCATAAATGAGCACCCTATTTTAATGTTGGAGACAGTGAGTGCCGATTTTGCAATTTGACTTCATGGGAACTCTCAGCAGACCTTTTACAAGATGCTTGTCTTTCATTTCAGGGAAAAAGCTGACTGGGCAAGACTGTTTCCTGCTGGTTTATCACTTTTTGCACCAGAAGTATGGTTTTGGCATTTTTCCTCTCAACTTCAATGGAAATGAAGAACAAGCTTGATTGAGGTGTTGCCAGCTCTCACAATTTCATCACAAATCTCACTACTTCTGTTTTTTCTTAAAGCCTCAAGATTCTGGCTGACAGAAAACTAAAACTTTTCTATTTCATAAGAATCTCCCCTTGCATTAAAAGCAAAGTTTCTGTCTTTTTTTACTCGCAAAGTATGAAGAATGTGAGACAATTATAGTTTCAAGGCTGAAAAGTCCCACGTCAGGTATGAATAACCCACCTTTCTTTTATTCTTCATGACTTTTACGCCATTTAAAGGCTGTGGGGAATATATTCTTGTTTTCTTTAAGTTTGTTGTTGGCAGCACTGCAAATGTAGCAGGAAAAAACATAAGTATCTTTTATCAGTTTTCAGTGTGACCTATCAAACTGAAAAAAGTAGGACTGGGATTTGCAGAGCTGCCTCCAAGATTTGGACAGCTAATAAAAACGGAAGGAAATGGTGCAGATGAATGAAATTGCTTTTGTGTCAAGGGAAGCATGATGTTTAAGTAATACCCAAGCTGTTGATATTTTTAGTTTATTTCAGCTTAGTATTTTTTTAACCCTAGGCCATCAAGGTTGGTAATCTGTAAGTAATACAAAGGAGTTTTTTGAAACTGTCAGCTTTCCAAAAGTTAAATGTTGCTGTTTGTTCTGTCAAAGATATTTCACCTGATATAGTAAAATTCCCATATTCAGACAATCATCTGGGAATATCATATGTAATGATGTAGATAAATAAAAGAAAATCTTACCCTACCTGTGGAAAATACAGCCGTTGAAATGTTAATATTGGAAAAAAAACCCCGCTGAAATTATTTTATCATATTATGATGTTAGCAGAGACAATGTACAGTTCACATTCTCATTAGCATTCAGGGTTTAAAAACTGGATCATGCACAAAACAGACATAAGCGCAAGCCAGAAGGGAAAAACTGGTATTTTGAACATTCTCCACTGTTATTTTCCCCATCAATTTCACCTACTTATAGACAGACCCACAGACTGGCAGAGAATAAAAGTTTATTTATTTCCTGTCGTTAGGTATTCCCCATAAGTTATGCAGCACAAAAACCCAAGGAGCAATTTGCTTATCTAGTAAATGGAGAAACTCTGTTGTCGGAGTGTTCTATGTGGCTGTCATGAGACATACTTCTTCTCTGCCATTTAATTTATACTAAATGAACACAAAGAAAATTAATGACACAGTTATGCAACCAAGCTAAAACTTATTAATCAAATGTAAATACTTATTTTTATATTTCTACAAAGTAAAAACTGCTACAAAAGTAGAACACATTCATGGTTCCATATTATTTATTTAATTCAGGGTCTGTAACTCAGTCATAAGTATGAAACCTGACATATGTACCATCAGCCCAAAAGCCAACTGGATTATGAAACTGAAGACATTCATTTAAATTAAAACCTCACAAATGTGATTCTGTTGGAATTTCAGATTTTTAGCCTTTAAAAATCAAGAATTGAAAATGTGGGTCACTCAGGTTTGATTCTTCCTGCTTTGTTGTGCCGTGGTTTGAATCTATAAAAAAAGTGATTTTTCAGGTGAATCAAATGGCCCAGTTCTCTCAGACAGAAAACAGCATAAGCCAGCTCCGCGGGAGGCAGTTCTGCCCTCTTCATGGCCCCAGCAGCTGCTTTCACTTTCTGCATTGTCCCCACCTCTATGCAACCTCAAAATGTCTTGAAATTACAGTATCAAGGCCTGATTCCACTGCCCAAGCCCATCGATAACAACCCACAAAGTGCATTGGTGATCCACCATGTTGAAAGGATCGTTTCCACTTGAAAGTCAGGGGTTATGGAAACTTTGGTCCAGAACCTATGAGGAATTTGTTAATTTGTAAATGAAACACAGTGGGACTTCCAGTCAATCGTAAATGAAGTCTGGAGCAGTAGAGGTGGAGGGGAGGAATGATAGGAAAGCTGGCTTCAGCCAGCCTTCATGTTCATCCCGCTGGGGCTTCTTCTGGCCCCTTCCTGTAGTTTCTCAAGAAATATTTTCCCTCTTGCAGTGCCTGAAACCTCTTCTTGTCCCTATCCCCACCTAAAGCTTCGTTAGGTCTACCAGCTCCAGAAACATCACAGGCCTGCTTCAGTGTCCCAACTCCACCTTCCCATCATCTCAGTAAACCTCCTCTTCTCTTGCTTCCAAGCCAGGCTGTGCTTCACCCAAGGCAAGCATTAAGTCTGCAAAGCCAAGGGCAATGTCCTGCTGGGCCAGGATCAGGGGAACTCTCCCCCTGCTGACCAGAAGGCCTTTTCTGGCTTTGTGTGTTGACACAGCGTTTCAGAACATGTTCCCCTCCTTTTGGCTTCTTCTTGGCTTTTCTAAAGGGGATAAACTGAATCGGATTCCCTCCTACAGGAGGATCAATTGAACGTGCATTTTTAAGCACTCTGGAGGCTGCAAAACTGGAGCATGCATAGCACAAAATTTTGCTTGCTTTCCTAGGGGGGCAATATCCTGTTTCCACAGGCGGGGCCTATCTCTGAGATGAACGGGATTTGTGCCCTGTCCTGCTGGGTGTGCAATACCTTCCTGTCCAACACAGCCTGTACTTTATTTTTATTGAAGATCAAAATGGGATTCGTGTAAATAAACTATATCTCACTTGGCCTTCTTGGAACAGGTTCTCATGAAAGGAGTAGAGGTTTTCATAACATTTACTTGGAATATTTATTTAAACTTTGGAGGCCTTCAGCATGTACAGTTTTACTGTTAACATTTCCCAGACATTATCTGCAGATCACCTACACTAATTTTATCAGTTCACACCATATGTGGTATGATGCTGGGGCTTTTACAGGCTGTTGCCCATTTTTATGTATTTTCCTCACTGGTAAAGTAAAGCCATTTTAGTTGTATGGTTGCCTCCACTGTAAGGTTTGGGTTTTTATTAATTGTTTTGTCCGTACAAGGAAATGTCGAAGGCTTTAACTCTGAGACCAAAAATAGAGGGAAGGAAAAAGGGTTGCCAATATTGGGACCCACTTTTTCCTTCACTTCATTTATATTGCAATCCTCTTAAATACATGAGAAGAGCTATGCAGGTCTTTTGATTAAGCTCTATAAACCTGATTCGGAAGACTGCGGAGTTAACTCTAGGCTTGGAATTTGGAACTGAGAGTTCATGTTGTATTTAACATATATCCTTCATATGAAGAAAAAATCCAACATGATCCCTGCTCACAAAGAAAGAAATGGCATTCAAATAGGCTGCAAATGAGATTCCAGACCACCTCTTGAAATATGTTCTCCTGTGCCAATAATGTCACTTTTTCTCTGCTGGATAGCAATTAACATCCTTTCTTTAACCTTATTCTGCATATTTTTTGTGCCAAAGTGTCCTGGACCCAGTTGATATGCATGAATGCTCTTAGCCCAGAGGTAAATACCTTCCAGCAACAGTGAATCGTTCCTGCAAGGATTAGAAATGGGCAAAACATTCCCACTGCGTTTGATTCTAGTGGTGCAGCAAACCTTTGGAAAGAAGTGCTCAGTCCAGCTGAGTGGACTTAGCAATAGCCCACTTTCTTCTCATCAAGTTCCTGACAGGTTTTCCATAGCCCTACTCCTTCCCAGCACAGCGTAGGGGACCAATATCTTCTTTCCTCTCAAGATATGTCCATTTTGGTATTGCTTTGCCAGCAGCAGAAGGCTCCCCCTAATATCTGGAAAATCAGCTTGGAAAGTTTACTGGAAAGCTGGCAGAACAACCTTCTTAATTTAATGTTTGAAAATGACAAAGTCTCACTGAGGATTTTCCAGCTGCAGTTCTGGACTAAGTTTTATGGGGCAGTCCTGCCGGACTTTGGCCAGGCTGAAGCTGAGATAATCACAAGACTGTGGCCAAAGATGTTAGCAGAGAATTTTGTTGTCACAAATTCTTGAACACCTTGCATTGACACTGCATTTAATTTTAATTACCTTTTTTACATTGAACAGTAGGAATGTGTTTGTGCCAGTTTTGATTTGGAAATAAAAAGTGGGCCGAAGTCTTCCAAATGTTTCAGACAGAGGTGTTAAATGTTGAAATGCATTTTCCTGTGTTACATAGTAACGCAAATAACTGAGGAAAACATTTCTGACAAATTCAAGGTATATTTTGGTCAGACAGTTTAAACATGTGGCATTAGAACTTCGGAGAAACATTCATGCAGTCTCCTGTAGGGGTGGGTATTTTTTGCCAGTCTTTGCAAGGAAGCAAGATTTACACACTCTCCCTCTCTGTCTCTTGTATTTTTTTTCATTGTTTTGACAAAGGGGTGGAGATTTTACATATATTTGAAAAAAGAATAGAGACCTTAAGTATGTTTGACAGAGAGAGAGAGAAACCTTCGATACATTTAGTCCCTGTAAGCTTTAGGAAAATCAGAAGGTGTATAGAAAGATCAAAGTAGTTCCCCTACCAAGGAAAGGCAATTTTAACATAGCTGTGTTTCTACTCTATGGTGCAGCATCCATTTGGCCAATGCACCCTGCTACTTCTTGTTCAGTCAAACAGAAAGCAGATAGCAAAGGAGCTGATTATACTGCAGTGAGGAGAAGGGACTGAGTAAATGAAGGCATGTAACACAAATCCATAGGAAACTAGACTTCATTTGTTCAGCTGCTCATGAAATAATTTTTGTTTGGAATATATTAGGGTACTTAATTGCACAGATACATTTAATGATTCCTTTCTCATTTACTTGTTGAAGTGTGTTGAGGGATTTATTCAGTGCTAATAAAAATACCGCAACAGAACATTAACTGCCAAAATGCTTATCTGAAAAGGACTTCCCAGTTGTTTTCAGGTAGAGTATGGGTCAGCAAAGATAAAGGTTTAGCTATTTTCTAGTAAAATGGTGCTTGAATGTTATCCTGAAATACAAAGTTTATTTAATGTCCAAGAAGTGTAGACAACTGATAGGCCAAAACCAGAATTACTGAGAGATGGCTGAGACTAAGCAGTCTGAATTGAGAGGGAAGAGAAAAAAAAAACAGTTAGATATAAAAGGTATTAAAATGTGTTTGGATTTTTAATTATGTTGTTATTGCTCAAATAAACCTTTTTAAATGCATTCAAACAAATATATATTTATGTCTTGTATTCAAAATTGTTTACAATTAAGCAAATCCTTTTGACTTTGGGTAGAGCAAGAGTTGGTCTAGTTCACCAATGGACTTAAGCCTCTGTGTGTGGAACACTGCAAGCAATGAAAGATCAGAGCTACAGGAAGGAGTAGGAGGCCACAGTGGTGTTTTGAGAGGAGGTTAAATGCTGCTGAACTGAGGTGCCTTCATTCCATATGTATTAAACAGGAGTTCCTTGCTGTCCAATTATACAGCCATTCGGTTCACATTACGTGAAGAATGCAGATAAAGGATGGAGAAGAAACATTTGATTTGACAAAGTCACATAAGTTGAACAAGCTGTGAGAATAGCATGCTTTGTAAACAGATGTTGCCTTAAAAAGGATTTGGTTCAGAACTGGAGGTACCAGGAGGGATGAGATTAGCCCCTAAGGTCTCAAAGCTTGTTCGTGTAGTAAATGATAGTCATCATTCAAAGCTTGTTCATGTGGTAAATGATAGTCATCATTCAACTTTTTTCTCAGCCTTACAGAAATGCAACAGAAAGAATGTCTGCACAATCATTTGAGGACAGGCATGAGCTCACACTGCCTACTGGCCAAGAATTATGTGGCTATGCTAAATGCAACCCTAAGCCAACACTAAAATACCCTGTCTGTTAGCTGGGGTTCAGTGCCACAATAAATAGCCAAGAGATTTATGCCCGGTGAGAGGACAGGGAGAAAGAGCTCATACTTATTAGCAAAATATTTTGTAGACACTGGTAGCTACAGGTAGCTATTTTCACAGTAAGAGACACAAAACATCAGTTTTGGCATCCTTTCTCCAGACTGCACTCCATGAATATGACCTAATATATGTTTAATAATTTTCCGGTCAGATCACAGACTGCAAATGTGTCAAACATCGCATGTTGTCTTTTGGTGAAACGATTGTAGTTAGCATTTAGGAAAAATACAACCCTCAGGTTGTAATTTATGCAGTTCCATAGGCAAAAGGTCTGAAAGTAACTGGAACAAAAGGAGTTTGACATGAAGAAGAGAGATGAATGCACAATGCCAAGTTACATAATTACCTTTGAATACAATAATGTGTGCTGACAGTTCTTAACACTAGTAGTCATTGTATCCTAAATAAGCAAGATCATTGCAAGGGGAAGACTCTGTTTTTAGGTAAAACTACTTGCAGGAATAAACATATGCTCACTTAGTCTCTACAATTCACCAGTTTCAGCTGCCCACTGTGCTGTCTGGTGGCTAAAGTCACTGGGGAGTGGAGCCAGACCGCTGTCCTGAGCACTTGGATGCTCCTTCCATTTTCACGCGGAGAACACCCACAAGTGTCCTTTATCTTTCAGATTGCAGTCTCTGGTCTTTGAAGAATTACCCATCTTGACCTGTCTTTTACTTCAGTGGTATTGCTCTTTCTTGGTCTTACCAATGGCACCACTTTTTCTTAATCCTATTAACAACATCAATCCTGTGTGAGACCAGCTGTCTCCTGAAGCTCTTCCTCTTATCTTATGCTGAGGGTTGGACCAGCTGGACCTTCACAAGACCATTGTTCTTCAGCCAGATCCCACAGATTGTAGCTCTTTAATACCATGCACAAACATTATCCTTGCATTCTGCAAGCACAGCGCACATATATTCTTACTGACTTTATGGTGGTTCTAACAGGCCAAACAATTTACAGGGATCCACAGTATTGCTTAGGTAAGAACTAATGATTAAGTAGTCACGGAAGTTCCTTTGCTAGCATACTATTTCTCTACTGAGAAACAGTTCAGCATTTTTTCTTTATAACCATGGGTAGTCACAAGTTCATTAAACCATGTTATACCATATGAAGTATCTGGATGTATGTTATATACACTGGGGAGAGGGAATACCTTCTTTAAAAGCCAAAACCACATGAACAATGCCTTTGTGGGAGTTTTGCTGCGTTCACCCATAGGACGTGAGCTGGGCCCTAAGACCTAGAGTCATCTGTAGTTTTGAATATTTCTCTACAGGCAGTTGATCTGAAGTCAATTCTTTGTACATTTTCACCAGTTCTTTTTCTTTAGTTACATCATTCGTCATTTCGGTAGATACTGACAGTGGTTCCCCAGTTCCTCTGAGGATGTATATCCCACCTGGGTGGAGCTACAGAGGATGACTTTTAATAAGATGACATAGCGTTTTTTATAAGAGTATACCTTTTTATAAGATAATACAGTCCAGTCAAAGGATTCTTTTGGCTGAGTAATTTAAACTGAAAAGCTTAGGGAAGCAAACCTTCCTTCTGCAAAGTATTTCCAGTAAGCAGGCTATATCCTCAGGAAATATGAATCAACATGGTACTGCAAGAAGTCTGTAAGGTAATATACCAGCTGAGAACCTGTCTTGTAGTCTTTAAGTGCTGTTCATGTGGTATATATAAAAAGTCTTGGAATGTGTCTCTGTCACTTATTAAACAATGCAGAAGAAGCAGTAAACATAAAAGCAAAGATACCATGAGATCATCAAAGCCCTTGAGCACTGGGAGGCATGTACTTCAGCCAAAGGGCTCTGGTCTCTAAGAGAGTGATTACCTTATGATAATGGAGCTCCCTCAGCCTTTCTTTTTAGGGAGAGCATTTGCACTTTGATGGTGAAAAATAAATAACGGCATTGGCATTTTAGAGTGGTTAACCCTTTGTTTGGACTCAGCATTTCATACAGTGAGCCTAATACCTATTCAAGATACAATTCAAGAGCATAATATCCATTTCAGTCCATCAGAGTGCTCCCTCTGTTCATACACACAGTCTGTGTTTAGAAAAAAATGTAATGCTTCTGACAGCTAGTTTTGTGGCAGGCAGCAGATGGATATACTCACCCATCACACTTCGGAGTCACCCGGCAAGTAGGGCAGAGAAATTTAGGCAGATCCTCACTGGAAAGTAGAGCAAAGGAACTTCTTGTGTGACTAAGCTCTTCTGCTTCTGTACAGATGCAGGGACAGGCAGTATAAAATACTAACCTCCCCAAACACCTTAAGGTGTGAGAATGTGGTTAGCTTGAGGCAAATCTAGAATCCATTGTGGCTATATTGCTGCAGTGACTTCATTTTTTTATGAAACTGATCTTGATCCATGACACTCCCTGGAAATTTGACTTCCAGAGAAGTAAGAAAACAAGGATGTTCATGACAAAACACCTGTTTGCTGTTAATTTAGTAAGGACCTTTGGATCACAGCCTGTTATGATTCTGTCTTTCTGGTTTTCCTTACAGTGTCCAGTAAATAATGGAGTTAAAAGTAATTTTTCAAGTGCCTTTCATACCACCCTTCTGAATATAGCTCTGGTGCAAAAACTAAGTCTTCCTTTCTGAGATTTTTGTCAGGTGGAACATAAGCCAGACACTAGGCCTTCAAGTCTTTAACTGACTGGTCCATGGTAGAATAAAGAGCCCTTGGGAAAAATTTTCTGTAATGTAGTAACAAAACTTGAGTGACCCCATCACATATTTTCCTTTCTTCATTTTTCCTTGACAAATAATAAACTCCTGAAATATTTTCATTGCCTGATACTGCTTGCATGCACAAGTAATTTGCAGACTGATGTCTAAGTACTAGTTTGAATTCAATGCCAACTCATAATTGTCTTCTGCTGAGGAATGAACTTTCCTCACATCCATGACAGAAACACAGTCTCACTATTTGTGAGACTAACTGCTCCACGGTAGTATCATATGCAATTTGGTTATCTGCTCTTCCTCTCCTATCATTTGTTTGGGTCACGTTTCAGAGAACATTACCTATTTGTAATTTGTATTATGCAGTTATGCCAAAAGTGACATCACCTATCATCAGACATGTTTTGTATTCTCATTTGTAAGCATTAGTATTGTTCCAGTTTTTGGAATCAGGTTCAATAATATTCAAAGATGTTCTTGATCCATGCTACAATAAAACATATTTAATAAATGTATTTAGAAAGAACTGAAATGTTGAACAGTAAATATTTTCTGATTTCTTCTTGGCATTCAGAATGCAGTTCTGAATTAATTCTTTCCAGAAAATAGTGCAAAGAGAAGTTTTACATCCAGGATTGTTGGAGTTTCTACCCAGGGCTGAGCCTATTCAAAGATCTAATTGGACACAAACTTTCTAAATGCTAGGACTAAAGAGATTATTTTGACAGGAATAATTTATTCCACAAATTTCATCTCTTCTTTCTAAATGTGTAGTCTGCACAAGCAGCTGGCTTGTTTTCTTATTCTTTTAATTACACAGGCACTTTTATATCTGCAATTTGCTATAGAAATGATGACATTTGAAATGTGTTCTTTAGATATCACTAGCTAGATAAATGCCCGAGTACTGCTCAGACTTCTCAACTTGTGATTTTTTAAGACTACTACAGTCGATGTTCATGGAAAGTGGGTTTAATTCTTGGGACAGTATAGATCAATAAAATACTACTGGACAGGAAAAGGGCAAGGCAGTGCTGTAATGGCTTCTGATTGCCCTGTGGTTCTTCCAAAGGAGGCAGGCACATTTGTATGTGAGCAAATCATCAAAGGAAAAATGGAAAACATAATTATTCTTATCTGGGGTGAACTCTCCTAAAAGAGGGTGCCATACTTTGTTACTTGATTACTGCATTAACGTTTGCCCTCCAAATTCCTAGGGAAAAAAAATCCTAATTAAATGTAATTCAACATTTCTTCTTTCTAAAGCAGCTATTAAGGAAGACTGTTCCCAAAAGAATATAGTTTATATTCCCTTTTACTACATCACACTGAATATGGAAAAGTTCAAACGGTTGGAAGAAAATCTGTATCATAGGAGGTATTCATGCCAGCCAGCCAGGGGACCTTACCAGGGTACCTAAAAAAAGAGGTGAACCTTTGAGTTTCAGCAGAGTCAGGGAGAGGTACGGACCCTGTGGGGAGCAATCCTGGCAAGGGTCTGGCTTAAGCAGTCTGAACATCTGCAGGTCCTGTCTTTCTCCATTTGGTAAAGGAAGAGTATAATGAAATTAGCTGCCTAAAGGTTGGTAGGCGTATGCTCCCTAGGCCCCTCGTTCATTCCAGAGTGATGGTCTTTTTTCTGAACTGGACCTTAGTCCATAGAAGCCTGTATTACGATAACACAAGATTTCCATAGCTAGTCTGTTCCTCACTACAGTTTGTGTTGCTGTTTCATTCCAGAGACCTCTATTTTGGTGGGGTGGACAAACGTGATCCTAGGCAGGTTTGTGAGACTACACCTCTAGTTTCTGTATACTGTGAAACAGAAACATAGTATTATTACTACTAATGCTGCTGCCATTACATTATCTATAACTATACCAAAATCCACTATAAAGGACCATCCACAATAGGCCCTATATTACACAAATTGTTTAGGATAATGACCGTAATCTGTACAGGATTTCTTCTTCTTTATATATACAAAAAGGGTTGTGAACTTTGGCAGGATCTTACGAATGCCAAAAAGTGTGAGAATTAAAATGAAGTTCAGCAAGTTTATAAAATTTAAATTTGATCACTAATAATGAGTGGATTCCAGTTACTTCCCTCTCCTGCGACAATAAGCATTCATAATACTGTACTTCAGAATCCCTGTGCACAAGGGAAACATTCCTACGCCAAGGGTGTATAATGAACTGCAGTCCTAGATCATCACACAGGTAAAAAAAACCAAATGTAAAACACACGAGGCAAATAATAGGGGTTTTAATACTCGTTCTGAAGAGACAGGCGTTATCAAAGATACTTTTAATGGTGTTCTGGTTCACTGGGAAGGCTCTGAAGGCACATACCATTGGATTACCTCCTCTTGTGGCTGAACGGCACATGCTCAGCTGTGCTGTATCATATTTGGATCAGCTATGGGTCCAAATAGCACCTAAAAGCCAAATGCCAAAAGCCTAGAGGAGAGGTTAGATTCACACCTAAGGATCAAAACTTCACTCCAACCTTTTGAGTCTGGGCCAAGCACAAACTAGAAAAAATGAATTTGCCAGACTTTTTCCAGATCCAGCCCAAGGAAGCAGAAACCACACAAGACCTGAATAACCAGCAGGATTTTCACCATTTGCATGTAGAAAGTTCACCCATGAATCAATCCTGGATTCACCGTGGATTTGAACTTTGAAAGATAACTAAACATGGCTGGATTGTGCATTTGTTTCCCTGCCTTCCACATTTCAACATGCAATGCACTCCATTTCAACCCCCCCAAAATTTCAGCCAATTGCTGTTCTTTGTGTTTGTATCTGAGTTTTGCATCTAAATCCCTGAAAACAAAACTAAGCTTAGCTACCAGTCTGCCTGGGCTGATGTAAAAGCCCACAAAATCACATCTGGTTTCTCTTGATCAGAGCTCACTTCTGTCTCCACTGAAATTGAGGTGAAGCTTCACTAAGCAGTGGCTGAGCCCTTGCCCAGGCTGGAAGGGGTCGGCGGCAAAATTTCCATCTAATGGTGATTTATTTCTTTGCACCATCTGGTGGTTCTTCAGACTAAGTGCAGCAGCTGTTCCCCAAAACTGCCTCACTCAGTGTTGCAGTGGTGGTCGCAGAGGCTCACAGCCTACCTTGCAAATCATCTTGGGATAATGCAGAAGACAGCAGCTGTCACCAGAGTAGCTAATAATCTAGAATGACACAAATCCCTCTGGTATGGCAGAAATCCTGCTTTTTGCTTCAGGTTGCTACTCCATCATCCTGATCACAGGCCTCTTCGCAAAAGCATGTGGAGAGTAAAAAATTAAATCTGACAAAACTGTATTTATAAGAGGAAAAAGAATTCAGTCAAGGCTTAACAAGTGCTTTAATCAGGATATTCTATAAAGCTCGCCAGAGGTATGTGCCAACTAATAGCAACTTTTGACCCTGATTTTTGGCTTCATTGATTCTTGGCACTCAAACAACGTGCTGGCTCAGCACTCCAACGAAGCCGACCAATTGGATCAGATTATATTTAAATGTTTTTGGAGGAGGACAGCCATCATTGTTAGATGATTAAAAGATCTTAGGCTCAGAAGTGGTGTAACAAATGCATGTCAAACTATTCGACTATAGAGCACAGGTCATAGGATAGCTTCAGGAATTGAGGAAAAATAACTGAAAGACTTATATTTCCCCATGGGAATGCATGACATTATAAAGCCAGTGATGTCTTCACTCCCTGCTTATGAATCCTGGAGCTGGTGACTGCGGTGAAATGGTTTAAGGTCTCAGCTGTTGAAAACAGCAAATCCTAGTGGATCTGATTAGACAAGTTCTGCGAACCCTGCCAGATGCTGAACGCTGCTCACTTGAAACCTGGACTAATTCCACCAAAGCCAGTGAAGAAATTAGGAGCTAACAGAGTTCCTTCAGCCCAGAGTCACGTCCTTCTTGTATTTTTTGTTATATTGAAATAGCAAGGTAGTATGTCTGGATGCTTTGGAAAACTTTCTTTTTTATGACTTGAGTCATTTCTGCACACTCTGATGGTCTCTGGAGAAGTGGAAGTGGGCCATAATACTAGTGAGACCTGTCCTTGAAGAATATTCCCTGTGCAAAGGGCACAGCTCTCAGAACGGTGGCCTATGGCTAGCGTTCCTGGTACAAGAGCTGCCTCAGGTAAGGCAACCAGTGAGACTAGTGATGCTGTTAGACTGCTCTGACTGTGACGGGGATAAACAATACCCCCCAGACAGCCCAAAGCTGCAAGAAAGTTCAGAACAGGTGGAAAATCCTCCACTTCTCCTTGTCCTCTGCTCTCTTCTCCACACCCACATCCACATGCCCACAATGAGTGAAGGCTTGCACTCTTTCCCTCCCAGATCAACTACATTTTTGACTAGAGGCAAAACAATATTTAAACTTTCCAGTGTGGAAGGAAAATCTCTATCTCCCTGTTTTGCTGGGTCATACCATTCCGGTATTAACTGCCAAGCCTATTCCCCACCTGGACATCTGTGAGAAGGACCTCACACAATCGGGTTGCTCTCTCATATGAAAGGTTTTCTGGTCAGACACACCCTTTTTGAACTACATGGGAAACAGTAAAGGTTTTTTGGAAAGTATTTCCTCTCTCCCTGCTTCTGACTTGGATAGTTGTGATTTCATTGACCTGCCAGCCACTGAGCCCTGTTCTGTGGAAAAAGCTGTATGGATATAGCCTGCTGGAAGAAATAATCGAGCTGTTAAAAAACCCCAAGTAACAGACTGGAAAACAGATTTGTTTTTAAATAAAGACCTCAGTGGTAATGGATGTTTCTATCTGATCTATCAATCAGATATCTTTCTATTCAGTACTGATATTCTTATTGCAGAAACACTCCCATGAACTCACTTTCATGAAAAATGCAGAATATCCCACTGTTCCTAAAATAGTAGGGAGTTTTTCTGGTTTTTTGAACCTTATATAGACCTGTATCTTTTTAGCCTTGTTTTTTAAGTTGATCCAGCACACAGATGCAGGGCATTATATGCCATGAATCCACCTTTAAAACACCTTTACTCACACTTATATTTGTGAGTGGTCAGCTTTAAAAACAGATTCATTTATCAAGCTTGCATCTACATCTGAATTCAGGATAAGGGTTTGGCTCTGATAAGAGCACAATTTCTGCTATAACAGTCCTGCCTACGCTGGGAAGGACTTTCTTTGATCTGTTATAAACTGATGAAGGCTTAGTAGTCATCTGAGAAAGTCTTGGTTCATAACTCATTTTTACAGCTATCTGATTTCTTTTCATTTGTTTTGGGTTTATCTTGGGTATGAGGCCCCTGAAACAATTTTAAACTTCTCTACAAAACTATGAAAGCAAAATTTTCTGTGAAGCAATCCAGTTTCTCTGTTACCATGATTAATCAGATTGTGATTCCCCAGCAAGGCCATCCCAAGGCCAGAGCAATTAAGAAACCTGCATCCTTTTGTGGTTCCTGTTCTGTATTTATTTTTATATACTCTCAGTAACTACCTAGTAATTTCAGTTTAATCACTGCAGTTCTTTAGTACACTTCCCTCCACCTCCAAAATGGAATTCTTCATGAACTTTTTGTCCCCATGCACTAATCTCTTTTCGTGACCTGAACAGCATTTATCCCCTGGTCATAAACAAAATCTGTATTTCATCACATTCATCACTGTTCCGTGCTACAGCCAAATAGCTGCACTCCTACAGCTTCAAATGATGGCACAGAAGAGAATTGTTAGATATGCACATTCCAGCTATTCCACATCTGCCAGGTCTGTTGTGGGCAAAAATGAGGAAACCAGAGCCAAAAAAACAACCCTGCTTTGTGTGTATGTTTTATTTTAAACCATTCTGAAGCCAAGAATGTGAAGATCAACCAAATGCTGACATGCTAGTAATATTTTGTTTTACACAGATCTATAAATATACTTATCACTGTTTAAACTAAGACTGAATATACTGTAGTCATAAGAAACACACATGTTCTAGAGGACAGACAGAAATAATTATATGAAACAAAGACTGGAAACAGTTTCTTTTTCTGGGTGGAGTTAGACTTCCTATAAAACTTGATTGGGGATAATCTTCCATTCCTTGTGCAGGTGAACTTAATGGGAGTTTTCTCTAGGATTGGGCCCAAACACAAATAATTTTTTTGTGCCTTTGGTTTTCAACTTTTCTGCAAACTTCTTTCATTCTGGAGCTCCTTCTAAGCTGTCTATAGCTATGAATAGCAAAACTGTTATCAGTAAGTCCAAATTCACTATATAGGAACACCCCCACTGGAAAAAATGTAGGCTCCCATAAATGAAAAAAAAAAAATGTTCAAAAGAAACACAGAATTGCCTCAGCTAAGGAACAGTCATGATTAATCTAGCCTGCCCTGCTGTCTCTGTCAAAGACCAGCACCAGACACAGGACTAGAAAACTGGAGTGGAAAGATATAGCAGAATCGGGAAGAAAAGGATGGGAAAGGGAGTAAAAGTTACCTGTTGTATGGACGGAAGGTACATACTGATTTTCTGAACTTTCCTTATGCTGAAGCTCAAGGAGAAGGAAGAGGCAGGCTTCACTGACTGTCTTTGGTGAAGACAAAGGGGAAAAAAGAAAAGCAGTAGTGATAATGAAGGGTTGTAAGCAAGGAGGGGAGAAACTTCTGGTTCTTCTGTCTTAGAACAGGCAGGGCGGGCAGGAGCAGAGGTCAGCTTGTGTAACGGTAAGTGTAGGATCTCCAGAGAAGTTGCACTGGATCTACTCCTACCCAGGAAAGGAAATGCATTTGCCTGCGTGCTCCTGGGGAGGGCAATAGAGTAGGTCACTGGCAGACTGACAAGTGAGAACAACCACATTGATAAAGTGAAAGATGTTAGATGGCGACCAGATTTTGAGTAACAGGAAGAATTAAAGGTGGAAGGTAAATTGCTGAAAATGGCCACAAACACTGAAATCTACTATGGAGCTTGGACCTTGAAAGACAGTATTTGATGAGGAAATGAAGGTGGAAAGAAATGGCAATTACTGAAAGAGACTAAAGACCAAATTGCCCCACAGGGGAAAAGATAAGAAGCTTACCTTCCTTTACTAATAAAATCACATTCACAAAATCATATGTGTTTGTTTTAAGAAATACAAGCAAATAAACCCACAAAGAATCTATTACAATTAGGAAATTAAGAACCTACTGTCTTCCAAATCTATGAAACAGGCCAAGTGAAAATGAAATTTAAAAAAACCAAACAAACAAACCAGAAAACTGTAGCATCTAGGACTGGATAAAAAGTTTCTTTTGATAAACTAAGGGTTAAAATATCTGACACTTTAGGGATTAGATAGAACTTGTGACTTGATCAGTAAAAGATTAAGCCATCTCTGTTGTGAGATTGGTACAATACATAACTGTTAATAGTACAGTTGATAGAAAATAACTGATTGATTGATTGATTGATTGATTGATATAGAGACTGAAGTTTGTTAAATGCTTCTTTGCCAGAGACCTGCCATTATGCCAGCAAGTAGCAGCTGAGATTTGTCAAATTTTAGAGGACTGCCTGTCTCTATATCAGTGACTGGGGAGCATTTCTGTTTCAGAAAAAGAAAACACAATTTTCTGAGTCAGTGCCTGAGTTGGCAGAGCATTTCTAGATTGAAGAGATCTGAGTTCAGAAGAGTTCCTCTCACCAAGTACCATACATCTTCCTGGGTGGGAAGACACCTTTGTGAGTCACTCTGGTGTAGCATTAGTAGCTCCTGGCTCTGAAACCAGACCTGCATTCACATGCAGCAGGAGACGCATTTCAAAGCCCATCCCCTTCTTCATTCATGCAGCACAAGTGGCTCGGCATATACACCACTCACAAGCACAACAAGAGGCAGCTTGAGAGAGAGAACCAAAAAGCTCTTCTCTGCTTGCTTTTCAGAAGAGGCAGTGGACCAGAGGGAAGCATGCGGTTACCCAGATCTGACTTGTGTGCTGGCAGTCAGACCACACTGATTTTGCATATGGTATATAAAATGAGCAAACATAAAAACGGGTATTGATGAAGTGCGATTTCACCCTTAAAATGCAGCTGAATCCACTGCATCAGTCCAGACAAGTGCCAAAAATGTGAGGGAGCTGCAACAGTATCACATAATCTGCACAATGAATAAACTTAGAGTTAAACGGACCTCACAGCATGAATGTAGAGACTATGCACATCCAGTGTGAGAAACTCTCATAGTGTAAGTAAGATTCAGAGATACTTCCTGCAGGAACAACAACAAATGGGATACTTAAAGAAATTTCAGGCCTATGCAAAAACTATCATCACTACCACTTAACAGCAGTAGCAGAGGGGTATTGAGTTCAGCAGTTTGTAGATAGCCATGGGTAAGCCAATAACCAACCTGTGTGCTTAGTTTCTGCACATTTAAATGGCTCAGTCCTTGGATATTTGGCATCTTTTTATGGTTCTATTTACTCACTTGGCCCTAGGAAAAAAAGTTGGTTAGGAGGGAATGAGTAACCTTTTTTTGCCTTGTTTTTTTTCCCCAAGAAAGGAGAAGAATAATCACTTTCTTTTTTTTTTTCATTGTTTTCTGCCAGCATGTTGGAAGATGGGCACATAATCAGACTGATAAATTTTCCTAAGAATTCTAGAGGGTTTATCTGAACCAAATGTAAATACTAAGCAATGAAACTCTCATCTTTTTTATGTTCAGTGTGGTTACAGAAATCATTAAGTTGAGTAGGGCTTGGACTGAGATCTGTAATATTTTTTTCCATGTTCATCAGAGATCACTAAGTAACTTGAAAAACGTTCTTTTGTATCTTAGTAAATAAAAACAAAAATTAAGGCCAAATTTTTCTCTATGTCATTCTGAAGTGAAACATTTTAACTTCCTTTGAGGTTTGCCCTTCCCTTGAAAGACATATTAGAGTTTAAAAGCTACCATTAGATTGACAGACTGGCATGTTGAAACTGGTGAGATTATTACTGATGCTTTATGCTCTTTGGAGCATGACTGCTACACTTATTTGGTTCTCAGTTAAGTGTTCATGTGGATAATTCCACTGCAGTCTTCCAAGGAGAAGTTCAAATACATCAGTATTTATGCTCTTTCTGATTCCTGAACTGTGATCTGTAGACATTGTTTGTAAAACACCTGAAGTTTATTAAGTGCTTGGCACTCATGGGCATCTTATCTTTTTCACATAACAGCATCTACCTGCTGTTTATCAAAATATATGTAGAACTAAACAAATTAAGCCTGGGATTATATCACCATGACAGACAGACATAAAGGAGTTAACAAAAAAGTGCAAGCTAAGTCTCAATTTGTAATTAATAATTAATATACATAAGATTGCAAACCCTTTACTCCCACTGGCCTGCTGCTACTTATCAAAGCATTTTCAGTGCAATCAATGAAAGGTGTGTTAACTGCTGACAAACATGAAAATGAGTCTGCAAGTCTTCAGTACTTCACGTACACTGCCGAGTCTTAAGTCAAATCTTGCTGTCATTTATTCAGGACAAACTAGATACATTATATAGCTGCTACTTCAAGAACTTGGTGCTTTTTTTTTTTTTTTTTTTTTTTTTTTTTTTTTTTTTGCTTACTGGCAGGTTTTGGGGAAGAATCTGCAACTTTTTCCTCAGGTTTGGAGTAGCTCAGGCATGTCTACAGCATATGTGGCTAACAATTGGGTAGCACATGTCAATAAGTCAGGCCAGCATGGAACTGGCAGGGTAAACTCCCCTGTTTTCTGTGGACATAAATCTGCTGCAACTCCCTTTGATGTCTGAAGCCACCAGTGCACAAAAATTGTGCCAGAAATCTGACCTAATGTGTTACAATGTACATATCCTAACACTGAATAATGTTGGCTAAATCTTTAGTTATCATAAGAGGTTGAATTTCTTCCACAGTCAGCTTGCTTCATATGTCTGGCCCTTCACTTGATAATTTTCATTAACTGAACTACTGAAAGCTAAAAGAAAACTGAAAAGGAACGTGTGAGCATCTCCTTCTCTTGCAAGCCATAGCAAGAGAGGCACTGTAATGGCTCTCCCTGTTACCAGACCTGCAATGAGAAGAAGAGAAGCTGGCCTATGACATCTGCTCTGTTTCCACCCTTTTATTACAAATTTCTTATACTATACCATAGACTTTGACATTGGTAGTACTTTGCATAGTCCATAGGTTTGACGGGCTTTCACCCATAACCTATTCCTCTCAATCCAACCAGCTCTCAATGCTGTTCTGGGAACCACAGCACTGTAAGAAAACTCTGGCAGTGGCTGTGCCTTGGTTGAGTCTTGCATGTAATATATGCCTTTGGAAACAACTGAGAATAAAATATACATTGGAACAGAAGCACTGAAGCAGCCACATGGTTACATTTTCAGCACTCTTCAACCTGAAAAATTATTGTGATTTCTAGAACTTAGCGTTTAACTTTCTCATGCATGTAACAGTCCCCGTTTGTACCATGTGTGCCCTGTTTCTCTCTACTGATCTCAGTAATAAGGAGGTACTGAAACCTTAATTTTAGCTGCTGTGTGTTGACAGATTAACATGAACAAGTTGTGAACTCAGGTTTGGATGATGGGCGATCACAGGACATAATACAAGAATCATATTCTTAGTGTGACATTAGTGTTAGAATCCTGGTGGCATGGAAGGCTTCAACGTTCGTTAGAAATTTCAAACTTCTCAAGCATCTAGAAAGGTGCCTTATTCTGCCAAGTACTGAACATTCATCTTTTGTAGAAAGCTGTTCAACACATTTCTAAGAGTTGAAAAAAGGCATGTTACCTCCTCCCTTAAGTCGTTGAGAGAGATAGCGAGTTGTCAGTGTGTTATATTTCAGGTGAATGAAGGTTTAACTCTGGTTTCTTACAGTTTTCGTAATAAAGACATCTTTCTTTACTAATAGAGATGTTGTTCTTCACCTCCCACATGCTATTGCTGCTGTTTCTTACAAATACAAACTATTGGACTTGATTTTTAAAAATGTTACGCAACTAAGGCTCATGCTGTCTTCATGGGGAACTCTGAGTTCTCAGTACATCAGGTCCTCACTCATTAGTCCCTTATTTCATTCTCTCAGTAACACAGACCTGTGTTTTCTTTCCATGAGATTTTTATACCCTTTAATGTCTCACACAGAAGGCTCTTTTTTCCTTTAGCTGCATACTAATAACATACAGCTTTTGAAGACATTCTTTATTTCAGCAGTTAGCTACTAGTTATTAGCTATTCACCTGAAAGGTAGATGATAGGTATTATTATCCCCAGTTTTAATAAAAGAAAAACTTGTGACCTGTGGGCATATGGGAAAAGGTTCCTCCTTCCTCTTATAAATCTTTCCATGAAATCTCATTCTTCTTACTGATGACTGTATAAGGTTCCTCTTAAAATGGGAACTAGTTCTTTCTAACTGAAATTAGTTGCTAGATGGAGAAGTAGTAGGGAGAAGATTACAGTGCTGTTGGTGGGAAGACTACTGGAACTGGCTAGAGAAGCTGGTAATTAGTGAAAATTAATCTCAACAATTATAGTGGGAGAACTAAATCTAAGCAGCTTACAGGTTTAAGGCACATTGCAAACTGTAAACTGACATTAAAATCCTCTAAACCTGTTATTTCCTTGTCTTTAAATACATTTCCTGTGTGATTTTTAGAGTATCTTTGCAAAGACATTAATTTCTTGCAATTTTTGTGCCTAGTGCTTTTTCCAACCTTCTTGAAGAGCCTGACTGACAAAACCATGGGGGTCCATCCACGTTTGTTTAAGTGTATAATGTAACTGATACTGCTTATATATTACTGTTTGTACAGTGAGACCGCAATTGGTGAGAAGAATGGCATAAAGGCTGTTGAATGCACTTCTTATTTATGGAAAAAAAACTCTTAGAAGACTTTCCTTAATGAGAATAAAAACGCCTTTATTTCAGACTTTCATTGAACACCTATTTCTGTTGTGTGTTTAGCATCTATCTTATACACTAGTTTTCTGGATAACTGTCCTGTTTGAATGCATAGGCCTCCCAGGGATAGCCTTGGATGGCTGAATCTGAATATCTGGGCAGTATCTCCAACAATTTTGCTTCTCTGTTTCATGAGAGAGAATCCAGCTTTATTAGATTTTTTCCCTATTTAATGTGCTGGGTATGTGCATGGTTTGATGTGCAGCATAATATTTGTTTGGTTTTATTTCCCCTCTGTGACATATAAAATCTAATAAGCAAGTCTTTTTCTTTTGTTGCTATGGCAGAAAGATTCTTGAAACACTTAATGATAGAAAATAATTTAAAAAAAAAAATATTGAGTGGCATCTCACTTCTATTTTTGGCAAGTTTGTTCACATATGTGTTTACAAAGCCAGAATTCTGAAATGCTCTAAGCTAAGAGTTCCACAGTGAAACCAAGCCAACCTCATAAAGTTCAGTAACTCCAGAGTCTAAGTTCTTATGCTAAGTGTATTATTGTTCAAAAGGAACTTGTAAGGATCATTTACTGGGAAGGCATGCCTTCCTAATAACTTCCAAATAAAGCTTTACCTGCTTGCCACAATGAGGCAACACATAGGGACTGTGCTTTACAGGCTGTAATTTCAACCCTGCAGTTGTTCAGTACTCCAGAACGCCATTTATAAACTTTTCAAGAGATTTGCTTGCCCAGCTCCATCTGAGTTTGGATGTTTTTCCAAGTGTCACTGTTACAGAAATTTCTAGTAACTTTTATAGTGTTTACTGGTTTTAGATTTCAGGAGGTGCAGCATCGGCCTGTGGTATCAAATGAATAAAACAGAGAATTATAAGATCATGTTTCTGTAAAAATGTGGCAAGGAATGGTACCACTTCAGTGGGATTTCCTGATTATATGGCATTTTGACTTGCATGACCAATTTTGGTTTGCAACCACATCTGATAACTAACTAGCGAAGGAGGCGAAAGCTTAAAATTTACCATGGATTTAATGCTTTTATTTCTTCCCCTATATATACAATCTTTACCCTCCATTTTCCTACTTCTTGATCTCATTGCCCATCTTGCCCAGTACCCCCAGAAACTCTCCTGCATTATCTGTTCTACCATGACCATGTTTTATTCAGCCTAACTTCACAGCACACTACATCCATCCTTTTGCACTGCCCCAGAATGCACTCACACACCATCAGACCCCTTTGGGCCTGAAAATGTCAGGAGAGAGCAGGTGTACCAGGGAATGTACTGGGGGTGCAGAGAAAAGCTGTAGCAAGAGTAAATCCTCCTATCGTGATGGGGCCTTTCTGCTCATTCTGTGCTTTCTGGTACTCTTGCTTCCTTCAGGATGCTTCCTGAGCTCTCCAGTTAAAGAAAAAAAAGAGCAATAAAGCATGTGGGACCTTATCACAGTCACATTATGCCAATGTTACATTCACATGGAGGAAAAGTGTTCTTCCCGTTTAACTGTAGGTACCAAATTTATGCTCCCCCCTGCAAGCTCAGTGGCTTCCATGAGCCAGACAACTCAACTAGATACTTACAGCTCTATGTTGTAAGCAGCACTAAGGCAGTCATGTAACTTCCACTTGTTCCCACACTCATACTTTTGTAATGCCTTTTCCTCTTCAAGGATATTGCCAGAGCAGTTGCTAAGTGCTTGAATAACTCATCCTTGATGAAGGTGCTATCAACATAATTAACAGCTTCTCAGGCAAAAGCACAATTGTGTGGCAGAAATTTTCTCAAAAAGTGTCCACTCTAAGTCAATAAAGTGTGTCTGCCTGAGGTAGCACAAAAGCATATCAGAGAGCCAAGGGTTTTTTACTGACTCAATTTTGAAGAAACAAGATGAACCAAAACCAGGACAAGTACTGTTAAAGGTAATTTTTAACCAGTGACTTTTTTTCATAGAGTTGCTAGAAGTAACCAAATACAGAAATATACTACATAGGTACGTATTTATTTTTTTCTTGCAATCCTAGCTGCTAATGTAGTCATGTAAGAGTTTTTTTACATGGACAAGATCTTGCAGCAGATGACTTCTGAGGCCGGGACCCAAGAAGGGGACAAGCTGAACTTGGTATCTCTTCCAAAAGGGCCCTCAGAATTGCTGATGCCAGGGAAAACTAATATCTTTTTTAAAGTAAAAATAATTTTAATGGGTCAGAGGCACAACACTGATACCACACAAAGATTTTTATGTGAAAACAAGGCATTTACAGTATTTTGCTGAAATATAATCTAAGGAAATGATGTAATTACATGTTATAATGAGAACCTGCTTTCTATTATTTCTCTCAAACTTTTCTCCATGTCCCAAGTGCAAGCAATGCCTCTGCTACAGCATGCACAGCAAGTTAAAAACCAGGACAAGAACAGGTAACCATACACAAACCCCAGTGTGTTTCACTAGCTTGTGAATTAGGAGGTAGGAGTTGGAATTTCAGATCTCACTCTGGAATATTTTGTGGCAGTGGGCACATCATTTTGTCTATATGTAAGATGCTACAAATCTCTTAGATATCTGAAAATGGGAAAACATTGAAAAAAGCAGATTACTGGGCCTGTTAAAATCGTATAAACTGTCCTTTAATAATACGTACCAGATCAACAGCACTTATCACTCCAATGGTAGCTTCACTCAAACACCATTATTCCAGACCCAGTTTCATCCCAGCATCCCACAACAGTTCTTGATCTTGGCTTGCAACTTCTGTAAAGGAGAGTAAGAAAGCACCACCAGGATCAACACCTTCAGGGACTGTCCCCAACACAAACCCAAACCCCAAGTGGGAATTCATGAGGATCACCAGGTGAGGGTTATGGCTAATAGAAGACCAAGTTTTGGAGTGCCATGGGGAAGGACGCTAGATATAGAAAGGACTGCTGGGTTAAGCTTGAAGGCTAGGGAGATAGTGCAAAACAAACAAACCAACCAAAAAAAGTTTTAGGAAATTCAGTGATGGTCTTTCTTAACGTGAGAGGTACTGGCGTTGCCTGGCAGCAGCTTGCAACGTAGAACAAGGAGGTCTACAGAAGTCAGAGCCGTGAAAACAAGAGACTGCAAAGGTAAGAGGCTGTTCCACACAAACCCAAACCCGTCATGTCCTAATGTGCCCACCCCACACAGGGGTCTTTTGGGTCACGGCTTGTTCCGTGATGGAGTTTATTAGTAACAGGCTGCTGACACCAACATCTACATCTCGCGCTGGCAGCCAGCACCTCAGCCCACGCCATGGCTGTCCCCGTGGCTCTGCACCTCACCCGGGCCGCTCCGCACCCCCGTCCCTGCCAGCAGCCATGAGGTGCACGCTGCAGCCACGGTGGAGGCCGCTGAGGAGGAGGAGGAGGAGGAGGAGGAGGAGGCACGGGTGGCTGAGGCCGCCGGCCACTCAGCCCTGCCTTGGCGTGTGGCAGCCCGAACAGCCGCCCGAAGCGTGGTGGCAGTGCTTCGCTCCCGCCTCACAAACAGAGAGTGGGAGAAAAAGCGGTGGGCACGGAAGGCCTTGGCTAAAGACAGCGGTACGTGGAAACCCAGAACACCTTAATGTGAGTGTGAAATAAGAGTAACTGGAAACCCAGCCCAGTACAGGAGTGTGGGACATGGCTGCAGTGTGCAGGACACCCCACAACAACCTGGAAGGCCACGTCAGGCCGCGAATATCATCTGTGCAACCGGGATTTGAGAAAGAAATCGGTATGTAGTCACTGAGAGAAGGATCTTTGGGAAAACAAACCCCAAAGTCTGTTGACTGAGCATAGGAAAAGCTGGTGATAAGTTCACTTTTGAAATTAACTAACATTTAAATTGTTTTAAATATTAGTAAGGCTAATGTTTTATTTTTACACTTAAAGGTGGTTTTCTAAGTTTTGTCTTTATTGCCTTTTGCATTTCGGAATCATATGCAAAACAAGTACCCAGGGTGCTTAATGTCTTTCTGAAATGTAAGTCTTCTATTATGGTGTGTAGTGTAAACAGCGTGATACTTCCCCACAAAATAAGTGGATTTTAAAAAAAAAGACAAAAAGCGTCTTCTTTTTTAATTAGTTCCCACTCGTGTCAGACTGGCTGTATTTGTAGTAGAGCTGGTTTAAGTGCACACAGGGATGAGGGCTCTGGTGTGCTACAGCCAGGTACTGTGGTTTTTTGAGATTATCAGGCTACTTGCTCTGCTACACACCGCTGTAGTGAGAGAGGCAGCACTGTATTGCAAATCAGGGGAGGGCTGGATCAGCACTATTACTGTTTTGTGTTGGGATTTAGCATTGCTGCAGTGTCCCACCTAATGTGTGGACAGGATTCTCCAAGTCTCGTGCTGCCTGTGATCTCTAGTTCAGGGGAATACAGAAGTGGGTTATTTGCTTCTTACTCTTTCCAGGTTCTCTCTTCTTCCTGCAATCTCCTTTTCAAAGAGTGGTGATAGAATTCTAGAGATTTAAAGAGGCTTTTATTGCACTATTGTGATTTTTTGCACTATGTCCTTCAGGCCAAGGTTGTGGTTTCATGTTACAGCAAAACAATGTGACAGTGAGCTGTTGCCAAAAGGAGCAGGCCGACTATTTGCCCTTCATCTGCAGATTCTTGTTCTGGCTGTAGCAGCCAGGTCCCCCTATTTAATTTTCATCCAGTCTAGTGACCGTGTGGTTTCAGGATTAGTCTGTTTATATGGCCCATGACACAGGAAACTAATTCTGTTTTTTTCTTTCCCAAGCAAGGGTTTCTCTTGCATCAGTTCATCCATGGCTGCCCTTTTGCTAGATCTAAAACACAGTAGGATCAGGTTGAGTGTTTTGTTGTTCTTCTTTTTTTCTTCTTTTTTCCAGATACAATTATAAGTTGAATTGGTGAGGAGGCAGAACCTTTATTTTTTCCAGTTCTGTATGTGTGCAGGTACCCATTTGCAGGGACATTCTCATGTTAATATAAATCACAAATGGCATTTTTTCTGTTGAGGCATTTTGCAAAATTAAACTAGCAGGGAGCACAATGCATATTAAAACCTTGAGGAATATGCTGCCTGTGTTGCTGTCACCACTCTTGTTTCCTCTGTAACATTTTTAAGCCTCAAGAAAATAATGACAAAACTTTTCAAAGACTGTGGTGAAATATATGTCTCATTAAAAGAACTGAGAACTCTCACTGATCTTGGTATACCTCAGAAATCTGCACTCTTCACTGCTTTCCTTTGCTTTGTGGATCCTTGGTGTTGCAATAAGTTCAGGCAGACTTGGAATTTAGGAGAGAATGTCGGCCATAATGGATCTCACTCATCTCTGGCTGCAAGGGCTCTGTGTTACTGTGTATGTGGGTCAGAAGCAAAAGTTTCTGTAATATAGGCAAGATGATTAAAAACGCAAGACTCATTTCTATCAAAAGCAGCATGGACACTGCAGAGGGATAGAGCTGATCCAGGTGGTACCTGCAGTTCAGGCAGGCACATGTTGTTGACAAAGACACCTGACTTCTTCAATAGTCCACCTCACAAATACAAGATGTCATGACAACCTTGGTAATGGAGACCAGATCTCTTTATAGCTGACAGAAACATTTGTTTGCATTCCAGTGGATGATTCTGTTTCCCATCACTAAGAGCTTAAAGAATTTCTTGACATTATGAGTTTTTTAATAGCTTTTCTTTTTATTAACTTAAACAATTTTCCATTAACATGCCAGTGTTCTAACTCTTTGTTTAATGTCTGAGGGTGATGTAAAATCACCTTAATGGCTGCTATAGCACCATTCTCTGTGCTTGTCTATCCTTTCCTCAATATGTAACTGGAGTAATCCTGTCTTTAAGCATCCTGTGTTCTTGCTGCAACAGTATGTTGGCACTGCAGTAAAAATACAAAGCACAGCCAGCCTCAGACAAGGTCTTACTCATAAAGAATACAGAACGAATGTCCAGAAGATTTCAGGATGTGTGACAGTATAAGAAGCTGGTTTTGAAGAAAAACTGGTTTTGTTTATTATTTTAGCTAGTTTTGAAAGTTTTTGATCAGTCTCTGCTGAAACCACAAAGACCATTCTTCGCAAACTCACATTTTATTCTTGATTATTGCACCTGTGTCCCACCATTCTGAATCTTTTCTTCAGTGTTTTTAATGACAATCTGTACTGACAGGAGAGAACACTTCATCATTAGAGAAAGTTTTCATGGGAAGGGTTGTTGTGATTCTGGATCAATGCAGATCCTTCATACTCATGGCGTATTCATAGCAATCATATACTCAACCATGCTTCATTTGGACTTGTGGCATATGACTTATCCAGAGAATACAGAGGTGTACAGAAAAGCAGTGAGTTGTAGGAGAAAAACTTTACTGATAAGTTCCATCTTTTTTTCATTTAAAATGTCAGATACTCCCCTTGCTTAAGCAGTCAATACACACTATCAAATCAATTTTTGTGTTTAAAAATATAAAATCAAATCACCCATCAATGTCAGTCTTGTATAATTGAGATCCACAAATCATTTGACTTCTTGAGAAAATTTATAACATTAGCCATTGGAAAAAAATTAGCCGGATGGCTAGCAAAGCAAACAAACATAGGGGTTTTGGAGAACCTATTTGGGTGCCTGTTACTGATTTATATGCTCACTATGGTGTGTTGCGAAACAGTTTCTGTTTACTGCATTTATTGGTACTATCATATGTCATGTTTGGAGTAGGTACACACATCCACTCATTTATTTCAAGAGGTTAGGAAGCAAGTAAACAAGGATTTTCTGGGGGTGGGTTTGGGGAAGAACAATTGATTCTTTGCATACTTCCCACACCTTTTCCTTCCCTTTAGATTTTACTGACATATATTGTTTTGGAAAAAAGAAATCAACACACTTAAAAGTAATCTAAGAAGAATTGGATTTTGAGAAGCCCTAGCCCAACATGTCTGCACATATGGGCAATAAGATATGTCCCTCTGAAAGAAAAAAAAAGCCAATAAATTTAAGTATTTATGCATATCTATTCTATTTTTTTAGAATTTCATCTTTGAAACATTGTTTTCATCTTGGGCATCTAAAGAACAAAAAGCACCAGCAGGTCCTATTTCTGATCATACATATCTGACTGAAAAGACTGCATCAGGAAGATCGTTTGCACGCTTTTCCTTTGAGAGTAGCTGGAGGAGTGCTTCATTAAAGACACAAAGGATGAAACAAGGTAAATGGATAAACTTGTCATTTTATGAACTGGACCGTGGTTCACTTTTAAAGAAACTTACCTCATCACAGTCTACAACTTCCTCAAGGGGGGCAGTGGAGAGGGAGGTGCTGATCTCCTCTCGCTGGTGACCAGCAATAGGACAAGTGGAAATGGAATGAAATTGCATCAGGGGAAGTTCAGATTGGACAGTAGGAAAAGGTTCTTCACTGAGAGGGTGGTCAGTCCCTGGAACAGGCTCCCCAAGGAAGTGGTCATGGGACCAAGCCTGTCAGAGTTCAAGGAGTGCCTGGGTGACACTCCTAGTCATATGGTTTAGTTTTAGGTAGTCTTGCAAGGAGCAGGGAGTTGGACTTGTTGATCCTTATGAGTCCCTTCCAACTTGAGATATTCTATGATTCCTCCTGAGAATTTGGTGATGAGAACCAAGTGCTGTGTTTTTCCGAGTGTATTTCTCCTCATTAAGTAATTTCTTCTTACAAAGTAATCAGGCTCTGTGTGGGCTGGCTAATTACCTACCTCAAATTGCAGTGTCACTGTCTCCTCTGCTGAAGGTTGCCACACTCTGCCATCTAAGTGCTCATTTGATCACTCCCTGATCACTCCCAGAGTGATCAAAACAAGCCAGTTTAGCAGAAACCTACCACTTTATATTAACTTGGCTCATTTTTTAATGAAAATAAGGTAGGAAGTGATCACATAGCAACTCTGCTCAGAAGGGCAGTATACTTGGCATGAAATTAATGGCAAAAGGTACAGTAGTCTCCTGCACATTCTAGGACTTCAGCAGCTGACTTCAGAGGAGTGCTATTTTAAATTACTAATATATCTTGCATTTTCTGCTATTTTTAAAGGTTTCACATAACTATGCTAACATTGTAAAACCATTACATGAATGTTTTTTTTCTCCAAATAATACACCTCTCATTTTAGATTTATAAAAGGAGTTTAGCAGGAATTAGTCAGTTAATGGTCTTTAATTTATCAAATGTCTTTTAATTATGATCAGATGCTGAAGTTCTATATGTGTCTGTAAATATTCATTTTAAACAGAATATACTTCAGCCTTTCATGTGAGACAGAATGAAGAGAGTGTTGCAATACCTAACTTTATTCAGAAACTCCAGAGCTGTCAAGTCATCCCATCTCTTCTACTTCAGATGAAAAAAGGATTTGGCGCTCTGCAACCATTTCCAGCGTGGTATACCGTGCAGCATGAATGATACTACTTTGTTATTTGCCACAACTCTTTATAAGTGTTTAATTCTGCATTCTCAGTTATTTTTATATCCAGAGGATAGCAGCTAAATGCATAGGTTATATTATCATATTACTCTTGAGTGATGTTTACAGAAGAATAGCACTTACAGTGTATACATAATTCTGAAAATATGTTTCTATTGAATTAGTGAAGAGATCACTAGTGCATTTCAGATCTGGTGCATATGTTAGTCTTTCTCATGGTCTTCATAAAACCTCTTCTTTTTACGTGCTTGTTTTACACATTAGGTAATCTAATGTTGACTTCATCTTCAGTGTCTCAGTTTCCACCCACTGAAACAATAGAACAGTTTACATTTCACAGCTGTTCTTTGTAATAAATATAAACTGTGGAATAACTGACAAGTGTGTGCCCATACAAGTCATCCATTTTGGTTTTGGTGGAAAGGGAATAATGGTGAAAAAGAGAATGACCATATGTTTTCTTCCCAATAGCAATTAAAATAAAAATCTGGTCCTTTCATACCTCTTTTTCAGAAAGACTACTCTCTGTGGGGGAGTTCTGTCTGTGATGATAGATCTGCAGGTAGTGGTGAAAGAATCCTTGAAGTCAGGCACTGGAAGGACTGCAGGCATGCATGGTGGAGGGGAGAGATGGAAAACTGGAGGTAAGTAATTTGTAGTACAGCATATGGGGGAAT
The DNA here is from genome assembly GCF_964188355.1 of Buteo buteo. Taxonomy (NCBI): domain Eukaryota; kingdom Metazoa; phylum Chordata; class Aves; order Accipitriformes; family Accipitridae; genus Buteo; species Buteo buteo. The sequence continues at coordinate 43,465,488 of NC_134173.1, forward strand.
AAACATTTTATTATATAGGAAGAGATATCAGGCCACTGCAGGAAAGTGGGGACCAGCTGCCAGAGAGAAATAGAGAATAGCTTGAGTTTCATTCTCTAAACAGGCTCACTGAGGTCAGAGGAGTGCCAGTCAGTTTCTCTTGTCCTGTGCTGTATATCTGCATCCTACCAGTTGGAAAAACCTTGGAAAGGGTAAGGTGAGAAAAGAATCTGTATAAAATACAACAGAATTGTTGTGAAGAAAGATGAGTTCCTACAGAAATAGTTTTTGCTATTGCTGTGGTGGTGGTGCATTGTTTGCTAATACAAAACATACTGTAGAAAATTCTGTCATCTTTGGTTTGGCTTTAACACTCTGTTTAGCAATACAGAAATCACTGCAGTTTACTGAGGTATAATTTCCCAGCCTAGAATTTGACTAGGAAATTGGTTGCAACTTTATATAGGTAAGAAGCCATACTGACCATCGTGCAAAATCCTTCATCTTCTAAGTGCTCCACCAGAAAAATAAAGGAAATTAAGCTTATCCCAACTGAGGCAGTTGAAGCAACTATTTTTCTTTATGGCATAGACACACATTAATGAAGCAATTCTCCAAAAATGCTGGGGAGATTTTTTAAACCACAGTAGTTTAATTGGCACCAAGCTTAAGACTGGCTTACAGATTCAGCACATACCTGGGAGACATAGGAATACAGGAGTGAAATCCCTTACCTAGACAGGAAGGAAAACAGGAACTTCTTATTTTGCCATGGGCACTGGAGGAAACAGTGCAGCTACACCCAGGGGCAGGCATCTCTGTTTGTATTTTATGTTTAAGTATGATGCTATTACACAGTACATTGATTTTAAGACTTCTTGTTTTAATGCAACTATAGGTCCAAGAAAAAAAACAAAATTTCTAGGTTGTACTCACTTCCAGAAGAACGCCGCCACAAAGTTGATAAGAAAGGTATGTATAATACTTATGTTTTTAAGAGTGTCTCTTACTTTAATCAGTTCCTTATTTAAAACAGAATTCTATAACAACTGCAATGACCATCACTTTGTGGTGTAAGATTTTTGACATTGTTTCTTCCTTTTTTCTAATAGTTTCCCTGATTCTAATAATTACGTGTATTTGTTTAACGGATGTTATTTTTAATATACTGAGAACATACACTTTTTTTATGTGACTTAAAAAAAGTTAGAGTCAATACCATGAAATTCACTTTGAGTGTAACTTAATGTGTAAAAGAGAAGACTCAAATGTATAAACCATTTTCTTTTTAAAAAAGTTTTTTTTAATATTATCATTGAGCTCTTCCACTTTTCATAAGACTGAGTATATGAATAAACAAAATGATAGTCTGTATTAAAAATTATGTAGAAAAAGATAGTGGGTTTTTGTGACTGTGATGGAAAGAAACTAAATGCAATATATGATAACTGTAACGTAGGATATTTAGCACTCAGTGTGCCTTCTAGTTATATACATCACTTAATCTTCCACATTTTGCATATGAGGTAGGCAAAATTTGGGAGAGTGTGTAGGTATTTCTATTAAAATGCAAAATTATTAGTTACTCACTGCGATGCTTTAATAAGTACACCACTACACTATGTGTAGTATGACAGGATTAGAGGAATACATGTGTTTCTGAATATGAAGAAGATAAATACTAGCAAGAGCGCAAGAGCCTGAAATGTTCTTTCTGGGTGTTGCATGATGTCCAAATTGCAGTTCTGCTAACTGTATGGGTAACAAGTGGCACTGACAGTAGTGTCTTATAGGCTAGTAGTGAATGTGACTGTGGTGGGTTGACCTTAGCTGGACACGAGGTGCCCACCAAGCTGCTTTATCACTCCCCTCCTCAGCCGGACAGGGCATTAATAAAGCAAAAGTAAAGGCCATGTGAGGAAGCAAAGGAAAACAAAAGATTTATTCGCTACTTCCCATCAGCAGGCAATGTTCAGCCACTTCCCGGGAAGTAGGACTTCAGTATGTATAGCAATTGCTCCGGAAGACAAACATCCTAATAATGAATGCCCCCCCTCATCCTTCTTTCTCTTAGCTTTCATTGCGGAGCAGATGTCATATCATATGCAATATCCCTTTGGTCAGTTTGGGTCAACTGCCCTGGCTATGGCCCCTCCCAAGATCTTGCCCACCCCTAGCCTACTGGTGAGGGGGAAATGCTGGAGACAAAGCCTTGATACTGTGCAAGCACTGGTGTGTTATCAACACCTTTCTAGCTACCAATCCAAAGCACAGCACTATGAGGGCTGCTATGGGGAAAATTAACTCCATCTGAGCCGGACTCAATACAGTGACACATGAATGAAAAATATCTCCAAATAAAATGTATATTGTTGGGTTTTTAAGTGCTTCGGCAAATTAAGCTTTCTCAATGTGATCGTAGATTACCGAAAAGCAACAGAGATAGGACAAAATGAAATACAGAGGCTTCAAACCTAAATATTTTTATTTTGTCTGCAGAAAATACTTTAACTACGTTTTCATAGGAGCACGTTTTTTCCAAAGCATTTGCTTTTCCTCTGTCTTTACCTCAAGGTTCTAGGGAGTTACTCGGTTGAGATGATAACTTAAGAAGGGTGCCTCGTTCATGAAATATAATTATGTCTGTCAGCTTTCCTGTAACTTCATTTTCCAATATTAAGGTTTAATTTGAAACCGTAACACCAAACTTCAGCATTAGATTAGTCATCCATTAAAGGAACAAAAGAAAGTACTGGGTCATACTAATGAGAGATAACTATTTTGCAAAGTAATTAATTTTGTATGATATAAAAAATGGTTCCTGGTTTGGAGCTTTCCCTTTCAGATAGATAACTACAATTGCACAGATCCTTGAAATGAAGCTCCACCTGAACACCTGTGAGGGCTTTTGGAAATGGCTTCATTAGAATGTGGAACTGTGTTTGAGGAAAGAAACAAAACAATTACAAAAGAAAAAGAAGAGAGAAACCTGGGCAAGCTGACAGGAAAGAAACAAGTTCTTCAGAATGCTACTTCTAGAAATAAGAGTTTCTTGCCATTGAAATCCCCAAATTACCTTCCTATGCAGTATGATGCTCAATAATTTTTCCTTAAAACTCAATGTAATTAATTCATAAAAATAATAATTTGGTATTAAATATTTTTATATTTATGTAGACTGTGTATTTTTGTATCAATATTTATATTGCTGTAAAATACATATATTGTATTTTATATAAATATTTTATATAAATATCTTATAGTTATATAGACGGTTCTTTTTAGCAAATCATACTGGATATGTCTGGTGGCCTTGGATGTGCCTGTGTCCTGCTGGGTCTGGACTTGCCCTGAACCTGTACCTTGATTCTGTGCTGTGTAAGGAACCAGGCTCACTTAGTCTTCTTCTGTCTAGCCCCTCCACCCAGTAATTTGCTTGGAAGGGAAACACCAGGCTAATAGATGCTGCACCATATTCCAGCAGGTCTGCTCATGGCAGACTGAGCATCTGTCAAAGTTCTGGTTAGATGTCTTTAGGAAGCCTTAATTAACATGAAGATCTTTTGTCTGGTGCCAATGAAAACAAGCTGTGAGTATCATTGTGGTTTCCTCATATAATTTTTTTACCTTTTGCTGGTAAATTGTTTAGCTAAATAGTTTTTTCATGAGTTTCATTTCTGAATTTGAAATATCAGGGAAATCTCCCCTCCCCCTCCCCCCTCCCCTTTCTCCCCCAGTGCTTTTTCTTCTTTAATTTTAAACTTCCACTGGGTGGCATAGTTTCTCCCATATAAAATCCAGTACATGTGATTCTGCGGTAAACTTGGAGCTTTGAGCTCCCCTACCTCTTGCACAACTATGGTTATCGCACTGATGGCATAGATGGTAAGAGAATGCTCCCTCTGTCGTATGTTCTTCTGTCTATTTATGGCAGTCTGCAGATGGTCTGTGCCTTGAGTTTTTCAAGACTGCTGAGAAGAAGAATTGCTAGGTAGGTTTCTTTTGTTTTCTCCTTTTATATCCCAGATTTCTGGGGAAACCAGCACAACTCAACATAACTTTATCTGTGTAAGACAGATTGTGTTTACAAAGCTTTCTCTGGAGATGACAGTATTAGGGAAAATGGAAACAATAAATCTTGGGCGAAAAAAAAGTAAGAATTGTACTGTACAAGGACCAGACAATAGACATTTGACTCTCTTTCTAAGAGAATCACAGATCACAGCTGGTTGCAGAATGCAATAAAAAAACCTTGCAGCCATGCTGGAAGAATTCTTAGATTCTCAAGTGGGAAGTAAAGACTTGAATCATCACAAAAAAAGAATATTAAAAAAAAAATTTAAATTGATCTAAGGGGGTAGCAAGGGTCTTCTGCCTTGAATTGTCTGTAGAACTTGAAACTAAATTCTGCAAAGGTATCTGTCTCTTCATCAATTAGAGCATGCAACCTTCTGTGCCTAAATCTAGCTTTTGTGAATATTCTTAATCTGAGAATTAAGAATTGATCCTAACTATATGCCTAATTTTCTACAAAGTAACTAGGCAATCTTTTTGACATGAAGTTCCTACTCAGGCACAAAAATGTTGGAGAGAGGGAACTGAAATTTTTAAGTCCCCTGTTAGCATCTGCCAGTGCAGCATGCCGTCTGTCATGGGACACGTACTGCCCTAGCCCTCTTCAAAAGCCACCAATTGTCTAAAAAAGTTGTTTGAGTGTCAAATGTTCCTCTAAATTCATCAGTGAAAACTAGTGAAGTGATACTTGCCATTGTGCACAACTAGGAATCTGATACTTCCTGGTTTGCTTCCAGGTTTTTGGGTGTCTCACTTGCCAAGCTCTCTTAACACACAAAAAGGCAATTCCTGGCATGCAGTTTCTGAGTGGCAGACATCATCTCATTTCTAATTATTAATGATACTTTCTTTCTCCATACTTTTGGGTTAGTAGTGGCATGCTCTGTTCCCACTCCCCCTCTGTGTTTTCAGTGTTTATCGAAATCTGTTGTGAGGGCAAGAGTCTAGTTCTCCAAACCAAGACATGTAAATATTCAGAAAATGTAAAAAAACCAACAACAACAAAAAAAACCCCAAACATCTTGTGAATTTTCTTTATTATGTATAGCACCATTCAGCCTGAAAATCAGGAGGAACTGAGTTTTAATTTGATATATACTACCCAGTTGATGACTCAGGATGGTATTTCAGATGAGATGGGTAGAAAAACAATGAACTAATACCTTTGTTAAATGTTCACTATCTGTGGATAGCTGCTTGGAAACTAAATTAGTCCTTAACTGTTGCACACACATTTTATTGCCAAATAATTGAGTTGTATCTTTGATCTGAAAACTTCTTAAGAAACATTCTATTTAGTGAATAACTTCTTTATCTATCTCCTACAATTAAGCAGAAGATGCTGCAGGATTTGCAGAAAAATGCCACAATTTGCAAACCAACTCTGAAACTTGACAAAATGTGATAGTTACCTTGAAAGCCATTCAGACCTTTTAAGAACTGTCAGAGATTTCACCCAAATTTAGCTGGTTTAGGAAGATAATGCTTTCATCTCCTTTAACATGCAGTGCCAAATTGTAGGGAAACAAATACGCCAAGTTTCACTGTGTGGATGCTCCTGAGTTCTGAAGAAGTCTGTAATAGTTGCAGGTGCTCAGCATTTTTCAAATTCAGACAAGTCTACGTTACAAATTAGTATATGATAAATGTTTGCTAAGTGTTTGTATTGAATAAATGATTTAGAAATGTGGTGGGATTTCTGAGGACAGTAAACAATGATTATATTGTAGAATCCAGGAAGGAACATCAGTGTGATACATAAAGAATATGAAAAGCATAGTAAATTAGTCTAATTTTCATTCACGTATAATATTAGAGTGATAAAACATTAGAAGAAGGGATTGCTCCACAAAATGCCTAGATTATTTTTAATACATTAGTAAAAATGAAATGCTTGATTTGTGGAATGGAGATCTGAAGGGCATCCCAAATATAGGCACAGGCTGAGTTTTTAAAGTGACTGGATAATGTGCTGACCAAAAAGGCCTGTAGCCAGGTAATTTAATGTTGGGGAGATAAATTTTTGCTTCTCCCTGAAGTACTAGATGTCAACTACTATCAAAAGAAGGAATTGTGGTGAATAAATCACTAGGTCTTGCCCAGCATGGAAGTTATATTTTGCTTGCTAAATAGTTATTCTATTGTAAAGTCAGAAAGTATATATTTGTTCAATTTCAGGTCATTATCTATGGGTCATGGAAGTGAATGGAATGGGTAAAACTATGTAAATTAGGCTGATCATACATAACTGATGCTGTGATACCTTGCCAACTGTTACATAAATGTACATACAGTCTGTTCTTTGTATCTCATAATTACAATGAAATATATTCAGGAATCAGGCTATGAAGCTTCTATCCTTCTCTGAGAGAGTATCTTCATGACTCAGCTGTTAAAGCTGTGGGGTTTTTTTCTTTTTAGGTATTTTTCTTTCCTCTTGCAATGTAGCTAAATGGAATACTTATGGATGGTTTTCAAAATTAGCCTTAGGAAAGATTTGCCAATAAAGGGAATTGACTGGCTAACCAGGCCTGGGTTTTATAATTTGAAAAACCTGTATTGTATTGTTTTAATTTTGTAGCAACTGCCTCATGTACCTCAAGGTTTTAATGTACTTTCAGCTGGTTTTGTTTCAAAGAAGGTGAATCTTCCAAGTGGATATGGTCATTCTCTAACATGTTGAATTTTACTTGTATCAGTCTTTGACAAGATTTTTTTCTTCTACGTGCCTAGATTGCTATAAGTTTTCGTGACATTTTAGTTTTGATGTCTTGCCAATGTGTTGTATACATAATGAACTCTATTCTGTTTTCCCAGAGTATTTCCTCAATAACTAATTGTTCTGTCTTGTTAAGTTAAAACAAGAAAACCACATGTTTTGTGACAGTTCCTCACAACTTTATCTGGTCAGGACCCTGCTTTCAGAGGCCTTACCAAAAATCTTGTTAGCTAGTTGTCCTGGTTTCAGCCGGGATGAAGTTAACTGTCTTCCTAGTAGCTGGTACAGTGCTATGTTTTGAGTTCAGTATGTGAAGAATGTTGATAACACTGATGTTTTCAGTTGTTGCTCAGTAGTGTTTAGACTATAGTCAAGGATTTTTCAGCTTCTCATGCCCAGCCAGGGCACCTGACCCAAACTGGCCAATGGTGTATTCCATACCATGTGACGTCCCATCTAGTTTAGGAACTGGGAAGGGGGGGGCAGGGATTCGCCGCTCGGGGACTGGCTGGGTGTCGGTCGGCGGGTGGTGAGCAATTGCCCTGCGCATCATTTGTACATTTCAATCCTTTTATTACTTACTGTTGTCATTTTATTAGTGTTATCATTATCATTATTAGTTTCTTCTTTTCTGTTCTATTAAACCGTTCTTATCTCAACCCAGGAGTTTTACTTCTTTTCCTGATTTTCTCCCCCATCCCACTGGATGGGGGGGGAGTGAGTGAGCGGCTGCGTGGTGCTTAGTTGCTGGCTGGGGTTAAACCACGACACTAGTACAATTGTAGTTGAAGAACATGTCTGTCTCAATCCAAGGACTTGAATAGAGTTGCTGAACTGGTGCTAAAAGGGTCCTAAAATTGAAAGGCATACTCTTCTCTCTTTCTTGTTTGCATAGTGAACTCTTTCTTGCATTTAACTGAGTTTAACTAACTCTTTCTGTCAGCTAAAATCCAAAACGACAATTGAAATATAGTTAGTTGTATTAGGCTATGCTCCAGTCCAAGTCAGATATATTCTGTTTAATGTTTTCCACAAATGTTTCTTTGGGATTTGAATGTATGACTTTGCAGACCTTCGTAGAATGAACCTTCACAAGTTCAGAAAACTCCGATGTAACCAATCTTTGAACATATGGCCCATGATAGCATTTTGTTGCAGCAATAAAAGGATGGTCCATCTCATACATTTCATTCAGAGAGGTAGAACTGTTCTGTTTCTGTAGTTGAATTATACATCATTTCGCTCTGGCTTTTTCCAAATTTCAGATATTTATCTAGTCATCCTCACCCTCATCATGCTGTCCAACTGCAATATCCTCCAGTCTTCTCAGGAATTTGAACCACAATCGGGTCATCTTATGGATGCTGAGGACATTCTCCTTCCTGAAAAACTTTCTTGCCATTTGACATGGCCATCTTTTTCAAATGGAGGTGCAGAAATCATTTATCCTTAATGCTAGTACTGATCCCCAGTGCCTAAGTCTAAATCTGGATTAAGACAGTCAGCCAGGATGTCAGTGCTCCCCTGCTTCTGCACTCTCTTCAGCCCATTAGACTGTTTTCTGCACTTATGTGTCTTCACTTTGACAGTATCAGTCCAGCAGTTCTGACGTCTGTGGCAGAGCTCCCTAAACCAGGGAATGCAGCTGGTTGCACTTTTAATGTTCTGGGCTGGACCCTTCAGCTGTTTCTCTATGACAAAGAAGAACTTTTTTCTAGGGATCCTTCCTAGGATTTCTAGGATACAAATATCCAGGAACTATTGTATAACTGTCCTTAAACTATCTTTAAAATCCTGAACAGTTGGAAATGTATTTCTCTCTTCAGCTTGTTAGCTGATATAGGCTGGAAGGCTCTTCTTGTTGGTCCCGTAGCTAAAAGCTCCAAAGCTTTTACCAAGGCCTGAACACCCAGAACTTTTTCTTGGTCATTTCAGCAGAACTAATTTAGTTTTATTATTGTAAAAGCCTTTTCTGTAAGTATTTGAATTAGTCTTTTTAGAGTTTGGTTTCGATTTATAGATTGAATTTGATTCATATAATGGTGTTTTTAATGCTGCTAGTTGGGTGGTTTGGCATAATTAAAATCTGTTGGCTTTTTAATTTAAATAGTTGCTGTTCTGTGATCCTTATAGACAACATGGAAAAAAAAAATTATAATTTTGTTCCTACCTTTCTTGCTGGAATCCAGAAAATTGTGGAGTATAATTCTGAATAGCTGGTTCTGAATATGTCAAGTTTTCGTTGACTGAATTACCATTAAATAATATTGCAATAAATGGCTTATCTCAAAGAAACTAAGTAATTTGATGCCTTATTTGGTAAACAGTCTTGAGCTTCTGAAAGCTAGAATTAGATTCAGCCTTAAAATAAATATTTAAGAGTCCAACAGCATTTTTAATGATTTTAGTTTTAGAATATGCTCAGAGCTCTCATGCTGATTCTTTTGTTTAAAGAGCACTAGCTCTAGCTTCATGCATAAGTACTGTGGCATGCCTCTTCTGTTTTTTTGCTAAACAAGGACAATCTAGAATTGATAGACAATACATTAATATCCAAAAATAACTTTCCCCTGTCACTACATGGGCTTTTGCATTGACCTATATTAGGCAATTTTGGTTTTATGTTTTAAAAAGCTTAATACATTTTAACTGATAAAAATCTCATCAAGTCCAGCCTCTCCATTTTCCTGAATCTGTGCCAGATGCCTAAGCTGCATCATTCTGTTTTGAGTTATTCCTGAATAAATAACTGGCAACAGCATTTAGATTTAGTCGGATAAGTAAGACAGTGAAAGTACTTTAGAAAGACACCAATACATCTCTCTTCAAAGCTCCATTTAAGACTTGTATTTTATCTTGCTAAAGAGAGACCAGAGTGTGTGAAAGGAGGAAAGGTAAGTAAAGATGCCAAAAAAAAGAAACTTGGAATTTTTCACTCCCAAGTTTAGAATGTGAGGGAGGGAATACCTGAGATGGAGGATCTTTGGGGAAAGTGTATTTAGATGATGATCTCATGACAAACCATCCTGAACAGCTTTGATTTGGTCTTCGTGGGTGTGGAGAAGGACATCAGCTTGCGTGTCCCTAGTAAGGGTTTTCTGTTAAAGATTAGAGCAGTTCAGTTTGCTTTAAATGAAAATTGTTTCATTGGAAAAAAAGGCTTTTTTTTTTTTAAAGAACTGTTGGCCTTACATTTGAGTCAAACATTCCTTGAAATATTTTTGAATCTTATAGGGAAAAAGCCTTAAAAAATGTGAAGTTTCTTCCTCATTGCTTCACAGTTTCATCCCTCCTACCCTTTTTAAAAAAAAAAAAAAATGAAGCAAAATAGCACACCTCTACCTGGTTACCCTTTGTTGCCTGTCTTTCACTTTCTTCCATCATAACTGTTTTCTGTCAGGGTAATTTTTTTCCTCTCCATCTACTGATATGTACTGTTCATATACAACAGCTAGGTAAAGTTCATCTTTATAAGCTCTTGTCAAAAGAAACTTCTTGCAAAGAATAGTATGGGCCAATAGCAGCATATTGTTTGTGGATCTTGAGCTCCAGGGATTAACCTGTTGAAAACCTGCCCTAGCAGCAGTGTAGCCATGCTAGTACAGTTCTGTCCTTAGTTAATAAATCCTGTTAGTTTCAACCAGTCTGGCACTTGTCTATGGTATAGTTAATCTACAATGCAGAGAGACTACTCAAAGATAATTAAGAGGTGACTTGACATATATAGTCATTCTTTCTTGCCTTATCTGTATAAAGCCGACCTCAATGTGTCTTCTTTTTGCAGATGGCACTTGCTGGTCTCTCCTAGAACATGCAAGACTTGAGTTCTTTTGGCTTTGTAACTTTTACATGCATGAACTTCAGTGAAACATCAGTCATATTTTAAAGATCATCATACAAAGATGCAATACCCATCACTGAACTGAGCCTTCAGTTATTGAGGTTATTTGTGGTACAGATTTTAACCATGTCCCAGATGTAAGCTGGTGTCATTAAGAGCCAACATGTTTCTGCCTATGCTTACTGGTGCATCACTCACATGAACTAATAGAGTTGTTCGGGTTTCAGCACCATCTGGTTACAGATTTAGCCTAGCTGTCCCTTGAGCTGGTTCCATACACAGCCGGAGAAGGATACTGCAGAGGTAGGCTTTATCAGTGCAGAAGGGTTCTGCGTGTGTCCAGTTTGGTTGCATTAAGCTCTAACAGGTCAGTCTCAGCATCAACCCTGTCGGACTTTCAGGTGAGAGTCATTCTGCGAGAGACCTCTGTCCTCATCTCCCTTGGTCTTTAGGTTCACAGAAGGTTTATTTACTCATGTCCTCCATTGTGTGAATATCTAAGCCAGCCCTAGTCTGGGATTCTGCATAAACTAATAAATCTTCCCTGAAGTACTGGGGAGCATGAGGAAGAGCCAGCAGGGCTTCTGTACAACTTCTACTTCCAAGTAGCAATGCTAAGCCAGAGCTAACACTAAAAAGATCAGCTCAGCTTGAACCACCTCCATGCAGAGCCGCTCAGAGGCATCCATGCCATGCTATCCATAACCTCCCTCTTGGATACCATGTTTTCAAAGTTTTTCTCTTCATAATTTGAAGTAATGGAGCCCTTATTACTCTAGATACTCAGAGGTCATTGTGTGTCTCAGTACAAAAATGTCAAATTTGCCATTTTTTATGAGTATTTTGTAAATACTGAACATTTACTGTGTAAAGAAATACAGTTTTTAAAAGAAAACACTGAACAAGCAAAGAAATACAGTTTTTAAAAGAAAACACTGAACAAGCAAAATGAGTTAACCTGATTCCACTGAGGGAGAATCTGCCTGTGAGAAATCTCTACAGCAGACTGAAATCTAGCTGCTGTTAGTTTATTTGCTGGAAGAAAACCAGACCATCATTTTGCCCACTTCCCAGAAGAGAGTGTCTGTGGGTGTTCTTTTTTCTTTCTCACCAGTAATAGATGAAATCTTGCAATAAGACCTGACTGCTAGAAAGACTACCTCAAGCAAACTATTGTCTTGGAAAACATTGACATCAGCCCAAGATCTTTGTTGTTGCTCTTGCACCCTTCCTGTGGTGCAACATCAGTAAAGAATCAGTTATTTATTTCTTGGAACAAGAAATACAGCAAGAATTACTGAAGCTAGCTCTAATGCTTTGCTGGATTGTTTTGCTTGCTTAGAGCCTTCTTTATCCTAACCTCTAATTATATTTCTCCTGTGTAAATATGGATAGGAGAAAAAAATGTTTACAAATACTGAGTTCTCCAGGAACATGTGGTGTGAAGATGATGGGAAGTGGCTTCTCCTACTTGTACTTGTGTGTTCCAAAAATAAAGTATCCCTCTGTTTTGGAAAGAGACATTTACAATGTATATTATTCCTTTATCCCATAGGACAGGGAGCCAGCAGAGACCCCACAGCACTGTGATCTTGAATGCTAAAGAAAATGTGGATTCATGAGTCTTTGTAACACTCATCATAGTAGCTGGATACCTGACATGAGCAGGTAAATGCATTCAGTTCCTGTCTTCGGATTGTTAGGAATCCATTAAGAAAAAACACACAATCTAAACTGGGTTTCTATTCCTTCTATAGTTTATTCTGCTTCCTACCAGTAGAAAAGGCTAATTTCAAAGGATTATTGCTACAAATCCTTAGGAAGTTGTCCACTTTCAGTTCTAGTGGTATTGCCCTTAGTTGGTTATCACTGCCCACCATCTGGAGGTTACTACCTCTACAGGTTCCTGCATAAGCACTCTTACACATACTTCACTGATGGATTAAACTGAACTGGTCCATTTTGCCTGAAGTGATAAAGGATTACTTACTTCCTTGTATCAGCAGACTTAGGAAGTTGGTGACAAATACTAGTGTAACACTATTTTCATCTACCCCAACGTCACAAAGCAGTTACCCTTCTGGGTACTTTGATACAACCTTACCCCTCCATCTGTGAAGGCTGTGTTCCTAAAAAGTGCAGCGATTAGCAAGTCAGCAGACAGCAAAGCAATTTTGCCTGTAAGAATGAATGTAATAGAAGGGAGATGCATACAGGGATTTAAGTACAATTTAAATACATGAGGACAGTGTATATGGTGTGGAAGGTGAAGTGTCAGAAGCAGGATCATCAACTGGAAGAGATGCTGGCTTTTTGGCAGCTGAGATGTTTCAGTATGATCTATCACAGATTTCTAACTGTCATCATTACCTCCTTTTTCCATCCTTCATCCTTGATAGGTAACTCAAATTCACTCAAGTTAGAGAAAGATGATGACAATGATGAAAATGCAATCATTCAGAAATAGGCAGCAAGAAGGCAGAAAAGATTAAGGTCAGGCTTTCAGCCTCATAGAAGTGACCAAGTTTGACAGACACAAAGCCACAAATGCTAGCCCCCAGAAAGCCAGTATCTCCTCCAGCTGACAAGCCTGATGATCTTACTGCCTTCTTTTGAATTGCTATGCTTTCATCACTGTCATCATCTTCCTCAGATGAATTAAGGTCATTAAACCATGAAGGATGGAAAAATGAATGGGGAAATGGTGGTGAGCGGGGAGGACTGTTAAGCAATTAGTGATGTAACTCTGAAATGACAGCTAAAAAAGCAACAGTGCAGGGTGTTGCTGTGCTGTATATTGAGGAAGTGGTATGAGACATTCTGGGGTCGGTCTGCACTCAACAAAAAGGCAAAAACTTTCCTGATGACAACTGTTGTTACATATTAGTACATTATGTCTGGCTTAAGCTCTCCATAATGTACTAATACTAGAGTTTATAACGTGGAAGTCATATTCTTCCTTCACTGACCCTTAGAATAAGCTGTAGCATCATTATATAGTCACACGCTTTTTATTCAGCAGCACTCCTGCCTCCTTTGGTGCATCAGATGAACGATGTGCACTTAATGAACAACAATTCAGTACTGTTTTCCCTTTGTTACACAGTGTGTGGCCCTCAAACTGATTTATTACATATTGTTCTGAAGACAGAGCTATGAATTCTCTTAGGAGTTTTCCTCAGTACAGTGCACACATGTGTCACACAAAGCAAGTTATTTTACTGTTGTAAATGAGGGGCTGCTCCACACAGAGAGTACATTTCAAAATACCTGCTGATTTTGGTTGCCTAATCTGAGGCATTCTGGATCCAGTTTGTTCAAAGTACTTGCAATGAATAGCCCTTCACATGCAAAAATGCTGATCCCGTTGCTCTTACTGTGAGTTCTCAAGGCTTTTGCAAGTAATAGCCTGAGAACTCTGGCCAGGCATATAGAAAATTAGGAAACATACAGATGCAACCATTTAAATGCAGTGGAATTCAATTCTTCATGGCAATATGAACTGAGACCTCTTTTCTCTCCAAGCATCCCCTTATCTTACTCACTGTCATTAAACTTCAGCAGTAAAAACACACAGTGGTTCTGAGAACAAAAGTGTCCTTGCCTTCACAAACTCAGTTCATTCCTAGAGGCAAGGGCTATGAACAGACTAGAGGGATGAGAAGACACGGGGAAAAGAGGCAGGAGGCCACACAGCAGAAAGCTGAGGTCCCTTTGACACGTGATGGTAAGCTGCTGCATGTAGTCATGTAAAGAAGACCAACACAATTCAAAAGGTGTTACATTCAAGCTGTATTTGTGAGGTGACTGTCTACAGTCATGTGCATAAGGTGATCTGTGCCCCTAGTATGGGAAGTTGAAGCTACGAGATGCATTTGTGAGAGGCCCACCTCCAAACAGAACTCGGAAGGAGGATGCAGCCATACAGGTCCCAGGCTGCAAAGAATGCTGGGTGCTTCTCCATGAGAACACAGCTGGGGCTACAGCAATGTCACCTGCTGGAAGTGGCCCCTGGTCAAGTCAGCAGGTGAGCAACCAGTTAAAGGAACAACAGAGGAGCTGAGCATACAGTAGCATCAGAGAGGATGAACAGAAGACAGGACACCTACAAAGAGATACAAGAGCCCAAGCCCCACATTGTGCTGAGGGAAGAATAGTAAGACCAATTGTTGTCTGGGTACCCAGCCCCTTCAGCTGGAAGACAGGGAGCAGAATGAAGCCCCCACAATCCAAGGGGAAATGGTTAGCGACCTGCTACACCACTTAGACACACACAAGTCTATGGGGCTGGATGGGATCCACCCAAGGGTACTGAGGGAGCTGGTGGAAGTGCTCACTGAGCCACCTTCCATCATTTATCAGCAGTCCTGGCTAGCTGGGGAGGTCGCAGTTGACTGGAAGTTAGCAAAAGTGATGCCCATCTACAAGAGGGGCTGGAGGGAGGATCAGGGCAACTACAGGCCTGTCAGTCTGACCTTGGTGCCAGGGAAGGTTATGGAGCAGATCATCTTGAGTGCCATCACGTAAAAAATACAGGAGAACCAGGCGATCAGGCCCAGTTGGCATGGGTTTATGAAAGGCAGGTCCTGCTTGACTAACCTGATCTCCTTCTATGACAAGGTGACCCGCCTAGTGGATGAGGGAAAGGCTGTGGATGTTGTCAACCTAGACTTTAATGAAGTCTTTGACACCATTTTCCACAGCATTCTATGGGAGAAACTGGCTGCTCATGGCTTGGATGGGCATACTGTTCACTGGGTAAAAAAACTGGCTGGATGGCCAGGCCCAAAGACTTGTGGTGAATGGAGTTAAATCCAGTTAGTGGCCGGTCACAAGTGGTGTTCTCCAGGGGTCAGTACTGGGGCCAGTTCTGTTTAATATCTTTATTAATGATCTGGACAAGGGGATCGAGTGCACCCTCAGCAAGTTTGCAGATGACACCAAGTTGGGCGGGAGTGTTGATCTGCTTGAGGGTAGGAAGGCTCTACAGAGGGATCTGGACAGGCTGGATCGATGGGCCAAAGCCAGTTGTATGGGGTTCAACAAGGCCAAGTGCCGGGTCCTGCACTTGTGTCACAACAACCCCATGCAGCGCTACAGGCTTGGGGAAGAGTGGCTGGAAAGCTGCCTGGTGGAAAAGGACCTAGGGGTGTTGATCCTGAATATGAGCCAGCAGTGTGCCCAGGTGGCCAAGAAGGCTGATGGCATCCTGGCCTGTATCAGAAGTAGTGTGGCCAGCAGGAGCAGGGAAGTGATTGTCCCCCTGTACTTGGCACTGGTGAGGTCCCACCTCGAGTCCTGTGTTCAGTTTTGGGCCCCTCACTACAAGAAAGACATTGAGGTGCTGGAGCATGTCCAGAGAAAGGCAACGAAGCTGATGAAGGGTCTAGAAAACAAGTCCTCTGAGGAGCAGCTGAGGGAACCAGGGTTGTTTAGCCTGGAGAAAAGGAGGCTGAGGGGAGACCTTATCGCTCCCAACAACTACCTGAAAGGAGGTTGTAGCAAGGTGGGTGATGGTCTCTTCTCCCAAGCAACAAGTGGTAATAAGACGAGAACAAACGGCCTCAAGTTTTGCCAGGGGATGCTTAGAATGGATATTAAGAAAAATTTCTAAAAGGAAATCACTGAAAATGTTGTCAAGCATTGGAACAGGCTGCCCAGGGAAGTGGTGGAGTCACCATCCCTGGAGGTATTTAAAAGATCTGTAGATGTGGTGCTTAGGGACATGGTTTAGTGGTGGACTTGGCAGTGCTAGGTTAATGGTTGGACTTGATGATCTTAAAGGTGTTTTCCAACGTAAATGATTCTATGATTCTATGACTCTGTGATAAACTATGCTACTGGTAGAAGATGGGATGGATACTGGTGGCTTCCACAGCAAGATAGAGCTCTTTTTCCAACTGCAGCTCTTCAGTTGGAGAGCAATGTCAGGGCCCTGGCAAGAGGAGGACCAGCCTCTGACAGAAGAGGTGTCTGGGCCAGCCATGCCTGACTGCCAGATAGGAACCAGGGCTAAAAATGGAAGCAATGGATGATAGCGCTTAGAGATTGCTTTCTGTGGGAGACAGAAGCACCCATTTGTTGCATGGAGCTGCTGTCTCAAGAGGGTTGCTTTTTAGCCAGGGCCTGGACTTGGGACACTGTGGATAAATTTCTGAGTAATCTGGTTTTTGGAATATTATGCTTTGCTGCTCTTTCACATGGGTACTAATGGTACTATACTACTAGTGGGGACCTTGAGGAGACTACTGCCATCCTTTGGGGACAAGGGTGAAGGGTATGGAGCTCCAGATGGCATTCCTCTCAACTCTGCTGATCAAGGGGAACAGTTCAGGCATAAGTGGAAATGCAGCTCAGTATGTGTCTGTTTGGTCAGTGTCATCAGAAGGGTTTTGGCATCTATGACCACGGGAGCCTGAAGAACGAGAAATGCCAGGGAAAGACAGGATCCATCTGAAAAAGTGGGGCAAGGGCATATTTTCCAATAGAGCTGCTAACACAGTGAGGAGGCTTTAAACTAGATTTAAGGACCATGTCTTTCGAAAAAGATGTGAGGGTCCTGGTGGACATGAGTCCACCAATGTGTCCTTACAATGGTGAAGGCTGACTGCATACTGACCTGTGTTAGCTAGAGCATGGCAAATAGGCTGAAGAAAGGGATTATTTCCCTCTACCTAGCACTGGTGAAGCTACATCTGGAGTACTGTGTCCAGTTTGGGGCCTCCCAAGAGATATGTCAACAAAACAGAAAATCTAGAGGGCTGCTAAGGTATTCAGGGGATGGCACATACATGATGAGAGACTGAAGGAACCGGCTTTGTTTAGCCCAGAGAAAAGTAGGCTAAAGGAGAAGAGAGAGGGGACTAATTGCAGTCTTGAAGTACCTAAATGGAGGTTAGAGAGAATGGAACCAGACTGCATCATCATAGAGGCACACAGCAAAAGGAACAAGAGGCAACTGCCAGAAGCTGCAGGAGGGAAAATTAGTTACATGAGAGTAATTGGGTATTATGAAGAGACTGTAGCATCTCCACCCCTGGAGAATTTCAAAACTCAACGGACAAAGCTCTGAGCAACCTGATCTAACTTTGAAGTTACTGTACTTGGAGCAGGTAATTCACTTCAAGAGCTTCCTTCCAACACATTTTTTTTCATGATTCATCTCTACTACTTATCAAAGTTCTCATTTACTTTGAAGTTAGCTCCTTGTCACTACAGACACTCTTTTCTGTTCACATAAATCACATTTTATTGTTGCTCTGTGGCTAGAGATAAAATTCTACTATTTGACATTTTACTATGAATGTTTATCTGGCTCTTGGTGCTTTGCCAGGGATCACAAAGGAATACCATGGTAGAACTAGAGCTGCCATATCACCTAGTGCAGTTAACCACATTCAACAGCAGATAATGGCAAAGACGCTCTATGCATACATTAACCAGATCTACCTCATTCTCTCTTTGCAGGTCACTATGATAAGAATAAATCACTGAAACAGAGTGTGGTTTTATTACCTTGATAAAGTTCCCATAATCGCTTTCACAATTTATGTCTAGTGGACACCCTTCATCAGCAACAGACTGAGCAAAGGCAGTTACTACCCTGCAACTGAGCCTGCAGAGAGATGGACACACTTGCAGTTCTTTTGTCAGTCACATGTTATGAGTAAGGATCATCTACTAATTGGGGAAAAAAGTTTCTGGGTCACTCAGCAGGTAAGTATTGCTGTCTGAAAAGAGGACTTATCTCATGCAATGAACTCGGAAATAAAAAATACTCATGGTTCTCAACTTGCTTCACTGGGTATTCTGCAGTATCTGTGAGCAAAATCACAGTAGGATAGAGGAGGTTCTGTGCCAAAAAGGACCTTGATAGCTCATAAAGTTGATTTTCATTTGGTCAGTTTTAACATAAATGCTTTTCTACTCTTTCAGATACAGCAGTTACCACCATGAGTCTGTGAAACCATGCATTTCTATAAAGTTGTATGAGGGGAAAAATGAAAGCAAAAGCAACTTCAAACAGTCTCTTTATTATGAAAATGGTCTACATTATGGAAATAATTAAGAATAGCATATAAAACTAAGCAAGGCTCATTTTTACTCAGTGTTGTATTTGCACTCTGCAATTTCTTTTCTCAAGAAAAAGAAGGGTTTCAAGCATTGGTCTATCCTAAGCTATCAATAGGCACTTCAGGCAACAACAGTGTTGGGATTCTTAAGCCTATACATGTAACATAGCTGGTAAATGCTTTTCTAAAACAATGGGCAAGTAAATGGTTGGCAGGCCAGACATCACACCATAAATACAGCACCAAAAGGGAACATGTGTGACTGGCACTTATCAATGCTGGCAATTCAGAAAATCATTAACGTGCAGGCAGATATTGGAGGACACACCATGAGACTGTCATACTGATTTTGTGTATGTAATGAATGCACAGGTGCAGATGTACTGTGAGATAAGGGATTCTAGCATTACATTAGCTATTAATGTGTAGTAAAATGCCCTGGTTTGCAATCGTTTACACTATGAGCACTGCTATTCTTTAGGCTTTAAACCCTAAAAAAATCAGTAAGGAACCTCAGTAGTTTTCAGGTGGATATAAAGATCTGTTATTGAATTACATGTTTTCTAATAGCTGCTGGCCTTCAGTAGAAAATCTTAAGGTCATTTCTTTGTCTGCAGAACTCATACATTAGATCTGTTTTGGCTCCATCTAGAGATTCATTTACAAATTGACTGTGGTACAGTCACCTGCCTTGTCCCTACAAGCTTTGTGTAAGAGACCAAAAGGTACGTGGAGTTGGATACCTACAACTATTTTTAATATTTAGATTACTGCTGGTTCTAAACCACATGCCCTGTCATTCCCAGCCATTCCTAGAATGTGGAACCCACAAAACATGCATGCTTAAAAGGGCCTCTTCTTGCGTAAGTGAACTTTCAGAAAGTGACCAAAACTTTCTGCAGAGGTTATGGCTTGACATGTGCTCTGATACATCCTACTTCATAGGTATTCAGCAGCATCCAAAACCATAAATTGATTATAGGAATTGTACTTCACTTGTGAAGGCTCCAGCTGGATAATGGGCAGCTTTTGGACTGAGAGCTATTCTCTCTGCCTGACCAAAGCCTGCTCTGGATGCAATTTTAATGAAGTTTCATGTAACTAAGAGTAGTATTGTTGGATCTCAGTCTAAACACAATTGCTTGAAATAAAATAGTTTCAACACACTAGAGCAATTGCCTCTTCGTAGCCTTCAGCTATATGTAGCTTTGTACAGGGGAACTATCAGGAGGAACATTTCCACAGCATGTTACTACAGAAAGAGCCTTTCTGTCTGATAGAGCTATCAGCACCATTAACTTTGCCATTTTGGTAGGATCCTGAAGGTCTTAAAAGACCAAAAGCTACTCATTGTACTTCTGTACCACGAATACATAGGTTTAAGTTCAGCACTTCAAGAGACACTTGCAGATTGTTAAGTAACAGAAGTCCTTGGGAAAAATAATCTGTGCAGGGAGAACTTCATCATCCTGATTACAGCTGGAGAAAAGTTCAGGGATACACAGACTTTTCCTACAGATTTCCTTCCTTTTCCCACATAGAACAACTGTTACCCACTGTCATGGCTCAACCCCAGCCAGCAACTAAGCACCACCCAGCTGCTCGCTCACTCCTCCTGCATCAGGATGGGGAATAGAACCGGAACTGTAAAAATGAGAAAACTCAAGGGGTGAGATAAAGACAGTTTAACAGGTAAAGCAAAAGCCATGCACGCAAGCAAAGCAAAACAAGGAATTCATTCACCACTTCCCATCGGCAGGCAGGTGTTCAGCCATCTCCAGGAAAGCAGGGCTCCATCACACGTAATGGTTACTTGGGAAGACAAATGCCATCACGCCGAACATCCCCCTTTCCTTCTTCTTCCCCCAGCTGTATATGCTGAGCATGACGTCATATGGTCTGGAATATGCCTTTGGTCAGTTGGGGTCAGCTGTCCCAGCTGTGTCCCCTCCCAACTCCTTGTGCCCCCCCAGCCTCCTCGCTGGTGGGGTGGGGTGAGGAGCAGAAAAGGCCTTGACGCTGTGTGTAAGCACTGCTCAGCAGTAATGAAAACATCCCTGTGTTATCAACACTGTTTTCAGCCCAAATCCAGAACACAGCCCCATACCAGCTACTGTGAAGAAAATTAACTCTATCCCAGTCAAAACCAGCACACCCACAAACATTTATCTATACTGTTAAAATACATCATATAAAAAAATAGAAAAATCTAATATCTTTACTGTTTTTTTCAGAAGTGACAGCTTATCACTGAAAAAAAAATTATATTCACTTCAAAAGCTCAGTTTCTGAGCAAAAGTTAAGAGAAGTTTACTCCCATTGCAAAATCTTGGTTCAGGAACACTCAGATTGAAAACATGCTAAGAAACTAAATACTAGACTCAAGATTTGCATTCTGAAAAGCATAATTCAGGCAGAAATAGCCCCTTTTGCTCAAGCACGCATGTTTTGCAGAAGAAGAAAAGAAAGTGGCAAGGGAATGAACAAAACCAATAACAATCTAGGCATTTAACAAAAAGTGCATTTAAATCTGACTACATATCAATGTTTTTAATGCAACATGATTCACTAAGATTGTATTTTAAACATCACATGTATGTGCCATCACTTGATTTACAAGCTCCATTCATTTTAGTTTACAGTTTCCTCAGTACAACAGTCTTCCAGAAAGTGCTAGTACAGCATTCAGAACAAAAACTCTGCAAGTTTATCTCAGGTCTTGGCTTGCTACTCCAACACAACTGATTACTAATCCAGATTACTTGTATAGCGGCGTATCAATGGGCTTGGTGAAAAGAAGCAGGTTAAGGGAAGGGACAGAAACGAAAGTGTTATTGCATTCCCATTCCCTGTTTTTTTACAGCTTAAGTTTTCACAGCACCCAGGGGTAAAAACTGTAAGAAAAGAAGCCAATTTAAATAAAAAGAAGCAAGTAGTGAGTGACTTTCAGAAGAGGGCCTTGCTCATTTGAATATATGAAAAAGACCAGACCTAAGAGGGAGTAGTCCAAGGATATTGCCCCTCTGCTGGTCCAAGCCAGCCCTCACTCCAACTGAAAACACTGCTGGCTCAGACCTGGCTCTGGACTCAGTTCTCTTTGCAGATAGGTATCTGAACTGGTTTTTAAAGCGTACCTACCAGCTTAGTCCTGCAGAACCGCAGGAGCCAAAATTGTCTCTTAAAATTCTCCTACTGTGCCTGTCCAGAGTAATGAACATTTTGGCAGGGCAAAGAATCTCTGTATTTATATCAAGCCTAAATTTATTTAACATCTATGATAGATGTCTATAGACCAAAAGATACTTGAGCCAGTAGGATAATTCAGGCCATATGTAACACTGAGTTCAAAAGAAAGCATAGCCATTACTCAGAAAAACTCAATTTCTAAGAAGTGTAGGTCATTTTTGCTGCAGACTGATATATGTGAATTTGAACCTGTCTTAGTAACAGAAAATTATTGAGCACACACAGACAAACTCTTCCCAGGTAAGTGTGCTACACTAATCTGCTAAAAACACCGCAGACTATTACCACCTTTCCAGGTACTTCTGAAAACCTGAGTTTGGGATTCATGTTCGAGAAGACTAAATCCAGGACAGGATTTTGGATGGCGAGTCCCAACCCTGCCTGCGAGGATAGCTCAGCTGGTGGGTTGTGGGGTGGGAGACAGCAATCACAGTTTTATAATGGTTGTTTCTCAGGTACCTCTCCCCTCATTCGTGATCGTAGTGACCTGGCTTCAGAGCCCTCCCTGGTCACAGTACACCGGCTGGCACAAATCCCACTCCCAGCCACAGCCACTGGCTTCCCTTCCAGGCTGTAGATTCCCCTCCTGTTCCTGCAGGCCGAGTCTCGGCTCAACTACCAGTCTGCCTGGTAAACCCTGGCAAGTCATGCTGCCTGCGGAGGTCTGTTCTCCCAGCAGAAAGAAAAGCCTAGTACTGATGTCAGTGGTGAAGTACTTTGAAGTCTGCTAAGAAGAACGCTGTCACACAAAGGCTTTAGAAATGCAAGCCGTAGAACAGTAGTTAGAAACATTTACCCTTCATTTGGAAAAGCTGGGGATTGCAGTCCAACAGAGTAGAAATGAACACCGTAACAGCAGAAAGCCAGACATTAGGACAAAGAGGCTAGAAGGCAGTTAACTCAGTCCTTCTTTGTAAGGTATTGGAAACAAGCTAGCCTGAAGTGCTGTTCAAAATACATATTCTCTGGAATCATTCAGATCGTTCTACATTAAGCCAGCTAATTTTGAGTTTTATACACTCAGTAAAAGCAAGTAAAAGGATTAAAGAAGTGTTGTGGTTTTTTTCCTAGGACTTTTGTCTACCAAGTTTCATGTCCTCAAAACACTTACTCGAGAGCAAAAGTTTCAGAGATAGTCACAAGAAGTAAAACAGCAAAGATTATGCAGAAGCTTCAAAGAACCACCAGGCTCTAAAATGACAAAGCAATCATTAAAACTAAACCATAACCATAGTAAAAGTAACATCATCTACCAGTTAACACTGTACTCAAGTCAGAGCTAACATCCCCCCACCTTCAACACTTTAGGTTATAAATAAATGCAACATTTACATCCTGGCTCCTTTAGTCTGCTAGAGTAAAGAATGTTATAAAGCCAGACACTACTATATAATTAGTTTAATTTCTTCTTAACACATAATTAACACTTCCTATGCCTAACTAAAACCAACTGAACTGTCACCCACTATTTATGCTGCTTTCAATCCTGATGGCTTCTCCCACAAAGGGTGTGTGTGTGAATATTAGTAGACAATTTGTATAAAGAAAAGCCTCACCCAATTTTTCTTTCTCCTTTCACAAAAATATATTTCAGTAGTAGGAGAGATTAGTTAAAAAAAAATCAAGTTAAAAAAAAGTAGTTAAAATTAGATAATTAGGATTGGCACAAAAAAGTGCCAGTATTATAATCCACTAGTTGAAATTGTTCTCTTTACAGTTCAGTTGTGTTAAATAATACCTGGCAAAAGAAGTTAAAGGAAAAAAAAAAGTCTATCTGTTTTTCAAACTAAAACTAGAGATGCTTAGAGCCTTCCTTGAATCCCATTTTCCTACTTGTCTTCGCTCACTATATCTTCTTTCTTTCTGTCTTGGAGGCCTTGTTATAATGATGTGTGATATACAGTATTAATATCAAAAATTTAAACATGCACTGTGCTGAAATTATTAGGTACTACTGTAGTATTCTGGTATACATGATATATTCAGAGTGATCAGGACTTGAAAACTTCAATTGGATTTTATTGTGCAATAAAAAAAGCATAATCTTGTGGATAACAGATGCCATCAGATATGGCGGAGTGCAGTAATCCTTGCATAGCTCCTAACAAAGCGCAGCAGGAGTGGAAACGTGCCACGGGCAGAGCTTCACGACACTGCTGCAGGGCCTGGGCAGCACACATTCGCCACGAAGACTGCCAGCGCAGACTCCAAAGACTAGTGAAGTTGTACAAAACGCCACTGACTGCCAGAGCAATTCACGATGGGAAGTATGTGAAGCATGTGGCATGCTGGCTAGTTAAACTGGATTTACTGCCTCTCTGCACTGCCAAAACAGTGCTAAGTAAGCGAAGAGTAATACTGCTGCGTACCCCTCCCTCTCTTCCCTTTTCCTCCTCTACCCTAGATTTTACTTTGCATGTGGCTTCTTCCCCATATACACCCCGTGGCCCTATGACTGTACACTCCCTTATTTCTCATTGTTTTTCTCCAACCAAGCACCTACTTATTTCATAATGAAAGATATTTGGTGCAATGAGTAGTTTATATGAAGAAATACTTAGCAGATAAAAACCTGCTTTTATGGAGTTTTTTATCTTTAGAAAAATGATTCAGGGGAAATTGCTTACAGCTCTGAACTTCGAAAATTTGATCTTATTTGCAATATCACCAAGGTCACAAGTACTTCTCATTTTCACAGATCAGGCTTGAAATGGCTAGTGTAATCACCTACAGACAGACAGAAAAGCGATGGAAGGTTTGTGTGGAAAATTGTTTCTGAACATCCTTGTTCTTTCTTAGCACTTGCAATTCATGAACTCAGTACTCGGTTTTTCAGACTTTTCAGTCATGAAAAATTGCACCATGTAAGAGCCTACTTACATCTAAACCTGTATTTGGGTAGGGCAAAGATATTTTTGGGATCCTAGATGCCTGGAGTAGCGTGGTATGGTGCAAAAGCTTTTAGAAAAAACAAGGATGCCAAGAATGGGAACTTCACAAAAGAGAACTGGCACATCACATTAAAGATCCCTGAAGACAAAGAAAATTCCCACAACAACTTACACCTAATGAAACTAGTTGAGCAAAACATTTTGCCTGGGATCTGGGAGACTAAAATTTTGTTCCCTTCTAAGCTCAACTGTTTTCAGATTTGTATCTGTCTGCTCTGCAGTTTCCTAATCGAAGCTAAAATTGGGATCTTCTCCCTGCATTAGACTGCGGCACAGCTTCAGTAAGAAGCAACATGCAGGGAATTTCTCACCCACAGTTCTGTGGACAGTCTTCTGGAAACCAGGAGATGGAAGGAATGGTTTGAACAAAACCCATGCACCTACTTTACTAAGCGTGAGCAAGCCAGTTGTTCTATGAAGCAGGGACACCACTTTGCTCACTGGGGACTCAGAATTGACAGGAAGCCCTGCTTAATTCTCTAAAAAACACATGGGTTCCAGTCCTCAGGAGAGCGCTGCAAGATCTGGATTCCAAACAGGCAGAAGCAGCAAAGCCAATAAAAGATACGTGAAGTCCTACCACCCCTCTCCCTAGCACTATTTATGTAAGGTTTAAGTGACTTGCTACTTTGTGCACTGCATTAGTCCAAGTTCCCTTGAGAAACACATAACACCCAGCCCCACCACTCCAAATTTCACTCTGGGTGGCCAGACATCTTAATACAAGACTCTAACTTGTACCCCTTGAGTACCCAAAGTGCCTGCATTTAGTAACTTCTGCTGAGTAAGAGAGGCTCTGGGACTGCGCTCAACAAATGTCTTAGAAGTATAGCATGTGCTTTAAAGGAAGAAAAAAACCCAAACCTCAATTTAGACATGACCACTGATGAAGAACCTGGCACACCACTGGCTAAGTGTTCCAGTGTCTAATTATGTTCCATTAAAATTGTCTGCTTAAAGCCAAAATTTATCTGGCTTCAATCTCAAGATATTTCATCCTGTTACAGCTTTGTTAGATCAAAGAATTCTCTATTACCAAACTACTTTTCTCCATGGAGGCAATTATAGGTAGATAGTAATTTCGTAACCATGTCCGCCTTTAAAGAAAGCTCTCTGAGTATTGTAAGGCATGTGCTTGATTTTTGGCACAAGAACTGGATACTGCATTTGGCACTAGTGTAAGCACTACTGGAACAAAAGTAGTATTACCTCCCCCGTACTATTTGATATTCCCTTTTTAATGCATCCAAGAATTGTATTTGGCCAAGTGGGAGCTTACGTTCAGCTGACTATCCATCACATCTCCCAACTTCCAAAATACTGATACTTGGGATAGGCTCCCATTCCGTTTCCAGATGTATGGCTTTACACTTGGTGATAGTGAAACAGGCTGTATGAGCTGGACACCAGCAAAGAAATGAATACCAATTAACTGTAAAGCCTGTAAACCTTAGCATGCCTGAAAAATTTGTGAGTTGTTAAGTGTTTCAAACAGTCTCCTGTTGCTTCTCCAATAGCTATTAGGTAAAGCTTCTGGCTTCAGTTCTGAGGAAAAAAAGGAAGATGTTGGTCATTCCGGAAGAGGATAAAAGTTCATAGAAATTTTATTCCTGAATGTGTCAGCAGCTGGCAGTTATGGACAGTGAGAAAATAACAGCATGTTCGCAAGAACCTAAACTTTATCACAGAATGTTGACAAAGGATCTGCATTATTTATTGTTTAGGGACCAAGTGATTGTCTTCATCAGCTACATTTTTAACTCAAATTACCTCATAAATGCTCCAAAATGAACTATTCATGTACTGGATAAGTGGATCGTGCCTCATTTCCAGTGCAAATTCTGACCTTGACTATGGGATCATGAGCTGTTTCTGTAATTGCCTACTGTGGGACATGCCTGAAGAGCAATACTAAAAATCCTGAAAGCTGTGCTAGTATAAAAGGTGACAAACTATACAGGATTACCAGTTTAAACACAGCTACGCTTTTAGTTCCCACACCACGTATTAACATTTTGCAGCTGTTACCTGAAAGTGCCTTTCAGAGGCAGTAAGAAAAATTAGTTGCTCAAGTACCATGAAAACCAAATTAACTTTCTCCTCACTAATGCTTTTGTGTATATATTCGTTTAAACAAAATTTAGGACTTATGGAGCATTCTTATCAGACAAACAAGGTCCTATAGCACTGATTAACTTCATGAGTTAATCTTTTATTCTCTATACCCATCATACAAAGTTTGCTATCTACTTGCATGGCTTCATTATATCCATGAAATGCCTTTCTGTTAAGAATATGCTAGAACGTGCATGCAAGTCAAAAGGCAAATAACCGAAAACTTTGTCGCAAAGTAATGGAAGAACTCTACCAATTGAAACAAACAAACAAAGATACCAAAGTCAACAAAAATTTTCTCAGGTACATCCCCCCCAATATGGGAATTTCTTTGCCCACTGGTGCAATTTTAAGCTGAAAAAGATTGTACTCTTACAAGATCAAGATGAGAACCGAGGTTTTCCATTAACAGTGCAAAGTGATTATGATTTTCACCGTAAGATTTTTTCCCCTTCATCCAAGTAACTTTATGAAAATGTGGGGTTTTTTTTCCTTGTAAATCATATTGCTTATCACTTCACAAAGGTGCCTAACAAATGAAGTACTTTTATGGTTTTCACCTCATTCACTCATTAAACTCTTTTCAACCATGTATCAGTAGTCTAATTACTTGCACTGAGTACCTGTAAAGAACTGCTAAGCTCTTCTGATTTAATGCACTTACTAGCTTAAATGGACAAAGGTGATGGTACTTTTGTATTTAGACACAAGAAGGTGTGTTACTGGATTTTGGAGCTCGACTCACAATAGGGGAACTGTCACTTTCCGTTTTAGAACTCAGCTGTTCAAGTATCTGGAAACACTGACCTATCTGACCTTCAGCTCTTTTGCCAATGTCCCAACACATTGACAAACAAAAGCACACAACTACTTTCAGTTAAGTCACTACCATCATTTCCCAGTTATTTAAAAACAAAACTAGCTTTTGACAAGCTTTAATAAATTAGCATTGCTGTTAAAAAGTTTAAATAAAGCTGAAGTGCAGAAACAAGCTTTTGCGCAAACTGGAAAAAAAAAATCATCAATGCCAGTGATTATTAAATGGACATCCTTCATTGGCGAAGTAGTAAATACAGCTTGCCTGTAACTGAGAAAAGGATTTCAGCCAGAGCAGATGTGACTTGTTGATCTGTTGTACCAAATGTCTCAGCAGGCTAAGGCCCCTCCAGTGAAGTGCTCGGAAGAGAAGTTGGTCTGAGCGCAGTTACACGTTTTACCAGTTCCAGGGTTTCTAATCTGTACTCTGCTAGACCTACACATTATCAACAACTGCTCATTTCCTTATGAATTCTGTGGTCTCCACTTCTACAGTATCTGAAATACAACACTGCAAACAGATTATGTAAAGCTGAGTAATCATCTAGAATGTGGAAAATAATTTTCTATTTTGTAAAGTATTTCACATTTTCTTTGGTAAAACATAGCTGAAGATGTTCAGAGCTGGAAGTAATTATTACAATCTTAAAATAAGGATCTTAACACGTTAAGAACTGATTTACCCTTGCCTCTTCTTTACAAAGAAAACCTTCTTGCACAGCTTGCTTGTGCACTACAACTAAGCAGGAATCCTGTCCATGCAACAGCATACAGCTCAGTTTGTCATTTACTGTACCTTTCATCACAACAAAAATAAGTAATTGTTGCCACTCAAACACATCTGTTACTTGCATGAATCCCTCCAAATTAAGGTGAAACAGTATTATCTATATACTGCTAATTCAAACTCTACATGGCTCTTTGAAACAGGTTACTCCAAAGTTAACTTAGCAACCACCACCAGTAGAGAAGAGGATCACAAAAAGAGACCAATCGAGATGACACACTGTTTTGTGCAAGATGGCTTTATTAACAGACCAGAGTTTGAAAGATTGCAGCTGGGCATCTGAATCTGAAAAAAAAAAAAAAAAAAGATTAGACATGTAGATCTGAAACCATGGCCACCTGAAGACTTAATACATTTCCACAGTTTATAATTTGGGCTGAAAATACTAATTTTATTTCACTGGATTTAAAACTTCAGTAGTCTTGCACACAATAATAACTTCTATTTTAACATCTCTTCACTCAAAACACAGATTTCAAGTGCCAGAACTACCAGGATAAACATTTCTACCTTCAACTATTGGTACCTATTTTCCTATTTGTCTAAAAGGATACCGGGGGGAACTTGATACTGAGGCATTACGCATATTCAAACTTTTGCTGCAGTAATTTTATTTTCAGCACATTTCAGGGACTGTTTGCACACAAAAATGAAAGCAAAAAGCAGACTTAAGACCAGTTTCTGTACAGTTTGCTTCAGAGCTAATGAAATTCAGTATCTTGCCAATACTGAATTGTCAAAATTCAGTATCAAGTACTATGGTCTTTTTCCCCAATCTATATGAAGGAATCTGTACTGGAAGTCTGTATTTTTTTTTTTTTTAATTTATTACTTAAGTGGTAGTCTCAAATAAGAGATCAAGACAAATAGCATGAAACCACCTACTTACAGGGAAAAGGAATACTTGTCTTCAGATACATGGCCCTTCAGAACAACAGTACTTAAGAGTACTGCCGATATCTCTCCTCTGAACCTACTGTTCTAGTTGCCCATTACCTCAGTACACACAACAACATTTTTCCTACACGTAGGTTACTTCTATTTTAAATGTGGACTCTATTCAGAGGAGCAGGAAAACAGCAGGAACAGGAAGTGCGGGAGATAAGAACAATCAGTTATCTTAGCTTTACACCAGAGGTATGTTTGTTTGCAGTCCAAGCAGAACAACCAACTACTTATAAGAGTAAAGTAAGAAACTGCAAGGTCATCTCCTGAATTAAAAGATGGAGTAAGGCCCTGATGTCTGCTACTTACATGGGATGCTGAGCTAGAAGTCCAGTGAAAGACACAAGCAACCAGCTGAATATTGCTAGTCTATCTGCCAACATATTACTCCTCACAGGCATTTATAGCCACCACAATAGTGAACTAGAAGCTTCCGTCCTGTAGGAAGGCTCCTGAAAACTCAAGACTACCAGTATACTTCTGATGTTTGCCAGTGAAGATGGAGGAGAAAGGATCTACACCAACAGAAAAGCTGCAGGGTTTCAATTAAAAATACCAGTTTCCATCTTATGCTCAGAAGCCAGACAGGAGCATGAAGTGAAAGCAGTTTTGCTCAATCTCAGTTATGAAGCCTCATGCATTAACCTAAGGGAAACATCTGCCACTACTGAACTTGTAACAGTTTGTGCCACCGGCAGCAAAATTTCTACAACAACGCTAGCATGAGTAACATAACATCACCACAGGCACCAAACATTACAGCAATTCTGCTTCTCAAAGTTATACTTCTTCCCATAGTTGAGCTAAAAAGCTTTAGAAGAACACTGTCTGCAGTAAGGGGCTATTTTCCTAAACCGGAAGTTTCCACATGCCATGTAACCAGTGCTTTAGAACTCTGCTGCTTCAGAGATGGAGACAACAAAACAACATGCAAGAAGTTTGGAGGAATGGAAACTGAGAAAGTACAGTCTACAAAAAAGCTTCAAGAAAAAAGGCTGTCAGTCAAATGGAAAGATATTTCATAGATCTCCTTCAGCTCCTTGGACAGACAGCAGACCTCAATGAGCTCAACTTGCTATGCCTTGTTGGCTATAAAAACAATTTTTAAGAGGCTTTAAAAAAAAAAAAAACAGAACAAAACAAACCACAACAACTACTTCCCTCCCTTCAGAAAACTTGATTTCTGAGAACTCATCTAACAGCAACTGCACCTGTTTTAAGCCGTAAAGTCACATCACTACCCACTATTTTTTTATTAATCAACCCTCTGAAAGTTAGGAATTCCAAGTAAACTGCACATCTGATTTCTAAAAAAAACCAAAAAAAACAAACAAAAAAACCCACACAAACCCCCTAAAACCTCACAAAACCACAACAAAGACGAATAAACCAACCAAAAAACCTTCTTGCCTTTGGAGGAATCAGTTTGGGGAAAATTGGGTCTTTTTAAAATTCCAGCATATCTGTCACACAAAAAGGGCATTTATCTTTGACTGGAAATAAGATATGGGTAACACGAAAGCTAGTTTAGTGTGCAAAAAAGGTGGAAAAAGCAATGGTAAGTACAAGAACTCTGAAAAAATGGTTTTGGCTTTGTGTGGCAGAGGCTTCTCATCAAAGCAGGAACAGCAGTGACAACAATAGACGGTAAGACAGATTGAACTAGATAGTAACTTCAAGACTCAGCTGTCACTGTCAAACTGCTTTAGGTGTTAATAAACCTTTCCATTTCTAAAGGATAGACTATTCAAATGGGCAAATTAGTCTTTCAAAATCACTATTTTGGTCATGTTAACATGAAAGCTTATACTGAATCATTTTGAAGCTTGAACAAGCTCAAAATTTCAACCATTAAAATGGTCTAAATCAATAATTTAATTTCTCCCAGTCCTAAACAGGTTTTTATAGCAGACATCAGACAACCTGAAAAAACACTGTATTTGCAATCACAAGACTTTGATCATATTAAGAATTCCTTAACAGAAGCTGAAAATTCTAGCCGAGATCTCAGGCTAAATCATAAAACCCCAAAAAGGTTTTAAAACAAGTTATTGGTAATATTTGTACTTCCTAAACTTATCAGCTATAATGAAGATTCAATTTCTTCACAAATCTTTAAGCTTTAGTAAGGACTTGAAAAATAAAATCAGAACACTGTCCAAGTGGCTTTATACTGTAGGTACCACCCAAGCATGAGTGAATAGACATTAAACCTGAATGTTTAACCAATAATGGCAGCACCCTACAAAGCAGAGATGGATCAG
This sequence comes from Buteo buteo, assembly GCF_964188355.1. Lineage (NCBI taxonomy): Eukaryota > Metazoa > Chordata > Aves > Accipitriformes > Accipitridae > Buteo > Buteo buteo. The sequence continues at coordinate 43,497,297 of NC_134173.1, forward strand.
TGGCTAGTATTAACTTTGGTAATACCTCACCATTAGTTCATTCTCCTTATGAGTCTGTTGATCTGATCTTCTCTGTTACCAGCATCCCCACCTTCCACGAAGTGGATCGTTTTCTTCTTCATTCCACCCCGAGGAGAGGATAACTTGAAGGGCCAAAGGAAGTTGTTCACAACTTTGAAGTTCTTGCCAACAGTGTAAATTTCATGGATCACATCTTCCATGCAGATTATGCCAAGCTTCCCTATAATTCAGAAACATTATTTTCAGAAAGGCTACAAAGCCACTGGTCAGTAACAAGCTAAAAATTATCAAACTATTATTGTCCTATCTCCTTATTTTGATAAACTTCAGGAAGTCAGAAAGCACCTGCTCTGTCATGACACCCATGACTGACTTTTCCAATTAAAATGGATTCACTGCAGCCAACTCAACATTATTTAGTGGTTACATTTGCCCAGAGGCATCAGTTTCAGCTGGTGAGTATTTGTAGTCAGCAATGAGGAACAACAAAAAACAAAGCCCACTTAATGAATCCTAGGAAAATAGACTGTGTTCTTTGAAGAAAAGCTAGATTAAATATGCTTAAACCATAGTTATGTGTAGCTCAGGGAAATTCACTGAACTACTTATGCTGTTGAGTAACGCAATAGCATGTTTCCTTAATGCCTTTCCAGAGTCTTCAGTGACATGTTACCTAACTGCTCATAAAATACAGTGCTAAAAAGGAAAGTGATTATAGCGTAATACTTCCACCTTTAGAATCTGATTATCTATTGCACTGGAAAAGGAACAAACATGACAGTCTAGTGTGAAGTGATACACAAATCAAGTGCTTTCATTCCTGGCATGACTGGAAGAGAAGGAGCCTCCTAGAGCAGTGTATTTCCTGACAACTGACCCCCATGAGTTTTTTTTGTTTGGTTTTTTTGTTTGTTTGTTTTTTAACTAAATACACTAATCACTTTTACTAGATAGTTCTTCTGGCAGGAAGTTTAAAAAGTCTGTTTCTAAGAAACAAACAATGTCTAATATTAAGTTTGAAACTTCAAAGGTATGTATAGTAATCTTTTTTACTGTTGCAGCACCTTTTCATTACTGAAAGATCTATTGACCTACTAGAGGTCAAGGAGCTTACATTTAAAATTACAAATTTAAACCACTAAAATTTGTTTCTTTACACTGGTTTTCGGTACTTTGTAACAAGTTACTTCCAGCTTGCTTTGTATTAAGCTATTAAGGCAGAAGCAGAGATTATTAACCAATCACTACTATTCTCCAGAGACAAATAAGGATAGTTGTCCAGCTCTGCACTAATCATCCAAATGCAACAAGTTGTTTTCTTGTTTTAAGTGAAGCAGTATTTACCAAGGCGTTTCTGAATCAGGGAATTATCAGTAAGAGCAATACGCTGCTTGTTGATCTTGCCATAACCACGCTTGTAGATCAATTCATGCACAGACTTCAGATTGGGATAACTGAAACAGTCAATAAAAAAAAAAAAAAGAATTGTAAGTCTTTGCAAGCCACGTTCCAATTTAACATCCCCAAAGGAAACTTCAGTAACAATCAATTTAAGATCATCTCAGCAAGTCCCAAATGTAAATACAAAAGCAACAAAGAAGCAAATCTTACTCACACCAAGTTCTCTAGAACACTAGTACCAGAGTGTAATCGTACCTAGCAAGCATTACCTTTTAAAGCACTGCCTTAATCACATTATCAATTCAAAGCAGAGAAAGCACACAGAAGATATAAAAAGATTTAGAACACAAGGGAAACCTGCAGGTCTAGAGTAGCAAACTGCAAAAGGGGCTCAACATTTGCACCCTGATTCGACAAAACTAGCTATTTCACTCACCCCCATGCAATATAGGGTTCAACAATCCGCAACATGTTGATAGAAGCTTTGTTGAGTTTTACAAACGTGCCATTAAAAATCTGACGCAGGCGTAGAAGCTGCAACACCTTGCGAACCTTAGGGCTGACACCATTGGTACTAGAGAACATAGGAAAAAAGCCTCGATTATCTACATCCCAGAAAACACCAAATATCAGGTTAAAAAAACCCACAATAGTACTGTTCCCATATGAAACGCATCACTATTTTACCAGTTACACAAAGGAAGCTTAGTTCATTATTTACTATCTCCATATATTTCAGTATTAAGTTAAAACAGATCTATTTCCATGAAAAGAATTGAAATAAGCATTATACTGAAACAATTTAGAACTATCCTTGTGCTCTCCTGAACATAATTCTTCCAATCACACCTTCTGTTAGCATTCTGTAACACTTTACCAAAGAAGAGTTAAACACTTCAAAGCTTAGTAGAATGTGAAGGAATACCAGCACGTAATTTTTATCGAGATTAAGGTGAAAAAGAACAACTGTCTGCACATATGTGTAGCCTTGTCGCCTTCTTAAAAATCAGGGATTCCTAGACAGTAGACAGAACCAGCGTAATGATTTTGCACTTAATTAAATAAGCCTCTGGTGCAGGTACAACATACTGCCAACAACTTTCCAAGCCACCAGTGGAAGGCTTGATTTTATTTACATATGTAAGCCCTCAAAACAGACAGATAACAGGAAAGCCAATTTCAGTGCTTTTGAACATAAAATTGTTTACACCTACGTTCAATCTTACCCTCTTATCCTGATCACAAATGCCAGTTTTGGTTCTGCTGGAACGTAGTAATTGCCAGCTTTTCGGGCCATCCTGGCCATACGGATCTCCTGCCTATACATGTGCCTGTACTCCTTGTGGTAAGCTTGGGCTCTTGCATAGATGAGTTTTCTTTGTGCCTTACGGAACTGAAATCAATTGAAAATTACTTAAGATTACATTAAACCTATTAACACATGAAAATCACCTTAAAATAATGTACCATATTCTAGAACTTCCCAGAAATAACACAGATTAAAGGAACATCTGCCTGTATCATGGAGTTTAGAATCACTCTCAGTGACAGTCTAGAGAATCTGGAAGACTGTTACACAGCAGGGCTGCTTTACTTTTAACAATGTTATCATGCACCAAGCTTACTCTCACAAAGGCTATACTCTTTCCCTTGTAAAAGACTTACTTTAATCTTACAGGCAACTGTACACTTTGCCCTTAACTCTGCCTAGAACTGGTTTGGCACTGACAAAAAAACCCCCATACTTTACTCCAAAACATTAAGAAAATACCAACACACTAGACCTAAATATTGTAAACTTCTGTAATGCAATACATCAGCAGTACTAGCCAATACATCAGCAGTACTAGCCAATATTGCAACAGATATACAATTCAAGTTACAGAGTCATGAAATAGTCACCTTTTTTATAGCCAACATCTTCTTCTGACGTTTGGCTTTTATAGCTGCATAAGCCTGCCGCTTTTTCAGCAGGCTTTCTGGTACAGATGGCACCTTCTTTGCGCTAAATGAAAAGAGGGAAAAAAAACAAAAAACAACCAACTCTTTTAGCCAATATGAAGAAACTGGTCTTTAAAGTTACACATGACAAACGTCAATGCAAACTCTTAACGCAACGCGTATGCAGGCCTCACTGCCTCGAGCCAGCTCATCAAGGCATCTTCCTTGTTCCCACTGTTACAAGACTTTGATGCAGCCTGAACAGATCACCTTTTATACTAGACAAAGAAATCTGACAGACTAGCTGTTGAGCTGCACACACCCTACGTACACTACCGCAAAGACTAAGATGGCTTGAGTGACAAGAAGTTTTTACCCTAGTTTGCTACAGCCCAATGTGTAATAAAACAAAGTGTGTTTCAAGCGCATCTCTTTCAGATCAATAAATGTTCCAACAGGTGCTTTAAGAGAAAAATTAGTTTAGCAGTATTATGAAATTTATTTCACAGGACTTTAAACTTACTGAGGTTTTAAACTCATAGATGCGACAAAACTTACAAGACCAGTGTGTACTGAGCCGGAATTACCCGGGCGAACTCCTACCCTAAGCCCGCCTGGCTATGTCGCCTGCTCAAGCCGCACACCGCTCTGCGCACCCTAGCGCGGCACTGACCGCCCGCCCGCCCTGCCGGCAGAAACTTTGCCGCCCCAGGTCCCTCGCCCACGAAAACGGCGCTTGGGGGCCAGCTCTCCCTCCCCACCCGACCGAGGGCCAGCGGGGAAGCAACCGCCGCCTGCGGAAGGGACACGACCGGCGGCGACCGCATCCCCGCCGCGCTGGGCCCTACCCTCCCGCCGCTCACGGCCCCAGCCCACTTGAGCCCCCTCCCGCGTCACCGGCGGCAGCCTGGCGACCGGGGAGCGGTGGGCAGCATCCCAGTGGCGGGGGCACGGAGCAGGCACCGCCGCAGCCACCGATGGCGGCGGATTATCCTGGGGTAGGACTGCCACTCACTCCTTCTCCGCCATGATCAGCGCCGGAAGAGAGAGGGCGAGCGCATGCGCGGGGCCGACTTAACCCGTCTGCCTGCGCAGGCAGGGCCCTGGGCGTAGGAAGGACCCCGGTTTGGGCGTCCGCGGCGGCGCCTGACCGCGGTGCGGGCGCCGGGGTGGCCGGCGAATGCCTGAGGTAAGAGCGCCCGGGAGCCGCCCTCCGGCCGGCGGGGCCGGGCTGGGCCTGGTTTGGCTGTGTCCGGGGCCGGGCGGGAGCCGCTCCGCCCTCAAACCCCGCATTCCCCGCAGGAGGCTGCGGGCGTGCTCTGCGGAGAGCCGGGGCGGCGGCGGGGCCGCCAGGCATCTCGTGTAATGCAGGGTTTCCCCCGTTTCGGCCGTAAGCCCCGTGTCCCGCATGGGAAGCCTGCGGGGCGCTGCCTCCTGCTTGCAGCCCCGCCGGTGATTCGTAACCAGGCTCCTCCTCCTCGTCCCCGGGGGGCGAAGCCCTTCCCGCAGGAGAACCCGGGGCTGCGGGGGGCCGCCTCCCTCCCTGCGGCCGGATGGAGATCCCCCCGCCGTCCCGTGAGGAGCACGGCTTTCGGCTGACTCGGAGGGCCGCCGCCCCCGCTGCCCTGCGCCCAGGCCCGGCTCGCCCGAACCCGGCACCCGCAGGGCGGTTCAGCAGGACGCGCGGGGGAACGGGAGCCGCCGGCTCCGTTTCTGTCTGGCCGTGGTTTTACTGGGTTGGGTTTCTTTTCGTTGGGTTTCTTCTCGGCTCGCCGTGCAAAAATACTGACGGTGGAGATGGGAGAAGGGAGGGGGGGTTGCGGGAAGTTGTGCTGCCGGCGGAGCTGCCCATCGCAGCGCAGCAGGTTTTTATTTGGAAGGCTGCTTATGGTTACGACCGTGGCTCTTAGGCCTGATCCTGTGAACGCCTGCCTGTGCTCTTCAAAATCACCCTCCGGGGCACCGGCCCAGACACGCCACTACACACACGCGGGGAGAAGGGAAACCAGTGGAACTGAGGGCAGCAAAGAATTATCTAGTGTAAAAAGAGCGTGGGCAGCTGGGCCGGGCATGACGAACACCGAGCTCTGCATTTGCTGGCTTGCTTTGTTGCCCGTTGGCGGCACGCAGCCCTCCTTGGTGGCACTGAAGAATGTTGTTGAGAATGCTTTGGACAGGAGTTGCAGCCATATCAACGCTGATTTTTGTAAAATAGTATTACTTCACGCTAATCGTGCAATAAAACGCCTATGGTATCTGCCGAAGGAAGAGGTTGTCTGCACCTTCTCCCCAAACTTTTGAACTCAAATTTCTGCTAAATCCGAGAGGCAGCGTTCACAAAAAGTTCCAACAACTTTCCTGAAAACCGGCAGCTGCAGATGGAAGAGCGCGCATCGTAATGCTCTTCAGCACATGGCTGCAGGTGGGCAGCAGGCAGCGGGACGAGTCCTGCCCACCCGCACAGGGGAAATCGCTCTGCGAGGGCACACTCTGCTCCCCCGGGGCTGGCAGGGGCCCAGGAGCGGGCTGCTCCTGGCGCTGGGTGCCCGCCAGCCGGTCGGGTGGCCGCGGGGTGCCCACCTACAGGGAGCGGCAGTTGTCACCTCACGGAAGAAAATCTTTTCCGCATGCTGGTACTTCGGAGCTCCCACTTCACTCGGCGGTTGGTTAGATATTAACAGCCCCTATATTTGGCTGACCGACCAAAAAAAACCCAACCCAACCCATCAGGGCTTTTTATTCAGCGGTTTCTCACAGCTCAGCGGAGAATCCCGAGGCACACAGGCCTCGGGGAACCTGTGGGGACCCCGGCGGCTCCCGGCAGCTCGCCGCTTCCGTCCCTCCTTGGTCCGTGAGCACGAACCTTTAACGCTCGTTCGTGCTCTTGCAACCCACGCTCCGGCGTCGCGAGGGCCGCTGCAGGCCCGCCCTGACGCGCCGCTCCCCTCCAGCCAGCGAAGCCCGGGGGCGGGCGGGCCGGCCGGCCGGTCGCCGACCCGCCGCCGCCGTACGCCACGGCCGCTGCCTCAAGATGGCGCTCTGGCGGGCGGCGCGCGGGGCGCCGCGCACCCTGGGACAGGTAGTCCGCAGGCCCCGCACCGCCCGCCGGAGGCGGGTCTCCGCCGAGCCCCGGCCGCTGGCGGCCGCCGGGGCGCCCGCCCAGCCCCTGAGCGGCGCGGAGCACCGGCCGGGCCCGTTCCCCGCTGGCGAGGCCCGGCGCGGCCCGGGACCCTCCCCCGGCGGCGGGGCGGAGCGGAGCGGAGCGGAGCGAGGAGGGGCCGCGGCGGGGGCGGGGGGTGCGGGGAATGCGGGGCGGGCTGGGCCGGCCCGGGGGAGGGCTGGGGAGCCCGGGGGAGGGGCCCGGCCGCCCGGCCCGCCCTATAAAGGGGGCCGAGCGAGCAAGATGCTCACTGCCAGTAGCGGGGCCGCGGGCGTGCGGGGACGGGCACGGGGAGGCGGGCGGGCGGGCGGGCAGCGCCGTGTCCGGGCTCCTTCCCTGGCCCGTGTGACTGAAGCAGGGCGCGGGGCCGCGGCGGCGCCCGGCCCCGAGTGCGAGCGGCGCGGGGAGGCGGGGGGGGGGCCCGGCCCTGGGCGGTGCGGCGGGACCCTCAGCAGCGGGAGCGGAGCCTCCCTCCCTCCCTGCCCGCAGCAGGAGGTCCCGGGCAGGGGCGGCCCCGGGTGGGTGGGGGAGCCGGGCGGCGAGGAGGAGCCGCCCCCGCCGCGGAGAGGCTCTGCTCTGCGCCGCCGGCGTCCGTCCGTCCGTCCCCTCCGGCTCCGCGGGCGGCCGCGCCGGGACGCGCGGGTCGCCCCGCGCGGTCGAGGTCCGGCAGCATGAACATCTTGCTGGAGCTCTTCGTGGTGACTTTCAGAGTGCTGTGGGCTTTCGTGCTGGCCGCGGCCAAGTGGCTGGTGCGGCCCAAGGAGAAGAGCGTGGCGGGGCAGGTGTGCCTGATCACCGGGGCGGGCAGCGGCCTGGGCCGCCTCTTCGCCCTGGAGTTTGCCCGGCGCCGGGCGCTGCTGGTGCTGTGGGACATCAACACGCAGAGCAACGAGGAGACGGCGGGCATGGTGCGCCACATCTACCGGGAGATGGCCGAGGCGGCCGCCGCCGCCGCCGCCCCCAGAGGTAAGCGGCGGGCTCCCCGGGCTGTCCCCGCCGCCCGGCCCGGGCCCGGGCGCTGCCCCTCGCCTCTCCCCTGCCCCGCCGCCGGCCCGGCCCGGCCCGGGGAAGAGTTAGCCGAGGCTGCGTGCGCGGCGGGCTCCAGCCCGGGGCCGCTCTCACCTGCCCGCCGGTGTGCGGGCAGGTGAGAGCGGCTCCGGGCTGGAGCCCGCCGGGCGCGGGGGCGTCAAGCGGCCCCGCCGGTGGGTGCCGAGGCCGGCCCTGTGGCCGGGCTCCGCGGTGGGGAGCGGAGACCCGCTTCGTGTAGCCTTGGTCTCCCAACAGCGTCTTTAAAACCTGCAGCTCTTCCTAAGACGCTGTGGCAGCAACAGTACAGAGACGAGTCCTTGCGTACTGTGGCGATGCCAAAGTAAATAGAAGTTTTACCGTGGGGCAAATGCGTTTGCTGTTTCCACTCGACTACTTGTTTGAATGTCAAAATACAACTCGGAACTTTATTTCCCACCCCACACCCCACCCCGCTCTGTTCTCTTGTCTGTGTTCCGTAGCAGCTGGAGATGGAGAAAAAGATGCGCTGCCCCATTGCAGCTTGCAGGTTTACACATACACCTGTGATGTGGGCAAAAGAGAAAATGTCTACTCAACAGCCGAGAGGGTCCGCAAGGAGGTTGGCGAGGTGTCTGTCCTGGTTAACAATGCCGGTGTGGTCTCCGGGCACCATCTTCTGGAGTGTCCTGATGAGCTTATTGAGAGGACCATGATGGTCAACTGTCACGCACACTTCTGGGTAACTATAAATTCCCTTCTGCTGCCCTTTTTTTGTCAGTTAATTTTGGGAAATTAACCGCTGTTGCTTAACTCCTTCAGTTTTGCACTTGTTCCCTTTCATTTGCAAGCTTACCACTTTAGGGGTTTTTCATTTTTAACTTACTGTTCTGTTTAACAGGAATGGTGGGTATTAAAATTATTAACAAATGGGTTTGAATCAACTATATCTTCCTAGAATCCAGAATTCTAAGTCTTGTGCCCTTTTCTGTAGCCCTGGATATGAAATCCTTCACAAGCATAACCTCTGAGTCTGCTTAAGGGTTGTTACTGTTAATGAATGGCTTCTCAGCCTTCCTCTCATAGTCTTCTGCCAGCATGTTAGTAGCTTTAAGATGCTGTTTTAATGATGGTTACAATAGCAAACTTGCACATTTCTGGAAAAAATACTTAAAACCCCTGCTGGAAACGTTGTTGGAATTGCCTTCGAGGCAAATTGTTCCTTTTGAAGGCTGGGAGGAAAGGCGAAAAAGATTTCTCCAGAAATCAAGCCAAGAACACTTTTTCAGGAATCCTGCGTATTTGTCCTCATAGCTTTCTCTGGGGGCTGCCAGTAAAAGTAAGAAAATCTTTAATATGGTTTCTGGGGTGATATCGTCTCTATAACTAGCAGATGCTAATCAAGGAGAACAAGCTATGTGATCTTACTATTTTTGTCTAAATTTTGTTTTCCTGTGTGGTTTATTTTTAAACCTACAGTAGTGTGGGGTTATATAAATTTGAGTGTCGAAGGAGGGCATGATGCACACTCGGGTTAGCATTAGCTGTCAGACCGAGCCCATTGTTAGTATTAAAACTGTTCGTTGGTCCTTCAAATAAGGTTATGAAATACACTTGCATAACAATCAAAGGATTAAGCAATCTGAAATATACTTCAACTTAAGCCTTCTTTGGCTGGTCTTACCTCTTCATAATAAAATTTTGTAAAACGCCTCATCTTCACAACTTAGAAGGCCCTCCCAAACCTAACTTTAACATGGAAGTGAAATGCTGTTTCATAACCCTAAAGGAGCCCCTCCAAAGCTGCACTGTGAAACACTTAATGGCAGAGCAGTCTTTTTCCAATGTATTGTAAAGCTTGCAGAGAGAGTGCTTTAACTTCAGTGCACATGAGATAGTGTGTTTGGAAACTCTTTTTAAACTCTGAAAGTATATTTTAAGGCAATTTGAAAAGTTCTGAGAAAGTTCATATGACTTCTTACAACTAAGAACTCTGCGTGTTCCCCTTCATGAAAGTTAAATTGATGCTTAAGCAGAGATGTGCACTAGATTTAATGACTGTTATTGATGTGGTTTAAATGCTGAATTGACAGAGTTTCCAAGAACTTTAAATTATGACATCACCATGAATTAAAATATGGGAGGATCCTAAATTCTCCAGCTGTTCTTCCTTCAGGCCTAAGTCATACACTTATTTATAACATTGTTTCAGAGACCTTTTTAAAGCACCCTCTATGTTCCGAGTCTCTTATGGTAATAGAAAACTAAACTTAGAGTCTAGTATTGCTATGATTGCGTTTCCATAACAGTTTCATTCATTGCTAAATGTTACAGTGTGAAGTGACTTTAAAATTAAAAAAAAAACAACAAAACAAACTACTCCAAGAAGGTATAGTTAGATCTGAACTGTGGAACTTGAGATCTTGGCTTAAGCTTCTAAGGAGCAGTCAACACCCTTTATATTTAATTGAGGTTCTGTTTGTATGTACACTTCCTGCAGATCCTGTGTCCTGCTTTGTTTTTCTTTCTATTTTTTGGTGTTGGCAAAGCTTTTTTTCCTTGTCTTCCCCTTCACAATCCCAGAAAAGGTTGGCTTGACCAACAGTGGGTGGACTTCTGTTAAAAGTAATAGTACTTAATTCATAAGATATCATCTGAATCAGCTGATTTGAAGCCAACTTTTTTGATGCAAGTCTATGCTGACTTAAATAGAACAATGTGTCTAGATGTGTGAAGTCTTATACAGCTAGTCTTTTCCATGTCAGCTAAACTGGTGGTCCAAAAGCAAAGCTAATACTCTGGAGTATTATGTAGGCTTTTAACTATTCTTGGAGGATGTTTCATCCAAAAAGCTGTAAATGGATTTTATAAAGACATGGATCTTCTATGTAATATTGCTTCAGTAGTTAAGTGTCTGTACTTTCTGTGTTTTTGTTGGGGTTTTGTTTGTTTTTTAATGTGAGAGAGAGGAAATTCTTCCTCATGCCTTGATCATTATCAAGCCTCAGTGTGCTTCTATGTAAAAACCTAAAATGGGGCTCTAGTACTGTCCCCTTAAAACATCTGAAATAAGATTGATTGTCTGTTCTTCATGCAGAATGCAGGTGATCAGAGCTTGTTTTATGTAGCAGCTGTGATCTGAAGGCTGCCCAACTTAGGCAGTAGGCAGTGACATGAAAGTATGTCTCCATTTTGCTATTGTGATTCCAACAGGGCTGTGTACCATATCACAAACTGGCAGTCAAGAGAACCTTAGGTGCATGCCACAGCCTAAACAGATGCTTTCCATTTTGCTGACATTCATGATTTGTATAATCCTTCCTATGAGTGTTCTACATAAACATGTCACCACTGCATCATGTAGCAATTTCCACAGCATAAAATCCACTGCAGTATTAAAAACCTGTTATTTCATGCTGTGATAACTTGAATGCTTCTGATATTGAAAACATAGGGACAAAATTCATTCCTGGTTTGAAACAAGCCAGCTCTGGTTTACTATAATTTGCAGATGCATAAAACTGTAGCAGGAGTGTAACACTACCTTTCCTGCCAGTCTGTTGCAAGAATAATAACTTACTTGACTGCACTTGTCAATTACTGGAACTGAACTTCTGCAGACTAGGAAATTTTCTTCCTGTGATATGTCAGGATTGAGATTTGAAAAATGTTAAAACACAGTGTAAGATAAAGCCGTTTCTTAATCAGTTTTAAGCAACAATAGGAACAACAGTTTTTATTTCCTGTGGTTTTACAATAAAGTTTAAGTGAAATATCAAAATACTGTGTTTTAGATTGTGGAACTGTATTTAATAAAACTACTGTACAAACTCTTATTTCAGCACAATTTGAGATTTTTGTACCTACTCTAACACTTTTTTCCTGGAAGAATAATGCTGTTGCTGGATAAGTAGGTATTAATATTGTACATCAGCATAGTACCTGGGAAATCTTTCTAGATTTGGTTGTTGAAAGGGACTCGTGGAGGAGCAGGGGCAAGGCAATGATCAGGGCCTGTGAAGTTCTGTGATGTGAAAGTCCGTCTGTATAGCAGATCTTAAGTATTTAAGCTCTGAGAGAACAGTGATCTGCATTTCCCTGTCATGTGGATCCTTGAAAACTTTAGGCTTAAAGCTCTGTTAGAGGAGTTCCCTTCAACTTACCAAAAGGGGGAAGCAAAAGCATTCAGCTCCAGCTCTGTCATTTATTAAAAGAAAAAAAAAATCCACATAGTGAGAGACTAGGGCCCAGAGATTGAAAACTTGTGCACTGTTGTCTTAACTGGAGTGGGTATGTTCATTCACTTACAAATGACTTTATTTTTGAGGTTATGCAGGTATATTTGTCTTTGTAGGAATTGAACAAATCTTTTAGGTGGCCTGACATTGATACAGAAAGAGATAAATACTGAGTAAATAGGGAAATACTACCTAAGTAACTAGAATATTTGTAGTCTAAAACTTAAATGTACCTTGGAAAGAAAGTTAATGCAGAGTTACTAAATCAAATACCTATTTATGCAGCTGCTGTAGTTGTCAGTCTAATTAGACTGACAAGATTGCTGAAGCCTTCAAAAATAACAGTGGCTTATCGTTATCTATAATGTATCAATACTTACATATTGTTATTCTAGTCTTTTCAAGCTCCCTGGTGTTAAATAAGGCTCACTTATGCCTATAGTTTTAGTTTAAATATAGAAGTATTGCACTTAGTGTGCACACTGAATCTTCTACAGAAGAAAAGACAGCTAGCTTAAGTTATATTATTTGAAACTATACCATGCTGAGTCTTGTGGCCTGTTGGCATAGCAGTTTGATTTTTGTTTTCATCTCTAGGATTCTAGTATCTATGATCAAATATAGACACAATATTCCACTGACAGGCCAGCTAGATCTATTTAGCATTTTGGATAAGTGGAATTAGCTACTTTGTGGGTTTTTTTAATTTCTTGATAATGTATCCCAAGATGTGTAAGTTTACCTACAAAGTTTAATCTACAAGTTCGTGACTTTTTTTCTTTGAAAAATTCAAAGTTCAACCAAAACATGTGCATGTTATCCAAAATGTGTCATCAAAACTAACTCTTCCCTTGCAAAATGATTCAAACTGCATGCCATCAGTAAATTACCCTGGACAGCACATGTGTTTCATATACTGTGGTAGCGTGCTGGGTAGTGAATATGAAGGAAAAAGCAGTGATCTTCTTAGCTACGGAAATAGTCATATTAGTTGTACTTAAAACTTATACGTCCTTTGGTATGGTTCTGCAGTTCATATGTTTTTAGGTTCATTTCTCAAGAAAATAGAGGGAATCTATCAACTGAGAAAATATTGTCTTCCGGATGCATGCTGTAGAAAACTACTTTCCCATTTTATAAAGGAATGTACTTAACACAGGTTTTAGAAAATAAATGGGTGAGTATTTTTTTTTTTTGAGTTTGAGTGGGCATGAGACTACTGGCTCAGAGCTTTCCTCACAGATTTATTTTATAGTCTACCAGGAGCTTGTCTAGCATTGTATCAAGCACAGTTGTCACCAGTCTGCAATCTTTAATTTTGTAACCTGTTTCTTGCTATCTGTACCTGTAACCTAACCTTGTAGTCATGTTTTAGTTGTAGTGATTGTTTTCAAAAAATAATTGAAAGTTTTTCAGTTTTCTGATCCTCTTTTTTGGGGGGGGGGGGGGGGCGGAGGGGAGGACAGGCACCAACCCAAACCATTTAGTTAGGTGCCTGGATATCTAAGCTTTGGCTGTAGAAGTGATCTTCCATCTGTTTCAGAGAAGATATGGATGAGGATAAAAATGACTCTTCAGACAATGTACTCATTGAAGAGTCAGCAAGCATAATTAAGCATGTTGGGATGGGATGGTGGGTGGGTCTTAGTCTTATGCAAAATGCCCCTTCATTTGCCTTGTGTAGGAATCCTATGAATTCAAGCACCTATAATTGGGATTCCAGAGTGCTGCCCACCAAACTGTAGTTGTTCCACTAGTCCCTGAGGTCTATTGAGGCTGTTCAGTCATGGTTCTCCATTGCCTACTGTATCTTGATGATAAATGAGTAGTTACGTATGAAGGAGTCTGAACAAAACAGCTTATAGCACTCTTGTTTAATTAGCAACACTTCCATCAGGGCAGTGGGAAAATCATATCGAAGATTCTTTGAATGTGTTACAACACCAGCCTTCCTATGTATACTTTCTGTGCTAGACCATCTTCCTTGCGTGGTGGAGAATGCTGACCTCTTTTGTTCAAACAGCAGCTGAATTCATGCATTTCCCTTCCTTCTCTTTAATGATGTAAATAAAGTATTTGATTTTCATCCCAGTCAGTTAACAAATCTGAAATGACCATTCAGAATGTTTTTCTTAAAGTGCTTCAGTTACACCTGAGCTTTTGCAACAGCTTCTCTCGGGCATACTTGGGAAACTAATTTGCTGTGCCGTTTTAAAGGTGTATGGATCTTAGACTCTCAAACAACAGAAAATAGAGATTCTCAGATTGTGATCTGTGGATTGTTTGTTGCCTGTAGATTGGTGTCCAACATGGTAGCCTAAGGTGTGATCAGCCAGTTACTTTCATGTGCTAAACTATATGAAGTTTGAAGATTTTAGGTGAAAATGGTCATATGTTTCACAGAAGAGCAATGTGAAAGTTCCATTAAGGAAAGGGAAAGTTGTTCTGAAGAGATCATGCCAAGACTTTTCAAACTATTTGAAACATATTTGAAGTATTAATAAATTATTAGTGGCTTGCAATTCTACCATCAAAAATAAAGCTGGAGTTGCAGTATAGCTTGCAGAGGTAAGGCACTTGGGATAATCTCCCTCTTCAGTCTCCTGTGGCTTTTTCTGAGGGTCAGGGACTTGTCAGCAAACCGTATGAATGCTTTCAGGATTGCTAGTCTACTCTGAAGAAATGGTCCTGGATGAGCGATCAGTGTGATGATTAAATTCCTCCTGCTTATGGAATGAGGTAGGTCAGCTGAATAAGCAAAAATTTCTGCATTGACTTTGGTCTGATATTATGCTGTTACTTGTGAAGGATTTGGGGAGACAGGAAAACCTTGAATGGAACTATAGTTTTGCCAGCATGGTGCCTAACCTTGCTAGAAGTGAAAAGAGTGGCTCTTCACTTGTTCAGTGAAATACTTAGTCTAAAAGATTATGTGTATGCCTTTCTTGTCATGTGGAGGTTAGGAGAGCAATAGAGTTTAAAGTTCCAGATTCTTCTATCTACAAGTAATATCCGCTTTTATTTTATGACAAGCAGCTAAGTTAATGAGATCTCATTATGTTATTAATTTTCTGTAATAACCAAGTGACTATAGCAGAATTGTAGAAGACAAGCATGTTCATGTGCTCAGCTGTGGAGAAAACTAATCCTAATTATGATGTGGTTAAGTGTCCTGCTAACCCAGCATTTGCATCACTACCTAAGACCTGTCTTAACTGATCTATGTGGGTGAGCAATCCTCTTCTGTAGCTCTCAGTGTCATTAATTACTATGACTAGACAGGTTGAGGAAAGATGAATGTTATGTTTTCTAGCACTATCCCTGCCATTTTAGCACTGCACTGCTAAAATCTTTTCTACTTTTTTCTTTATCAGCTGGGAAGTATTATTCTTTCCCCATGCTTCTCATGCTTTGATTTTGCTTCTGGGGTATTGGGGGCGGGGGGGAAGTTTTTGTTATGTATCTCTAGTACTAAACCTTTCCACAGTCCTCTGTATGTAAAAGCCAAAACATCACTCTTGATAAACCTTGCTCCCTTGACCTTTGAGGTTTTCTGGCTATTCACACTGATGGTAAAACTGAGTTACTGATACCTGGCTTTCTTTTGTGAAAAACAGTAGAGCATTTCTGCAAAGGCAAACTGAAGCTGATTTATGGGTGATTCTATATGCTTTTACCTGTGGCCTTAGGCTTCTTAGTCTGTTTAAAAAAAAAAAAGAAGTCTTTCAAAGTGCAGTTACAATGTAGGTGAGTAGGCATAGACTTTGAGATTGGTAGAATCTCAGTTTCTGAGGGTTTAGTTTGAAAGAAGATGTGTCACAAACGGGGGAGAGATTTACATCTGTGCTTACACTTCTGAATGAACACTCTGTTCTTGTAAATAATTATATTACTGTAATGATTTATATGCCAGTCAAATTAACACTTGACACGAGTGAGTTATCACAACTGGGATGGGAGGGCATGGTAGGCCAAGGAATGCCAGAACAGCTGCGGAGCTGAGGTGGCTGACTTGGTGTGAGCCTTTTGAAATTCAAGTTTGTTTGACTGTTGAATTCTGCACCTAAATGTGCCATGGTGCTGGTCACTTCTGCCATCTGTTTGAACTTGTGTGACAGCTTTTCAAGCACTCCCCTTTCAGCATTGGTTTAGAAAAGTCCTTGAGCGTATGCTTAAAAGTAACTTGTCCAAAATCTCTGTTGATTTAGAATGAAACTACAAGGCAGCTTAGTGGTGACAAGCTGTCATGTGGGACCACCCCTTGAATCTGCATCTTACCTTGCACTAGTTTTGGTATTCGTCAGATCCCTGGGTGAGCCAGTTCAGCTCACTAACTCGTCCAGAGGGCAGGGAGGAAGGCTATTCACTTTCTTGGCCAAGTTGATTAGTTTTTCTGTTTAGAGACTCGAATCACCTCATCGACATTTCAGACTTGGACTAGCCAGTGTATGGGGTGTGTGTGCTGGGGAAGGGGTGAGGAGGAATAGGATAAAACCATGTAGCTATAAACAGGACCTCTGTGGCTGTCTAATGAAACCTCATTCTTGGAGAGATTTTCTGGAATAGGATTTACAGGCTCTAAATAGTTAAGTAGTCATAAATTGTTCCAAGCTATAGTAAATCTGCCACTGACATAACAGTCTGAACATAGCAACCTGACTTCTAAAGAGATTCTAGTATTTTAATTACACACTATTAAAAACCCTTAGATAAAGGTAAGTTAGTTTTCTGAACACATCAAATAATGTTGCGTTAACAACTCTAGCTTATTTGCCTTGCACCGATGCTATGATTGCTGTTGTGTACCTTCAAGAGCAATGATCTCTGTGCCTACTGCATTGTTTGACTTCTCTGGAAGTCAGTTGTACTAACACTGAATGTGGAAAGACCAAGCCAGAGCTGTGTTTCACCTTGTGGGAAACAAGCATAGTTTCTACAGGCAGGCAAGGGAAGGAAGTATCTCTGTGTGTCTGATAACTCACCTCCTAAGAAAGTGAGCAGTTTGCTGGTGTTTGATTAAAATGCTTGTGCAAGTAGAATCTTTGAAAATTGTATTAGTCGCTGGTTTGGTCACTGTATTAGCTGGAGGTTTTTTGTCTTTTTAGCCTTTGTTGGTTTATGAAGCAAAAGTTTACCTGCTAAGACTATTTTCTGTACACCCTTTTTTCAGAGGGTGGGGAGAAGTGTGAAACAAACACCTTGGTTTTAAAAGCCTCTAAGCTCCATGCATTTTAAAAATGTTACTTCTCATTCAGTGAGTGTCGAAACCAGGACAGTGAGTTACTTCATAAGAAGTTGGAGCCTTCTAGGGTCTTACTGTTTCCTAAACTTTGAAGCTAAATTTCCATTCAACTATAATATCTTATTTATTTTTCTGTTTCTACTAAGTAAGACTGTTACGTGAAAAGGGAAGCTTTCCTTCTAATCTTGTTCCTCTTGTGAGATACTCTGTTATGGCATAATCACTTTCCTTTTTTTTTTTGAAGTAATTGATTCAAAACAATGACTTAGTGACTGAGTTGGGGAGGATGAGTAAAGTGACTCAGCTTTCATCTGCATGCAAGTACTATAGCAATTGCAGTACTAATGAGGTACTGGCCTTAAGGTATCTATAAAATGTGAGACAGTCTTTTTCTGTTTAGACACTTCTTGAAAAGTCTGTTACATAAATTGTAAAACATGAATGATGGCTTCATATTTTTCGTAAGTAGTTCTGACAGTACTGTTCTCTAGTAATTTTTTGGAAACATAGAGACTAAAATACCAAATTTTACTAAATATTCCAGGGGATGACTAAGCTTATGGCAAGCTGTATTTAAAAGTTGGATTGTGTTCCTGTTCACTGAACAGAATATTCTGAGCTCTTATCTAATAGTTGTTCTAAAATGAATTTGTTATGTGGATTTTTCACTGACTCATAGGGGCATGTTTTCATTTTTGTCAAGATTATCAAATAGCTGGCAATAAATAACTGCTCTCCAAATGGTTGGACATTTGCTGCAAACTTGTGCTAATGAAGGCAAGGGACTAATGTGTTTGTTACACTAATGTCAACATGGCTCTGAAACACTACAAATCCTTTGACATGGCCATTTGTCAGTATATAAACAAAGTAGAATTTCTAGTCACTTGACTTCAGGGCTTAAACCAGGTTTTGTGGAAAGGAGTAGCCAAGTGTTAACTTTTTGTATCACTTGACCAGCAAACTCTAAAGTAATTTCAAATTTCACATTTGAATAAATGCAAGTTAGGTCATCTTTACTGATAGATCTGCCTGTGGAAGAATGCAAGGTTGGTGGTGCTACCTAGTGGGATTGTAACTTACACTCCTGTAAATTCAGGGACCTAACTGGGCTGTCACAGCCATGTTGGAGCTCTGTGTTAGTCTTGGGTATATGGAAAACTCAAATGCTGACATGGTAGATCTTAGCAGATGGATTTACTTTCTTTAAACTGCATGTTACTTTTCAGTGGCTGCTGCCAACTGTGTAATACTTGCTCTAAATTGAATAGTAATTGTGGTTTGGTAGCTATGATAGTCTGAGAATAGAATGAGATTAATATTTGTGGAGAATAAATATCAACTCGTCTAATAAGATGCCTCCAGGTGGGAGGGAAGAGGTCAGCTTTTGAGCATGAGTACTTTGAAAGCTTCAGTTGTCATGCTTGGTTATGCCTTAAATTTGTGCTGGCTGGAGAACTCTGCACGTATACATTTGTTCCAAGTTCCATTTTGGTCTAGACTTGTATCTTGCTTGTTTGGCAGCATAAGGCAGACTAAACATATAGCTGGGCCTCCAACAGCCCTCTTACCATGCCATCTTACCTACTACTAATGCTTCTCAGCTTTTAGATTAGTTTGGCATTTGAAATCCACAACAAATGTCACTACCAACTTATGTTCTGCACTTTTACACTGCTTAAGCAGAGATACTGTCTTTCTCCCTGTTCATTGCTAGCTGTTGAGAATCCAATATGATTGCTCTGTCCAAGCTTTAAAAGCCATTAAAGTTCAAAGTGGGCAGAATTCTCTGTGAGGGCTCAGAATACCCTTAAGAAGCTGGCAAGGGAGTGTAGTTACTGGAGAGCATGTAATAGCTGGGGGGATATCATTAGTTTTTGAAAACAGTATGGTATGTGGATGTTCCGGACTCAGCTGAAAATATGTTAATTCCATAAGAAATTCATCTAGGTGCTCTGCAGGTCTTCACTGGACCCTCTCTCCAGCTGAAAGGACTTGAGACCAAAGGAGAAATGGAAGTAGAACAGCCACGGTTTGAGACAGAGCAGGATAATTTATTACAGGCAAGAGCTCCTGTAGGGGAGATACAGGGGAGATATGGGGGAGGAATTGGCATCCTTTCCATTTAGTTAAGATTCTGTGTTGATAAACTTGCAGTTAACATAGAGACAAAGAGTGCAAGGTCTCTGATGGCTTATGAATTCTGTAAGAGGAAGGGAAAGGTGCTGTTGAGCAGGGAGTTGGTATACTTAAGTGGAGAATTAAAGAACGGTTGAGGTTGGAAGGGACCTCTGGAGGTCATCATGTCCACCCCTCCCCCTGCCCAAGCAGGGCCACCTAGAGCTGGTGGCCCAGGACTGTGTCCAGACGGCTTTTGAATACCTTCAAGAATGGAGGCTTCCACAGCCTCTCTGGGCAACCTGTGAGAATGTGCTTCATTTTTCATAGCCATATGAAATCAAAGATTTTCAGACTCTGGAGAGAAGAGGTCTAGGTATACAATCAGTGATTTAAACACTGATATATACTGCTGTATATATATGAAGCAGTTATACATCAACAAAGCAATATCTGCAAGTACAGATGAAAGTAGACAAATTGGTGTGCATGTCCATTAAAGGCATCTAGATGCTTCCACAGAAATGACTGGTGGCATATAGTCATTAGAAAGATAAGACACTTTACAGCACGGGCCTGACATCTGAGGGTAGAAATAATTTAAAAAGCATGTAAAACTAAAATCTGTTTACTCTTAAAAAGAATATAAAAGTTGTCAGGAGCAGAAAGATGGAGACTGCATACTAATAACATAAAGGCTCTAACTTCCACTTGCTGGTATAGAAATAACAAGGGTAGTTCAGCTTGAATACCTGAACTTCTTCATGCCCAGAAAGCGTATAAAGTAGTGGCCTCACTAAACAGAAGTGAAATGTTCTTAAGGAGAAATCAGGGCCACCTTTGGCTGTGTTGTATGTACCTAAACCCCTGCCCTAGGTAAACGTGCACTCAAAATCTAGAGTGATGCAATGGTGGGGGATGCAGAAAAGCTTTATGTAAGAGAGCTAGGAGTTTGTTAAGCAGCAGACCACTGTGAACCTTAGGTAATGATACCTTTTCCACCTTGACTCTCAAGAAGAAAGTTTCTGAAGCAGGAATTGTATTATTTAGGTAGCGTTCTTGAGTACTTAACCTACAATTCAGATGAGAGGGAGAACAAAGCTGTTTTCTACTCCAGTCTTAGTTACCCAATTTGGGGTAAGATCACAGGAAGTGAAGCCCTTAAAGGCAAGGGGGAGACAATGTAGCGACATGATAAGGTAACAGTAACAAAAGTTTCTGTTGCAATGTCCTTTCCTAAGCACTCTTCATATCCCACTCTCTGTAGACACAACCCTTTTTCAACTAAGCCTTGTTAACAAACTATACAAAAGGCAATTTAGCCAGGCACTGTTCAGTTGCCCTAGGCATGGCATAATTAGTTCTAGCAGTAAAGAGTGGAAATCAATGATTAATGTTTGAGAGATAACTAGTGGTATTAGTTTCCTGTGATTATTTTTTTTAATAGCATTACTTATCTTATCTTTACTGTCTACCCATTGTAAACAGCTTTGTGGCACTAAGTTCTGATTAAGGAAACTACTTAATTCAGTTTCAGCTTTCTTCTGATATAGTTGACATGAGTTGACTCCATGTAAGAGGAACCACTACAATAACTGAACCATTCACAGGAAACAGTGGTAACTATTGGCTTTGAAAATTGAAGAAATTTTGTAACTGGACCCTAAATACTACAAATGCTAAACAAGGTAGTAATGTAAATATGGACTGTAGTATACTTGTTCTTTAGCAAATGACATTACAGACATTTGTAACTACTAACAAACCCCCTTACAAACTTCAGTAAAGATTTAACCTCATTTTGTACAACTTTGGTGCTTCTCAGCTGATTAAATGTGTCTGAGAAGCAGGGGATTTTAAGTCTGTGGATCAGTCATGGGGGTGAAGAAAACAGGAACATTAATTACTAACATGAATTAATGAATTAAAAACAAGTGATTCAAGTACTAGCTTATGTTTTTACTAAGCTAAGACTTCGTGTACTTCAAAGCAGTATTTCATGCAGAATTGGAGAGAGGAAAAAAGATGCTTATTTCTCTGTAAATCAAATACAGTTTTAAATTAACTGATGTTTCTTTTCATTGTGACTTAATTCTTCAGGGTATTTACCTTATTTTGCTACCTTCACCTCTTAACCTGGGTAGATCTTATCTGTAGTTTCACTCTGTTTGCAAATGTAGGATATCCAAAGTATTGGGGGAGTGGGGTGGGGGGAGTGGCTTTGCTTCCTTGTTACTCATCATCATTACAGATTCCTGTTTAAGTCCATCTTGTTCTTTCATGAGCTTCTGGTTGCAAGGCAACTGTAACATTATTACTGTGCATGTATGTTAAGCATTAACTGCTGTTGCAGTTCAATATTAAAGGAATCCCCATGGCCCCAAAACAGTGGGTTTTTATGTGAAGGACAAATAAAGCTTTAGTGAGAAATTGAAGGTTGTGTTGCCTGCCAGGAGCAAAATAACTAAGGGACTCCTTTCAAAATGAAATATTGGAAGGTCTAGCTTTTTTGTTTTGAATGCAGGGCCTGTTCAAGGCACACTTAAGGGCAATTCTTGAATAGTTTACTTTCATGCTTTTAATACATCTGTCTATGGAAGCTTGGCTTGAGGATATCATGTGTATCTCCTGATCCTTTTTTGCTCCAAAAGGATCTGGGTAGACCCATCAACAATCCAGAGAAATCTGTGACTTTCTTTTTAATTCATTACTTCAGGAAGACTGGGCAATTCTGGCGTATTTTTCATTATCATTTCTTGAGAATAGAAACTGAAGATCAAAAATAGCACTAATTTCCACAGCTATTCAAATATTTACTTACTGGCTAATTATACAGAAGGGGCCCAGCACTTATTGAAAACAGTCAGCAGAGTCATCTGAGCTTCTTTAAATCACAGCTTTGGTCCCTTATGTTAGCAAGGCCAACAGTAGTTGTAGACTTCTGTCTCCCTTCTGTATTCAGCCTGTTACTGGCAGAGCCATGTCTTTTGTGCTGTGTGGTCTCTCTAGTGTTCAACTTGGGACTTCGTATTTTCATGTAGTCTTAGCACAGTTACTAATCTCACCTAATATTTCAGAGATGCTTGTATAATGGAATTTAAGAAGGATGTGGAGGTAATATGGGAAAAATAATTGAGATGATAGTGCAAATGACAAGTAATTACTCTCAGTTCTCATTGGAACCAAACAAAAAAGCTAGAAGGAAAACAAATGGTTAAATCCAGGCTTGTAACTGCATGCTTTGGTGTGTGAGAAGGCATTTTGGATATTATAGCCTCTAACTTGGATAAATTCTCCTTTGAGAGTTACACAGTTCTAGGTTATGCTTTCAAGGCCTCTTCTAAAACTACTTGACAATGGCTTTCACTGTAATCCTGTAAGTGAAGTTCTACCCTGTGTTTATAAAATGTATTTAAAGTGGTTATCTTCTGAAATAAGCTGGGCTGTGTGGCTGTAGCTGAAAATAACTTCAGTGTATTTACTGATAAGCTTGCCATGGGGATTTTCTGCCTTTTCAGGCACCTCTCTTTCCCTTTTAACGTACAGTAGTGTATTAGTGCTACACTACCCGATTTGGACAAACCTACTTTAAGGCAAGGCTGCCACAGCCTGTCAGCAGAAGAGTTAGAGGTGCTATTTTGTCAGACCTTCGTGCATTCCTTCACAGTTACTGGAATGGAAAGAGAAACTGGGGCATGTGGAAATCTCTGTATTTCATTCCATGGTGGAGTGAGTGGCCACATGCTGTCCTGCACAGGAGTAGGAGAATCTGCAGTGTGTCCTGCTGTGGTCTGTGAAGAAGAATGGGAAGAAAAGAAGGCTGAATGTCCATGCTGAGGGAGAGAGGATATAATGCATATTTTAGACAAAACCTTGGAACAACATTTTCTTGTCACCGGCTCCATTGCTTCGTGATAGTAGTTACAGGATTAGCTAACACACATGGCAGCAGGCTGTTATGATCTCTTGGTACCTTAGTTCCCAGAGTTGTCTGGATAAGTCCTTGACTGATCACACCAATTTTGTTTCTTGGGTCTGGCCAAATAGTGTTCAACACAAAGGTGAAACAATACATTTACCCAGATGTTGCACTCACTTGCGCTGTTATGCAGCTGTCTTGACAGTCAGGAATAGCTGTGGCTTAGGAGGAAGTGTCTTATCTGTTATACCAGTATACCACTGTTGTGAATAACTATAATGATGTAAAAACTCACCTGTTCTGATCCACCCCAGGAAAATAACCATGCTCCACCCTCCTTACCTGAAGGGACTGTATGGAAAATAAGCTATTCCTTTGGCATAAAGGAATTTCTGCCTTACAGTAAAGTAGCTTGTTAATGCCATCAAAACAGTTTAAAAGGGCTGTTGAACATTGACAGAAGGCAGAAAGTATGAAAAAAATTACTGTATTGAAAAATAGAAACTTAAAGGACCTTACATGTTGGTACCTGCTTTATTTCTTTCTTTGATATAAAGACAACTCTCTAAACATGAGGTAGCACGTACTTTTCTACTTTGGTGTGCTTTCTGCATTCACTATCCATTGTCTTGAGCTGCATATAGCTAACATTGTTTTCTGTGGATGCTTGCTCTCTTCTTTAAGAATAATTAATCCAAAATTTAATTAAAAAAATCACTTTCCCAAACAGTATTTCTTCATATTCTCATTTGCTGTATTTAGACTAATTTGTCTTGACATTGCAGCTGTGCTGTTCTTTGTGTTGCACAATCTTTTGAGTTTTGTTTCATTAAGAATGGAACTAAAGAATTTGGGGAAGGGGAGGGAAGAAGTGCTAGACTGTTAGAAGTTAATTTGCCGTAAACCAAAATGTTGAGAACAGATTATGAAAGCTATGAAGTGACATGTAAGTGCTTGTTCAGTTTCACACTTGTGAGAAATAAGTCATTAAAGCTGTGTGCACATGAAATAGATGTTTGGTTACAGCTACTGGGAATAGTTTGTTCTTACTGGTATATTCAGAATCATAGAGGAAAATGCCTAGAAGATTAGAAATTGATCTCTAGGTTCCAAAAAACTTAAAGGTTGAACTAGCTTGAAAAACTAGCTCTACTCTCTGTTCAGAATGGTTTTGTATGTTCTCTCTCTCCTACCTAGTTGCTGTATCTAAACTATACTGCAGGTTAGAAAATGCATGTTTGCACTATGCTTTGGGGGTTTTCATTTTTTCTTAAAAAAAAAAGTGCAAAAGCTAATTCTGAGTGAAGAGGATGCTTAACTTAAATTTCTTGATGTTTAACACTGTGTAACTTCCTTGATTCCTCATCCTGATGCATCACAACACAATTCCTGTCATCCACTATATCCTACTTGGTGGTTTCTCCTCAGTGTTGAAAAGCGTGTTATGTTTGTCATTAATAAAAGACCCAGCTCTGACTTTAAGTACTTAAATGTTTTGGTTAACTGTCTTCCTCTGCAGCTGTGAGAGGTAAAACTGACTAAAGGATCAAACCAGAAGGCAGATAGTTTGATTAAATCACTTGAGTTGATTTGAATTATTCTGGGTGCCTGGTTCATGACCTCTAATGCCATGGACAAAACACATTGCTTGGTATCTTCTAACACTTTTTTTTTTTATGGAGGATTAGCATGTCCATGCATCATCTCGGAAGACTAATGTGGGCTGTGCTACCTGTTCAGACAAACTCCAGATGGGAAGGCCACCCAGGAGGCATCTCGCCCCGAACTGGTCAAACTCTTAACTAGTTTCTCAGCAGCACAACAAGCACACAGAAGACTTCAGGTCTGGTAGGCAGATGTAGCTGAAGCTGAAAGAAACTAGAAAAAAGAAACTAGGTTCATCTGGTTTATGTAACAGGCTGAAAAACTGGGGACCAGAGTATGGAGGAAGCTGCTTTGATTAAGGAAGTGGGCTGTGCCAGAAGCTCAGTAAGAACACTGATTTATTTGGGGATTGCTTGTACCACGAAAGAGAATAACTTCACTTTGGGATTGTTTTTCCCAGCAAGAGGAGGCTGGGAGGAGCAGTGGGCAAGCCTTTACTCTGAGACTGGAAATGTGTCCCCCCATAGGGTGTGTCTGCCTCTGACTGTGCTTGTTTTTGAGTACTGACTCCCAGCTGTTGCAGATGGCTGGAGGATGGCAGCAACTGAGATGACTTTCTCCGATATCCATTTAGCTGAGATGTAGATAGTTGACTGCTAAGTTTTCTACATATGATAGTTGTGCTATCTTTATAGGCTGCCTGAGCTTCAGGTTTTAAATGGATTTGTGGGATAATGTCCCATGACAAAGTACAGGAGCCTGCTCTGAACAGGCTGTTTCAGAACACTGAGGTCTCACGCAAAGATTTCCATGAATTGCTAATTGTCTTCAAAGCAGAAGAGCTGTGTTTTTTCCTATGTGGCCATAAACGGCCTTTTAAGAGATGACTTACATGAAGTGGCTGTAGTTCTGCTCATGGGAGTTGTTCACTCTGCACTTGACTTGCTGAAGACATCACCCAAAATTGTCCTCAACAGGGTTTATTCATCATGTGCCAACGTCTTCTTGGTTGAAAATGGGTTACTTTAGCCACAAGCTCTGAAAACTCAGTCTTTGTAATATTTATGCTTGGAAAGTGTGTAGCATAGTTGAGTGGGCCTTCTGAAATTTACTGCTCTGCAGTTGTTCTGATTATTTCCCATACCTATATATATGCCTGTGAAAATTCTCTTCAGCCATAGATAAATGTAGATGCTTATGGACACCTAGGTATAGTTCATATTTGAAAAAAAAAGGCAGTGCCATTGTAAAGATAATAGAAAAGCCAATCCAACAAAGCTTGGTGCACTTGCCTGTTGTTTATCCCTTGGAAGAAAACATTTATTCATGCCTTGAAAGTGGTAGGAAAAAAAATTTATTGCTGCTGCTTTCCCTTCCTTCTCTCCCCCAAGACAAACTCCAAGGCAAGTGCCCCATCATTTCTGTAGTTGCTGTGGTTTGCAGCTAGAGCTTCAGTCTGCATTATCAAGTTTTCTGGCAATGCGAGGTAGCAATCAGTCATTCCGATGTGATGTGGACAGATAACTGAGATAAGTGGAAACTGCTGATGGAGCTGACTAATGCTTTGGAGGGGAGTAAATTGTTAGCAGGACTGAATTGGGAGGATGGATCTCTTGCAGGGATAGCATGGAGGATCAGGGCTAACATACACACTGTCGGTGTTGGGGTGCATAAGGCAGGCTGCAGGTAAATAACACACTGTAAAACTTCAACGCCGTCCAAGTGAAGCCTCTTACCTTTTGAGACGGTGCTGCCCTGTGATGACTGGGTTTTGTTGCCATGCAACATGGGAAGAGAGGCTGAAACTTTGTGTGCCTGGCACAGATTAGTTTAACAGCGAACTAAATTCTTGTCCAAGGCTCTATATAAGAGGTTTAGAGATCCCTGCCATGAGGCAAGAAACAAATGCAAGGCAGCTTGCTCTCAGATTATTTTTTATAATTGGCTTCGTTATGCAGTTATGACAGAATCTAGGAGTTGTATGAATCAACAGTAGAAAAGGCAAGGAGTCAGGAGGTCTGTTAATCTTCTATCATCTGCCAGCTGTCCAGTGAAAACACTCTTTTGTGTGGTGTTAGGAGGTCTGGATTAGTCATTTAACACCTGCAGGCAAAAATGTTGTACAAGAACATGTGAAAATCATTAGAGCAAAACTGTCCTGACGTCTGTGATTGGAAAATGCAGACAGCATAAGAATGGAATTAGATGGATTCAGCTGTAGCTTGCACGTCTTTTTAAGAATGCAGCTGACACAACTCAAACCAACAATTAAGCAAGTAGCAAATACTTAAGCGGCATTTGCATGCTCTGAGTTTGGATCCAAATTACATGGGAAGACCAGGTTTCTGGGAGGATTA
This sequence comes from Buteo buteo, assembly GCF_964188355.1. Lineage (NCBI taxonomy): Eukaryota > Metazoa > Chordata > Aves > Accipitriformes > Accipitridae > Buteo > Buteo buteo. The sequence continues at coordinate 43,524,304 of NC_134173.1, forward strand.
AACATTCATGGTACTGAGTGAATTAGAATAGAATAATGGCTCTGTCATTAATAGATTTATATATTAACTAGGCATGTTTGTGATCAAAAAGCATTGTCTGAAGTTCTTTGGCAATTTAAAAGTGATCTCGTATAGGACACTGACAACCTAGAAGCTGAAGTAAATTGTAACTACATGTACCATTTTACTACTGCATTGATTTTTTCAGCATATATGGTGCTCTGCTTAATACCTATTTAAAAAAGGAAAGTGTTGAGTCAGCTTCAGAAAACAGATATGGCAAAGGTAGGTATTCTAACGGGGTGATCTTCTAGCAAATACCTTCAATTTATTCCTTAAAATTCAATTTTTTAAAGGTGTTAACTCTGACTTGGGTTTTTAAACAGAAACAAACTTTGTTATAATCAAAACATAAAAACTGGAGGTTAAAATCAAAGTTTCATCTTGAGACTTGCTTTTGTTTTATTTTGCTTTATTTTGACAAGGAATTGATAATAGAAATTTATATCTTGTCTTTTTAGTTCAAGCAATGCTTATGGATACTAATAAAGATGGAAAGTAGTTTAGCAGATGTTTATTAGATGTAAAAAGTAACATCAGCAAAAGCTCTGCGTCTAATATTTCTTTTAATGTAAAATGGCCATGATGGTAAGTTAATTGGATAAAACTAGCCATATCTAACTGTTGACACACTGTCAATAATTAGAACTGATAATCAGCACTGGTCTTAACACAGATGTGCTGGATGGTGTAATTAAACACTTTGCATTCCTTTTTCTCTCTTTAAAAAAGTGACTTCCATTTTAGGGTCAAATTATCTCTTTCTGATAACTAGTCTCTTGCAGAAAAATAAACATGTCTGAGCTCAATTGATCCTTTAACCTTAGGATTTCTGGAGATATAATCCTTGCTGCCTTGCTGTCTGAATTCACAAACAAGCTGTAGATTTTCTGTTGGCATTTTTGACAAACTCAGAAGTTCAAAACCTGTACAGTGACCGTGCTTCTAAATTCTTGATAATAAACTGAGACAGAGGTTTTGAACACTTAGCACTAATATACTATGTTTGTGGTGTGGTTTTTTATTTTGGGTTGGTTTTTTTTCCACTTTGTAGACCACTAAGGCATTCCTTCCCAAGATGCTGGAAATGAATCATGGACACATCGTGACAGTTGCAAGTTCCTTGGGACTGTTCAGTACTGCTGGAGTGGAGGTTTGTTAGACTATAGCAACAAATTTGGCACTTCTTGCTTAGGATAAGTTTGGTTTGTATTACCAGCTAGAGAAAATAAAGTCAAATCTTCAGAGATACTTGGAAGCTATGGGGTCGAGTACCATATCAACACATGGCTCCCTGGGAGTGGGATCCACGGAACTTGGGCAGCCACCGTATTCACCTACTTTGCAGGGGGACTTGCCACATAGAGTGAAAGCCTAGGATGGCTAAGGATTTCAGAATGCTAAGTGATCTTTGAATTACCTGATAAATTTGGGAACCTGAAAGGTGCCCGCCTACTTACTCCTGTCAAGATCTTCAGTGCTAAGCTTGAAGCCAAAGGCAAGGATTTTCAAAAGTAATGTTTCCTGTTTCTGTGAGGAAATGGCTGCCAGCTTTCCTTCCAGAATATATGGCTCACCTGCTTTACTAGGCTCCCAGTTATAAGTGTTAGCTTGTCTAGTTGCTAGCAGCTGTCTGAGAACATCAGTTTGTGGGACTTATTTGGTACATAAAACTAGGTTAGGATTAGAGCCTGTTATCTTGCTTTTTGGGTCATTAGCACAAATGCAAGTATGAACAAAAAGCATTGAGTTAGTGAAAATGAATTAATGTGTCTAATGGAATAAAGGTCATGTTACCTCATAAGCATAGGCTGCTTTGCATATAGGTAAGGCTCAATCCAAGACCTTAAGCTGCAGTGTTTCATAACAGAAATGGATGAAGCTGGTGTAACTTCAGGCTTTTACAGTATTTACTGTCTTGAGAAAACTACAAAGAATTTCCTAGACTGTGGGTGTGACCACCAGCAGATGTGGACACATCCAATGGAAAACTCTAATGCTACTACTATCTGTGCAATTATTTTTTAATGTTGCTGAACTTAGTATTTTTATGAGAGCTACAAGCTATATCCTTTTCTGCAAATTAAATAATGCACTCAAATCTCCATTATATCTTCTATTGAAACTAACCTTAAAAATAAAGCATTTAGTATTTTTACACCTGTGCCCTGCCAACTCTCCAAGCTTTTTCAAATCTGACCCAAGGTAGTATTGGGTATCTCATTCCTTTGTTGTAACATTTATTATTAAGCAAACTGGTAATTGGAGTAACTTGCCATGTGAGCCTGCCTGATTCAAAGACTTGACTCCAAGGTAATATCCTCCTACATTCAGCTTTCCTGCTTTCATGATTCTGTACTAATTGCCTCAGAAGTAAAGTGATAAATGAGTTGATGTGATGCTCTATTCAGTGGGTGTCTTTTGTTACTGCTTTGAAAATCTGTGCAGGCTCACCTCAGACGTGCTTTGGTTTTGAACATGATTCATATCTGTCCTTTTTAAGTTGCCTTTTTTTCTTTGTTCATTGCTAACACAGGATTATTGTGCCAGCAAATTTGGAGCTGTAGGTTTCCATGAGTCTTTGAGCCATGAATTGAAGGCTGCTGAAAAGGATGGAATCAAAACAACTTTAGTCTGCCCTTATCTTGTAGATACAGGAATGTTTAGAGGGTGCAGGATCAGGTGAGTAAAATTCTCCTTCTGCTTTGTGTTTGCACTGTCATAAAAGTACTTGAAGGTAACTAAACTGTTACTATAAAAATATTAAAATAAGTATTGTATCTGCTTTAATATATGTTAGCATTAGACTCGAAAAAGAGACTTTCTGAATTCACTGTGTCTTCTGTCCTTTTCTACTTAGGCAACTCAAGTTTTGAGCTATAGTCTTTGTAACTTAATAGTGAATATAAAAAAAATTGAAATTTTTGTCCCTGCTGAGGCACTCCAAAGAAAGTGAGTTAATGAACTCTTCATTGAGGTCTGTGGTCCTTTATGTATCTTACTAATCTATCTTAATCAAATATTTCAGAAAAGAAATTGAGCCTTTCCTTCCACCCTTGAAACCAGAATACTGTGTGAAGCAGGCTATGAGAGCTATCCTTACAGACCAGCCAATGATCTGTACACCTCGCCTCATGTATATGGTCACCTTCATGAAAAGGTAAGAGCTGAAGTGCCAGTTCATTGGCAATACAGTCTACAGAATACTAGTAAAATAGATGAGCATGTCTGTTTTCTAGATGTAAACAACTTCCCACCCACACAGGCCATGGATGCTGTTTTGTTAGAATTTGTAAATCTCTTGGCTTGCATGAGTATAGATTGATTGCTTGGGAACATCCATAAAACTGAGATCCCATGTATTATGCATCCTTGTTTTACCCTTCTGGTATCTTCCATTCTCCTTAGATTCCTATTTTCTTTTCAACAGACTTTTATTTCCATTGTTTGGGTTCCTCCTTAGGAATGGGATATGAGGCAGCTTCCAGCAAAGGAACCTCTAGTTCTCTAGAACCAGAGTGTAGGAGGCCCTGCCTGCAGATTCTCTAGGACTTGCACAGATAGGGTAGATAAACTGAAAATCTGCACATTCAGAATGAATTTTCAGAGTCTAAGTTTGGAGGAAGGACTATTTAAAGGAATTACCTCCTTTGTTCTGGCTAACACACTACAGTTTTTGGATGGGAACTCTGTTTAATCTGTAACCAGGCTGACATTTCAATGATGCAGGGTAATACAGGAGTTGGCTCAATTCCGCTGATGCAACATCACTTGCATTCTAGTTTACAGAGAACAGCTTCACAGCTGTCTGTGTTTTTGTTTTAGATATGTAGTGTGTAGGAGGAACCTTAAAATACAGTGTTGTCTTAACTTTCCTTCTGCAAGGGATGGTTGAAACTGAGAACCCTGGTGATTTTTTTTTTTTTCCACTTGCAAGGCAGTGGTTCTCCTCTGACTCGGGTCTCTCATGGTGGACAGGCTCACCAAAGACTAGAGAAGCCTTCACTGCTCACCTCTTTCCTGGAAGAGAGTATGTGTGTGTGTGTGTCTTCTGCCAATAAATCAAGGCCACTGTCAGCATCTTTAAGAACTAGCTTCTTCAACCAGAAGCACTCTCTGCACAAGCGGTGCCTTATGCAGCAACAGTCACATCAAAGGCCCTTTGGGTTGTCTTGGCTCAACACTTTAGCTTCCAACAGGGAGATCAAAGCTTCTGCATAATCCATGCCCCAGGCAGCAGCACTTAGATCAAAGGCCCTCCAGTTGCTACTGCACAAGCAGTACTACTGGCAGTGAGGACACCTGTACCTACCAGTGACATCTACTTCTCAGTGCTTCAGTGGTCATTACTTGTAATGGCTAGATTCTGTGTGCTGCTTTCCACTGAATGGGTGTCTGTCACTATTTCCAGGGGCTGAGGAAATCCCATCTTAGTCCTTCACTAGAGCCTGTCAGTACTACACTTGAAATAAAAGTAGTATTTGCGGATGTGGGAAGGAGGGGAGGGTCTGTAGCCAGGTATCCTTCACATAGTCACCTCTTGGAATTTTAACTGGAGGAGGAAAAAGGAAATTGCTCTCTTCAGGCCTCTCTTTTTGAGGATGGATGATTAAGTTTAGAATATAAGTCAAGGTTGTTAGACATCTGGTGATCAAAGAATGGCATTAACTAACACTAATCCCACAGTAAAGAATATCTTAAATGTCTGATGACCTCTGCTGATGTGGCTGTGCACAGATGCTTTACTTTTAGTAGGCCTTCTGTGATGCCCTTGCCACCCCCACCTCTTTAAAACAAGCTATCACACTGCTTGTAAAGAAGCAGCAGAAAATCTGGTCTAAGTTGGAGGCATGTGAATAAGTAGCTTTTTCTTCCTTTCTGCTTGCCTGTGTGGTTGGGACTCTAGAATTTCAATTCTTTCTGTAAGTATCCCTGTGAAATAAAATCCTTTAAGACTCTTAAGAAGCCTCTCCAATAGCTATTATGTGGCTTTTAAGGAGACTAAGTACATAGTGTAAGCAGAGGTTTTGTTTTATGCTGTCTTCTAACAATTTTATAACCTCTTTTTCACAGTATTCTGCCCTTTGAAGCAGTTGTATGCATGTACCGATTTTTGGGAGCAGACAAGTGTATGTACCCTTTCATTGCTCAAAGGAAACAGGCTACAAACAACAATGAAGCAAAAAATGGAATTTAACACTGTTTTGGATGGACTAACATTTATAGGTGAATACAATAATGTTACATGATTGAATTGCGAAGTGCACTTGCATCTAACAGATGCAAATGTCAACATCTTACTGTGGCATTCTCTTGGGTCCTAAACTTGTGTATTGAACTCTAAAAATCAATGGATTTTTATATACTGTAAATAAAACTGACTAGGGTACTTGGAAAATGTGATAGGTAAGCAAAGTGAATTTACAATGTAGCTGCCACCATTGTCCTTTAGAATATCACTGTATGTACAGTAAACTAGTCATACTACTTGTTGTAGGGATGCACTGTCTGATATCTCTTCCTCAGCCTGCCAAGGCTTGTAAGAGCTGTCTCCAACTAGAAGATGCGATGTTTCAGAAATTGTTTGCCTTTCCCTATGTTACTTGGGAAGGGGGAGGGGGGGAAATCTTGAGATTTAAGCTACTGCTCATGGCCTTTTAGAAAATTCAAGGACAGTTTCTGAATGCATCGCTTCACTTGTTCACCCAAGCTCTCTAAAGGACACATGGCCAAATTGTGGTGTAATTCTCTTTTGTAGCAACTGTGTGTGTTCTATTTAAACAAAGATAAAAAGAAATTTGTAAATCTCTGCCAATTCAAAGGCAAGTGAATGTCTCAAATACTCTCAGAGCAAATTTGTACTGGGCATCTGGTTTTCTAGGAACGCGGTCAATGATTTAAACTGACTTTTTTCAAGTCACTTGATTTGAAATATGATCTGTTCTCTTTCCCTCTATACGTCAGAGTCCAATCTGCTGTTGCGGACTATGTTTCTTTTCTTCCTCCTCGTTCTTACTTCCGACAGAGTTCTCCCACCCCCATGAGGAAGCTGTTGTATTAAATTTCTGTAACTGGACTTGTGCCTACAAGACAAAGCAACTCAGCTGAGATACAAACTGTTTATGTAAGTGCTGGTCATATGCCAATTATTAGCAAAGGAAAAATAGAATAATGCCTGATGCAACTCTACATGCAGAATATGGAAGGGTGTAAAGATTTTTTTTTTGAGTTGTACTCACATTGTAGAACAGCAGATGACACTTTTACAGTATTTTTTGTAAAGCAAACAATTTTGTGCCTTGAATTTGGTAATCTGTATTAGTGAAGCATTGTAAAAGTGAACTTCTACCTCTGTATCTTAATGTATACCATCCACCTGTAAACTACTATTGGGCAAATTGTGATTACTTTTTTAGAATGTCTTGTTAAATAGTGACCAATGCCTGTGGTTATTAAAGTGAGCCACCTTTTCCTTAAAACAGCGATTGGAATGCTTCCTTTAAAGACCAAACTAATGCAAACTACTTGTGCCTGTTCCATAGCTCTTTAGTATCAACACAGTTCAAATACTTATTGCTCAATTCCTGTATCCGCTCTGTCAGCTACATGGTTTACAGTGTAATCTCTTAAGTCTATCAGTAAGTACTGTGAAATTAGGCTGTAGGAGCTGACAGTTTTCTGTCGTTTCTAAACTCATTGATGAAGTAACTGGTCAAAGAGCTTTTAAAGAATATTCATTTTGGTTTTCTATGGGGTTTCATTTTGATCTACCTAAAAATGACCTGTTGTGGACACGGTTTTAGTGAATTAAAAAGTAAATGTAGTTTCAGTACAGCTGTAGTTATTACTGCACATTTATATATAGCATACATATAAAATAAAAATTGGTGTCTGTATGGAGAACAGTGTTGTTAACTAAGCCTGTTTAGAAATTAAACTAGAAGAAACTGTTTACCCCTTACTTCAAATTCCATGCTCTTTTGAAAAAGCCTCTTAATTTGGCTCCGGGGAAGTCATTAGCTCCCATGTTCCTACAGCAAAGTCACTAAGAGCAAGTACAGCAAATTTCGTTCTATTACATAGCATCATTTTAATGCACATTTGTTTTTCTAAGATGTCTCAATCTGTATTGCTGTCTTGGACTAAGAAGCAACTTTGAAAGTTTGATATATTGATACTCAAGACACTTACTACCCTGACAGAAAAGGAAAAATAAGAAGCTGACCAGTAATACCAAGTTTCCATAAAACTTCATGCCAATTTACAATGGTTACAGGCTTACTTTGAAAAGCAAGTTTGGGGACTTGTAGAGTTCTACTTTAATTATTGAATACGTTGTCATCCTGGTTTCTCTGAATTTACTACCATTCCAGAAATATCATGGTCCATCTCAGTTCTTAAACTGTGTGGCTGGGGGCTGGCTTGACTGGTGCACTCTCAACAAGTTTTAGAAACATGCTCACAGACCCTTAACTTTTAATCTCCTATTCAAAAGTCAATTAGATACATATAGAGAAAGGGGACACCAGATACCTTGTAGATCTGGTGAGAATTGCTTAAGTGCTTGTGGGGAGGATCCTTGAGGCTAATTTTATATTATTCTAGTTTGTCAAGTAATACAAAAGTTATTGCACACAACATCCCTGGAGACAGCTATGGCTCCAAACTTAACAAAATGGATAGTGCTTGTCTTGCAGAGTGGGAGACTGAGCTTAAATTCAGTTCAAGGCTCCAGAGAAACAAATTCCAAGTGTTCGTTTTTCGTGATACAGAGGAGCAGGTTTAGAAACAATCCTGAAACTTCTGTCACCTCTAGTCACACCTTAAAAAATAGCACATGAAGTTGGTCACCTGCCCAAGATGGTTTTCTGCTGACTTGGTGGCTTCCCAGTTGCATGGGTGATTCCTACGGAGCAGGAAGAGACTTGTGACTGAGGATGGAATGGGAACTGGGGTTTCCCCTGTTTAGTTTACATTAAACTGCTGCAAATACCATGTGATGCTGAGAGTTTCCTTTAATACTATGATGAGAAACTATGAGAATTACTGTGTCTCTTCAGAGTTGTGGCTAACTGATAGACTGCATTATTTCAACACAAAGCCAGTGTAGCTTAAATAGCTCAGGTAAGATTTAAATTCATACATTAAACTAGGAACTTGGTGTAGGAATGTTTTCCTTCATTCTGTAGGACGATGCCAGAAAAGTTTACTGTTAAACTCAGATGAGCCAACATGGGTGCACCTCTTGGTATGTTCCCGTCTTTGTCTTGCTGTAACAACCAGATGCGATAGGCAGCTGATGAAAGTTTTCTCAGAAAGCTCCTATCTTAATGGTGCTAAGCTTAGAGTCATGTAAACAAAGTGTTTGAAGAGCATTCTGTAGCACTGTACTTCCCAGTACATAGAACAAATTGCACCCTTGATGCATCTACAGTGGTGCTCTAGGGTTAACAGTCACTAGAGAGAAATAGGTGCTTCCTGACTTACAGACTTAGGGGTTTTTTGGTGAGTTTTAGTTGTGTTCCTATCTGATGAGTAGATACTTTCACAACACAAGAGCTGGCTGCTTCCTCGCTACAGAAGATGTCTGGATGACTAGTTCAGACATTATAATCTGTGCTGGGTCAGAGGAATGGTGCCTTAAGGGTTTACATGTGTTTTGTTTAAACCAAAGCTCAGAAGGTGTGAGAACTTTTTCCTCTCTGAGGAATAAAATTCCTCATGTTTACCCCATGGTAAGTATATGTGTGCAGGCAGTTGCTGCACTATAACTGGCATATCAGAAGTGTGTTCACAATCAGGCTTGCCTTGTGGTAGCTTACTCCTGGCCTTACACCTTGAGAGTCTGTCTGTAGTTCCCAAGTAAATGTCTACACAGTTTTTCAGAGCCAGGCTCTTCCCAGTGGTGCCCAGTGACAGGACCAGAGACAATGGTCACAATAGGCACAAACTGAAACACAGGAGGTTCCCTCTGAACATCAGGAATCACTTTTTCACTGTGAGGGTGACCGAGCACTGGCACAGGTTGCCCAGAGAGGCTGTGGAGTCTCCATCCTTGGAGATACTCAAAAGCCATCTGGACACGGTCCTGGGCAGCCTGCTCTGGGTGGCCCTGCTTGAGCAGGGGGATTGGACCAGATGACCTCCAGAGGTCCCTTCCAACCTCAGCCATTCTGTGATTGTGTGATTCTTTAATAAAAAGGGGAGCCTGGTTTCTGGTTAGTAGGCGTGCTATGAAGGTGAATTAGCGTCTCTTAAAAGCTCCACTGCATAGGAAGGAAATGTAGAGTAATCCGAATTCACATCTCCTAATACCAACTTCCTATATGGACAGTCCCAATGGGTAGTAGAGTCTGGATTAATCTCATTAACTTTATATAGCTAAATAGGAGCTTCTAAACCTAGATTTTCCCTCTGTCCCACGTAACAGAGGTATCTGGGGGAACAAACTTATCTCTGTAAAATCTAAGCTGTTCTCAAAGTGAGTCTTCCTTCTCTTCCATTCCCTAGTTGTTAAAAGGAATCTGGGGTTGCCAGGTTTCTAAACTGGGTGCACCCATCAAGTAATTGGAGTGCGATAAGACAAGTTTGTGCTTAAAGTATCTTTGCTTTTGGTGTTAGTGGTTTCCTGTACTGTGTACTTGTTGGGTTATTTTATGTATTAATGTAGTTGCAGTTTGGTGAACCTATGCTACATGTCTAATAGAGTATAAATTGTTCTTTCCCCCACACCCCGTTAGGCCTGTTTGGGTGGTGTATGTAGAGTTGTTAACACACAATAAGTGCATGCTTTAGCTTACATCATAATGACTTGTACAGAAGACCTCTAAGTGAGGTAAGTTAATCAGGAACAATACCCTTTTGCTTTGTAATGATTAAATAATTCAGGAGCAAGTGTTATTCTTTACATTCAAACACCATCATAGCCTGTTGCAACTTTTGAGTGTAGAAAAACTTTGATGAGCCTTGACTTCAGGTGCAACTTGGGAAAATTCAGAGGAATCAAAGCTGTGTAGCAAACACATACAAATTAAAGGATTAAGTTACGGACCACTATGGTTCTAAAAGTGTGCATCTGTGCAAGAGTTTAATGCATGTAAGAGCATTAAATTGACCTCTGAGTTTGATTCCTAATTTTTCTCTGTGTCTCTGAGTAGACAAGTCCTAAGCATCTGTTCAACAAAACCAGACGATCGTAACACAAATGGTAATCTGGTTAGTACATAGCCTCAGAGTCTGTTTCTGTCCATTAATGCTTTAAACCCAAGTTTTCCAAGTACAGAAGTTTTGGGGCTCTGCTCCATTGCTGCCAAGTTCACACCCCACAAACAGGAAATAAAACTGTCTATCACAGAGATAAGGTCTTCTAACAGCCCCCGAAACAGTGGTATAGGCAGAACTGGTTGATGAGGGCACCTGATTTAAAGCTTACTTTGTCAGGAAGCTTCTAACCCTAAATTACAGGTGTTTAGTCACACAGCTGCTCCCCTCCCTTGCAAAAAAAGCTGGGAAGTCTAGGGATGGTCCCTGACAAAGTTAGAAATGTAGTTACATAAAACCCCAAAACTTCGTATCCTAATTAGCCTGTCATGTTTCAGCCTGACCAATAAATTGTGGTGTACTTAATGACAGAAAGTATGGCTTTATCGTGCCATCAAAGAAATTAAGAAATTCATACTAACTTTATTTAAACATAGTTTAAGTGGACAACCCAAATATTTAAAGTAACTTTAGAAATAACATTCCAGCTTACATACTTATCTATCTGCTTAATGCTGACAATACACAAACAATTCATTTCTTCCACAAAAAAAAACCCTTTTGAGCTAAATGATGGATGTGCAGAAGTCAGGATCAAGTGTTTGTGTGTGTATGTGTTTGTGCATAAGTTAAATTGGCGGGATGTTTGTTTCCCTCTTCCTAAGCAGGGCAATTGTAGCTCTTAGCCAAGGAGTTGCAATGTATTTCGAAAAAAATGAAACTTTAAACACATCCATGTCCATACAGGCTGACCAAACTGCCTTCAAAATGTTATCCTGTTCTGATTGAAAGCAATCTGGCAAACAATGTGCCTGGGCCTGTGTCTATGGCACTGGGATAGCTGGAGCCTTTCTTTCCTAATCTAATTATTAGTAAAAGCTGCTGTGGCAGTAAGACATAGGGAACAGCTAGAGCTGAGCCATTAGGAAAGCTAGTAGCTGTATCCAGGGTCAGAGTTTTAGTGGGAGAGGAAGAATGGGGTTCTACGATGGCTCTAGGGATCTCCCCTCCATACCCTGCGCCAGCAGCTTCTGTTGCAGAGTGTGTGCGTGCACAGCATCCCGCTCGTGTGCTGACATCCAGCCCTCCCTTCCCATTGCAGCTGCAGGCAGCCATACTCTTGAGCAAATCTACTAGGGCTCGTCTACACACATCCCTGCTCAGAAGTTATTCTGGGATAACTACATGTGAGTGTGTGCCTGTGTTTTCGCATGTCTGTGTGTACCCTTGTATTTTGCAATAAGCATAAACTGATTCAGCCCAACTTAAACAAGAACAATGTTCTGGAGTAAGAAGTTCTGTGCTCTGGGACTTATTCATGACTAGCTAGCGCGTTTTGAATGCCTGTCATGCTCTCATCTACATTGACTGTCACGTCTAAACAAGCCCTTAGAACATAATTACAAACTTTCATTGGGATGCATCCACTTAAGCTGCAGATAAGCAAAGTTAGCTGAAATTTGCTCTGTTTTCTTAACAGGCAAGAACGTTTTGATCCACTGTTGTGAACAAACCTTACTCAATACAATTTAGGTCTTTACATAGGTCAGTAGTTAATGGGCAGGCGGAAATGTGTCAGGGTGATTAAGATGTTAGATTTTCTTGCCACTCTGAGAGCCAGGAATATTGACCTTTCCAACTGTTTTAGAAAGAACATCCTGGCTAGTTAAACCTCTGGCATATACGGTGAGGAGCTTCATGTGAACAGCAGGATCGGAGGAGAGGGTGGAATTAAGGTCTCCCAAATATCCTCAAATCAAGCTAGCATCAGTGCTCTTTGTTTTACGAGTGTCTGCACAGAGGTGTCATCACCAGTTCTTGTCTTTTTACTCCTACTAGTTCAACCTTGCTTCTGGTAGCAACAGTGGGAGCCCTAATGCAGATATGGCTCCAAGGGACCAGTGTTTCCTCAAGGCCTCTGCTTTCCCAGGGCTTGCCTGTGAACTGCGATGCTTGAAATGCTGAGGATTGCCAGCTCCTTGTCCAGCAAGTGCTCAGAGTGGTGGGAAATAAGCGCAAGGCAGATGAGACCAATGCTTCCAGTGGAGGGATCATAAACTAGAACAGTCCAGCAAAAACACCGATACATGGATTTTCTCTTCTCTCACTTGTATCCACAATCCAAACAACCTGATAAGAAATGCCAGCTTTTCTCTGTTGCAGTGACTCAAAATAAAAATCATTTAAACAATTATTCTCTATATTTTATTTTTGAACTTACAGAAGTGACCACTTCTCTGGTTGTTTAACTAAGAATTTTGACATTTAAAACTGACATGTGACTCACATAATACATCATCTGTTAGCATGTGCAAAATAAGGCACTTTTTGTTAGTCCCAGGACTAAACTGGGAATTTCTGAGGAATGCTAGGGTGGTTCTGAAAATGCAGGTTGTTCAAGCAATAGTTCAGTCTGGTCTAGCATTCTTTCACATCTTTATTTTGTGTAGCAAACTAGAAGAAATGACGCAATTAGAAGGTGTGTAATTGTCCTTACTAGATGGGGGAGTAATCTAAGTTCTCTGCAGTAATGCCAGGTCTATGCAGAGGTTATAAGCTTTGGAAGTAAGTTTAAAAGGAATTTGAACTATATTTTAATATGGAATCCTTATTTATAGGCAAAGCATTTCTGAGCCACAGCTGTTGGTGAGATGGTGTTTTCTCAAGGAAATAAGTAATTTCTCCTTTACTGAAAGAGAGCAGTAGTAACTTTCACCAAGCCACTGTCCAACTCAGGTTGGGGCTGGGACTGGGACAGGGACTGGAAGAAATGTTGTGCCCAAGTTCTCCATTCCTGGAAGAGATGCAAGACTTTAGCTGAAATTAGCAAGTACAATAGACTTGGAGGTAAGTGTTCCCAGAGTCTCCAACAAGCAGCTTTTAACTTTCTCTGGCTTTTTGGTATTATAAATATTTGAAGTCCCCTGTGAAGGTTCTCCTCTGAAGACACGGAGCCTCTAATAAGAGCAGTCAGATCAGCCAAGGTAACCCCTTTTTACTGAAGGGGCAAAACTGCACGTGAAATTCCACAACCCTTGAGCTCATGTGGGATCCAAGTTTCTTGTTTTCTCAAAAAACGCATATTTTCATTTTTGCCTTCCTCCTGATGCTTGAATGATCAGATGTGGAGATGCTGTCAGTGTTCCTGGGATTCACCTTGGGAAGCCGAGCCTTTGTTACTAAATATTTGGAATTGGACCTAAAATTATTCTCTCGCTGGGGACTCATAACACAATCTGCTGCCTTGAAAATTCTTACACGAAACAGCTTGTGGGACCGGGATGGCTGGGAAGTGGAGAAACTAATACGGCACTCTGGGCCAGAGGGAGCAAGGCAGAGCAAAAGCTAAAGCCCCACTGGGAAATTCATTAACCGCAGCTCCTACAGCTGCTGTAACTTCCTGTTCTGTCACTGTCTGGAGTTTTTCCTCGAGTCCCACTCCCTGAAGACAATTCCAGTGTCATGGTCAGGACCCTGAGGTTTCTCACCTGCTGAGGTGCTGCATCCTCCCTTCTTCTCCCTGCCGGGGGTGACGGGTCTGGCCCCAGCAGGGCCAGGAACTGAACCGCGTGAGCAATGAGAGAGCTCCCCATCAGTCACGTCATTTTCACGAGGGGAAAAGGGAAGTTATTTACCATCATCTCTGTGCTTTTTCTTCTCTCCCAGCCTACACCAGGAAGTTTCAAGTGCCCACAGCGAAATGGGAGAGGTAGTTACCACTTGCAGGCTGGCCCGTGCATGGGGGTGGTTTTTTCTAGCCCAGCCTTCTAGGCTGGAGAAGTTGCCCCTTGAGCTGTTGTGCTGCACTGTCCACCTACAGCCCTACGAAAGCATCTCTAGCCCTGGAAAAATACAACACAAGACCGTAGGCAGACAGCACCTATCCTAACACCCATTTCACCTGGCAGAAAAAGAGGGTGTGAGAATATGTGTGCGTGAACAGGAGTGTGCATAGCTGGTTAGGAACTCTGACCCCTCAGGGAGGGCAGTGGCTGCAGGTAGCTCCATTGCCCCTGTGGGCAGCTGTTTTCTGTCAAGCACCTTTGACTTCTCCCCACGTAGGAGCCAATTACAAGTGCAGGTTTTTCAAACAGAAAAGCACCACATATGGGAGAACCTCATCCCTTAAAAAGGACAAAGCAATGCATCGATTGCTGAAACATAGAGACAAGCCCTTCCCGGCCTTGCCAGTACTCTGGTCTCTGAACGGCATGTTGTGCCCACTGGTGCTATCAGCCATGCACAGCAGTATCCTCAAGGAATGGCTCCAGATCAAGGTAAGCCATTCCACGTGGCAACCGTGGTTGAACTGCTTACTTTTCAAGGATCAAGGTTGTTAGGCCAGATCTGTCACTTGAAGCCATCCAGGCAGGCTCCCCTTAAAATTAGAGGGACTCACTGGGAGGTGGAGGCTTTCTCTGTTGACACAGCCACTACTTGTGTGCCAGCAGCAGCAGAACAAACCCAAAGGATTTCTCTTTTACTCTATAAATAGCTGTCTTCTCAGTAGATGGCCTGGCAGCAGTCTGGACTAGATAAATCACTGACTTTCCACCTGGTGTGCTGTGAAAGGGTCCTGCTGCCATTCTGTTGTACAGCTTTGCCTGTCCTGTGCCAGTGCTGAAGTCCCTGGCTCATGGTAACCCAGCCGTGAGTTCAGGCTGCAGCTCCCCAGCCAAACAGAAGAGCTGAAGAAGGACAACTGAGATGCAAAGGGGAGGAAGGCATAAGGACTTGCAGGAGACCCTCCTCAAACAGCGCTGGGCAGCGGTATTGTGTCTCCATTCATTAAATCACTGCCCACTGTGCCTCTGAGCATTCCACTGGATTTTTCAAGCTACAAATTCCTGGTAAAAATTTTTATTTGGATCTTATAAATTACTAAAAAAAATTGGTTTGCATGTCATTTTAACTACTGGATCATCTCGCGTTTTTGCAAAGCCTTGCTGCATGAGTACCTCTGCCTTCTTCCCTAGATAGTCATGCTGGTTTAGATCAAACCACAGATTTTCATCCGGGTCTAAGTCTTTGCTTGTGCAGTTTGCCTCACTTGGACACTTCATTTAACTACTAAATCTGCTTCACGTGTCAGATCTGTAGATGTCTAAGCAGTGAGTGTGCTTGCAAAGAACAGTGGTTATTAACAAGCGCACACGCAAGGCAAACTGGCATTTGAAAAACAAAGCTCAAGCACAGAGAAACAGAATTTTATAGCTGTCTACCATGCATGAAAAGCAGATCCAGCACACAAAAATAGCCCCCTAGTTCTTAAATCTGTATTTTGAACTGACTTTCAACCAGGTGTTTCCACTTTAATTTGATCCCAGGCATTCCTAGAGGTGATGTAAGATCCAGATCCACAAGGTAATAATGAAGTCAAGAGTTGAAAAATTATCAAGGCCTAATCTGGCAATTTAGTCCCTTGTAAATCATTGTGGTTAGTTATTGCAGGGCCATTCTTACCAACCAAGTTCTCTTGAGACTTCACATTAACTTCGCCACCTGTTTGACTGTCAAAGAGATAAATTTCCTTGAAGGGAATCTTCCACTCCTGACTTTATTTATGTCTGGGGGGAAGAGGATGGATTGACTGGGAAACTTCAACAGCAAGGGTCTGCATATGCTGAATCAGGGAGTGATGCAATTCATTTAATCTGTTTGATATTACACATAAGGTCCCAAAATGAAACATACAGAATTAAGAAATTCTTCTGGCCTGTTTGCTGGATGGAAAGCTCTAATGAAATGTAGTCAATTGCTGCTTTTTCTTCTTCTTCTTCTTTTTTTTTTTAACAATCAGACCCAAAAGTCAAAATCACGTCAGAGCTATTGTGTAACCTAATACTGCACGTCTTTCAGAGTACCTGTGCACTCAGCATCCCAATGGCTAATACCCCAAAAATGTATCAATGAGTTTAAAAAAGCTCATCTATCAAGAGATAAACAAAACCCCAGGATAATAAAAATAGCTCAGTGGGATGGATCCTTCAGCTAACTGGGTTACAGGAGCAAACCATGTGATAACTTGTAGGCTCTGAGCTGTGTTAGTGAGCTGAGCAGCTTGTGTCTTGAATTAAAGAGAAAGCAAAATGCTCTCACAAGCTCAAGCTTGAGACTTCTACACAAAGCATAAGCTCAAATTGCTGCTCAGGCTTTTTTTAGTTTTTTTTTTTCTTTCTTTCTTTTAGGAAAGTCCTTTGAAACAACTGAAACTTGAGTGGACTAGAAGTAAAGAATAAAAAAGAGATTTGGGGGTTTAAATCTGTTATTTCCTGCACACACCAGTTGCCTCTGACAATATTTTCTTGAGTTTCTTCAGCTTGAAATGATACAGCTTATAGTGTGGGCTTTGTAGAGAGAGGTACTGGGTATGGACACACACATGCACGCTACAAAACTCTCAGCCTCTCCTCTTCTCATCCAGTACCCTGAATCAGCATCCAAACCACATGGCTTATTCTGTGTAAAATCTGTCCACGCGGCAAGCAATTTTCTACTGCTCGCAGCAGTTTTGCATATATTTGTCATAAGTGGTACTATATTAAACCCAGCCAATTGATGCAGCCTCTGCCGAAAGGCAAGAAAACGGCTTCCACAGCTTCTCTACCCCATTGGTGTTCCTGACCACACAAAGCAACTAGTGTAAAGAAACCTTTTACCTGAATTTACACAGAGTGTCTCATTTCCTAGGCTTTTTAGAGGTACTTGTTTTGTTATTCTGTACTCTTGGAGACTGCTGGCGGCAGTGGAGGAGAGGCTGTGCCTCCATCAGCGTGAGGGCAGAAAGCTGCTCGTTCACCCAGGCTGATTTACCTGCCGATGCGGTGAGAATAACTAACAAGCTGCTCTTGATCGTCAGGGGTTTTTCAAACATTTATGAGAAGGTATGGGGTTAGGGGGGGAGGGGTCATTCTTTCAGCCACAGAGAAGATCTGAACTGAGAGATGTAAACTAAGGAACAGATCGATGGAGAGGAACCAACAGAGCTCTGGGAGATGGCGTGAGCAAAGCTGGGAATAAAAATGTGTCTTAAGGAACTGGACAAAGTAAGTAAGATGATACAGAGTTAAGGGAATACTCAGGATATGATTCGGAGATGTTTCTTTTCAGGGTGTGAATCCTGCATGCTCTTTATGTTCAGCTGTACAGTGGGCAATGCCAGGACTGTGGTCTTCAGCACAGGTCTCATTCTCCTCAATGGGAAACAGGGGAGAGGGAGGCAACCACAGCTGAAGCCCTAAAGCACATCTTTTGAGGGCACTGGAAATGTCTCCATGTGGGTGAAAAGCTTTCTAGGCTCCCTGGGAACACAGGGTCAATCAAGGTGTCGGTGAGGATATACTCAAAATCCTTTCTAATGCTTGCTGGCATTTCTGGAAAAGACTGACAAGTATCAGGTCCAGAATCCCAGCAGTCCACAGCCCAAAAGACCTTGGGCTGTTTAGAAACCATTCACTCAGTTAAATTCATTACATTATTTTTGATTATATTAATGTTACCCTTTTTTTGACCCAAACTTTAGCCAAATGTGTGGAGCTGCAGGTGTTGCACGGGAAACCGAAGATGGAGTCAGCTGTCTCTCTGAGGCAATCCTGTTTACTTACAAAAAAATTCAGAAACTATGCTTTCCCTGGAGGTCTCAAGCTGCAGGTGACAGTCCTTTTGCTCCCTGTTTCACATCGCTGTCAGCCAGCGCTCTGCTCGAGATGCTGCCTCTCCCCTGGCTTTTCTCAGAATCACATTTCTGGACAAATTTAGCAATGCAGGATCTGCCCAGGCAGCATAGGGAGGGGCATAACACTGCAGCCCGTTTTTGGTGAGCCTTGGTAATGCATTTTTTAAACTGGCTGGTCACTGAGCTAAAAAAGAAAATACAGAAGAAGAGACCAGGATTAAGCTGCTTTCCAGACAAGTCCCACCATGTTCAGCTACAGAGCCATGGTCCTGTCTGTGGTGCCTTGCTTGCTTCTGGCCCAGCTTCAGCTAAGGAAGGCTCTGGGAAGCTGCGTGGTGAGAAAGGCCCTTTCGCATGCAGGGGTGGCATAGCTTTGACTACTGCTTCCTTCTTCAGTCAAAACATTTCAGGGTTGTTTCCTAGAAGAAAGACCCACTCTTTGTCAGGGACCCAGTTGTCTTCTTCCTTTTCTGGGCCTAAGGGCCAAATGAACACTCAAAGCAAGCTGGAGGGGGACAAGTGCATCTTTATGACCAAGGAAAAAAGTGCCCGGGGAGAGCGGCTTGCAGTTTCGCTTTCTTGCTTTTTGCCTAAGTCAGACCCGCATTTTCCTCCATGTGACCAGAGATCTTCTCATTTCCAAACGTTGAGCAGCTCAGGCTACCAGATGTCCACAGCTCCCTGCAGCACATCAGCCCCACTTGCTGCACATGAACAATCAGGTCTGCGCAGGCATAGGGTGTCCTATGTGTCCAGGCTGCTCAGCTCAAGCAAACGTCCTATACTGCCAGGTTGGCTTTAAACTCTCTCTCATCTCTTGCCTTTAGCCCCTTTGTCCTTCCTTTGCCTTCATCTGCAAACCGGGACTATTTGTATCCTCTACTGACCTGGGCAGACAGCAGGTGAAGTGTCGGGGAGACCTGCTGATAGAAGGTGTATTGGTGTTCATGCAAAATAATTGCATGATCTACAGCCAATTTCCCTCCACCGTGACTTGCCAGTCTTCAGCGAGAACCACACTTTGATAGGACAGCTGGGAGATGGCTCTGGCTTTTGTGGGCCAGGAGCTTAGGAGCAGGGTGGAAAAAGAGAGTAAGAGGGGTGAGAGGCTTTGGAGGACTGGGCTTGGCTGGCCAAGGTGACAGGGACCCAGGAGGACAGGCAGGGCAGAGGGAGCTGATAAGGGCAAGCGCCAGAGTGAACGGGGATTGACCCTAAGTGGAAGCCATCTCCCTGTACATAAGCATAAGAGAAGTGAACGGGCTTGTGCAAGCGATTTATTCTGGCATTTCTTAACTGTTGAGTCCTCGGATCACTTAATTACAGTATTTTTCACTGTGTTGATAAGAACATATAAAACATACACATGCTTAAGATATATTAAAATGAAAAAAATACTCCAGTGCTTCCAAAATAACATTGGTCTTATAGAAAACTAATTAATCCTTTCCCAATCCCTGTTTCTAAGTGTCATCTTTTGAAAAATGAGCAAGAAAGGCTGTAAAAGGTAAAGCTGAAAATGGAAGAGCCAGTATAATCAGGGCTGTGCAGAAATCTGGGGTTAAGTCCCGCTGGCTATTTTTAAAATATAGCCCTATAGAGAGAAGAGTTTGTGTGTTCAAAGGTATGAATTAAGGCCATGTGAGTCCAAAATCTGAATTTCCTGGCTCGCGTCAGTCTAAGCCATTATAAAAATGTGCATATAGGGGTGTGGGTACTTACAATTCATGCCTTTCAGCTATCTGGGGTACACTTGTGTGTTGTTTGTGTATGAAATTTAACAAAGAGCTTGGAAGAACAAAGCTTGAAGAAATAAATCTTCAATTATAATATGAATACACACTCTTAATTACGAGAAAACAGCCAAACAGGCCATTAATTTTCCAAACATGCGAGTTTAAGATGATTTACTGGCAATTGGGTGTGCACACATGTACACACACACATAGTTGCTTGCATCCAGCTTTACAAGAAATCTCGGCAAATAACCCAGGCTGCTTTACAGAATTACAGTAAGAAGAATGTGACACCCTTTGCCATTATGTTTGCTGCCAGTGATTCAGGCGGGGGTGGTGGGGGAAGGGGAAAGCTTTTGGCAGAACAGCTCAAGGTCCCCCTACACTTGAACTTTGAATAAGCGGTGACTGTATCTTCAGGAGAACTGTGGGTGTTAGAGCAGGACAGTGAGATAGAGCAAGAGTAAAAATACCTCAGCAGGGGTTTTCCTTCTGCTTTATGGAAAATGATGCAAAACCATTCGTGAGTTCCTTGTAATGGGAGTGAAAAGGCACACAGGATTTATTTTTTTTTTATTAAGGCAGACGGCGGTTTTGCAAGGTCATCATTCTTAGTCACAGCTATCTCAGGGCAGCTCAGCAGTTTTCTGTCTTCACAAGGCTGCATTGCTCATCCAGTGCCCTGGGAGACTCTCCTCCCGACCAGGTTCGAGAGCGCTGTTTGGATGAGAGGAACTTTTAAAAACAAAGTGTACTTCCTTGTGACTAATCCCTTTCTGATTTCTTTTCAGTGATGGAGAGCCATCTCTGGCCGAAAGTGTGGCTGATACTGCATCTACCGATCGCTCCAGGGACTTGCCCGTTCATCTTCGCCCTGGAGGAACAGCTCAAGAAATGCCCGAGAGGGTTGGAGCCTTTCCCATCATCCTCGCATGTGTGGGACTACCGGAAAGTGAGGGTTAAAGGGCTGCGCAACCCTGGCACAATTCCAGGATCCCAACATTTGTGACATCCATGGGGCTGGGAGACTGAGCCCAGCCCTCCTGGGTTTTGTGGGGGGCAGAGCTCCCTGCGCGGTCTGCCCATCCCCACAGTCGTGAGGCTTCGCTGCAGCCGGGCTCCTTAGCAATGTTCTCCCCAGCCAAGCCCCTGGAAGGAAGCGGTGAGCAGTGGAACCCCAGCCCGTGTTGGTACCATGCTTGCCTCCACCCGTGCTTAGGGCACTGAGAAGACCCCGTTATTGCAGTCCCCCAAATGTTTGAAATGAGGGATGAGGAACCCCCATGCAGAAGAAGAAACATTCATGTCTTAAAAATCAGAGAAAAAGCTGCATTGCAGAGAACAGCCTGTGAGAAAGGCACGTTGCCTAGTGAAAAACCATAAATGCATTTACCTGGGCACACACAGATACACCCCACTTAGACAACCAGCACCCACTGGGCTCTCCCTTTTCCTGCCTGAACTTAATAAAAATATAAACTTATTTTCCATATAGACTTTGATAAAGATGTGGACACTTCAAGAATATCTATCTCATGTGTTGTGATTAAAACCCATGTTAGATCAACCCATAAAACCAGCTTAAGTCTTTCCTCCCACTTCAATGGTCATTGGTTCAGACCTGCAGCTAGTATCTAAGAGCTTCCTGACTGCTTATAATTAAACCGTATCCCTGAAAATATCACTAAATCCTATCAAATTCTTCTCATATTTCCTTCCAAAGCAACTCTACCCTTATGAGTTGAGAATTACGTACTATGCCTCATGGCAGGTTTTTAAATAACATACCAGAACTGTGTTTGCCACTTGCTAGCCCTAGTAAATTTGATATTTACACTGTCATCAGCTAAAGTGTGTTGGGCTCCTGTTGTGTGACTTTGGGGATTTGCTGGGGTTTCTATAAAACACAGGCCAGCTGCAACAGTGAAGGCAGTTCAGTTTAATAAGCTAATAAATACATTTAATGACCCTCATTATGTCTCGCAGTGATATCTGGTATTAAAGTGCAAGTGTTAGCCCGAGTAGAATGTAAAATAGAAAGTCCCCTGCTGAAATGGTGCAGTCTGTGTGTGCATGTGTACGTACATAAACACACACACATATGCATATAAACCCGCTGGAAGGTTCCTACAGAAGAATGCTATGGCATTTATTTTTCATTAATTCTTGAGAGATTTAAGCTGTCTTTGCAGCTCGAAAGAAGAAATAATTTTAAGCTGCAAGAGAGTAGGGTAGATAGGAGTCATGGGATAGGTCTGCCCCAATACGAAGGTAAATGGCCGCTTACTGGCTAGCAGACAAACTGCACCCAGGCTGTGCCACTGTTGGGTAGCCAAAATAATCCCCCATGGGGCTCCTTGTGCTTGCTAATGGATCGGGGGAGGGGAAACCCTCATGGCTTTGAGCTGCAGTGGTAAAACTGGTCACCAAGTCCTCACTGAGTGTGTGCACCAAGGGGCTGCCCTTGGGGCTGACAGATGGGAAAATAAATCAGCTACCTTCATTAACAGAACTTGGAGATAACGCAGGCAGCCGAGGCACCAAGTCCCTGTACCCCCCCGGAGCTGTTGGCTTTCTGGATGTTCTCCTAAGAGGACACCATAGCTGATCCCCTGGGCCAAGGTCCTGAGGAGATCCTCTGGCCACCTGTGAGACCATTCTGCTTCAATGCAAGAGAGGGAGCCACGCTAAGGACCCCAGAGCAACTGGAGGTCCATGTATCAGCTTGCTCAGCCAAACGTATTTGCAGCAAGAAAAGCCGAACAGGAGCCATGATCATGAGGAAAGGCAAGAGCCTGCATGTGCCTGCACACTGTGAGGTGAACACCATGCAAGTTGCAGCACACCAGTAGGTAGGTACCCAAGGCAGCTGAAATGAGTTTCCTCCAGGACTGGAACTGGCCAAGCTCAGGGTCGACACCGTTATCCCCAAGGGATGTCTCCACTCCTCAGACTGCTCCGGGCTCTGACCGGGCTCAGGCACAGCACCAGGACTGCTGTCAGGAGGGCAGGGAGGTTTGATATTTCAGCCTAAGCAGAGACTATAGGAGGTTTTAAAAAATCCCCTCCCTGATCAGGTTTGTGAGTTTGAATGGACAAAATGAAAGGGAGATGCTGTATCAGAAAAAAATGTGAAGTAATTAAGTCAAAAAAGACCAATTTTGTATTTAAAAATAAATCTTCTGGTAAACTATTCAGCATGTAGTTGCTGAATCAAAACATGCCAATCATTAGAAGATCATCTGGACCCAAATGTCAGCATGTGCTCTAGGCATAGACATATCTTTTTTATGTACAATATAGATAAACTCATGAATTAACTGGCTAGTACAAATTTGAGCGCTACAGAAAGCAGAGGAGAGAGGCTTGAGTGGTTTCCATTGTCACCAGAAAAGCGAGATTATCCTAGAATTCCAAATATGTCCAATCTTTATTTTTAGTTAATATGTTAATCCGCTTAACAAAATCTCCCTCTCTTGCAATGCCCCTCTGCTTTCCTGCTTGCAGGATAGAAAATGATCTTGATTATAATGAACCCTCTCAGGCCTTGTTTTTGGACATTTTACCATAAACACTGAAACTTTTTTGTGCCAGTCAGGCAAGGCACTAGCACCGTGACTTTCCAAGCCAGGCAACGTTTCTGCCACCGGCGTACTGTAAGCGCATCGGAACGAGCACCGCACGTGTGCCGGCGTGCTTTCTCTGCTCTGGGCTCTTCTCAGAGCCTTCGGAAGCGCTGGGGTCAGCTCTGTGTTCATTCGCTCTCCACACAAGGTCAGTCTGTTCCCCCCACAGGGACCCCAGCTAACTTGCTAGCCCCAGCCAAGCCCTTTTTTTGGAGGCAGCGTGCAGATAATTATGATTCCAATTAGCTCAGCTGCCATGAAGATGGGTGCTCACATCAGATACACTGTGGGGTTCTCTGATACTGGCAAGTACAACAAGCCACATTTTTGCCTTGATCAGCTACTCTCATCAGGAACAAACTGATGAATGATAGCTTTTGGAAAGAGATTTTGTAGCAGGTCAGAGAGATGTGAGACAGGCTGTGGAGCACTGGACCACAAGGTTTCAGAGACAAAGGAAGTATTTGGACAACAGGCTGCAAGCAGGGAGAGCCAGAGACAAGGCTGGGACCTGTAAAACAAGCTGGGCACCCACAGCCAGAAAGACTGTCCTCCTCAGAGTTCAGTAACACTGTTAGTCACCATGAAAATATTGGAAAATGTAAACTACGGGTGAACTTCTCATGGACTAGAAAGCTAAGCTGACTCCTGGAGCATCCCCTCTGAACTGGAGATGGGAACAGTATGCAACTGCAGGCTCTGAAGTCAGTGACCCACATTCAAGTGACGTGGCCTGAGCTCCTGTGTCCCCAGGCAGAGGCAGGGGGTTAGAGTTAACTGTCTCTAACCAGTGTTGCTGTGTTTTCCTTCATCTCACCATAGAAGTCAGCATGGCCACGTGCTGTGAATCGTCCTGGGAGATCCCATACTATTCTTCCTAGAAGCCCTTGCAGCAGAGAGAAGCTGTGAAAAGCACAAGCCTTGGACGATCACAACCTCAGAAGGCAACAGAGGAAAAAACCAGTCCATTATAACAGTAGTTTAAATCTCGGCGGGGGGGGTCAAACTGTGATTTTGTGAGCCTTGCAATGGCAGTAGGCTTGCCAGCCCTGTTGCTTGTTTCCATGGCGGACCTTTCTGTAGACGGACATGGATGTTTACAAAGAGCTTATTTTCTCATTTCCAAATGCCATGTGCATGCCCCCACAGTACGGCAATGGCATTTGGAGGGCTGGTGCTGAGGCAGTCTGGCCACTCTTTGGCAGAGTGTCAGGTGGCTGGTTACACGCTAAGAGGCAAACCTTGTAAGCAAGGGCGGCCAGGGAGCAACAACCCCCAATGTTAGATTTTTCCTCTCACCTATTACCAGGTAATATTCAAAAATCTTGCAGACTGCACAATGGCACTGACAATTCACCATGAGTTTGGAGAGTTCCGTGCTGAGCTGTGTATAAACTTGTCCCCGGTGTTACGATCCCGGCAATACTGCTGTGATTCATGCAATAGCTGTTGTGTTCCTTAAACACCCTGGCTGCTGCAGCACATGACTCTGTTACTCTTGCTATTTGGTTTTGTTGCCTTTTTTTTTTTTTTTTAAAGGGTAAGTTTCCTTTCCTAGTGGACCATTGCAAGATAAGGATGGGTGTGCAAGAGGCCTGAAATGTGACCTGGTGATATTAGCATCAGCAGACCTGCCAGCTCACTGCCTTCTACAATGGGTGTTTCAGATTATTTAAGGACTTCCCAAACCAGCATAGCCATACGGCTAATCACAAGAGAGCCCATAAAGGCCTTCAAGCTTAGTACAGCCCCAGGGAACACACGCTGGCGAAAAGGTAAAAGCTGGCCATGGCTGCTGGAGACAACAGGACGTCAATGCAGAGAATTTCCTTTGTGCACCACAAGAGGTTCACTTGTATTTTCCCGAACAGAAACATGCTCCCAGTGAGTCCTGGGGGTAATGCAACTTACCTCCAAAGGAGAGGGCTGCATTTAAGTAGATCTGGAAGATGCTGCACCCCACAATGGCACAGCAAAGCCGCTGTGCCCATTACAGCCTGAGGAGGAAGCAGAAGCATGTTGGTGAACTCACCCGGGCTGGTGTGGCCTGCCCAGTGCCCTGTAGTAGGAAAATCACAAACCAGCCTCTTATTCCACAGGAACTTTGAGGGCCTTCTGCTGTTCTGTGGGTTCATGGGAAAGTGTAACACCTTTTTTTTTTAAATAAATTTTCTTGTTTCAAATTGTGATGATGACAGTCCAGAAGCTTGAATCTCTGTCTGGCTCCCACAGTCCACACTAGCTTTACTTTGGCAATAGCTGCTCATTTGCTTTGACAAAAACAGATGATCCTTGCTGTGGCACTTTCTAGTGTTTTGAAACTGAAAGGTGCTTTTTTTTCAGTTTAAGTATATTTGTGCTTTCAGCAGAAAGGAAAAAACACTTATCTAGAAAACCTTTAACTATCTGTGGTGGCAGGGATGGTGCCACTCTCCAGGCCATAGGAACCACAGGAAATCTTTTCCTTGTCCTGAAGCAGCTCTAAAAGAAGCTCTTGTAGATCACCAGGAGGAGGCCATGCAGTTCCTTACACAGTCACTAGATTGCCTCTTCCGGACTTACTACATGTTGCACCATTGGCAGTGGTCTGGCCTGAACAATCTAATCTTTAAAATGATGTGTCTGGTATTTCTGGTGACTAAGAACTGAAGAAGAAAAGAGCTTTTCATTACCCCTGCTCACAATGCCTTCCCCAATTTTTATTCATCTTGATAACCTCAGCCATTCTCTGCTCCCGGGTGAAAAATATTTAGGCGAGTCTGGTCGAAACTGCACTCCTTCAGCCCGAACAAAGAGGTGCATCACATCGTTATGGTGACGAGAATATTCGGGCGGGGGATACATCAAGGGCCAGGAGCCCATTCTTTCACATGAAATGGAAGAGAGGTATTTCATTTCTTTGTATTCCTTTGACAATGCCCACTGAGATGACACAGACACATAGCAGACTCAGCCTACACAACCCTGAATGACAAGCCCCTGTGTGGGATAGGCAGTGAAACCTTCCTGCTCAGTGAAACCTTCCTGCTCAGTGAAACCCAGATTATTTGACAGAAGTGTCTCCTTAAGGAAAATTGAATGTTGTGCCAGGCAGAAAAATCAAGATGTATGATTTATCAGTGTCTGGCCTGCCTCTCCGGTGCTCTTACCCCATCTTAATTCTTCCTTGTATGCTTTCTGTCTTAGACTTGTAAGCCCAAGGTGTTGAGGGAGAAGAAGGCTGACTGAACGTTCATTTCCTGCAAGGGTTTCCTGTATGATGTAAGAATGAGACTGGGAGCAGCAAACAGCTCCTCAAACATTAACTGTGTTGGGATGTTTGAGATTGTGTGAAGCAAATGGTACTCAGAGGCTCGAAGGAAAGTCTTTTTCCATCGGTGAGTTTAATCATTAGGGGATTATTTTTTTTAAAGTTTTCCTTCTCCCCAGCTCTCGTAGGAATTTGAAGGTTAAGAAGGGGCCCAACAAGCTGAAAGGAAATGTCCCCTCTCTTCAAGTTTATTATTGAAAGTGGCCAGATGTCATTTGTTTGTGACTAGAAAAGGGAAGTTATATTACAGAATGTGACACTTCAAACCCCATGGTAAAAACAAAAGCGAAAATGGAAAAGCATTCAGCTGCACTCATTTACATTTGTCATCCACAGCCTGGGGCCCTTTGACATGGAGATAAGAACTAAATTTTATCACATTTATGTATACTGTGAGTGTTGCGTGTCCTGTACATTCAACTGGGTGTTCATCGGATGAATCTGAAGCCAGCTGGGGTGGTGGGTGGTGGAGCACTAGTGGGGGAAGTTCACTACATGAACTGGCTTGAAGTAATCTAATGTTAATGCTTTTTCTTTCCCAGTCCCAGCTGGAATGCCCTCTTGTACTTGGACTCAGAGCTGTGAGTTGTTGCCTTGTATGGGATGTGAGATCTGCTAAGAAACGCAATGTAAAGTTCTTCAGCAATGCACTAATTATTCTGGCACTTGATTCTAAGCAATAATCAGAATGGAAGACGTAGAAACACCATAGATTTTAGCTATCCTACTAACTTTAATAAAGAAGAGGCACTAGGCAAAACCTCTTCCACCACTCACGGATTTCTATTAGCATTAAGGATCTTCTGCCATTGCCAAAGAATCAGATGGCTTAAACTACCCTGTAGCGCTTACACCAGCAAGGCTTCAAAATGCCCACTTGAAATCAGTTAAGATGTTTTTCTTTTTCAAGGCATGTGAAAGAGATAAATTTGCCAGTGAACTCATAGGTTACAGCAGAAACTATATAGTTGGCATGATATCAGATTCAGGTTCCCCAGACCCAACTAGTTGCTATGAACTTCTCTAGTGAAAGAACATCCTGGAATAAAAGACACATTCACACTAGAGGTGTGGTTCACCCTACCTTCCCTATAAGTCTGTACAACAGCCAGTCACAATTTCTATGCTGTGAATAGCCGAAGAGTACAAGCAAGAGGTGAGACCAGCAATTCCTGTCCCGTTGGCTTCCAAACATGTGCAGAATGTCACGGCTTCCAGCCATATCACCAAGTGCTGGATGTGCCCTGAAAACCAAACAAAAATCTCTATGCTGTCACTCAGATTCTCTGCAAATTCTTTCTTGCATATGGTCACTTTATGTGCCTGAGACCAAGTGTTGCTAACACAAATGCCCACAGAAGTGCTGTTCAGAAGCATTTTTTTTACCAGCCAGGAATTACTGCCCTTGAATAATTACATCCTGAATCTAGGAGTTCTTAGACTGGAAAGGGGTTAAAAAGTGCTCAAGTTTCTTTGAGTAATACAATGGAAAGAATAAAATGAGACCTGTTCAGGACACACTGGCTATTCCTTAGTTAGTAAATTAAATAGCACCAAAGAACATTCCCAGGCACCAAAACATGTTTATGTTGTTAAATCATTGTTGGGGTCCCTGACACAGTTCTGGCTAATGCCAAGAAGCAATCTCCTAAAATTCTCCCAGCATGTGTCAGGAGATGGCACAGGCCATGGGCCAGATCCGTTAGGTAGAGTGCATGTGCCTATACCATGCTTTGGTGGGCAAGAAAGTTCAGTAGTATGGATATACCCAGAGCATGCCTCTAGGTCTTAGGGTGGCAGAGTTTGAGTTACTAGTGTAGATATAGTTACTGGTGACAGAAAAAGTGAAATGATTTTTGCTAATCCCACTCCCACTTCATTAGTCATACAACTAACATGTTTTGGAAGACTACAGGAGACATACCAGAAAACTACTGGAGACAAACTCCATACTTTCTGGGGAAAAAAACCAAGGAATGGGGACAAAAAGCATGCCCAAGCACTCAACAGAGAAAGTAGCCTGCCTGGGATGGGCAAAGGTTACTCTGAGCCTGAGGGTCCCCAGCTGTGCTTTCTCAGGTGCCACCATGGAGAAACTGCCAGCTGTGTGCCAGGCCACGTGGAGGCAGAAGCATTCAGTTGTTCGGGCTGTATTTGCGTACCACTTGGAAGAGGTTTGACTATTACTAGTGACACCTGTGCCACAGGATAGGGCTTCTCCTGCTCGAAGGTAACGCTCCATAAAGAGAAGCTACTTGAGAGAAGGAGAGGAGGACTCAGAAGGCCACGTAACTGGTACCTTTCTGGTCATACTGTCATGAAGAAATGGGAACTTATCAGGACGTCTGTTAAATCATCTTGAGTAACAATAAGAGAAAGGGTTGATAAGCCATTGGCAAGAGAGATACATCAGCATTCACAAACTGATTAATGGGATGTCCTTTGAGAAAGAAGCAGTTGTTCATCCTCAAGGAGATGTGCAAAGCAGCAGTGGAGAAGTTGGGTGCTTGCCTCAGTATCAGAGTGAACAACGCTGCTTGGGCTAAAGGAACAAGGCACAGTCCTTATCGTATCTGTGTGTGATTGTCCAGGCACTGCAGTGGCGATGAAAACTCACTCAAAGAGCCGTACAACCTGATTACCTGTGTAATCAGTACTTACCTACTCGCAGCAATCAGAGGTCTATGGACAGTCACTGTGGATGCAAACTGAACTGTTTTTCATTAGAATAAAACTAAGGTGGGATCATTCAAAGCCTCTGGAACAACATGACACCTGTTAGTTACACTGAGTGCTGTTACTGCCTCTGTGAGATACAACTATTGGCTCTGTCTCGTGTGTGTCAGTGTTATGCATCCCAGCTGGTTGAAATATTCTGGATTGCTTCACAGATCTGGTACAGATAGGCTGCCTCTGAGTCAGTGAACTGCCAGGTCATGGTAAAAACATGTTTTTCCTCTGCGCTGTCTATCTTCACTAGTAATAGCCTAATTGCCGTGGAATTTGACATATACAGGTTATGAGTGATTTTGTACATTTTAATCTGATCAATTGCTCACAGCAATTTATCTTTTTCCAAAAGTGAAGAAATAAAGGTATTTCAAAATGGAAGTCCAATTCTTAAGTCTTCTGTTTAGGCTGCACAAAATATAGGAACTAAACCCTTGCCTTAAATGTGCAATTACAGAACAAATACAAGTGATGGACCTGACGCAAATCAGAATAGATTTGACCTAGTTCGGGCATTGAAAGAAATTTTTTTTCATTTGCCATGCAGCCTAAGGTCAGACTGTCCCAACTGCAGATAATACAAAACCCTACTATATATGAGGGGTAAAACTTTGATAGGCTCTTTTGGCTTATTTTGCTATAATAACAATACCAAACAAGTGGCAGACACAGGATTCAGAGGGCATCATCCAGCAGGCAATCTGCAGGGCCAGCTCGAATTGCAGTACAGAATCCAACTCCCCTCCCCTCTCAAGCGTGATTTATGCCTAGATGGAGCAAATCTTTGATATGGTGTGTGGAGCAGTCATCAGTCTTAGCTGGCCAGGACAAAGCTGAAAGGTAAATGAAGTGAGTGAGAAAAAGCCATTTCAGTTGAAAAGAGGATCTCAGAGATTTACGTTCCTGGCATATTCCTATATTCAGGGGGCTTTCCAGCACAAATTAGCAATGGACCAGTTTATATGTGCTCAGTGGATTTGGGCTCACAGACCCAGCTCAGCCAGAGGATTCCAAGCACATTCCTAGAGGAGCAGTATTTGCCCTGGAACTGGAGGCCGTCTGTCCAGAAATACACCAGATGAAGAAGCAGCTGCTAGAAAGGAGGCAGAAAGCTGGCTGCCATGAACCCTGTACATACTGCTCTGTGTCTAATATCCATGAGGAAAGGGGGATTCAGATCTGGCTCACAGATTTACTAAACAGTAAGGACAGATGATGAGTTTATGCTGCAAAATAAGGGACACTGACATAATATGGGTGAAATGTCAACCGTGTGGAAAAAAATCAGTGATACAAAGGAGTGCTATGAGTACAAGGCTGGACATGGCAGAAGGAGCTTCATCAGTGTCTTCTAGCACAGGACATGAGAGGAAGGGGTAAAGCCTGGAAATGAGGATCAAGTCTATCAGTGAACAGCACTTGAGATTGAATGACAGAAGACAGGAAAGGCATATGGCTGTACTGATCCAGGCCAATGTAAGTAATGTTAAGATTATGGAACAGAGGGTCCAGACCTGGAGCAACCTGTAGCTCATCTAACAGAGAGAGTGATGAGGGACTGTGGGCTCATCCACATAGAAGTTTTGAAAATGGGACACAGTGGGCGTCTAAGTCAGTGCAGTCAGTGCCTGGCTATTTGTGTAACAGGGCTGTGGGAGAAGGAGCAGCACAAGGTGGGTTCCAAAGGACGCCTACAGAGACGCTTTGGTGGGTGCACAGAGCCAGCCCAGCTCCTGTCCTGCTACAATGGTGTCAGCTGGGTTGGGACCCTCCTGAGCCTCTGTGTAGGGGTCTTCATGCTGTCATCTCCTTCAGTCTAGGGATACGACGCAGTGACACCTGGCCTAGCCCTGAAGGCAGCCAGCTCAGGCTCAGCAGGACATGTCTGTTCAGGCTCCATACTACGCAAAAAGCAGCTAACCCATTTTCAGGCCCAGGCTGACTGCGGCAACCACGGCGGCTTGCTGCTGTCACTAATCTACTATTATCCACCGATGATGGAGACTCAGACTTGAGTGAAGCGGGTCTTATTACAGCTAGGTAATTATGGGTAATGGAAGCTGAATATATGTTTATGCCCCAAAAAGTGATGATACAAGATTCAAGCTGGTTATTACTTGGAGACCTCTACATGCCAGTTATAAAGCCAGTTGCGATTTAGAACAGGTCTCACTCACATTTAATTTCTTGAACGGCACAAAGCTATTACAGTCAAGATAGTGAAGCATCAGCCATGAATACGCATGTAACTGAGGAAGTTGTGATGTACCTGCAAGAAGAATGTATTCTGATGAACTTAAATGTGCATCATGCTAATCACAGCTGTGTCAGAGAGGTGCTGAATGCTGGAAGTGGAGGTTCAGGCTTCTCATGTTCCCTTTTCTGAAGCATAATACAAGCTGCCTCGCTGGGTGGTGGATTAGTCTTGAAGAGTCCTGTTAGCTCTGTGCCAGGGTGTCGAGCCCCACGAGTGCTTATTCTCCTTAGCACATCTTTCAAGTGAAATATTTGGGATGATAATCCTTGTAAATTCATGAGAAACTGCTGCTAGTATATGAGCTTGTCATCATAGCTTGTCATCATCTAAATGTAAAACCACTTAGATACAGCGATGACCAGGAAGAAAGTTTTGTTTCACAGTGATCAGAATTGTCTAAGTATGAAAAGGTGCAAGAAGAGTTTGCTTAGATAGTTTTTAAACAAACATTAAAATGAGACAAGGCCTGGGAAATATAAGCAGTGACGCTGAATTTTTCAGAATTACATGTACAGGTTATAATGGAAAATGTATTGCTCTTTTGGCTCAGAAACCTGAGTGCAATTTAGAGAAATGCCAGAGTTTGGTTTGTTCCTGCTGAGTGAGGTGGGAGTCCCACTTCCCTGAAGTATTTTGGAAATATACCCCTTCTCTTCATGGTCTGTAATGCAACGTGCCTGTGTAGACTTGAAACACTTTCTAACACAGCCTTTCTTGCCTGTAGCCTAACTGAACAGATTTGACCATGCTGCTGAGCATGTGCTACCCAGGCTGGTTCAATAAGGCAAGACACTGTTAAATTCTGACACTGTCAAACAACATGTTGAATTTTCTTCAGTGGTCTTGAATCTCTGCGATTACATCTTTAACACATCAATAACTTAGCCTCTGGTTAGCAAGGATCGTTGAAGCATGACTAATCAGCAGATGAAAGTGTCTTTGTGGGGATTAGCTTTAATGAAAAGAAAAGGGATAGTTATTTTGGTAGTTTGAAATCTTCCATAAATCAAAGCGAATACTGACAAAGCAGGTTCATACGGTAAGAATGAAGCTATTGTGAATAAAATTAAGGGAACAGCTACTTTTATATAAATCACAGGCCAGGACAGCATTTGTAAGAGAGTTCATGGGAACAAGATCATTTAACTTCTTCAGGTGTAAATAAGTGATATTTAGCTAATGTTAAAGCATCCCTAAAGAAAAACAGATGGATGAGGGTCCTTAGTAGGGAGTTTCTTTTTTGGTTTTCATTTTCTTTTCTTTTTTTGCATGCAAAGAATACCCAGCTAGTTTATCTTGGCCACTTTGTTCTGTGCAGGGACAAACCGCCAACATATAACTTATTTTTTACCACTGCCAGAGAGGAGGTCATAGGCAGAGAAACTTTAGTCTGGATCACTGATAGCAGCTGTTTCTGGCTGGTGTAAATGAGAAAGTTTCTTGGTCTTCTATAACATGGCCTGGAGGAGCTCATGGGGGCCATGGGGATAGTGGCAAATAGAAAGAAATGCAAACTCCACACCTTCTGGGGAGTATTCATGTTCAGCTCCTGAACTTTAGACCTCCTATATACTCCTGTGCGGTTAATGTGCTGTATAAATAATCACCCCTTGAGCTCCTCCGGGCAGTGACTCAGAGCACCCACGCTGAACACTTAACCCTCTCCGATGACTGTAGCCTGAAGTTAGACTATACGTGTCAATGTACCTAACAGCTCCCTTCCCTTTACGTTCTCCTGTTGGTTTATGCTGTGCCTTCTCCATTGCTTTATTGCGACTTTTAAATTTAATCCTCGCAGATGTGAGAATGAACTCCAAACTCACAATTTTAATATTGGAGTGGGTCTCTCTGCCTCTGACTTAATTGAACATCCTTCCAGGTAGGCTGAGGCAGATGGAAAAGCCACTCAGATCCAGGTTTCCTTGTTTTCAACTATGCTTTTGTACTGCTATCAGACGCACTTTTTGAAAAATGTGTTAAAACACTTGGTCTGCATGTTGCAGGAACTGTTGCTAAATGGTTGATTGGAACTCAAAAATGCTTGCTCATCACTCTAAAGAAATGTGGCATTCAAAGTAAGGCTCTACATAGAAATATAAAATTATGGTACTGCTCAGTTACCATATTGGAGGGCTTCCCATACTCTGGAATCTTTCAGTTTGGGGTGGTTTTATTCTTTTATGCTGTCTTTTTCTTGGGCTCTCACAGCAGAAGCTTTCACATGGGACTCCTGAGTGAGTGACAGAGCTCTGCTGAAGAGTTTGTGAATTAGGTTCTTACTCTAAGCTATTTAGAACGCAGCCTGTTTTCACATTTTTAAGACAATTTCCACATAACTGAGGCTAACGTTTAAATATTTAATATGGATCTCTTTTCTAACCAGTGCCAATTTTTCCTTCTTCTTATACAAACGTGCTTTCTATTCAAAGTCAGTGGGAACATGTACATGTGTGTGTGTGTGTCTGGCTTCTAAAATCATAGTTTGGTTATTGCAAGTTTTTTAGGGAAATTGAAGAAAATGACTATGTGGTTACATAGCAACAAGAGTAGGATTAAAAAATAATTTTCATGGAAGAATTTACCATACTGCCTGGTATAATTACTGTTCCACTACGTAGTTTTTAGGGTCATGGTGAAAAAATAAAAACCCCAGACCAACAAAAATCTGTAATACATGATGTTTACGTGATTCATAATTTACAATGGGAAGGAAAAGGAACATTATGTGAAAAAATGCTATGCACATTTTTGCACAACATTCTACTGATATATGAATCATGCTTGTCTTTGGTTAACTCAAGGGAAATAATCCCAGTAATGTATGTAAGGCAGTCATGCCCACATGTCTGGGGTTTTTTATATCCAGATTTCAGTGGAAAGAGAGATACTTTTTAAACAGATGGCAAACAAGCCCCTTTCCCCCCAACTACTTAGCAAATTTAATAACATAGCTAATTATAGGACTGTGTATATCAATCCATTCATGTGCTTGCTCCATATATTTAACGTCACAAGTCAAAGGGATCTGTGGAATTGCTGGGCAATGGCAGCTAAATTACGTCCAGAGAATATTCCCTCTTTAAGCACACTTTTGAGACCGAATCTCTCGGGATTCCTATTGGCAATTCAGTACAAAAGCTAATGTAAAATTCTGTAGCCACAGTCTGGCAGTGATGTTAAGAGAAGCTGAAACACACTCAGAGGCTGCATTTTTCTGGTCTAAGGTGATGTCCCATGTCGTGTTTACTCTCAAGGGTCAGAAGGAAGAAGGTGAGGACCTGTGAATTTTCCCCTTGGCTGCTGGCTGTGTCATGGGGCCGTGATGCTCCCAGGGCTGTTGGCAGGATCACCACAGCCATCTGCTGAGTTGGAAGGACTGTTCCCTCCCTCACCCAGAGCTACTGCACCTCTTTTAATCCTTCTGGACCCTCCCCCACTCTGCTCTACTACAGAGGACCTGGTCACAACTGATGAAATACTAGACCAGATCAGCGTTGATTCAAGCATGTCAAGCACCTACATACTACTGAGAGCTGCCTCTTGGGGGTCAGTGAGTACTAGGAGCCACCACTTAGACCTGTGAAGCATCAGCCCCATCTTTGACTGCAAGCAGGAGGGAGCCTGAGTGCTTCTTGGTGGTGCATCTAGTGTTATTTTGCATGTCTTACAGCTAAAGTATGTGTGACGCCATTCATGATGGAGGTCAGAAGCAACTTTGAAAATATGCCTTTGCGAGGGGAGAGGCATGCTAATTATCTGTGAGGACAATGGTTCATTTTGCTGTGACTGACAGGCTGGAGTACCTTGTAGCAATAAAAGCCTGATCTCAAGTGTCAGATGCACTGAGTAAATATATATCTGGGGTTCTTACATCAAAAGCTGTCTGTACAGTAAGGAAAACAATCTCAAACCAGACCATCTCTTGGTTAGTTTTATATTTGTCATATGTAAAAGATTTGTCAGTCAGGAAGATCTGGCTGTTTACATCACCAGTTCTTTTTATGTAGAATTCAAAGCATATTACTAATAAAGTATAAAGATTCAGGTTAAAAAATGTGAAACCTGTAAGAGAAAACTGTAATACTGTCTGGAACAGGTTAAACACCAAAAAGGTCAGGGAAAATTTAGAGTATCCGAGTTTCATAATCTATGGATCTGCCTACACGTATCTGTTTGCTCCAAGTGCTCTTTGTGATCTGTCAGAATTATTTAAAAACTTTAAAAAATGTATGGAAACTAATTTAGTCACGTATCACAGACTAGCTCAGGAAAGACAAGAGTCTCACAAATCACAGAGGTATTAAGTTGGGGGGGATTCAGCAAAGTGAGGGTTGGTGATGTCTGTTTCTGTGCAAGTGCCATCCTCACCCTCCAAGTGTAGGGGCGAGGTGTCTCAGTTCATTTAACCATTGTGGCACCCATTCAGTTCCCACAAAATGCTGAAAACTCAAAATATTCATGCTGCAGAAAGTGGCTGAAAGCTAAACTCCAGTTTGAGTTTCCCTGCTAATTTTCATCATTTTGTTACTTCCATAATTAAAATAATTTTCTCCCATTTTTAACTCTTGGAGCTGTCAGAAAAGCAAAACAGCAGTAAGTTTACAGGCTCCTACACTAGCCCCACATAGGCAGGGTTTTTCTCCAGCCACTTGGTCTATTTGTACAGCCCTTGGCGGGGTGGAGGTGCTGATGCTTCAGTCTGCCGCTCGCCCCATTTCTGCTGCAGGCTTGTGCTTGTAGAGCAACAGTCCCACACTTCTGTGCAAAAGTCTTCACCTGAAAAAGCCTCCCAGGAAGGATTTCCACTGAGACCAGGCAATGGACTCGGCCCTCTCTGCTACCGCTGACTTTCTCTGGCACCTCATCCCAACCCATAGCTAGTCTGTGCCTTTACTCCAAAGGCAGCATCCCTTCCCCATGGATGTATTTCTCTGAAGTGCATTGCAATCCTGGAAAAAACCCTCCCCTGCCCCTCAAATCCTATATGCTTCCCAAGGTCTGTAGGTTGCTTTTAAAAATAGAGCATGCCCTGGCTGCGTGTCTCACTGGGCAGAGGGCCTACTGCCTGTCATCCTTGATGTCTCTCTTACTACTTGTTTCAGCTGGTTGTATTCTCGGTATTTAAAAGCTCTGTTGTGTTCCACACTTTCAATTAAGGAGGAAAAATGCTCTCTGTGTTGTAAGAGTGAAACTGGCAGTTGTACGCTTTGGTTTGTAGCATAAACAGTTGCACAAGGATTCATTGGCAACCTTCCCTTCACTAAGGAGGCTATCAGCTAAATGTCACAGATGTGTCTGGGTCTTGCCAAGAGCTGGAAATGTACTGGGAAACTTCTGAAAATGCCCTCAATTAAAAAAAAAAAAAAAAAAAAGCTCTCAAGGATGTAGTGGACACGTGCTAGCTGCAGCAGAGGATGGAGAGTCTCCGAGCATATGGCCAGCGTCTCTTCTTGCGCATTCCTCCTTACCTCTGGAGTCCTCTTCCTCATGTAATGGGCTGTGCCTCTCCCCCCACTCGAAGTGAGTCTTCCTCCTCAGCAGCTCACTTCTTCCGTGTGGCCTATAAAGCTGCGCTTTTCCTTCTCAGTAACAGGATCACAAATAACACAAAACATTAAAAATGTCCTAACCCCCTGACACCTTCGTTATAACCAAAGCAACAGCATGAACTTATTGCTGGAATGCTTGCCCTCCCTTCCCTCATCACCCATGATCGCTTCACGGTTTAACTACAGCCTAATCCTGCAAACACTTCCTACCCAGCAGAGCACTTACCAGCGCCGAAGTAGCCCGCTGACGTCGGTGGATTATTCCAGGTAGTACGTCCTCGGAAAGCTAAAGAAGTGTTTGTACCGCTGAGCCATTTGGTTTGCAAGCTCTTGGGGGATATTATCTTTTGTCTATAAAGAATCATGCACACGCGCGGTGCTGTATAAATAATTAATAATAACAGAACTCACATCAAACTAGCACGTATGGGAATTCATACCACTGGCTTTTCTGGCCGCTTGAAGAAAAATCACAGAATTATGGAGTTTGGAGAAAACCTCCTGATAGCATATCTGGGTTTGTGGAGTTCACCTCACTTTGGGAAAGTGTTTTCTCTTCCTCTGCACCAGAGGAAACAGTGAAGGACCTTCACCTGGCAAGAAATGCACAGGAAGCATATTTTAAGTTAATCCAATATCTGATGAATATCTCCCAAAGGTAAATTAAAGCTCTTATCACCCTGCCTAACCTTTAATTGCATAACACAGGAGGTCTGGGTTTTATCAAACTGTTGACTCTTTTTTTTGTTAAGAATTCTTTGGCTTTCAGCAATGTTGCACAAATTGTTCCTTGGTGAAGGCCGTAAGCAATAAAATAAAACTGCTAATTTTATTTCCAATGCACTCACCCTTTTTGTTCTTAAATTTTGTTGTACCCTTTTCTTTCCGAAATATGACAGAATGAATCTGAACGGATCCAAGTTATCAAACAAAAATAAAAGATTAAACCAGGGAAAGCAAGTATGCAAGCAAAAACAGAGCTGAGAGGCCACAGAAGCTTGGAGCTCTATGTGATGTTAGAATACAACTTCTGGATTAAAGAGAAAAGCAAAAGACTCCCTTTATTTTTAATATGATTAAGAACATAGTTCCCTCTGGACTCCAGATGCAATAGATGGTTTCTGATTCCAAGAATCCATGAGAATGAGCCTTTCTATGAAGATACTGTGTATGTCATGGTCATACATTTCTTGGGCTTGCATCACCTATTGCTCAGAGGGAAGTTCATCACTCAAGTGCAGCAGTCGTGAAGGAAGGTAGTTTCCTTCTCAGTAAGAAGACTTCTGTTTCCTTATGGACAGGGTGACATATGTGCATCACATTCAACTGCTGTACTTTCCACATGCTTTTGCAGACCAGACTGAATTGTAGGATGCACAGGATGAGATTACTATGATTTTTTGTTGCACTGACAATGCCTTTGATTAGAATGTACAATATACTTTTCTACCTTCAAAGAGTGCTTTAGCCACCAAAACATGGAATTCACTGGGCTACTTTCCATCTCCATGGAAACCATTCCATTTTGTACAGAATAATTTAATATTCAGTAGTTCAGAGAGTACAAAAGTGAACAGGAGCCTCTTGATTAGCTAATATTGATATTTCACTATTTTAAGGAAAGAATTTGGAACACCAGGCTCCTTCTACTCTGCAAGTACCTTAAGCACCAGGTAGTAAGAATACTTTTCCTTTCTCACTGATTTAGTGAATGCTGAATAGATCTGTCCAAAGTGAAGAGGACCAGCTGGAGACACGGATGACACCTTGTTTCAGCAGAGACCACAGCCTGGTGGCTCAGCACATTCTCCAAAGCAAGGTGCAGAGGAAGAAGTTAATCTCCCATCTTAGCTGAAAAGCAGATTTTTGTCGGCCGTTCCTCCTTCACCAGTACTTTGTATCTTGCCCAAACTGGTAAGAATCCCTGAATGTCTACAGGATAGGGTATCCTGTCCTTAGGTGAAAGGGAGCATCCGGCTTCAGATTCCCAAAGTGTCTGGAGTGGGAAATAGTTCACATGGCTAAGATCAAAGTGCTTCTGAACATGCCCAGAAATGGAGATTTACATGGGCAATCTTCTGCTTTGAGAATTGGCTGGCTGTGGACTTTAAGATATTTTGTGTTAGATCTGGGGTGCACAGAGCTTTTTCCATACCTAATTTGTCCCCAAATAAGGCACTTAAACATTTGTGTATCTAGAATGTAGGTGCTTCTTAAAATAGCATTCTGTTTTCAAATTGGCAGGTGATAGATCATTTGTATACATATATTTAAATACACACAGACACAAATATGTAGTTTGAATCCATTCACACACATGGAAACACACAAATATATATATAATATTTAAGCATAGTATGCATATATAATGATATAATATATAAAATATATTTTATATATATATGAATTTTTTAACTCCATTCAAAAAAGTCAGTACTGTCCCTTTTCCCAGATTTTACAAAGCTATTTTGTGTTTATTCTTCAACTGGAAAAAAATGTGAAGGACTTCTATTTGTAGAAGGAAAGAAAACCATGATTTATTTGGGAAGGTTTTGTTAGGGCTTTTTGGTAAACCAAAATTTAAAAGAAAATAGCAAAAAGAAATCATGGAAGTTGTTAAGTCTCTGATTTCTCACAAACTTTTCTTTCACAAAAACTTTTTCATAATCTTTTGAAATTTGCGTGGAAACTTTTGCATCAGCTCTTGTGCAAATGCAGCAGTTAGGAGTACAACTGATGCAGAGGGAAGGGACAGAAGTCTCCTGTACCTACCTTCAGATGCCTGCAAAATCTGCCACAAAAATTTGTACATAAGGGTGTCAAGGCCTTGACAGTGTCCCTCCTCCTTAATGAGGCACTTATGTTTGTAGGTCTTCACAATAGGCTGATAGATCTGCTGGTAGTTCAACAGCAGTTTCAAAATTACTCAAAAGGTGATATTCAAGATAATTGTGCCCAGTTGGGGTCGGATTTTCAGAAGACATCAGAAAATCTCATCCTTTCTGGTATATTTTAAC
The DNA here is from genome assembly GCF_964188355.1 of Buteo buteo. Taxonomy (NCBI): domain Eukaryota; kingdom Metazoa; phylum Chordata; class Aves; order Accipitriformes; family Accipitridae; genus Buteo; species Buteo buteo. The sequence goes on from NC_134173.1 coordinate 43,564,524, forward strand.
TAGGTCAGTGTTTTTAACATTCTGGCCCTCGGTTATTTTGTCTATGAGTTAGAAGAAACATTGAAATAGTAGCAACATCTTTCTCTGCGCTGTGTTGATCACACACAACAAATATTTCACAATAATAAGAGTAGCTTTGTTGAAGTGAGCTGCATAAATTGACTGCACAGCCTTAGGCCTGGTGACTTTTCTTTTGTAAGGAACTATTTCTTTTTGTGCTCATTTAATTGTTTACTCCTACCATGTATTGTGCACCAGAACTGTAGTCTCTGCTTACCAGGTGCCTACCTACACTATTTCTGGTGCACCTGTAAACAATTCCCAACTTTACAAGTTATCATTGGGGTTGAACTTTCAATCACCAATAACCCTGGTGATATAACAGCTGGGGACTTGGTTAAAAAGGCTGTGTGTAAAAGCTGGTCAGAGTATAGTTACTGCGCTGCACTCTGGACTGGTACAGCTTACCTGACAAGAAAAAAATTTCTGCACCTCTTTTACTTTATATTTTGTTTCCGTATAGGAGGAAGTCAAGTTTGGTTTGCAATAAATTGTCATTTTATGACAATACAAGGCAAGAAAGTTCAGTTTAAGTACTTGGGTTATCACACTTACATTTGATTTAGCTAGCTACGTGGCTTGGGGGTACAATACTGGGTTAAACTCAGGTTCTATTGAAGTTAATGGACAAACGTCTACTGTCTTCAGCAGAGCCTGGATGGAGCTTAGTCTTTCAGTTTCAAAAAAATCAGGTATATTTTAGGCAATAGGTAATTCAATTTTTTGCACCACAGACAGATGTCACATTTTGATTTCTTTTTCCCTACCCTATTTAAATATGTCTTCTTTGCTTTGAACCACATGTGAAGACCTCCTGTCTTTAAACCTAAATAAATTAAAAAACCCCAAATCTATCTCCAGCCCAGTTCAACTACAGTGAATTGGGGGTGGGGTGGGGGGTGGAAACAGGCCATTTTAAAAAAGGGAATTAGACTATATTGACTTTATTATTATTATTGCCCTTGAACATTTTTAACAGGTACCAGTGACTTATGAAAATCTATGCTGCAGATACAATCACAAACAAAAGTAAGTAAGCAGGCTTAGGTGATCTGTTTGAATGCACAAAGATATTTTTAATTTATTGTAGTGAGAGGCATAAACTGTTTTATCCAGGTTAATTTTCCTCTCATTTATTGTGTGCTGTCCGATAAAACTTCATGGGTATTCAGGCTCCCCCAGATCCTGGTTATGGTAAATTAAGGAAAGTTTGGCCCTTAAATAAGTTATATTTGCAGGTTAGCAACCACTCTGTTTTGCTTTCTCTCTTCTCATAAATCAATTATTGAGGTCTATTTAATTAAGAACAGATTAGAAACATTTTCATTGTTGTTTTTTAAATTTCCTTTGTACTGAAGTGCTACGGAGTTAAAACACCAAGCACAAAAGTGCACAGCCAACCATGACTAACTGCATAAAGCAAATAACAAGCTGTATGATCAAAAACGAAAGCCAGTGCCATTCATGTGGAATAATAGAAATCGTACCACCAAAGCACTTCATACACTTCTCATCTACCAACGTACACACTTGCTCAGCTAATATCACGCTTCAGGAATGCAATTATAAACAGAAAGGGACCTGCACGAGAGGTAAATACCCAGAGGGGAAGCCACATTTCCCTGTGCCTAGTCCTGAGGGTACCTTACCCCTTCAGCTTGAGGTTCATGGGCCATGGGGAGGGAAAGGCAGAGCAAGCTGTTACTCAGGACATGCTTCTCTCCTTCCAGCTCTTCTGCAGTTGCACATGGAGATAAATTCTTCTTCTGGAGATATGTTTGGCATAGCCGAACACATGCTGAACACTGTTGCTCAGTGCAGGTAACTTGCCATGTTTGAGCTGGAAGGCTGGTGAAGGACTGTCACTCTCCGTTCCCACCGGTCACAGAACAATGTCCCCCCAAAGCACACAAAATCATCATGCAGTGCTGTGTTCAGGGATCCGACATAGTCTTGTCTTCACCATCACTGAAAAGGACCTTTCGCCCTCCACTGATTTTTCTCAGGGGTTGCAAAGGCCATTCTTATTTGAGCAAAGAAAATCTTACCTGCTTATGGGGTGCAACTGAGAGTGGGAAAATGCTGGATGTTTCTGGGAGAGGATAAAAAGATTTTACCAAGCGTATTTTTGTTACATAGTGTTTTGAAACAAACAAATAAAAACCCAGCCCTCTGCCCACTAACTGGAAAACAAAGCCAGCTTAAAATTTTTGCTCAACTCTCGCTGCAGGAAATGGGAAACTTTCTGCTGTTTCGTGGGGAATTGGAGCAGGCCAGAGAGACGAGAACAACAACAAGCAGCCACCCAGCAATAAAATGCATGTAGTAAAGTGCTGTCAGAGAGATCAAGGGCTTTGCATACACTTTAGGAAGGATTCAATTTCATTGTCACTTCAGGCCAAGGAGGAGGAGATTCCATATTCCTGCAGTCATTCATCCTGACTACTCCCCTACTGATTTTTAAAATCTGTTGTGCCTCAGCCCTTTCCTCATGCTTCAGAGGGGAGAGATGGGAGAGGGAACAAGAGCTCCTGAGGTTCCTCTCTACTTGTTATCCAAAGAGCCTTTAAAAATGCTGCTGATTAGCACTAAATCTTTTAAATCCTATGACTATGACTTCAATTGGGGGAAATTATATGCCAGCATAATTCTCTCTTGAATTCAGTGGGGACTCTACCTGTGGGGTAAATTCACCTCCACTGTAAATGGAAGGTGAATGCTAGGAAGGCTGGAGACAGAAACCTGCACCCTCTTTTCTAGCTCTATGGCCCCGATGCTGTGTTTTGCATTTGTCGGAAGCAGTACATCTGTCCCTTTGGAAATCAGTGCTCTATGTATCAATGTGAGAACAGAAACTTCCAGAGTGTATTGAGTTGTTGACAGGCCAGCGTGCAATTGCAGATGATAACTCAGATATAAAATTAACCATGTGAATTCTTGTCCTTCGAGTTGTATCAGATACCCCATTCACTTAGTGATGAGCTTTTTCCTGTGCAAGTGCACTGACCCCCCAAAAGGCGTTGAGGAGATTTTCTGAGAGGATACCTGAGGGTCCTATTTTCTCTTTAGTATAATTCCTCTGGATTAATGAGTGTTATAGGTCCAGAACTGATGACAATTTAGGTTCTGAGTCCTTAATGAGTTGAACACAGTGTACACCACAGTGCACTCAGTTGTCTGCTAGATAGGCAGACTGCCTATGCTAAGCCTTGTTCCTTATTCTTAAGCATCAGTTTGCACCTCAGATCCACTTCTGTAAAATATGGCATCTGTTCATCTTTGAAAATGCTCTGAGACCCAGGATGAGAAGTGTGGGATGTGTGCTAAACAGGGTACTAAACTATTCTCAGTACTTTGTAAACAGAATTTTGACAAAGTCTCTACCTCAAAGAACGTATAGTCTAAAAAATAAAAATTAAAAAAATATTAACTGCTATCAGAAAAGTAAACTCAACCCTTATAGAACTAATAACTTTCAAAAATATTGATACTCTTCCAGTGTCCATCATTACCTAATTATTAAACATAACTAAATATAAAGTTTGCTCTGTTCCACATGCCCCTATTTGCAAACTCTTATCTAATTTTAGGAAGCAAAATCAGAAAGAAAATCAGTTTATGGAAGGAAAATAAAGTGGTTTTTAGACCATTGGACTTAAGCCCTCCCCAACAGCTTTCAGATGCTGCCAGCTCACGAACTAAGAGGAACAGCTGTGAACTCACAAGACTGAAGATGGGAGACAAGTCCACTGGCTGCTGCAACATCTCTGGTACAAGAATTTTCCTTGGGCTCTTGGGAGGTTGCTAGTGATAATACCAAACTACATTTAAAGTGCATTTCTGTATATGTGTGTGTGAATACCGCAGGATTTTCTTTGAGAAACTTCTCATGTATGATACTCAGGTGGACAGACTGAAACCTCTTCATTGAGACAGGAGCCTTGGAGTGCCTTAGTGACACCAAAATGACATCACGGAGTTCAGCTGCAGTATCTTGATGAGCTCCATAGTGAGGTCTCTGTGATCCCATCCATACCTGCAGGGAGCAGGAACTCTTTCTTCAGATTTATGTCAGGAAAAGCTCTGTCTTAGCCTTCATTGGAGCCTCTTCGATGAGGCTTTTAACCTGTGGCTTGGGAGGTACTTTAAAACTGTCATCTCTGTGCACTTTACCTGAGGCTGCACAGAACTTTCTGACTAGTGATTACAACAATTATTAGTCAACCCCGCATTTGGAAAATAGTTAGAAATCCTACTACTATATGACCCTCCTCCCCAAATCTGCTCCATATTTATTTGGTTTTGAGAAAAAAGAGTGAGCCCCCCCCAACGCAGTTATTTGCCTTTGTTTTTGTCAGTCAGAATCAAGCATGCTTCTGACCAGCAAGAGGACCTGAGATGATAACAGTTTCATAGAGATGATCTTTCTTTACTGTTGTCTTGACTGGAGGGCCTGAATGAGCCATCTTGGGCCTAGACAGCTAGTTGCATGCATTTGGTTGGAATTTGCTCATATAGAGTGATGCGAGCATCACTTTGCTGTTCTCCACATGCACTGGAGCAAGCCTGGTGCTCAGTGCAGAGGCCACCTGCAACAAGGCAACCAATCTGAAGTTTACTGGGCACATTTTTGTGGCTGTACCTAGAGAACGGCACCAAGTATCAAGCTGCACCTTGAACTGAGCAAACTGGTACAAAGGGTTTCTCTGTAGTGACGGGACAGGGAACACACCACGGAGGTTCTGTTAATGCCAGTGAGATCATACTGCCAGTGTCCTTGTCACATTCTCCCCAGCAAGCTCAGCCTCTTGCCCTTAGGACAGAGTTGTCAAGGAATGGGTTTGCCTCTTCCTTTTGTTCTTGTTCTCCATGGGAGGGGACAGTATTGCCATTTGTATTCTGCATACTGGCAGGTACTGCTAAAGCACAGACTGAGCCTGTTTCTGAGCTCTCTGAGCTGGCTGCTGAGGTTAAGGAGCAGTAGAATTTCTGCTCCGTTTGCCAGTTAGGCAGGTAACATATCCCTGAGAAAGATGGTGTGCAAGAGCTAATTATTTTGTATGCCTGAATAACTTGAGTCTGCCAGGTGCCAAATGCCTCTGGAAATCTCCCAGTTCCGTGAGAACTGAAAAGTTCAGCTTGTTCCTGACTCTTATGGAGTCGGACCCTAGAAAACTGCAAACTTGCAGCACAAAGGCACCTCATCTGCTGGGGGGAGAGTGAATCATACCCATGAGAAACATGAAGTAGAATAAAGGACTCCAAATTTTCAGTGACGACTGATTCTGTAAGAGCATGATGCATGCCACCCTGGAAGTGTGTCCCCAAGGTGAATCAATGCTACCGTACCTTGCACCATTTCCTTACATTGCTGTTTGTCTGCTTTCCTGTGTGAGTCACTTGGGTTGTGATCCCTGGTTTACATGCTTCTAAAATCTTATGCAATGTTGTCGTGACTGTTTTGCAGTTGGTAGAAGCTTTATGTGTTTATTGCATTGGGTTTACATAAAATAAAATATCTGTATTTTGGATAAATAAATGACTTAAATGCCAGGATGACTGGTCTAACACAGTAAGTTTGTAGAAGGTGGTGGCATGGGGAAAGGTAGGTTGAACCCTGGCTTTGGCGTGGTAGCCAGTCATTTGTTAGTTTGTAATTGGTTTTTTTTCATTTCATTCTCTTAGTTGTCTATCTGTGAATGATAAAGAAAGAGACGACACTGTCATTGTACACATGAACTGATGTGGTTTTACTGCATTTGGCCACACACTTAAAAGAAATATGCTGGTACAGAGCAGCCACAGGTCTTATCTCTGCTACCACTCCTTTCACAGAAGAATGATCTTTACATCAACAGTTTTCCATCCTTGGCTTGATAACGTTGCAGTCTTACCTTTTGCTCTTGGTCCGAATGCAGAGATTAAAAACACTCAGTTGATGCAAACGGTGGATTGATACAACACACAGAATGGGGTGTAGATGTGCTTCACACAACAGAGAGCAGAATTGAAGGGGAAAATGTTGCTTGGAGGCAAGACGCCTCTTTAATTGATTATGGCAAGGAAAATCAAATACCATATCTGCTTTTTTCCTGGAGTATATCGAGACTGATCATAACTAACATCTGTTCATGTTAAGCAAATACTTGTCATGATTTAAACGTCTGTTTGCATACAACTCTGAGTAGTGCATCTTAAAGTCATACATATTCATATAGAATGAAGAATGCATAATGTCTGCATAAAAAGATAAGCTGTATGACTATATATGAAGACAACAACTACAATTCTCACAGCACTGTCATCGGTTAATTTAAAATATTCAAGCATTATTTAAAAAACAGTAAGCTGAACTTAAAACTACACTACGAAAAAATTGTATAACTGAACCAATGCTGACTTGTTTTCCTCAATATTAATCAATTTTAAAGTTTCCCTTTTTTTTCTAACACTTTTTTTTAATTAGTTGTTATTTACCTCCAGTAACATGATCAGACTTCTTCTGCCTCTGGGCAATTGACTTATGCGCTGATCTTGAGTTCTAAGGGAAATGTTCAATTTTATTTTTTTCCGCAGTTGAATAAACAGTACCATGTATACTATCATCTCTCGTGTTAGAATAGTGTTGTCTTCACATAAGACTCAAATAATGGTATTAGTCATTCATTTCCTTGTACACATACACCCTATTGCGTGTTGACAGGTTTATAAGGATGCAGTGGCAGCCGTGGGTGCTGGGAAGCTCCTAGACGACAGCCTTTGAATCCTTGCAGTCCTGAGCAATGGTGCCTGAGTTAGTCTGTTTATTGTCTGCTTTCTCTCCCAGATGCTTGACTTGTCTGAAAGATTAATACATTAACAAGAGTGGTAAGGTCCAGGGTTGCACATCTTTAAGACATGTTTATTACCAGATGGCACATGAGATTCAAAGGTCACTGTGGAAGGTAACAGTTTAAAGTGAAACAACAATATTTATGTTCAAATACTATGCTGATGAGATCATATGGAAAAATGTTTCTGATTAAATTAGTTTATAAATAGCCACAATATATCTATTGAAAATTCCAAATGCCACTTTTAGTCTTCTTTCTTTTATTCTATTACTTCCCAATTTATTTAGCAACACAAGACTACCTTACATAAACAGACTAGCAGCTGGAAAAAAAAAAAATCCATACTGAACACACAATCCCACTTTCTTAAATAATTGAAAAATCCAGTAGGAAACCTGGTTCTATTGTCTACTACTTAAAGCTAATATTCCATATAAGAGTTTTTTAAGACCTGAAATAAATTTTAGCTTTTAAATTTTCTAGGGTAAAATACATCTTGCAGACATAAGGACTTACTGGCAGATAGTTCTTCTTATTTACAGGCAATATCATGTGTTACAACACATTTGACAAAAATCATGTTATGCTACTTACACAGAATCCATACAATGAAAAGAAAATCCTTTTCTTTAGGATTTCCATAGGAGGACTGACTGTCTCATAGCTCATTAGTAAACATTATCAGTAACGCTAAACCTGAAATCTTGTTTATCCTCTCAAATTGTCAAAAACTGTACATAAATTCCAGAGGAAATAGTTTTGCACAGGTTTAAAAGGGCAACTAAGCTCTTAATTAACATTTCTTATCTATCACACCACACAGGCATTAAAATGCAGAGGATTTAAATGGTACTTACTTTTCATGTGATCCGTTTTCAACTTTCATAGCCCCTTCCACTGGATCCAGTCCTTGTTCTGAAAACTGTTTCAAGGCACTTAACGCTGCCTAAAGAAAAAATGAGTTGTCAAAAACCCCATTGACACAACAGTATTAACACCAAATGAAGGAAGGTGTGTATTTTGATATTCTAGATTTAAATAATTTCCTGTATATTGAAGCCATTTAGGCTACAGAGCTGATAGAATGGGTACATAATAGCTCCATGATAAACAGCTGTGCTTGTGCACAGGTTTAACGATATCTTCTTCTTCCTGGGTATATGAGTGACTTCCCTTTATGTTCATGGAAGAACATGAAGAACATGATATACTTTTAGGATTCTTGCCTCTCTGGCCTGTAAGGTCTCTCCAGCTTCCCCATGTGCTTTCCTAGAGCCCACATTTTCCGGAGCTCCTATGGACAAACTCTTGTCTTGTAGTTGATTGCAGAAGGTGTGAGCAACGGGAAGAGGGTCAGCAGGACACTACTGACACTCCAAGGCTGGACCTTGAACAACGCAGCAGACTGATATCTTGTACATAAGCAGTGAAGAGTGCTAAACAGGGCGAGCCAATATGGGATGATTATGAAGCATCAGCAGTAGAAGAATGATCAATTTTCAGCTGACATTTTTCTGCGCAAGTGCATTCTTTACTGATGAGCTTCTCTCTCATCTTCATGAATCCTGCTTTAGGACTCAGAATTGTTCTTCCCTCCCCCCTAACTGCTTTGGTAAAAGACAAATGATCTTTTGTGATTAATTACAAAGGTTGATTATGAAACTCTCAGACACCACATGGTTGACTTTTTGAAAACACACCCAGCACAATAAAATAGTTGAGGTCAGTTCTGTCTTGAAGGTGAAATGTAAAGCAGAACTGAAAAATGGATTTTTCTCTTCAATCACTCCCACCTAAGATGCATTCAGAACTAATCACAGGGGAAAAAAAAATAAAGGTAATCTTTCACAGACACTGTCACCTAAGGTAACATCTCAAACGTTAGAACTAACTGCAGGCCCTATGGCACTGTTCTTCACAGTGAGGCAACAACTGCTGTTTCAAAAATTGGAAGTTGCTCTCTTCATAATTGTTGAGACAGAAAGAATCCATGTCTCTATCTTCACTTCCCATTCCTCTCGGAGAGCAGGAACTCTGTCTGGATCAGGAGCTGCCATTGTAATGAAGTACTAGATTTGCTTTCGTAATTCTTTGCCTGGATTCTCTCAACAGCTCCTTCCCTTGAAAGGTATGTTTATACAACTTAAATATTATTAGACAATGTGTATTTTGGTGAAATGAATAACAGCACAAAAATTGCCAGGCTGCCCTAAAGTAAAAGACCATGTATCCCAGATTTGTCTATAGTAATGACTAGCTGCTAAAGCTTCAGAAGGCTGTACAAGGTACTTCCACCCACAACGCACGAAGGTGGAATCTTTCTAGTGTGTGAAGTTTTATGTTGTATGCCCCAGCAAACAAATAAAGAGCTAAACATTTTATAAAGTGTCTTGGTAAACCTCAGATTATCACTGTTACTCATCCACCCACTCCACCTTTACCATGTGTTCTGGGCCCCCTGTATCTGACAGCTAACCTGCTCTCAACTTGCTCCTTCTTCCCATCCATTGACATAATTTTCCCCTTCACCTTAAAATCTCGCCTGCCCACATCTTTCTTTTTATCCTTTTTCCATGCTATGGCTAAGGGCTGAGCCTCAGCTTCACCTTAATAACAACTTCTCCCATTACAGGATCTTTCACTTTTACCACTTATTGAGTTCTCCAGTGAATGAGTTCTCCCTTTCCTCATTTCTTCTGGTTTTCTTGACATTTTTATGTATTTGCATTTTTTATAAGACAGCTCTTTCTCTACCACCTCATAGTGTCCCTTGTAGTTTTAGACATGCATTCTCAACTTCTATAAGCTCTAATCACCACCTGCCTTTCCATCCTCAATCTTGACTGCACAGCAAAATCACTGTTTGTTCAACCCAGGTAATTTCTCCCAGTGGCAACAAGGGTTTTCTCCTCTCAGCTTCTCAGTTTGTTCCAGTAATCTGACACATTTCTTCATCCCAGTTTCTCTCTTCTCCTCCTCTCCCTGGGGTCCTTTTCATCACAATGCAAGCACTACTCATCATGTGAGGAAGGCAAGCAATTTGGGCCCCTGTGCTTCCGTGCACAGGACTGCTCCTCTGTTGTACTTTAGTTGGTCACGGGTTAGCAACTATGAGAACCAAACAATTCAATGGGTAGGGACTGGCATACAAGCATCTCCTGTCTTCTCATATCCATTTTTCCTGATGCAGATTAACAAAACAATCAAGATGTCCTTTCTTCTTAAGTTTGGTAATTCAAAACCCATTACCAGGTAGCACTGCAAGGACAGAAGGAAGCTGAGACCTCTGCTCCTCCTACACAGTTTAACTGCTACGTCCTCTGTTTTAGAACCCACCTTCTTTACTTTTTTATATCCATTCTTGGCTTCCAGGTCTGATGTGTGAATTCTAAACTTGTTGTGGAAGAACTATTTGTTCAGGTTATTTGTTTGTACAGTGTCTTGGACAAAAAAGCCCTGATCATTGTTGGTAAGAGGTAGAGCCAAGTAATGTTTCATTCAAGATTAGACCATGGGTTGATCATATGATATGCATAACAGTCTTGATCAGTGGTCACTGAAATCCCCAAATCATCAAGAGATTAATTAGACCAACCCAAACTTCCTAATTCCTTTCTAGAATTGCTCTGAATATGAGTACATTTGTTACTTACTAATGTTTTACTCACAGATCTGGCTATTGCAAGGCATACCACATAAATTACAGAGCAGCTTTCAGGGTTGCTTTCCAGAAAAACTGCTTTCGAACTTCCTGGAGGAATATTAGCTACTGTCTCAATAGAAACAGATCATGAGGGCATGTCTTCTCTTCTAACAGCAAGGGAAAAAGTACTACAATATAAAATAATGAATTCTTTGCCTGTAAGCATGGATCATTACTATATGGGTGTCAAGGAAGTAAATATGGAACAATTAGAGGAAACATATAAAATGAAGGTATGATTCAAGGTGTTGAAGTATAAGCGTGTTTAATATCAACACAACATCCAAATCCTAATGCTTGTAATGTGGCGCAGTCTCATTTCTGCATCTCACCCTTCTTTAAGCCATGCCCTTCCCAAACTGAAATGTGATATAAAAGGTCAGATCTTAGATGTATTGTATTTCTGAAACCAAATGTTAGAGGGAGGAAGCGCCAGGAAAGCAGTCCTGTACCTGTATCCTTGATGTTCCAAGTAGGGATGTCAGGGTATTTGTGTGAGCCCTGTTGAAGAGCCAGCCCTTTACACCATATCTCATTGCTAGGCTTCTCACCTTTGCTGCTCTGGAAGCTGATGATCTCTTCAAAAGTTTGTGCTTCTCACTACCGAGTCCCCACTGCCCACATCTTCTGCCTCAGTCCCACATCTTTCCCAAGCCACTCCAGTGCCCCTGGTCTTCCCCTCCCTACTATCCACCCCAGAGCTCTGACCTCTTTTACAGCAGAGGCGATCACCTCTACTTCTTCACAAATCTCCCCCTACCTAGGCCCCTACTTTTTCCTGCTCCTAAATGCTCTCCCACCCAGGACCCCCAGCTGCTCCCAGCTCCCAGAGCTAAAATTTCCTTCCCCAAGTCCTCCAAACCTCCTATACCTCACAGTCCCTCTTTATCTTCCAGTTTCCTAACGTGTTCCAGGTTTCTATGAGATCTGATTTCTTTTTCATGGAACCATGTCTCTCTCCATAAGATACCTGTGGGAGAAGCCTAACTACTCATATCCCAACTTTTGCAACAACATTTGAATTTGGGGAAAGTTTCTTTCCTTTTTAAAGTATCCATTCATGGGATGTGGCTGAAGGGCAGTAGATGAATGGTAGAGAGAGCCCCTAGACAGACATGAAGATGCTGGATTCAGGAAGGAAGCTGGTAGCTGAGAGGCTGTGACCTGAATAGTCAGCAGAGTGACACAGAGCCCAAGTAATCTGCAGCGAAGAAGAGTTACAAGCAGACACCAGGCTAATTTAATCCATGATTCAATTCTATTAGTCCCAACAGATTTACACCATTTGGCTTAAATATAACTTGTGAATGGCAGATAACTTAGGTTAAATGAAAAGGAAAGAAAAGAATGGAACATTTGACAGTGAATCTGGTGAACAATTTCCTCTTTTAAAAGCTCAACGCTTCCTTCCATTGATATTTTTCTTACAATAGAGCATCTGCACAGATATAGAGAAATTTTTCTCTCCCCCAGAAGATTTTACAACTGTTTTGTGAGTGAAGCCCCATAGGTTACAGAACAGATGTCCTTACACATTTCTTGTATCACTTGTTTTCTGTGTAGCTACAACAGTGCCAAAAATACGATGCCAACAGGATGCACTGCACTGCTAGCTGTTTGTCTTGGCTTCCATTTCCATTATTAGTATGTGTGTGTATCAGGATGGGGATGGATGTTTCCAGTCATTTTTTAGCTTTCCTCAAGTCAATTGGCAATTAGTAAATAGCATTGAAACTTGTGAATATTCTTCCTGTTTCTCACTCTGGGGATTAAGCGTCTTGTAATGACAATCTAGTAACATTAGATCATTCTTTTAGCAAGAATAGCAGACAGGCACTACACTAGTCCATGTGCATTTAAGACCACATCCTCACGATAAAATTTTCACATGTTTGTTTTAGCACAGTATGTGGTTTGTGTTTTTCCTCTTAAACCTATATTACATTTCAGATTATTACATGAAACTGAAAATTGTAAAAGTTTGTTGTTCTCTGTGGCCCTTGCAGTTGACTTTACCAAGGAGGTCTGAGACAATCCTAATAAACACACTGCTTGATACTGTTAGTTTACTGGTGATATGTCTCCTAACATCAGTTTTCTAAGTACATAAAAAATCATATTCAGCTTGGCCTTAATCAATGTTTTCTGAAGATATAAAATTATGGGCAGAAATAGTTACGGTGCAAAACTGAATTAAGTCAGGGTCCAGAGTAGATCATGAAGGACAAGATTTTACCATCTTTAGTAGCTGGGTCTTAGTTCAAGGTTAAGTTTGCAGAGTCAAATGATTCATTACAGTCACACTGCCTGTAGCCACATGCCATATGCATGAAAAAATCTCAGGCTGTGACCAAGTTGAGACTTGAGAAAATGGTTGCATGCCAGGTTAAAATGATAGACAGATCTAACTTTAGTCCTCAATTTCACTTGCAAGCCAGAAGTCTAGACAACAGCAGAGTTAATGCATGAACAAAACTGGTAGCAAGTTTATTTACAAACAATCAATGTTCATTTGTTTTCTATGCCAAGAGAAAAAATGCCCCCCAAGTCAGGGAAGTTCTTCCCCTCTCCCTGAGAATTGAGGCCTCAAAAGGCAGTATCATCTGTACAACAACATTGCAACAAAGTTGTCTGCATCAGTGATGAGATGAACTTCATGACTTTTTAACATGTTGATTTAAATTTCACATATAAAGGCTATTGAAAAAACCCCAACAATTATCACAGCTCTAGAGGTGAGTTTGAGGACTTAAGCGTCCCAAAGCTGAGCAACTACTTAAATTTGTATGTATTCAAAATTATTGTTCTTAGTGATTGTTTTTGCTTTCTCTTGATGAAGAAATTTTTGACCAAGCTTCCACCTGGCTTTAACTTGTGCACACCCAAAATGCATACAGAAATGCACAAAGGGAAGATATATTTGCTTGTGTAATCTTACATACACACACACAAAGTAGCTAAAATTTGACTCCTTAACATATCCATTTAATTCTCTTGGATTTACTAGGTTGGCTACCTACAAGCTAAACAAAAACTAGGTGATGGGTATTGCAAACAAATTCCTTTTCCCCACAGCTTCTGTTGTAAATGAATTTACTATATCCCAAGCAATAACTTCTGCTAGGGGTTTTCAGCACTTTCCTCACAATGTGCTGTTCTCCCCAGTTGATTAGATTTCATGTGAACCAATGTTAACATCTGTTTAAAAATTAAATTCAGAAAGGCTTTTCACAGTGCACAATGTAAACCTTAATTAAATGACTTTAAGCCCTTTCCTCACACGGTTTATGATATGCATGAAAAACACAGGGTTATAATCTGATTAACTCATGTAGTTTACATGGAAATAGCATTTTCCAAACTGATTAATCTCTGCATAAAGGCATAGTCACCTGATAGGCACTACAATTAAGGCTACTGATTGCACCTGTCAAGAGAAGGAGCTTGGAGGATAGAAGGAGTCCACTATCTTCAAACAAAGAATGATGATTCACAGATGTAGCTTAGAACAAGTCCCACATAGTAGTTAATGCTACCCCCAGGCAACTCATGCAGCCAGAATTTAAATGACACACAATCCACGTACAGCCTGACCTTGCCAGCTTTCGGGGGGTAATCTTAAAGTAAGGATTAACTGTTCTTGAACAATTTTTCCAATATATTAAGCAGAGCTTCTATCAACAACAGCATGCATGTCACGTTCTTCCACTTAGTTTTATCAGACACGTGTACTCATTCCTCCATACCTTTTAATATTCCAAGAAGTGGATGGAGTGAAAGACACTATTCAACAAGGAATTATATTTCCACAGGTTTTTGTCTTTGACAATCTACTTAAATAAAGGGACTGCTTGAGTTAACAGTAGAAAGAGTCAATTAGGTATTGCTTATTTTCGCATGTGAACCACCACACTAGAAATCCAACCGCCATTCTTGGGACTATGCAATAACTCCAGAAGTAATGAATGGCAAAGCATTCTTTCAAAGCCCAAGAAAGAGCTGCATGATCATCTGGGGTGAGACAGTTCTGTTGCTTTAATGGTGATATCAGATCTTCTAGTCACAAAGAGAGAAAAACATGCTGAAAAGCACCTAATTTTTAAAATAGTTAAAAGGTATGCTTTTGTACGAAGAGTATTTGATAAATAATACTGAAAGCCAAACTTAACAAATTTAACACTAATGTAAGAGATTAACCCAGCATGGAGAGGGTAGTCTAATTGCCAAGTTGAGGTTGCATTCTTAATTGTAGGTAGGAATAAGAGAGGAAAGGATTGCTAAAAGATCTGTACGGGACTCAGACTGTACAGGACTGTTCTTAAATCTGTATCTTCTCAGACTCCTCCCTCTTCACATATTCTCAACTGCGAGGAGTAACACTTTCAAGTACTACCAAAATGCTAACTTTTTACCCCGTGGCAATCTAGACTTGAAACCAGTAAGTTGGCACTTCATGAACATCTCGAAAGAGCTTTCAGGTTCGATGCCACTATCTACTGAGCTGTGTCTACATCCTCTGACAGTGAAGTGTGGTGTGAAAGTTTGGCCCCAGTATCAGCAGTTAAAATAAATCCTGATCAAGCCTCTCTTGTCAGATAATTTCAGTACCTTTCAGTGTATATTCTTCAGTTCTGGTCCAGAAATCTGGAAGTTCTTTTAAAGTAAATTTATTTCTAAATTCAAAACTTCATATTTTTTCTTCAATTGTTACAATTGAAAGAACAAAGACAGAAAGACTCATGCATCATCACAGCTTACTTATGAACATGAAGAAAAGTATTTTAAAATTAAATTTCCAAGTGTTTACATTACATATATACAACAGAATTTCACCAGACAGCAATTAATCTTAAATTAATCTTGCTTCTAATTTTGTATCCTCAGACAAAAGCTACTTAAACACTAACTTTCAGAAGGAGGTAGATGTCTAAGTAATATAGATGCTTTCAATAATTACAGACTTCCAAATGAGAGCATTTAGATGTCCAATTATTATATGGCTAGGTAGAGGTTTAAATCATGCAATTGAGACAACATTCAAGCATGGTTGAGAAGCTCCAGACAAAAATTATAGGAGATTTTAAGAAACATAGCTTTAAAGCTAAAACTTAAAACAGCATAATGTATATCCTCAGGCAAAATCCTGCACCAGCAGGGAAGAAAGGCCATGAATCACTGTCTCTTTCATCACTGATGGCTGGAAAATATCCTTGTCAGCTGTGTTCTCAGAAAAATTTGGTTTATTTAATTATTTATTTATGGGCATTTCTCCACATCACTGCCATAGATTTGCAAGTCCACTGTCATTAACCCTATCTATATTGCAGGAGATTTTGACCTCTTGATTTTAAATAAGTGTATTGAGGTTCTCAGCTGTGTAAGAGTTCATGGTAACTTCTAAAATATGCTGCAATAGACAATCCTCTTCATCTGTCTGACCTCCACAGTTCCATCCTGTTTTTAATATCACTACCACAGCCTTCACTACATAGCTAGCAGTACATAAATGAGGTGAAGACCATGTCATTCCCCACCAGGGAATGGGTCCTGACCCATATTAATAGTGTAGATGTAGCCAGAACTGTTTTACCAAAATGAATGAGCTCCAATCTGAGTTGTATTTAAATAAGATATAAGCTTTTTTTCTGTTATTTAAGTGGTTATCTTAGGTAACTGCTTGTGCAGAGTGATCAAAAAATTGTATATTAAAAGATTTTTAGGAATTCTTAAAGATCCAAACCAAATTAGTATACAACAAAGTTCAAACTATCAAGTATTACTCAATGCTTACTTCAAAGTGGTTACTCTTTCACTTAGTAAACTGAACTTGTAAAACACACTTGCTGGTGTTTAAATACTTTTTACCTCTCCTTGCAAATATCCTCTTCTTCATGAGACAAAATGGCATTAAGGACTAGAGGTAGTTTTATTATTCCTGTTTTTAAAGAGAAGGAAACTGAAGTGAAGAGAAAGTGCATGAACATATAAAAGGCTGGCCCAAGGTCAGGCGATAAAAGTAAGAATCAGTTTTAGTAGTTTACATTCATTTTATCATAGCCCAAAATAGACAGATTCTGAAAAAAAAAAAAAGGTATTTAATGATAGAAAATAACAGAACAGTCTACACAGCAGCCACAATTTTAATTCAAATGCCTCATTCCTGTCACTATCACCCAGCAAACTATAATCTTCCCTTTAATGTTAAACACTTCCCATGACATAGTGGAGAAAAAGACTCCCTTTTAGGAGAAGAGGACAGGTGAGATCCTCTAACAAATTTATTTTGCTGAAATATTCTAAAGAGTACTTCCCCCCCCCCAATGTTTTACAAAAATACATTTTATTTTTCTTTGAAGTTTGACATGTTTCTCTTTCTGAAGACCATACACTTTGCTTTAGACATGGGAGTAGTTTCCTAAATATCAGATTCCTCGGTTTTAGCAATTTTAAAATGAAAGTATGTTTGTTCTCTCATACTAAGACCATTACCTTAGATTTTAAGTGCTTGTCAATCTAAATATGACTAGAACTTTGGTCTGAAGACAAAAGCAATAGATTACACTTAATCCAAAGGACTGCTCATTGGATTCTTCAAGCAGCACATTATAGCTGGAACAATGGGGGAGTTTAGGGCTGTAGATTCTTGTATTACAACATCTGTAATGAAGCCCACGTACTAAATTGTATTGTATCTCTGCTTCTGTGTAACTCTACTCCTGTGGCCTGCATATCAGCATTCAGAGAAGGATACTTCCACCCTTGGAGCCCTAACAACCAATCCCCCTCTTCATTCTCCAAGTCTCATTTTACAGGCATGCATGTACATCCAACAAATTACCAAATCTAGATTGACAGCTAAAACCATTATATTTAGCATATATGGCATGTAATTAGAAATTTGAGTGTTTCCAAAAGGCAAAAGTTTTTGATTCCAATCTCAGATCATTTTTACACTGCATTAACTGGTATTTTTGTCCTAATTGAAGTTGATTTAAGTGAGCTCAGAGTCAGGCCCAAGAGCTACAGGCCGAACTTCTCATTTGAAGTAGTTTGTAATGTAATTTTGTCCTTGCTAACTGTTGATGGCTTGTCCTCATCCCATTTTAACCTACAACCATCAGTTCCTTTAATGGAAGTGTCTATAAAGATCTTCTCTAAAATATGCTTTTCCAGCACACTTAATGTCTTTTAATGTCTTTCCAATTAAATCCAGATGTGAAAAGCTTAAGGAACAGTTCTCAGGACTGAAAAAGATGACATAAATCTTGCAGCTGACAGAGATCCCACTGAGCTCAGTTGGGGAAACTCACAGAGGACTTCTTGTGGGCCAGAAAAGCTGCTGGGTATAAAGACAGATGTGTATACTCCTATTAAAAAAATTTAAATAAAAACTGACTCCTACAATGAGGTATCCACAATTATCAGGGACATTACTAACTCAATCCCTCAATATGCTGAGCACATCCTGTGCAGTACAGATTTCCCTCATCTTTTTGGGAAGTTTATCAGAGTTGAAGGGGGTCACATCTGTTCGGGAAAGAGCCCTTCACCTTTCAGGATTGCAGCTCTTAAACCAGTGTAGGGGCTGATTCTGGAAAATGCTGCCTGTCTTGGTCTTGTACTGCGATCAACAGCGATATAAAGTACTCGGCGAGACTCTGAATTTCTGCCCTCTCTCCTTTACCTCCTCCATAATCAGGTTAGCAGATTAAATTGTGGTTTCATTACAGAAGAGTCCCCGAATGTGTTATTAATTATAAATTCTTACCAATCTGATGGGAAACTGGGCATTCCTAGTAGCTGACTACCACTGCTGGGCAAGTGCTGTTTGTGCAGCTGTCAATTCAGGGTTTGTTTTGCTGTAATCACTTGTACACACTCAGGATTTTTTTATTTTTTATTTTAAAAACAGTAGATCATCTTATTTTGCCCCTCCTGAACTGTAAATGTGGACTCAGCTCAAGCCACATCTTTCAGAGGGACAGGAAATAACCACCCTCCTAGCTTCTATTAAAGAAAGTCTCTAGAAAACTGCCCAACGTTGACAGCTTTAATACTTCCCTATCTTCCTGCTACTTACTAACTTATTTTTGAAATTGGTAAATTATCCAGACAGATCAATGATTTTTAAAGAGCTACATCCTCATGAGACACCTGAAAGAAAAAACAGGAAAAATGTTCCAGGGTAGAAGAAAACCCCATTTCTAAGTGAAGATTAAGTTTGAGTCCATATTCATTAGTGACAGGAACTTCATTAGAGACATTTTGGATAGTATTACTTAATTTCATCGCATTTTCCTAATGCCCATAGAAAGGTTTTAGCACAGTTTGGTGTCATGAGTGAGTGTATGGAAACATAAAACTAGATACCTGAATTAAAGGACAATCTTACATACTGAAGTACAACAATAAGTAATCAAATATGGGATCTGGACAATAGCACAGACCTAACACTGAAAGCGGTAGGCTCCTAAACACAAGAAAAAGAGCTCTTGAAGATAAAATTCCTCCAGTTCTCAACTTGCTTTATTTTCCACAGTGGCCAGCACTTTTCATACTACCACTCCTGCAGGGCTGAAGGCTGGATCTGACTCCCACCAAAATCACTGCTTCATGACCATCACTCAGGAGACACGAGGAATGCCCTTCTCTTGGAATGAGCCACTGCCTCCGCGAGGATCCCACTCTTGGCTAGCTCAGGGAATGAGCTCAAATCTCCTGTGCTTTGCTGCCAGGGACCACCAGGACAGCTCTGATTTATAGCTTTTTCTTTGCAGTTTTATGATACAAGAATGTTCACTTGTAATTACAACAGCATTTTCTTGGCTCCCTGCCTTCACTTGGTTATGCACAACACCCTATCCTTCACTCCAGCCTTTTTATGTCAAGACCCAAAATTTGAGAAGAAAAGTACATCAGAACTATTACAAAGATGCTGCAGATCTTGCTGCTCCTCAAAGAGGGAACTCGTATGTATTTGCTGGGGGGCACACGTGACCAGCTGGATAGGACACTGAACTAGGAGTCAGGAGGAGAGCTGGTCAAAATTCTTTCTCAGAAAAACACTAAATCAAGAACCAAACCTTTTTATGAGAATATGACAGTTTTGAGAAAAGGTTTTCTAGGTCTAGGATAGACTCTCCAGTCAAAATATCACAGACAAGAACCATACGTAACCACTGGGCTAATGACTATGCTTGGTGTGGCACATGTTGTTTCTTCTGTGTGAAAAAATTTCAAGAGGTCTCTGGTTCATTGCAATGTAAATGAAAATACTTGAACTCTTGATGTGTTTTGTGGGATAAAAAAAATCTGTTTCATTCAAAAGACAGTGACCCTGCCACTAATCTGCTGTGTGACCTGGAGAACCACTTTACCTTAGTATTTTTCATATACTTAGCTCCTGACTTTGAGATCATCAAGCAGTACATTTCCATCACTTGTGGTGTAAATTTGATTTTGCCATTTTCAGTAGAGGCATACACTTCTTCAGAGGAAATTCCAGCTATTTTAGATACCATTTAATAGTTAACTGTCAAACAATTTCCAAGTCCTTTAAACAAAGAATACTTCTGTGCCAGCTTAATTTATAGAGCCATATATGTCCCCTTTAAAGTGGCTGTGATTAAGAAGAAACACTAAGCTTAGTTTTTTCTACCAAATGAGAAAAGTTTAAAGCCAATAAACTGTATCTAGGATTTTAGCTGGCAGATGAAATAAAGGGCACATTTGTTCCTGGTCACTGAATTTTTAACCTGGGTCTGTTGCTCCTGCTGTTAAGCTCCTATACATTCCTTACTACCCCATAGCATCCAGCAATTTCAGCTCTCAGTGTTTGGAATTAGACATGAGCTGCAAAATAAAACCATTTTTTGGAGAGAGCTAGTGTGTGGTGATTGCCACATACTCTGACAGAAGGTGGTGGCTGAAAAGGTTAATTTTTAAATAGAGGACTTCCACAGTTTTTTTTAAATTTTAGATTAGATGTATAAAATCCAACTTACCATTTGGATCTGAGGATTCTGACAATATCTGGAAAACCTGGAAGATGCTGCTGAATCTGGTGGGAAAAAATGCAAGCTGTACTTTGTCTAGCCCCTTAGTACAGGAGAGGTCAGGTTGAGCCTTATGCTTGGACTCAGCTTTCTATCTCAGGTATGAGAACACCTGTCAAGTGCCCCAAAGTTTGCCTTTATTATATAGCAAGTAGGAGAGAAAAACCCCTGGTTTTCTAGCAACAAAACAAAGCTGTACTATTTCTGTCCCCCCATCCCTTTTCAAGCTTATATTCATATTTTTAATATTTTTTTAAGTAAAATATTTTCATTTTTATTTATTTGGGGGGGGGTTAAGTAAAATATTTTAACCTTTTTGCAATACAGAAGCAGTACTATGACTTCATTGCTTCTCCTTTTACCTCAAAATTCTGTGAGGGTATTTGGGTATTTCCTAAAGATGAAATAAAAGAACTAATCTGCCTTCAGCGACTCATCACTCCAGTGATCAAGTTAAATGACAGCATTGCAGAAAACTCTTGTAATACATATTTTTTCCCCTGCCTAGTCCAGTGGTATTTTACATACAAATTCAACCATTTCTTTAGCAAATGCATCTTGAGGTGAAGTATTAGTCTTAAGATTGGTACCAGCTACCTTTCTTTTTATTTTGTGAAGTGGCAGATGTACTTTTTCTTGGATTATTTTATATTTTCTACTGCTTGCAGCTCCCCCTTTTAATGGAAAGGCCAAATCTACCCTTAGATTCAGCTTCTACTGCTGTTTGTATGTTGATTTAAGTAGAAACTGGCTGTGCACACCTGGATTTGCTCTACGGTCATTATCTCCTAATTCTGGCTGCTACTGCAACACAGGTAGAAAGACAAAAAGCAGACTAACCATGGGGGATGGATCAGGCACTTTCAGCCATTTCCATGAATGCTGTCCTATGTGCTTCTCTGGTAAGAATGGTATACATCATGTACTGTGTAGCTCAAAAAGTGCTTCAAGAGAGACGTTAACAAGCAGGAACAAGATTTCCTCAAGAACTCTGACTTCTTAAATTCAGGAACCTTTCCAACTGGCAGCTCAGCAATGCAGATTAGACACTCCTTGACTCTGATTAACTGAGCTCTGCAACTATGGACCTGCTTTTCCTCCGTTTACAGTTACAGTCAAAAATATAGATATATGTCCAACAACTTTACTGAACAGCTGGCTTTTAGTCTGGAAGATCTGCTAACGGCTATTTTATCATTTCATCCTAGCATCTATTATTAAAACCCATTAACCACAGCTGTCAAAAAGAGCTTATTCAAACCCCTGCTAGTTACAAAATAACCTGTCAGGGTTAGATTCAGTAAAGAATTCAGGTGCTTACAAATTAGGCACTGTAAGAGCGAAGTTTTAAATAGCACATCCATGGAATAAAATCAAAGGTCTTAAGTTAAGTACTCAGTTTCTTTATTCAGTGTTACGAGGAGAGCCAGATTTCTCTGAAGAACAACCCAAGAAAGCTACATGCTGAGTATGGAGCTACCTGCAGGCAATGAGGTCTCCAAGCCCAGAGGTGAACTCCTGCTCTTCTCTGGAGTTCAGCTGCAGAGCCAGGACCACAGGCAGAGGACCTGGCAGCTTGGTCAGCTAATGTCTACAGATGCACAGTCCTCTCCTCAAGACGGCTGGCTCTTCCTGCTCTTCGACTGGTCTGAGTAGAGCTCACTGTTTTCCCTAAGATGACCACCGGAGAAGTGGGTGGAAGTGAGGCTCCCCTTTTTGTCAACGGCATGGTTGTGAGAACACTTGTCCAGAGTATGAGACACACAGATTTTAGGTTTGACCTAGCTTTAGGTCAACAAACCACACATCCCACCTCCTAGGTGACAATCTAACCTCCAGGATCAGTGATAGGGAAGATTCAGCTGTTGCAGAAAAAATAACTCAACATTCATGGTTCAAAGAAACAATAGTGCAAGGAAGAGCCTGACTCCATAGGCTAATGATCACAGCAGTTACTGAGCTATCCTGAGGATCATCCCATGCTCCCTAGGTAATTTCTGCTCTTTATCTAATCGATTCTATAACACTAAGTTCAGAAGTGATGAAAGCAGGAACTGTAATCCAGTACTTCTGCTTTTCAGTGGCTTCTTTAACGGGTAGGATGCAATAATATTCCTTCTCATGCTTTGTGCAATCCTGAGTATTTTAAGTTTTTGTTATACAGCGGCTCTGGTTATCTGGGAAGGTAGATAAATAGCTGTACTTGCATTTAGACAGTCTCCTGTGACATGTCATTACAAATACCTTTAGGCTGTAGAAGGAACAGGGTCTGAGTTCACATTTCCTAAGTCTATGTTACTGTGTAAAGCACAGAAACCACTAGCAACTATTCCAACCACAGCTAAGAAGAAAAGCCTTCAGGATGCTGTTTTAGCTAATATTTTTCTGTATGAGGCATGTTAATTAATATACAGCTCTATCTTAATAAAAGATTTTATTAAGGTAAATAATAATAATCCTTCACTACTCAAACTCTCTTTATGTAAATGATTCCCATAAGCCTGCTCATGTATGGAAACCCTATGAGAGGTTTTCCAGGATCAGGCTAAAAGCAGTTTTACTCTGCCATGATAAAGTAAAATTAAGTTACTTAAAATCAACACACTCACAATAAAAGCAGGAATACTAATGTAAGTTAAATGGCAGTAGAGACTAAAACATTATGCCCAGTCTCAGTTAGCTTTAAGAATTTAATACTTTTAGCTGCCACATAAACAATACAATCATAGCATGAAGGAAACACTAGCTTTTTAAGGCTGCTAACAAAAGCGGAGAAAATACACTCATAACAATGCATATTATACAGTAATATTCTTCAAGCACAAATAAGACCTAACTGAAACCATGCTTGAGGTAACTGTCATGCTATCAAGTTACAATAAAGAGAAGAGGACATCAGACTTATTCTTTCCTTCACAATGAAATCGGTATAAACAAATCATATAATGTTTGGACACCAAAGTCCTGAAACAAAGAAACCTAGAAAATCTCTTAAAACCACCCACAGACTCTGCATGCTGGTCTGTGATTATACAACTGGAGAAGATCATCCAAACTGCGATGTAAACCAATGTCAGTCTGCAAATGATAGTACCACAATGGTTCTAACAAAAAATAAAGCAAGTCCTTGGAACAGCTATCAGTAAGGAATACTTTCATGTTTATCTATCTAACCATTTTCCCCATAAATGAAGAATACTTTTTTAAAAGTTAGAGAAAGAAGACAACTTATTAGCCCCATAATGAGGATAATAACTCTCCTGTGTGTCTCTACCAAACTGCAACACACATCCAGCTAAACAAAAATGAGCCTGGGACCAACAGTAAAAGAGAAGGTTTCCTAATGCACCCCAGTGCCCATTGCATTTCAACCTGCCTCTCTCTGAAACCCATTTTGTCCTCATTATTTGTTACATGGGAATATTCACCCTCATTTTTAGAAATATGTATGCCAAACAGCATATCTCTTTCTCCTCTGGACTACACACACAAAGAGAAGATGAAATGCTGAAAACCTTTCTGTTCTTTCAGAAAAACAGTGTTTCTGTAGACCATATTTCTACCTCAGAACTGTAGTTCTTCTCCTTGTCTGGCAGCCAGAAGCAAATTATTCTAGATCTGAAAAAATATGTGTTTGCCTAGAAGAGACGTGAAAGAGTATGGCCAGTCTGTCTATGGCCATCTCTGTCTACAGATACCGCCTTGAAAGTGTAAACATCTGTGTACTTCTTAGGTGAGGCTTCACAAGGTGCAAGACACACAATACTAAGGATGCTAAAGCAGTGGACTAACCCAGTTGCCCTGAAGGAGGGGTCTATGATCTATCCATCTTTTGGCCTGTCTCTACTCAATTTAAGATCCTATAAGGCTGAAAAATGTTTTACTCAAATAAGAAGTTAATGATATGATACAAGCACCTTTCCTTTTGCAAATGCTGTGAAAAGCAATGGCATTTCTGTCTAGGTAGCCATAGAGGAATTTGATTGTTCAAACACGTATTTAGTAAAGAAACTCACTTCATTAAAATCAACTCCCCCTGCAAATTGGTTAATAATTTGTATTTCCCTGACATTAATCTCATTCTTGTCTTTAAGTCACAATTGTCTGAACTGTAACTTGGTATCAACAATGGGTATTAAGCATACAAAAGAAAACAAAAGAAGCAGTAATGAACTGACAAAGCTTGTTAGTCTTCTCCAGTAAGGGTGCAACAATTAACAATACAGTGAATGAATATCAATCATTCAAATGCAGTAAAAAAACCCTCTCTATATAAATAAAAGAAATGAAGAATGGTAGCTGACAAACTCAACTATCTTGGAGAAAAAATCTAATCATTATTACACTTAACAGACTGTGAAAGAACCCTTTATTAAGAAGATGGCAAAAAAAAATTGTACTAAAATGAATAAATTGTCATTCTTAAGAAAGCATCTTCTGCAGTATTTATACAAAATTTCTTCCCTCTTATAGTCACATATACTTCTTATATTGCTATATTGCTAACATTCAATCTTTTCTAGGTCTTCTTTACAATATCACACCTGGCTAAAAGCTGTGCTACCAGCACCAGTGTTACTAGCAGTTGCATATTGAGTTAACAACGCACATGTACACGAACAGTGCTTTTCAGGAAACACAAGAAAAAAAGTTTCTAACTGCTTTTCGTGATCACTAGCTCTCCTGTGTTTTAACTACTGCGGTGATTTCATCAAAGCTGGTCGTATATGAAGAGCTAAAGTCAAATAATTTCCCCAATATTTTGATATGATTTTCAATATGCAATTTTAACTTATAATGTTTATAATTTAATATAAATTATTATGAATTCTAAAGGAAAACCACAAAAGTAAAAGAAATATTTTTAAGCTGCATGTTCAATCACAATGTAATTCCCACCCTTCACTGGGGTAGGAGCAGGAAGGAGTTTCCAGTAAATTGTCAGAATCGTATCCTGATATTTTTTGTATCACAGTTACAAGTTCAGAGTGTACACTACATATTTTAACAAACAACATGCTTACTTTGCTAATAATTTCTAAAAAGGGCAAACCCCTCCTTATAACAGCTGCAGTGGCCCAGATGTCACAAAAGCAGAATGCCTTCGCTATGCAGGGGAGGGGCAGGCCTTCCCTTCGTGCAGGCACGTGGAGGTCCCAGCCAGCACCAGCCTTTTGCAAAGCACATCGTGCCCGATGGATGGGGTTTGGCCATGGGAGAGGGCAGGAGCATGTGCAGAACTGGTTTAATGAATAAAACATGGAATGAATTTATTTGTTGCTGTACAGATGGCAAAGGACTCTCAGACCTGGTTTGCTGAGCAGAAAACAGCAGCTCCAGCCCCATGCGTCAGTCTCCCTGTTGCACCACAGAGCAGCTGCCCGGTTTTTCTGATTTGGCAACAGGATCAACCTCTAGCCTTGAAAAATTGACTCCATAAAGAATAGGATGTGTACATGCTGACTAACAATTTACCAAGCAGTCAGTTGATAGTTTCTGATGAATAGCAAAGTTTGGCAGGCAGAGGACCTGCCCACACTGTTTGGCTTGTGGGAAGATAACATTTTCTATTGTTGTCTCTACAAAGCTCTTAATACACTGTTAGACTAAAAAAAGCAAGCAACAAAAGCACTGATTTCTGCTGGAAAACAGTGAAGCTTCTTCCTTGTAAGGCATTGTGGAAAGTCCTACCTGGTAGTGCTAGGAACTCCAGCCCTCCGCTTTCCCAGGGAAGCGGCAGCACAGAGCTCCTAGCCTCCTCCCAAGACTGTTACTCTCTCTGTCCTTTATTCATGTTTTTCACCAGTTCCCCTCAGCAGCGAAAAATCAGTCATCATGCCCATTTCACTGTTGCACTGTTTTGGTCTGCAGGTTGTCTTGGCTGACAGGGCGGATGCTATCCCTGGGCATCCAAAGGGCTAAGCACAGGTTCTAATGGAAATGGAAGAAACAGGTTTTTGCCTCTAACATCCCATAAAAAGAAAAGGGTAAGCGGAGGATGAGGTGAGACTTGAGATCAGACAGAAACTGATGTGTGATCCTCATCATGTAAATAAGGGACTTTCAGTCGTGCAGATTTCTCTTTGGAGAATGCTACCAGGCAGGAGTAACTTGACAGCTGTGCTCTTATAATAGCCAGTTTGGATTCCTGTATGCTCTTCAGTCCTCTACATTGTTGTATTTCTTGGCATTTAGATGTAGAAAACTCCATGCACCTGCACTACACAGCATTAAACCCTATATGTACTAAATGTGCCAACACAGAAGCCAGTCCAGCCAGTGGAATTATTTGATGTGGTCGCTAACTACAAAGTGGGTTGAAAGCACAAACTTCTCTCAAGCCCACCACTGCGGAAACAACCGTAGCATTTTACTGATGTGGGCAAGACCCAAGTGAGTAAGGGCAATTTGCGGCACACTTGAAAACTAAGTTATTTTTCAAACAAAGAAACAAAGTTCCTTTGTTCAGTTTTAACACGTTTCTTGACTTGTATTACCCACTTCTCCCTTTCCCATTCCCAAGGAAGGTTCCATTAATCATCCCTCTAATGGAAACACTTGCGTCTGATCACTGAGCAGTGGACACAGGCATAGTCTTGGGCATGCACTGAACAAGAAGCCCAAGGGAAGCCTAGCTGAAAAGTTTGGGAAAGCAAGGATGCCTTTTTAAAATAAACTTTGGAGAGGTCAGCAGGACAGCAAGGGGTCAGCACCAGGCAGCCAGTGGGTGGATGGCACAGGAGAAAGACAACAACACTTGTCATTAATTATATCTGTTGGAATGCTACACATTTTCCCCCCAAGTGGTAGTACTCCAGACATCCAAGCACAATCTCTCCCACGTCCTACTCGACCCCAGGCAGGGCACATGCCAAGAAGCTTTCATACACTAGAAGCCAAGAAGTAGCTAATACAAGCAGAGGTTAAAGAATTTAAATTGTCCCTCCACTTTGAAACATTTTTTCTCTGGTTTAAAGCCATCCTCTCATAACTGTCTCCTCTACCAGTGAAATACATATTCTCTTAGAGCTACATATGGCTAGATTTCTGTGTCCAGTCTTGAGCTAACAAAACTCTGAGTTTCTTCAGAGAGGAATAACTACTGGGAACTGGACTGCTCAGAACAAGAACTCTACTCCTAAAATTGATCCTGCAAGATCCTAATACCATGTACCACTTACCCGGGTCTAGATCTATCTGATCTGCAAAGGTGTTTTCTCCCATAAACTTTTTTTGCAAAATGTCTGTAAATGCCAGAGTGCATCACCAGAGTGATGCTCTTGCAAAACTTTGAACTATCCCTATTTATAAAGCTAATTGTTTCATAACCAGTAGTATCTTTTATTTTAATAAAATCCCCAATAAATTGTTGATTGGAGAAAAAATAGCAGGCTACTAAATCATGGATGGATCCATTCTCACTTAACCCTGAACTTGCCAAGGACATAGTCAATGTTCATTGTCTATTGTGAGCAGAAGGAGCCAGGTATCTCTGGAGCATGATTTATCCTACCCTAAATAGATAGGTGGGAGGAATCAATCTCCGGAAATGCTTCTCTCTGTACCTTCACTATAAACTCATAAAACTAGCCCAACCTAGGAGCATTTTAGGTGTCTGAAAGGTATGCCAGATGTTTAAGTGACTATATAGTTTATGAGGAAGCTTTGGGTATTAGAACTCCAGCATAGTAGTTATAAATCATAGTAGTTATAAATCATGGAATGATATTACGTGTCCATGTTGTGAAAATTTCTGCCCATTTCTGCAGAATGGCCTGAGATGTCTTAAAATCAGCTTGTGGGGCTCTTTAGCGTATATGGAACAAAAAAGCAGAATTGGGGCCAGGGGGTGGGGGCAGGTCATGCTGGAGGAGAGTGGGATGTCCCCTGTACGCTACAGAACCCCGTTTCGTGCTAATGGAACTAGACAGACATAACAACTGGAGCAAGATCAATCTGGATATGCTAAGCCTTGCTAATGGGTTCTGATTATTAAGTGGGGAAGAAAATAAAAGCCTGCACTGGGGCCACTGAAAAACACTGCACTACTCTGTGGCTTGAGGAAAAGGCAGGGAAACCCCCTACCCTAAATCCATCTCTTTAAGACTGCAGTAGAAAATAATGTATCTTTTCGTAGAGAACAAGGAGATCTTTAGAAAGAGAGAACTCCTCCAGTAGATAAAAAACCAGACCATGGCTGTGTTTTCATTTGAAAGATGCATCCAGTATGGAATATTCAAACTGAGTGTTACTGTCTGCCAGTTCAAGATCCAAGATGGGCTTTGAACCCACAGCTTCGGGGCCCAGGTTAAGTCACCAAACGTTTTTGAGACCTTTTATTTAACTTTTTCTCTGTAGTTCTCAAGTTTTCATACAGTTATAAAACATGGGCAAAAATAGGCTAACTCCACAAACAGAAAAATATTGTGGAAGGAAACATAAGCTGCGGTAAGGTGCAGTATATACAGGAAAGTATTAATCATTTTTTTTTTACTGAGAAGAGGAAAAACTACCCAATGCTGAAAAAGTAGTAGCAGTGTAAAAGTAACTTGTTAGACAGATAAAGAACTCCAGAGTGACCCAAAGTGTCTGGCATTCGGAGGTCCATTCTTCAATCCCAGCACTGAATAACAGAGGTAAGAATAGAGACTAAGTTACATATAAGAATTTACAAAGCAACTCTTCCTGCCTTCCCCTCAGAAAACAACAGCAAACACGCCAAATAATGAGCCTAGTTATGTTGATTTAAACCATTTGCAAAACTGCAGTTCTGAGTTGTGCTTGTATTAACCAGAGACCGGATGCCAGGCTTCCTTTCCTATTTTGAGAAATTCATCAAAGGAGAAATTACTTCTAGAGGAGATGGAGAGACAGGCCTAAAACGCAATGCAAACATAATGAATTCACTACTCAAAACCCCAAGAAGTGAAAAAGAGACCTGACAGAGTCATTAGTTTCAAAAAGAAGCACCCTCAGGTAGCAGAATTCATTCCTCAGATTTCATCTGAGACCTCATTATGAAAGTAAGTTGGCATTACAGCCCAGTACAGTTCCTTCAATTTAGCTCCTCTCCCTCTCTGAAAATATGCATTGATTTTCCTGGTCTGTGCTACTTGGACCAGTGATGAAAGTTACAGGTTAGTGAGATTTCTGTTCCACAGTTATACACCACATCATAGATTCATCAATTCATAAAGCCAGAAGGGAATCTGAGTTGGTCTAGTCTGTCCTCCTGTATGTCCTACTATGATAGTGCTGTCCTTGTGTGTTGACCAGAGAAATCCTATCCTGCTCCACAGAATGTTAGAGACATTTAGCAGCTTTGTTCCATGGGTAAGCATTTTTCTGCTTAGAACTCATTCTTTGTCATCTGTATTTGCATACCTTCAGATTTTTGCTATTGGTTCTTATTATGTCCTTCTCAGCTAGATTGAAGAGTCGCTTAGGAACCAACAATTTTTTCTTCATGAGTACTTTGACAGAGTCAAGTCAGCTTCCAGTTTTTTCCTTTAGACATTATACCAAACAAGCTTTCAAGTCTCTCACCAGAAGGCATTTGCCCCCACTTCCTCCAGCAAATACTTTTTTGTGGCTGTTTTCTACACCTACCTCAGTGTTTCCATATCCCTTTAAAAATGATGACATCAGGACTAGTTGAATTCTTCCAGCATCAGCTTGACCAATGCCATATACAAGGATATACCTTGTAACTCACTATTACCTGTGACATTAATGGTCAAGTACTGTAATGGGAACTCTCATGCAGTTGCCCATCTTGTATGACCCCTGATCAGTTACTTTTAGGCTAAAATTCTCTGTTCAGTTAGTATGGCTTTGATCCCTAGTTGCTTGATGAATAATTGTGCAGTTAGCTGTGTCAGGATGGACTTTGTTGAATCAGCTAGGCTTACCGCATTGTATTCTACAACTTAAGCACCATTTAACACTCTGCTGGTCTTTGTGCTATCAGCAAACATTACCGAGAGATGATTTAATGCTTACTTCCAGACCACTGATGAACATACTGCATATAACTCAAGACTGAAAATTAAAACTGAATTTTGAAGTGTTTATTTCTGTATAGTGTAGAGAAAGAGCAATAGAGACTATTGTGTACTGGAACAGATTTCTCAGGATAACTCAGGAAATGTTGTATATATAATAAAAATAAAAGGTCAGGTCACATTTTCTGCCCTAGTCTCCAGTTTTGTGTAAACTAATGATAGAATTGAAATGGAGATATTTATATGTGCCAGGAAGACACTGCAGGTCAAGCTACCTGATTTCTGTGCAGATTAGGTAAGTGGACCCTCCTTATTGAGCCTAATACATGGCATGCTCAAAATCCATGGCATTCTCACACTTCTTTGGCAGATTAGGCTTAAGGAATACATAGGAGATCAAAGTCTTGAACTGTGTGCATTAGTCTGCTGCATTCTCAACAGGGTTAACAAAAGAGAAAAGAAAAAAAAGGGATACCTAGCCCACACCTTTGTTATAATGTGAGAATAAAGTTAAATATTGCTAGCAATGTAAACTATCAAACTGGGAACTTTCAGTACTATACACCTTGTTAACACAGAATACCATATTCTGCTGAATTGAAGTGTTTCAGTGTCCCAAGAGATCATGCCTGCTTGTGGTGGGTTGACTCTGCCTGGCAGCTAAACCCCCACCCAGCTGCTCACTCACTCCCCTTCAGCCGGATGGGGGAGAGAATTGGAATGGCAAAGTCAGAAAAACTCACGGGTTAATAAAGACAGTTTAATAAGTGAAGAAAAAGGAGATAAAACCAAGTGATGCAAAGGCAATCACTCACCACCTCCCCCTAGCAGACTGATGCTCAGCCACTCTCCAAGTGATGGTTACCTTGGAAAAATTCCAACCCCAGCCTTATTGCTGAACATGATATATGGCATGGAATATCTCCTTGGCCAGTTAGGCTCAGCTGTCCCAGCTGTGTCCCCTCCCAACCTCTTGTCCACCCCAGCTTGCTTGCATTGGGACAGAGTGAGAAACAGAGAAGGCCTTGACCCTGTGCAAGCACTATTCAGCAATAGCTAAAACAGTGGTGTGTTAGCAACACTGATTTTGTCATAAATCTAAATTGTAGCATCACACAGACTGCTATGAAGAAAATTAACTCCATCCCAGCCAGACCCAGTATACTACTGGGCAACAATGGAGCGATAACAGGTACTGAATTCAGATTATGAAAGCAAATGGTCAGATTGCTAACAGCTCTGCTCTAGCCCAAGTGGGTGTTTACCTTATTTGGCCATAGAGTATATAAAGTCGTAAACAGCTATATATCCTGAATTCAACAGCCTAAGACTGTAGATTGTTATAACAGAGCTATGGATGCCCACCTCCTCTCAATAGTACTGTGTTTCTTTCAAGAAAATGAAAGATATCTCTATAATAAACAATTGAACTCTTTCCACACGAGACAAACTCTTTCTTAAAACATGAGCTGTGCTTCACTGAACTTGTACTGCCTTTTTTAAGAAGAGTTTTTTATATGAAACTGATTTGTCTTTATTGCTTGTAGTCTTAAACTTCATGCTCCGCTTGCTTTAGTATTCAAAAATCAATTATTTCAAAGTATTAATGTTATGAATAGTTAGTTGCACAGATTACACTAAAAAAGATTGTTCAAAACACTCAGACTGCTTGAAATTATTTAGGGTGCCCTTACTTAGATGTAAAAACAATGACTATCCTTACATCTTACTCTTTTATTAGCTTACCAGCTCATTTTAATTCTCAAAACTCACATACTTATATATTACTCACTGTATAGTAGCAGCCTGCATTGTCTCAATGACAGGATATTAAATACCCTGCACTCTGTTTCCATTTAGTGTAGAAAGGAATCTAGGTCTGTTGCATCCAGAAATGGAATTAAGTTATCAGAGAATATGGATTTCAACATTGAGAAATGTTGTGGCTTTGATGAAAAATGTAATTGTGAAACAAAGTTAAAATAAAAATAAGATAGAATGTCATCTATTAATTTCAAATAGAGTATTAGAAATATGAGACAAAATTAAGTTCTGAAAATTCAGGTTTCTGCATCATCCTCACTCAACTGTGGTGTTATTACTGGCCAAACCCACTTGGTTTTGTTCCCATAGCTTAGCTAAAAGTTTATTTGTTGATATATGATCCCAGAAAAATCATTCTCTGAGTTGGGATGGGAAAACAGTTTAGACATCCAGCCCTTCCTCTGGAAAGGTTTTCTAAAGGCTCCATTGCTTTGGTCAGACTTTTGTGTCTGGGCTCATAATCTGAGAAGAGCAAAGCCATGAATCCCCCAAAGTTATTATTTTATATAAAAAGTGACCTGTTCTCAGGCTGTTATTCCAACCAGGGAGGCTGGCAAGAGAGATGAGGGTTATACCTACCTATAGTATAATAGGCTCTTCCCACTAAGCTCCTGAAAGCTGAAACACTGTGGATTTTCTATCTTATAAATATCCAATTTAAGAAGAAAAAAGGATCAGGTAATCCGTGAATTTAAGTGATATTGGGATCCCATTATGAGCAGAAACCTTTGGACCTTTCTAAGTTTTGCATTCCATTGCCTGAAGCGTTTCCTTGAATTATTTCTTGCAGAGTTCAGCGTGTTGAACAATGGGATCTGAAGTTTGGAGAAGGAAGATTTGGATACACCGGACTTATCTGAGACGTTAACACCAGGCGGGAGAATGACCATGGTCCACAGACTTTCAGTGCTCTTCAGGGCCAGATCCAGCATATTCCACTCACCGTGGTGACTGCTCCCAGGGTCTGCGCTGGAGCAGTTCCCGGGGCGCATACAGTGAACGCCGCAGCAGCAGGTACCCGCTGCCTGCTCCGGGGGCCTCACTGCAATGCCTCTCCCAACCCATGCACTTGCATTATGTCCAGGGAAAGTCAGGATGGAGAGAAGGCAGGAGGACAGGCTGATGGGCCCTTGCTTCTTGTCCCTATATGAGTCTGGGAGATAGCCAGAGTGTACACCAGCCTCAGGAGCTCTAAAGCTCAGAAGTGATTTTCTAAATAGTGAGCTCAAATATTTTTGCCGGTAGTTATATCAAATAGATCAGAAAGCTGGAGAAAGTAGGTGGTAGGGCATCTTATTAATCTGACCACACAGATTGAAAATCACATTATTCTGAATTTTACTCTTTTCTAGACCTGCCAGAAACAGGATATCCTGAATCCAAGGTTTCCATACATGAAAAAACATCAAATCACATTACAAATATTCAGGCAAAGGAGCTCTGTCTTATGACAAGTCATATTCAATTCTCATTATTATTTATCAACAGTGTCCATTCTCAATGAGAAATTTTTAATTCCTTGTTAAGTTTGAAGGTTTTGAAAAGTGGCTTTGTGTTCTTCCATTTAATATTAAATCTGGTTTTCCTTTTTTTTTTTTTCTCTGAGGAAAGAAGCACCACTTCTTTACATTCTCTTGAAATATTTTTTTCTCACTGGTTCAGATGAAACTTCACCACTTCTGATGAAGGAGGAAGTGGAGATGCCAACATTTGACGCTGATTCAGAGGCACCCACCACATGTTGTAAAAGCTGCTGCCTAAAAGGGATTATGTGTTCCTTGAACTATTACACACTTAAGGAGATACGAATAAACTTCCAAATTCTAAAATGATCAAAAAAATAGAAATACTCCCATAGAAAACTAAAAAAAGAGAACCAAAAAGAAAGTTGATGAAATGGAACCAATTCATGCCAAATTTTGCCAACACATTTTATATGAATAAGATGTCAGATGTCCTGGAGTTATTTATACAACTAGTCTACAAACAGGAACTCTCAGTACCAGAAAAAAACGGCTTTCATCTGCTTATTTTTCAGTTCCAGAATATTTACAAACCTGTAGCAAAGAGTAATCCAAAAAGACCGTCGTGCTCAGTACATTATACAATGAAGAATCAGAAGACTGGTTTGTTCTGCTATAATTTAGAGCAGCATTGAGGCTGATTAAGTCATGCTAGAGACTGTACAGACCATACATGATGTGCAGTCTTCTTTGACCCCATCCTCTAGATCCTAGTTCAGAGGGTGAAAAACATCTGAAAGGAGACCAACTTTTCAGAGGTTTCTTAGGCAGATATGGTCTATTACATAGGCGTGATGATCACTTTTTGCTGAAGCTAGTTTCATTGTCACTAGTCTCAATCACCTCTTTGAAAAACATTTAATAGCTTCAGGCC
Organism: Buteo buteo; assembly: GCF_964188355.1. Lineage (NCBI taxonomy): Eukaryota > Metazoa > Chordata > Aves > Accipitriformes > Accipitridae > Buteo > Buteo buteo. Next base: position 43,599,400 of record NC_134173.1, read on the forward strand.
ACTATTCAGTTTTTGGTAAGTGTAAGTTATTATCTCCTTGCTTTGAAAGGTTCAGATAGAACGAAAAGTTAGACCCTTAACTTCACTAGTTCTTGGCATTTATCAGAGGATTTTTTTAATCAGCAAAGAACCATAGTGGCTAAAAATCTGAATGTAACAATTCAGGAATTACTGAACCAAACTATTTCATAATATATTGCAGTTCAGCTTCAGTATAAACCTAAGCTTTATTGCATTCTTCTCTTTAGAAGCAAATCTGCCTTAGGCATACTATTTTTGACAGTCTAGAGTACATCCTCCATAAACCTAAATTCATATGGTAAGCTCTTATTCTTAAATCCAATTTTATCCTTATTTTGGGGGAAAAACTAAAGATAAGGATCAGTTTCTACACTTGCCCTTAGCTGCTTCAGAAAAAGGAAGGCAAACTGACAAAGCTTCTTTATTTCTACTTATTCTAATTACTTATCCGCAGTTTGGATCACGATTGCTTCTATTTATACTGGAAGCCTACACATTGCACTATTTCTGCATGACTGCTTGTCAAACAAACACCTCAAACAATGATAAACAGCTCCCTTTCATAATTAGAAGTTCCAAATTTTTCAGGGGAAACAAGTGAAACATTTTTTTTAGACAGAAGGTGACTGAGCTGCGAACTGGAGCGATATACCTCAGATTTAGTAATAGAGACAGGTAGAAGTAAAACAAAGTCCTAAAATAAAGATCAGAGCTCACAGTACATAAAGTAAACTTTTAGTAATAAAACATACTTACATATGTGAAATATTCAAAGATTTTAACATGTCATGCGGTATGCAGCTATACTCCATAGACATAGACATACTTTAAAAGTATGATCCTGTTCTTCAAATGATCCTGTTCTGACTAAAAGATTACCCACAGTTAGCATGAAACGAATGGGTTTTTTTTACTAGGGAGAACAATAAAATTGTATATAGGTAGCTCTGCCTTTGTTTTGAAGGGTCATAAGAAAGGGGATGAATGCGAAATAACAGCTTTCATTTACAAACCAACCAACCTTTTAGGTCTTGTTATAAAGCCTTTATACACCGTACAGTTAGGAAAACAAAACCTGCACATCATTGTATGTTAGGAAACGATGCAGTTAAGTTGAAGTGACAGTCAAGTTTCCGTCTGAAAATTAGGGCAGCTAATGGGGAGCATTGACACGAACTGTTTTTAGCCTCCGCGTAAGAACCTGACGTGCCAGTGACATGCCCTACAGGTCTGACTCACAGGCTGCTCTGGGTGACAAACTTCCTCCTTCACACACTGCAGAGCAAAGTAGCACTAAGGAATTACTTGACAGAAAGTTTGTCAATCCCTACAAATTTGGGCAGAAAGAAAGGCACAAGCAATTTTAAGAGAGCAATCCTTGATTTCCTTCCAAGGAAGCTAACATAATGCAGTCCACTTGTTAAGAGCCTGCTGTGGCGAGGTGTTGAGAGCACTCCAGTTCAATGGGCTGCAGTCAGCATGGGATGCTGAGCACATTTCAAGTTGTGCCCCAAATCATGCAAACATCCAATATGCTCAGAAAAGTTCTAGCAGTCACCTTAAAGATTTGCACATAACCCACGGCCACACAAAAAGAAGGTTGGAGCGTATGGCAAGATTTTTAATTGCTCCAAAACACATCAGAGAACTTTACATGCAACTGCAAAATATTACATATCCAAATACTTTAAAGCTGTTTGCAAAATATCATTATCATGCTTTGGGACTGATCCTGCTCTCATTCCCTTTCCACTTCAGTAACCCCCCTGCTGAGAATCTGAGAGTGCATTGGCCCCGCAGTACTTCATGTGATGTCATGTATTGAAAAATACTAGCAGAGAAAACAGAGCTGTAGTTAGAAGATGCCGATGTAAGTATAACTCCTTCAGATGCTAATGAAGGTATATGTATACAACTACAATATTTTGCAGGTTCAAATTTGTCCTATCGTCTGCCCAGTCTGTCTGCTCCAGCTTAGCAGTTTCAGTAAGGTGAGCATGCTCCCAACTGGGTGATGTGACACCTGGGAAATCTCCCTCTTGTCCTCAGCCCCTTCCTCCCCCATTCATTCTGCGTGAACAACCAGCCCTGAATATGCTCTCTAATCCTAGAAGCTCCTTCCAGAACTAACTTACTGCCAGTTTTGGTCAGACAGCTGCTTTATCTTACCCTATACTCAGGGCTCAGACTTGCACCCACTTTGACTGACAACAAGAAGCAAATTGCATTACCCTGTTAATCTTTGAGATTGTCACAACGATTCACAGTGTGGCATGTTGGCAATATGGTTAAACTCAGACCTTCTGCTCCAAAAGCAAATAGCCCTTACACTTCAGATAAAGGAAAGCCTTTGCTAAACTCTTAGTACAGCAATGGCTTTACAGATATTTCTTTTGGTGCCAATATCTGCTTAAGCAGTTCTTCTCTGCTCCTTTTCTCTCCACTCCCCCATCACCACTCCAGCCCTTGTGTTGCTCCATTAATTACGCTGCTACAACTGTCTATCAGGGCATACCAGTGACCGTCCTAGAACTAATTTGCCAGAAAAAAAAGAGAAGTTATATTTAATGTCAGTCCATTTTCCCATCTCATTCATCCTACAGGCCTGAAGAGTTGCACCAAGACAAGGGGTGGCATGTCAGGCGTACACGTTAGTGTCACCACTAACAGATGGTCTGTGCACCCATGCCCGATGAACTACATTAGAAACATGATTCATTGGGAAAGTTAATTCAGTTATACAGGCTGACTCACAACAGGAACCACAGGTTTATTGTGGAATAGTGTGATTATGCTATTCTCTACAGAATACCAAGGCTAGTTTGGCAAGAGGGCTAAGCTGATTGAACACTGTGCCACTGCTAAAATTAGCTGTCTAATCTCTCCCCTCTCACTCCAGGAACAGCCTCCTGCCCCCAGTCTTCCACCACCATGGGCACCTGATCAATCCCCAAGGGGGACCGCAAATCTATTCATGTATTTTCTGAGACCCCACGGGCCAAGGTGCCTGTGCAAAGGAGCCAGGGCGACCATCCAGCTGGGAGCAAGATGGCAGGAAAGGGATGAGACCGCCTCTTTCGGTAGCAGCTAGCAATTAAGTTGGTTTAGCATTAGTGTCAAACTACATAATGAGTAATGAAACACAAAGAAGTACTACCTGTCTGTCAGTCAATCCTCCAGTGAGTATACGAGGATAGGAAGGTTCATTCTCCTGGCTTAACATAGTGGCATGTTACAACTGGGCAAAGAAAGTAGATTAATTTCTGCTGAGCTGAGAGTTTTGGGAGGATAACAGGCATGGCTCATTAGCTCCACTAGGTGTAGGGGAGGGGAAGGTGGCTTTTCACCTAGGGGCTTAGGTAAACACAGAATTTTGCAGGAAAGTGCTTTAAGCAGTCACGCTTGAGAGCAAACATCACACTAAAGTTTGCATCTTAGCTGTCTTTTTAACTAATAGTGGAGATACCTTCTGTGGAAGTTTCACATATAGGATTAATTCTGTTTAGTCTCTGTCCTGTGCAGGTTGTCATTTTTTATAGCCTTTTATCAATTCTTTGGTAAAAGGTTTCTGAGATGCAACTTCTCCCACTTGGTGGTTTGATAATACAGGGAATTCAGTAGTAATACCAACTACAGAGTAAGAAAGGCTGATCTGTCATCCTTCTTAGCCTGAAATTTCCCACTTCTTATAAGTGCCTATGCACTATATGAGAGAAGCTAAACTGTACAGATGAAGAAAGTCTTGTAATAAAATACTATGGTGCTTGGAAGCATGCTCTTCTACTCTGAATACCTAGACCTAGTGGAAGGTGTCCCTGCCCATGGCAGGGGGGTTGGAACTAGATGATCTTTAAGGTCCCTTCCAACCCAAACCATTCTATGATTCTATGATGATTCTATGATTCTGTGAATATAGACACAGGAACAACAACAACAAAAAAGAAGGAGTAAATTGAGGGAACCCCCCCCCCCCGATTTTATCCCCTCAGAATCTCTCTCTCTCTCACTTTGCCCACCCACTGCCTCAGCTGGGGGTGTGCTCTGCTCCTCCCGGTGAGGCAGCAGCACTGTGCAGGCAACAGCTTAAGGTTCCCGGCATGAGAGGAGGCAGTTGCCTGACTCTGTAGGTGGCCCTCTGGGAGAAGAAAGAGCTGGATTTCATTTTCTGCTCTTAAGATTTGTTGTCTATTTTATCTAAAGTTTTATTTTCTAAATATATGAACAGTTGTAGGTAATTTTAAGGTATAACAGTAAGGTGTATTTTGAATTAAGCTACCATTAATATGATAGGTGCCTAATTGTTTATAGGGTGAGGTACAGACCCATAGCTCTTGCATCTTACATTTAATCAGAACATTGGAGGTTTTGTTAGCACCTATTTTTAAGTAGATAAGTCTTTCACTGGCTATACTCTAAAGACCTGTTTGAAGTCAAAAGATCTAGTGAATTTAGTTCCAATCTTTGAGGACTCCACAGAATGTGGCAGGAACTTGGGCCGTCCATGGGTAACACTCTGCATAGCCAGTGCTACCTCTATGGACATAGAGCAACAAGCTTGATGGATATAACCTGAGAGGTCATCGAGAGCCTGAGCAGACCTCAGTGTGATAGGGGGAGCAATTTGTTTAGCTTTTGTAGCCTGCATATAGGTTTAGCAATACACTGACCTCTCCAGTTAGCAGTTTACATCACTGCAAGTGCACTCAAAGCTAAGTGCTTCTTCAGTGCTGACATGTTTTCTCCCAAACAAGGTCTGTCAGAGCCAGTTTTTCTTTTTAATTCTTCTTATCAAAGATTTGGGGCTAAACTACTGCCATTATAAATGGGATGAAACTGACTTCTCTGTTGTGGAATCCCGCCCTTCAAAGTTTAGGTGGTAATTCCAGGATGTTTTCTTATCCAGTGTTGCGTATTCACCTGTTACCAGTCCCACAATGTTTTCATTCAACAGAGAAAAATTTGCTTAATTCCTACCTCTCAACAAACAGAAATTAACTGGCTTGCTTGCAACCATGCATGAAGACATTAGACCCAGCTGCTGTATATCTACAGCAGGCCTCAAGTTGAGATTAAAGAGGTGCACAGTGCCAAGTAAATTGACCTAACCAGCAGTTTTCTCTGGAAAGAATACCGAACAGAACTGTAATATACCTCCTCTAATTTTCTTGCGTCAGCACTGAAGATAACATTAGGTATTTGCTTCACATCATTTACAAGGGAAAAAAAGCTTTCATGGGAAAGTGTAGCAAGGAGCTGAAGTGGTAAGAGAAAAGACTGGTGAAATGCAGGTTTGCAGGAAGGAATCTGGGACAGAAATAGTGAAGGGCATTAAACCCTTTCCTTTGGCATTTGCTTTCTCCAGGGCTACACCACACAGTAATGCTCACGCTTAAAGAGAAAAGCCTGCACAAAGTGGTTCGGGACAGGCTCCTGCTTCACCTGCATGACCTTACCCTGGGAGAGAGCTTGCATGGAGTCCGGATTTCATGCCACTGCCCGTGCAAGCACAGCACCAGCAGCAGAAAGCCCCCACGTCCCATCGACGTCCTCACCCGCCAACCTGGGGCTGGGTTTCCACGGGGTCCCCGCTCCGGCAGCCAGCACGGCACTGCGGGCAGAGACTACTAATTACGGCAGTGTGGGTCTGTAGCGCTGACACCTGCCTACCCAGAGTGAAACTTGCAACTTCCTTCACGGGGCCTCCTACAGACATCACGTTTGAACAGCTGTCAATCACCCATGCCTGGGCCAGATTCGTGCAGGTGACCTGCAAATGAAATATTTTCCCCTACTAATCCCTAGTAGCCATTGAGGGCTCTCTTTAACAATGTAAGATGTCACTATGTCAAACAAAAATGATACTAATTTCTGGTTATGAGGTGAAAGTTAAATTTTGTTTCCTAATAGTTATTTATATCAAAGAAGAAGAAGACCAAATCAGTGACCCGTCCTTTGCCTTTAGTTTTCTTTGAGCCCTCTGTTCCTCGGGACAGCAATAGGGGGGGAATCACAGAAGGGCCCTGCAGCTTCACAGCCTGGAAAATGTGCTGTCTCACTTTGCCTGCAGTTAGGGTCTAGTGAACAAAGAGCAGCAAGAAAGCCAAGCATTGAACTGCCAAGGGGACCGAGGACCAAAGGACACTCCACCTCCCGGCTTTGCAGGCGTGATAACAGGACAGGCAAAATCTGTCTGCTAAATATGGTCTGGAGATGGCATCATCCCTGGGGACTTCTTAACCAATACTGAAGGCAGAAACCCAAACCAAAACATGAGCTTGGAAGTGTGTTTAGATATTTATAGCCCAGCTGATATGTCAAGCCATGTACTTGCTCCCTCTGCCAATAAAATTATAAGGATTTAGATACTTGGGATTACGTATGAGAAAGAAATCTTAGTGAATTCAATATGGTACCTTTATGTTGCATATTTTATATGACTATGCAAATGAATACATATATTTTAAAAACAAAAATGTATTCCTTCTGTGGGGAGACAAAACTATGGCTATTGGTCCTCTGTTGAAAAAACAGCTTATGTGGCAATGTTTAGCTAGATTTGGTTTAAAAATTAACTATGCACATACAAAAAAATACATCTTTTTCTAAAGAGGCACTTTTAAAGAGGAGCCAAATATTTCACAAAAAGAACTTGGAAACAAAATACTGGTATTCTTTCTTGGATTACTCTCAAACAGAGGCTTCTGACTATAATAGTATGCAGTACTTGCATGATATGGACAATTGCCTTGGGACTGAGAAATCAATTCTGCAAAGCACTAAAAATGTTGAAGATCAGCATTTTGCAGCATACTGCCGATATTCTTTCTCTGACCAGTTAGTTGCTGAGACACCCAAACTGACTTAGTGCTATTGATGTATTTCAAATGTTAAACACGATCTGCAGATCCGAATACTACTTTAGTAAATGATTGTTCCTTCAAGCATCTACAGATAAATCCTTTTACGTCCCTCCTGCAACAGACTAGTGTTTGTAAGTATACAAAAATTCTTCAAGAAAAGCTGTGGATTAACTTTGTAGGTCAAGGTATATGCACCATGCAAAACTGCGTTTTACTGGAGACAGTTAAATCTATTGTTTGGGAATGGATTAATTACTTTTATAGAGAAAATACTTATGAAAAAATAACTAGGTAGATGTTTGTGCCTTAAGAAGATCTAATGGTAAATAAAGGATTTATTTCATAAGGCATGTATGGACTACAGTCATTTTACAATGTCTTTGTTTAATTATTCAGAACAACTTAATCACCAGTTTTTCCTATTCAGCTTCAATACTTCTGAAACAAGCTAATACTTACAGATTAAAGCAGTGTTCCAGATGAGTAACTAGAATCCAAAAACTTTATGGTGAAGATTTAGAAAAGGATTAGCATGAGTAGCTGTGTCAGTGCTGGTTGACTTTCAAATACCTGCCCATGTCTTGATTTTTCAGAAAATATTTGCTTAGTTCTGACAAATCAGTTTGATGACTTTTTTTTAAACAGAAGCATCTGCAGTCACAGGTCACTTGAAAATCTGTTCTCTCTTCCTACCAACGCTTTTTGATAACTACACTTTTTACACTTCTAACTACCAATAGTGAAACAGCAAAGAGTTTCTAAAAGTGAATCTTGTCAGCAAATAAATAATTGGTATGCTACTTAAATAGCTTCAGTCTTGGCATGCTAAATTTTCACGCTCTGATAAGATTTTGGCATGATCCTTTAATTATTCTTGCAAAGAGCACAAATAATTAAATCATGAAGCACTCGGTTTTCTTGGTATTGTTCCCAATCAAAGACAATATGACTATATGCAAAACATCACTATTGCTATTACAATGTAAATAAAGCAGTAAAACCCTAATAAAGAGATAAAAAGTAAATCACCACAGTGTATTAACTGTGCAAAAACTAAGTGGTCATCTTCATCATCCCCTGAAAATAGAGAATAATAAAAACTGCCTACATGAAGGCTAAAGGAGTAAGTGGCTTTCCTTACGGAGTTTCTCTAACTCTCTTCTACAGCACAATTGGCTTTGTGTGTGTTTGGGGAAAAGGGGTCCAAAAGCTTTGTGAATTATTCAAGAAATCTAGAAGTATTACAGAGGACGTGTCCCAGAACACTTTGTCCCTGGCTCAGAGCCTCTGCTCAGCAGCACAGACTAAAGGAAATCATAGTCTGAGGCCTTATAGTTGGTGCCTACTGGTGATTATTTTCTTTGCACAGATCTCCAGCACCCACTCACTTTCTTCCCATAAGTGCCGGTGTAGGTGCAGAAAAGCAGTCTTCTCTGCACTCCTTCTCTTTCACCATGCTCTCTCTTCCCATTCTGATTTCTCTGGACACATGGATTAGGTAGAAAAGGCAAACACTCCAGGCCACAAACTGTTTTGTTCCTGCCCATAAATGGGATGCACACACGGAAATTCTGGATTATGAGTGGAAGTCACCACCTACCTGTTGCTCTGATACCATTGTATAAATTCTGAACAGGGACTATGGTACAGAAACAGATATAAATGCTTTGTGTGTCCTTGGAGCCAGCTCTGGGTAGCTCCTTTTTCAGCTACAAACTTACCCGAATTACGTGTCTGAGATGAGATAACTAATTCTATCTGCTGCTATGTCATCTATCTGCTGCCAATACAGCCACAGCCTGTGGAAAAGAACTGAGGCTAGCAACCTAATATACAAGTATAGCCTATTTAGTAGAGCTTCAAGGACTTGATTAGACATAGTCCATGAAACTGTAAAACCAAAGACTGAAAAACATGGAGGCACTGGCTGTGAGATTACCTACGCAACCTTGGTGTCGTCCTGTATGTATGTGCAGTATGGTACAATCTTTAATAAGCACATGCTCATTCCATTCCTGTCTAATGCCACTCACAAGACAAGCATATTCAAAAGAGTAGCTCTTTTCCAAACTTGTCCCACCACAAACCCAAAGTTTCATGAAAAACAAAATGGCAAATTGTAAAGATGCCCTAGAAAGCAGCAGAGCCCACTAAGTAGAGCACTGTACCAGTGTTGATACTTCCAGGTTTACCACTGGCATGGTGGCTGACTTTTAGCAAGACGCTGAGCATCCTCATTCCTCATTTCCCTATCTGTAACATAAGCAGAATGATATCAGTTTTCCTGGTAAAGTATTTGAGATAGATATACCAGTAAAAAGGGATATGTAACAAGCAGGTCTCTCTTTTGAGAGATGGGAGTTACACACCTAATACAACCCTCCCCTGTCAGTGGAAAGACTGAAAAAAACTCTGCACCTTTCTGTTTAAAAAAATCTAAACATTCCTAATCCTTGGATCGCACCTGGAACTATTTATTACCAAGATCTGATCCTGTGATGGGATTAGTTCAGCCTCAGTGTTACAGTAACTCCACTGTGGTTTCAGTCTTGTAACAGGGAATAAAAATACATACTTCTGGAGTTATGTTTCATATTAGATGGTGAGCATATTTGTATGAGCCCTCATTTTCCCATTCAGCTTCAGAGGATCCCATTACAGAGTTTTGTATGGTTATTTTCTACTTCTGCATTGGGTCAAGCTTTCCCCAGGGTACACTCTTAATTCATGGTCTTCTACATTATTATTACCCTTTTGACCTAAATGATTAGCCAAAGTTTGAGGCCCTGAGGGCTGTTTCTATTAGGAGGAGAAAATTATGAAGTCAAGCATCTTTTAGGCATATCTAGTTAAAAAAACACCTCCAAAGTCACCCCTCCCCCCCAACTTTACTCCTGTTTCCTTGAATACAGGAGATAGATACACATAAACAAAAAATCTCTGCCATCCCTTCTTGAAGCCTTTTCAGCCAGAGCTCAGACCTTTGTGGGACTGTCATAATGCTTATCTAATTCTTTTATTCTTAATTTCACTTTCTTTACCTCCTTTGAGTCTTCTGCTATACTCTTTTTCCTGCTTTGTTGGTTTTTTTTTTGCTTTTGTCCTTCTCTTCCAGATATACCAAATTTCCACAGAGATTAATTTAATATCCAGTCATACCCTTCTTCCACCTAGTTAAAATGCCTGAGTGTCCCCATGTATGCTTTTGTTTTGGGAGGTGAAATGTGCCTGAGGAAGCTGCTATTGTTTGAACTGCTGCTAGCATGAGCTTACCTGTTCCTTAAAGGAAGGAGGGATGTAACATTCACCAAGTTCCATGGTATTTCACTGAAAGATGCATGCCACAAGTTCACATTTTTGGAATGCTGTGGAGACCCTTCTGGTTTGCCTACACGCCCCGTTTGGCTGGCTCCAGAGTTTGCAGCCAAACCAACACTCCTGCTGGTTGTGCCAGTGGTGTGAGTGAAGGAAGCAGTCCTGTTCACCCCCAGCCTCCTCTCCCTCACTGCTTGCAGGATAAGCAGCTGCAGTAGCTCAAAGGAAAGTGTGGTAGAGGGTCAGGAATGAGAAGCCAGGAGTGGGGGAAAGGCAGAATGGCACTTTTGGCACTGGTGTCCACACACCTGGCTTGAAGTATTCATCAGAGTAGCCTTATCCATTGAAATCTCCCTGAGCTTTGTGCAAGCAGAAATGCTTGTATAGTAGATGCCAGTAGCTGCCAGTTCTAATCTGAGAATTTGGATAGGAATAGTATGGAAAAGCTACGAATTTTTAAATTATGGCAGTAACATAGAGTAGCATAAAGGATCTCAATACTTTCTACCTGCCATATTTAAATATCTACCTAAATGAATTAGAGAGCATAACAGGAAACAGGCTCATGATGAATTCTACCTTGATCCTGCACTGACACAAGGTGGGGTCAGTATTTCATAGCCTTAGCAGCTGGAACCCTTAAAAATTTTAAGAACGTAGGAACCTCCAAAAGACCGCTGTGAAAGAGAAGTACAACTTACGGAGTGACTTGCCCAACGTTAATGGTGGCATTTGTGGCACAGCACCCTTGTGCCCACATCCCCATCTCTTAGCTCATCTGATCACAGTGCTTTCCTCACAACAGGAGTCCAACTATTATCTTCAAAGGGGAAAACCTTGTGTGAGTAAGCTGTAAAAATAGCTAGAGAGAAGCACATCAGAGAATGCCCTGCTATTATTTCCTCTTGCAGATGCACATTTTCAAGTAAATCTCCAGCATCAATTCTTGAGGCAATATATGCAGCATTCTCTAAACTACTTAAGCAGTTGTGCTACACCTATAACCCCAATCTATAACACAAACATTAAAGTGGAAAAAGTGTGCATAAAATCTATATTACCACATTAATCTCAAAAGGACATTTGGCTAATATAAAATTCAGCATCATCTTCATTGATGGTTCAGGGAAATAAAGTTGTAATAAATTGCCACAATGCAAAGTACTAATGATTGAATGAGCCTATGCAATTAAGATGTAACTTTTTAAATCACCTTTGAGGTTAAACATAGAAGAATTATGAGTAAAAGGGCAATTAAATGCCAGACTTTTCAATCTAAGGTCTCCTCATCAAAGATTCAGTTACCTAAATTGTTTTTCACTATTTCAGAGGAAGACCTGGGTGTAACAATATTTCATCCCCCCACAAGAGGAAGTAAAGAATACTCTTTCAAACAAAAGCATTATGAGGCTATCAAAATCTTTACAAAGAAAAATAAACTAATCAAGATTGATCTACTAGGGCTCTCAAGTTCCCGAATTCCTAAATGTTAACATTAGGTTATAAAAGGGAAAAGAAGTATAAAATGTGGCCATTTTCATCTTCATATCACAGCCTCGAGTAATACATACCTTAATGAAACGTGAGTTGCATGAGCAGTGTACTTGGTATTTCTATAATCTGTAACTTTTTATATAATTTTACATGCTGTGTTTAAAAATACTTCCCTTCCGAAGTCTTTTAAGATTTATTTCTGAGGAGAAAGATGGATTCACTTATGCTCTGATCCTGCAGACCCTTACGTATCTGACTGACTTTAGTTTACATAATGTCTCTATTGAGTAAAGCTATTCAAATTTAAGTGTATTCAAGATTGTGAAGCCAATTTAAATTTTCTTCAAGGGACACATGAAAAATCTAATACTCACTGACTGAAAAATTAAACTAGCTGCAAACTACAGTTGTGCATGAAAATTATAAAAACATGCTTTGCGTAGTGTTTAAAATAGTAACCTTTTTTCTACATTTCCTTTCTCTTTCCAAGTGACAGTGTGCTAGTACATTGGCATAAATATCAGAATTTTGCATCATCATATCATATTCTATTCAAAGTTTCCAAGGCATGTTAAGATCCAGCAATTTAATAACCTGACTTGTTTTGTGAGGTTTTGTGCCTCTATTTCTAGCAGAAAAATATGGGGAAAAAGGAATATAAGAAAAGAGGTTTCTCACCAAAGATCAGTAATATTTCTATTACCGTGCTGTAAGATTTAGACTACTATATCTGCATCATATAAACAAATAGAGACCACATGCAATTTTCCCTTTCAGATGAAAGGGAATGAAAAAGGGAGAAAAGAAAGAAGCACATTTGACAGATGCTAGTCACATCACTTACTGTATGTTTGGAAAGCCCTTAGAAGATGTATCTATTCCAAAATAACTAAATAAATTCAAAATTCACACCAGTTTGTTGCAAGAGCTCACAGTTTTTATTTTAAACCAGGAATGTGCTATTTTGCTCTAACTTAAAATAGCCATGCACAACCCTCATTTAAAAAAATACCTCACTGAAAAATGTTCCCTTAAGATACACAAGACAGAACTGATTCTCTTACTGATTGAAGTTAAACCAAAGTACCTCTAATTAAAAACTTACTTCCAGAGTGGATAAAAGAAGAGTTTAGAAAGATGGGAGAAGAAGTAGTATATTAAAATGCGGTGCTTTTTACCTTGTGCAAAATGTACATCTTTAGCTTCTCTTCATTTATACCATTAAACCTGGAGCAACTGTTGCAACTGTACTGTAGAAGTTTTATTGTGCATCAGTGTAAACAAGTAATGTTATTTACTGCTGCCATTTGCATCAGAGGAAAAAAATCAGGTCTCTGATTTTCAAAAACTTACAAGCCTTCTCACAGAGCTGTTTACAATGGCCTTTCCAGCTTAACATTTCTGAGATACGTAGGCAGGTTTCCTGACACATGGAAAAGAGTGTAAATTACTTGAGTATTCAGCATCATAAAACACAGCCACTGATATAAAAGCTGAAAATGTGCATACCAGCTTTTTATTATGCGTTTACAGCCCAATTCAAGTTTATGAATAAAGTTTCATTAAAAGTTGAATTATTGCATATCGGGTATGCTGGCATTATATCAACACTAAACTAAAACCCAGAATCAACTGCATTTCTATTTGCTGTATGCAATTGAGCTTCTCTATGTACATCTGTAATTTTTAAAAATTCCTCCTGCTTCTACAACAACCTTCTGCTAATTTTCTTCAATTTTCTGCTCCACTAACTTAAAAGTCATTTCCTTAAGAAAACAGATGACAGACAACCTGAGTGACTGATTATATTGTGCCATCACTTTGTTTTTTCTCTGAGGCCTTGGTTTAAGAGGATGGATGTTAGTGTAAATGACAGAAAGGGGAGCTTCGCATAGGATTTCACTTCTGTTCAAAGACAAGCTAATGCAACCTCGCTGAGGTGCAATCAACTTGACAAATGGATGCTGTGCAGCCCTGTGCCTCCCACTGAAACCTGAGAGTCTGATTTACACAATATTCCCCCTGTAAACGGAGGGAAGCCCAAATTCCAATCAGACTTAACGCTGCTCGGCTGTATAATGGGTTGATCTGATAATTCCTCCCATATAATGAAATCTGATAATAGTGGGAAAAAATACATCAGAGAGAATGGAATACATTAATGAACTTGTAAAAATACACTTAAGTCTTAACAGATTTAATAAACAGAGGAGGGATGGCTCAAGCCGGGAGTCTTCATATGTGGTCAGCAGTTCTCGGGTTTAACAATGAAGCTGACTGAAAATACAGAGTTTCTATTTACAATTGACTACATTCACCACACCTTTTTTCAGATGGCCAGGAAAAGAAAAAAAATCATTTAAATATCAAAGTAAGCTTTGTAATATGTTTACATGTCTTGCCTTGTTCTGTTTCCCCTTCAAACTAAACTAATTCTATGATACAAGCTGTTTTCTCAGGGAAATGTGAGTCAGATAGAAATGTTTTCCTACCCGAGAAACAGTGTTTCATTTACTAACTGGAAAAAAAATAGGAAACATTTGCTTTTAGACTTTTTAAGATTTTTTTGGAATTGAAAAACAAAGACAATTCCTTTTCAAAAGGCTTTTCACACAAGTTCAACAGCTGGCACAAAAATTAACTGAATGTTTACGCTGGAAAAATGTCACAGAAATGTCTATTAAAATCAGTATTTTCTGTGTATCATAATTAACTACTCCAATTGTCATTGCCCTCTACAAATAAACATTTTGCCTCAGCAGCTACAATTGCGACCAGAAGCTGTTCTCACACATATACGAGTTGAGTAGTGCAGGATTTTTAGGGTTTTATTTACTTTGCTGTTGTCACAAATAAAAGAAAAAAAGAAAAAAACTTATGCAAACATTTCATGCTGAAGTGAATGGATTTCAACAGCTGCTGATTTGGTGACATCGAGAACCCCAGTGGAGATGTCCTGCTGAATTAACGTCTTGGAAATGTTAAAAAGAAACTTCAAACAGCCCTTGTTTAGCAGGCGGTCGAGGCTCGCTCTCGGTGGGGATCATGTGAAGACTAGCAGAGCAGTCAGTCATGAATCAGACTTGTCAATAGTTGCCTATTTTCTCAACAGGTGTCTCAATCACACGCCATAAGCCTTCCCCCCAGAGGCTTCTGTTTAACACAAATCGCTATCACACAGGACACTGGTTTTGCTTATATGAGACATATATCGATTTCTTAATAACCAGCTCCCTCCTACAGTCTCTACTGAACTTTATGCTCTCTCATAAACATATCTCTCACCTATGTAAGCTAGCAGGGAAAGTAAGAGAACTGCAACATGGGAGCGAGGAAGCATTTAATCCTTTGTTATTGCTGCAGATAAGTGTGGCAAACACCAAACGATCATCCGCTCTTTTGTCAGATAATTATGAAATGCTCTTATATTGAGGTACCCTTTGTGAATCACTACGCAGTAATCACTTGGTACTCAGACAGAAAAAGGCATCACTGACATAAAAGATCTTACTGTAAATAAACATGTAGGGAAATGTTTCATACTAACTAAATAAAAAAGTTTAAATTAAAAACCCAGGAAGCCATTTTCAAAAAGATTTTGTTTTATAACTAACTTTCAATCGTGAGTTTTTCCAGCATTTTTTGTAATTAAATTAATTTTGTTAGTTTTGAAATCCTCATTTCTTTTATATCACTCATACATACATGTAACTAGAAAAGTAAATTAAGTCCCATGGGTCACAGCTGTCAGAATCCTGAAGAAATACAAGTATTCACAGAAAATTTTAAATTACATACAGTTTTTACCCTATTAAAAAGTGTTTATGCTTACAGCTATGCTCTTTGAGACACATCACTATTAAGTAACACAACAAAAAGATTTAGAGAATTTTTTCTTGGTTTTTTCTGTCAAAAAGCAACAAACCAGTAAATATTCTACAACACTTACTAAGCTTGCACAAATTATATCATTTATGATGTGAATTAGAACCAACTTAGTATCACCAAACTATTCTGGGCTTCCTGTTGCTACCTTTATTTTAAATTTTACCTATTATATGTACACAAAATAGTGATGATCTGAAATAATCTTTTGTGTTTTCAAGCCAGTCTCTTCCTGTATCAGTGGAAGAAGTATGTTTGTAAAATAATGTGGGCAGGTTAGTAGCAGTGTGCTTCACTTTTATAGTAACAGCTCCTGTAGAAACTACAGCTTCTGCATGACTCGCAAATTAAACATAAAAGGAGATTTACCAAAAAATGTATCAGCTTTATGCAATGTTTTGAGATCATAAACTCCCTCATATCAGACTTCATAAAAAAGTTCCCTAAGGAAGGTAAACTCTCTAAATGTAGCATACAATTTAATAATTTCCAAATACCTTTGAAAATCATGTCAAATGAAGTTAGACAGTAAAACTGGTGCAGTTTGATCGTTCCAGCTGTATGTCAAAATTCTTCCACATTGTTGGATAACATGAAAGTGCAGCACCAGTTCCTGTCACCCTCAATTTAAAAACTTTTGATATACTACCTCTGAGCATGGAGTTGTTTAAATACTATCTCTAACATCAGTAAACTGCATGTACCACCTGCACCGTGACTTGAATTACTGAAACACAACACTACACAATTAAAGAGATCATCTCAGATTTCAGCAGAAAAAACATTGTACTGAAGAAATTTATATAAAAAGAAAATATTTTAAATATATTTCAAATGTGAAATATAATTTGATTGTGTATGTGATGCACACACAGATTATTAATTTATACAGGATACATCATAGTGACAAGTTGTTTTAACTGTGTTGATAGATGCATACGGTCTGGGCCAGATCTTGAAAATGCTATGTAACTGAGTGACTTTACGTACAAGTAATCCCTATGAATGAATTTTACCTACTTGCATAAGTGCTTTGTAATTTGACATATAAATTTTTGTCATTTCTGTAAGAATGAGCATAAAATATATACATTACTTCCTATGTTGTACAGATAGCATGTCAGCATATTTTTTTTTCTTGCTGTGAGATAATTTCTAAGAATTTTGTTCCTATTCATAGCCTTAATTTTACTTTATTCAACGTTGTATAAGTATTTTGATGTATGACTGGATTAATCAATTGGTTTCAACAGGACTGCTCAGATGTACGCTGCTTCCTGTGCATTTGTAGACAGAAGACTTGCATTTTTTAAGATTTATTTTCTCTGTAATTTTTGACACTGTGTAAGGATACTACACAGAGAATATGCCAGATGATTATTTAGAGAACACAAATACATCCTCAGCAAATGCAACCTTTAATGACATTTACTTACGAAACTTGCCAGGCCCTGATTGATTGATTCTGAATGAGAGCCCAGCCTCATACAGACGACATTCATCAAAAGCATCCTAATCATACCAGCATATTAACATCTTGAACTTTACTGCCAGTACTCAAGGAATGCAACTCATGAAATAATGAAATTTAGGGGAAATTGAATCTTGTTTTCTATGTGCAAAAATGTACTTTCAACACAGATAATGCATTCTTGCTGCATTCTCTGCTTTCTCCCCAGCAAAGAGCGAGAATTGATAAAAAGGCATCTATTTTGGAGCAAACTCCTAATGTTGACATGTAATCATTGTAAAAATGGAACTTGCAACGGGTAATCTGCAATGATGCAAGTTCCATCTCATTCAGATGCAGCTCATTTATTCCAGAAAAAGGAGAAAATTAAAAAATGGAACAAACTACACTAGCAAAAGTAATGCAAGGGCTACAACAGCAAACCCTTAGACACATAGTTGGAATGATATCAAGAAACAGGAAAGTGTTATTACCAGTAGAGATAGCATTGATATTCTAGAACTTGACCATGCTTAGCTCTAAGCTCTAAAGTTTCAAAGGTATATTGACAGATTAGATGGTTCTGAAAAAGAGTTAGAGGAATAAGATGAGTATGTAAAATCTTCCCTGTATTTCAAGACTAAAGACGCTGAAGATATTATTCTGCTTATGAGAGAAGGTTTGGGTAACCTAACAGTGGATCTGCAGTACCTACAATCAGAGAGATTTGCAGGGACATGTCTCAGAAGTAACAAAGACAAAACCAAGACCTTCTAAAAGGTAGAAGAAGATCAGACAAGAAAGGTGCACAACTTCTCTCAGACTACAATAGGGTAAGAGTGATACTGAGCCTTTTCTTTCTTCTGCCAGACAAGGAATGTAATGGAAACTTTGGCTGCAAGGTCTGAAACATTGTCTTTAGCAAGTTTCTGGTGCCAATGCACTACACCGGCGTACTTGCACTGGCCATTTCAAGACCCGAAAGGACTTTTCTGACTTCTTCATATAAAATAGAAATCAAAGTATGTCACCTGGTTACACCACTCTTAGCTGGCAACTTGGTTTGCTTACCTTCTACTTGAAATGCAGAATGTGATCGGGAAGGCAGAGGCATGTAATATACACCCTAAAGTCTTGTTCCATCTGAAAAAGACCATCCCTGTCAAAATTGCACTCCTGCTCAAACCATTAGTCAAATACCACTCTTTGATACTCTGGGCTGCTATTCTCTCATTTGTGAAATGATTTGTGATCTGGAACAAGGTTTTAGAAGGGAGGTCTAGGAGAGAAGTTAGAGGCATTACCCTAAAGGAGACCTATGAGACACTGTGGCTCTTCAAGATACAATCCAGCATACAAAGCTGTTCTCAGGACAAGGGGCATGAATTCCTGTGATTCCAACAACAAACCTTTACTTTTCTATACTCCTCTCCACTTCTTTTTCTAAAACCATGAAAAAAATTTTGCCCCTCAGTTGCTTTTGGCCAGCAGGAGGCAATGTGCATGCAAGTACCACCTTCAATGACTTGTAAAAGAAAATAGAAAGAGCAAAAGGGGGTTCAAAATACAAAGCTCATTCTACTATAAAAATTGTGATGTGGCTGGAAACTGCAGCTTTTGTGCAGTTTGGATACTAGAAACTAACTGTAGGAACACCAGTTCTTGATATGACTGTGTTCAGAGATGCTGTAGTTTACTCTCATGTACTTACACAAGATCCCAGCCAAAACAAAGATGGGATACTAAACCCAGGCAATTAGCTACGTTTGGTATTTCACCTCAGATCAACCTCCATTCACATCAGTTGAACTTGCATTTCTGACTGTCTGTACCTTTGCACAGACCGATCATCAGGCAACCTAATGGGACGACTCACATGCAGACCTACATGAGTATGAAAATGTTTACAGGAGCAGGACATTTGGTCAGAATTTCTTAATGAACTAGTGGTATGGATACTCATCTGATATCATTATAAACTGAATGGGTAAAGCTCCTGCAAAAGATAAAGCATGCATCTGTTTAAAAGCTGTGGGTGCTCTTTGTTTCTGAATACCGTAGTTTAAGGTATCTCAAACCAGAAGTCCAGAATTAGAGGGTATATTTGAAATGTAGCTTTAATTTTTCTCTTGAAGCTTTAATCTGTACTTTAGACTTTGGATTACAGTCTATATTATTTTTGAAGCTTCATGATTAACCTTTAACTTTACTAAAACTCTTCAGCTATCGTGAGGGTTACTATCCTGTTACACATGACACTGTCCTTAGGCTGCTGATGGAACACATCTTGCCTAAATATCTCAGCAAGTGATAACCTTTGAAACAACTTCTGACAGGCTGTTACATCAAACTGTTTCATAGCTTCTCATGCTTTATTTCATTAAAAAAGTCTTCAAGCAAATAAGAATATATTCCTTTTTTTTAAATCTTACTTTACTTTAAAATGCTACACTTTTTTATTTAATCAAAACAGTCTTCAATACCTTTTAATTACTTAGGTTTTTTGTCTAAAGTTGAAGGTTTATTGGAAATAGCCAGTTTACTCCTTATCGCTTTTCTCATTGTTCAGTCATGATCAGAAACAAGATGTTCCTTAAGATATTTCATAATTTCATAAAATTCTATACTTCCTGTTTTTCCAACTGGTTTCAGTACTGTTCCCTTCATTCCACTGCTTATTTTGTCCCATTTCCCAAGTCTTACTATAACTCTGTGCTTGTTATATTGCTGTATGTTCTAGAGGCTATTTAGACATGAAGGGCTCTTGGCTTGTTATCCTAAAAAGCGTATCTTGTACACAGAAAATAATCTGCTTCTGAAGTTAACACTTAGCTTGCTACTTTTCCTTTCAGTGACAGTCATTGATATAAAGTATAACTGTGACAATTTTATTTGGTCATTGGCTTAATGCAAGTTATTTTGGGTTTTGACAGGTAAATAAAATCCTGCTGTTTTCTCATGACTTGCCAACACTGTTAAGATAGGAAGATGTATGTCTAAACATACTAAAACACAGATTCATAAGGCAGATGAAGTATGACCTAAAAAGTGTATTAAAGCAGTCATTCCTCTAGCTGCAGAACTAAGATACATTGCACTTAAAAGGAGCTTGTTGAGGGGAAAGTGTGGACATTCATTGCCATGCTGCTCAGCTAGCTTCTTCAAGAAGCTCCTTTGCTGCTAAAAATGTATTCATTATCTTCCCTCAAGAGTGAAAGTTACTTTCACAGAGCAGCTCCAGCCATATTAAAGCTGTCAGCTTTTGCTTTTATTTTTCATATTTCATCATGACTCTGTTACCACATTTGTTAAAGTGGAAAACTGAGAATCCAAACTGCAAAGTTTCTTTAAAATCCCAAATACTGTTCTTTACTGAACGTTGGTCTTGTATCACTTAACCCTCAGAAACACTTTGACCTGAAGAGAGACACAAAGCCATCAGAAATAGGAAGGATGCAGCCAAAATTTTTATTTTTCAGTACACTATACATACTTTTAATCCAGTTAAAAGTCACAGCAAAACACAGTCTTTGAGTGAAGACAATTAATTTTGACTCTTTCCATCTACATATGTCTCAGGTGTTACCTTTTCTAAATGCAAAATGATTAATTTAAAAGTATAACTTTCCCTTTTAAATGAAAATATATATTGTCCCAAACACAATTTCCTTACACTCTACTAAACACAGACAGGGATGGCTAGAGGCTACAGATCTTTAGGTTCTCCACTGATGCATAAACTAAACAAAAAAGACAACCTTACTTGTTTCAGAAAGCTTTATTAGAATAGGAATCTTTGAAGACAAACACAAAAGATTCTAATATGTTTAGATTTTATAATGTAAACAACTAATTTAATGCATCACTAGCAATATACAATAGTCGCCATCTTGCAACATGAATGCAAGTAAGAAACTGATGTAATCTGTGAGATATTTCAAAATAATTAATTTGAGAATAAAAGAAGAACTTTTATTGTGTAAACTCTCCCTGTTTGCCTTTTTTAAAAGGATCAGAAAACTGCAGCAGTTGGACCTTTGCTAAATGAAGGTAACAAGCAATCTTTTGAACTGGCCTCTAAATTAAGAACATGTAATTGCCTGAGAAAGGGTATTTGATCAAAAGGGTTTTAAGTGTTACTTATCAGGAGAGTTCCAAAAAACTCCACAAGATCCAGTTTACTTAAATGAGGGCCAAAAAACTTTCAAAGTTTTGCAAATTTTCTCAAAGTAGTTTGACATATCTAAATTGTGTATTTGCCAGTATGTCAGACTTCTTCTGGGCTACTATTTTTGTTTTGTAAGGGCAATTGGGTCTTTAAGTATTTTTGGGTCAAGCCAACATTTGATGCTACCTTTTCATTTCCTTAAATCCCTCTCAAACCCATATCTTCTTTCTTAATTATTTCACAGCTTAGAAAATTATAGTGAACATTCCTTTCTAATTTTTTTCTTTTCTATTATTTTCCCCACAAGCAGGGACAGATACATGGTGACAAAAAAGGTTCTACACACTGATCCCTGTTTATTTTTTATTTAATTTGAAAGAATAATCCTGTTTTCTGGCACACTCCAAAATCAAGCCCCAGGTCCTGCAGTATTATCTGCATTGATGAACTGAGGCACCCTGGGAAGTCCCACTCACATGAACAAAGCTTCATGTACGCCCAGCTGTCCCCTAAATGACTGAGAGTGTATTATTGTACCACTTCGCATAAATGACAATGGGGTATTGAATCAAATACGACAACATAAAAATCTCCTCAATTCATAATTTCATACAGCATGCTGTGCTAGAAAAAATTACCCCAATTATTCAAAACAATGTTAAAGTATGAAATATTTAGGGAGTAGTCTGAAATAGGACTAACTTGCTAAACAGCCTGACATACTGAAGTAATGGCTAAACAGGCTTTATATGATCTTACAAACCAGCTAAAATCTTTATGTTACTGGGATCAGCCTTGTAGCCAGTATCAGCAAAAGGTGTGCTCTTTGTGTGAATGGCTGAGACATGATGGGTACAGGGACCGCTCAGATCCCCACTGCTATCAGCATACAGAGAATTGAGCCTTAGACACTTGTCTTACTTTATCAAGCTCCCAGTATAAGACATTCAGCAACATTAGAGGTATAAACATATGCCAAGATGCCCTTTATGAATCCATGCCATGCAACCAAGTTTTAAAAACCCTGAAGCAAGTGTAAAGCTTTTTTATAGACAGCTGAAGACCTGAATGCTGAGGAAGGGAAGCTCTCATTTTGTCTGCAGGTTATGCTTAGAAAAATACACAAGGGAGGAAGAAGACGACTTTCTGGGTACTGCTGGGGAACAAAGTGACTCCAGCTGAACATGCCTTACTACCTTAAATGGCCTTTGGAGCCTGATCTAACAGTCCCTGCTTGGGGTCCATGTGGCAACTTCCAACCATGAGGAGTACATGGCCAGGAGGTTTGAACAATGCCGCCACCAGCTGGATATGTACCAGTGGCAAGGACGGGGCTGGCTGTAGACCAAGGTAAGCATATTCTTCCTGAAAAAAATATATATACATTGAAAAAAGTAGTTTTGTATTGGCTAAATCTGCTCCCAGGCTTGGGACAGGTATTCTATAATTTCAATTGTAAATAACTTCAGAAACTTTGAAGTTATCTGTTATAGTTTGCTTAGCTTTGGCCATTTGTAGTGAAAACCAAAGGGCAAGATTCACTTGATGGTCGATACTGGACTGTGGAAAATCATAGCTTAAGGCTCCTTGACTCCCAGGAGGATCCAAATCCTTCTTTTCACCTTTCAGAACAGCGGCCTAACTGCCATCTTGTGGGATATTGCAAATAAAGAACTCTCCCAAACTCTTCTGCTCATGCAGGTCTACTGAGCACACTGTTTAGTGAGTCAAAGAAGATGACTGCTCTGTGGTTATCACTCTGTGTTCCTGCGGCTGCCCAGCTGTGCTGCTCTGTAGCATGAGGAGTGTTCCTACAGAGGTTTCATGCTCCTGTGAGGATAGGCACAGAATAAAATTTACATCTCCTGCCCTTTGCGTGAGTGCGTGAACCAGTGAGCTTGTAGGTAAAATAATTCATCATCTTTCCCACCAGTTTTGTGAATCTCAGCCATTTTGCTAGTTTTGCTACAAATGCCCAAATACAAAATGAATTATTTTTTTTGGCTAGAAGCACTTTTTTCTTTATTTTGGACCAATTTGAACTGTTTTTTTGAGGGGATGAAGGATGAGAGAGAAGATTTTGGACTGTAAAATCAATTATTTGTACAGCCGTAAGGATCTGTGGAAAACTAGGTCTCACAGTCTCTCTAATGATGGGAAAGAGAAAGAAGAATATGAAGAAATACGTATAAAATTTAAAGTTTAACTTAAGAGTTCACTGTTTTGGTTTTGCTTGATACCTCCATTTTAGTGTTTATTATCTCAAGTCCTGGATCCTTGAGAGAGTGAACTACTTGGAAGCAGTCTTACATTTAGCATATGTGAAGGATCTTGCTGAAATGAAGCATTAGTATTGGAACACAGACGGTCTGTAAGGGCTATGAAATGGAGGACACAAGTACATATGGAGAGTCTGGGGATGCAGGAACTCCTGTATCAAGTGACAATATTACACATTTGATGCTTTGAAGAGAAGGTTTGTTGGTGATTCCTTCCTGTCTCAAACAGTGGGATGTTTTGACTCGATGATCTGAGAAACCCAGTGTGACTACAAAAACCTGTATGTGAAATGAGTTTGGGAGACAAGAGAGGAACTTGGATGCTATGTTAAATGAGTTATAGCAAAGAATATAACCACCTTTTTCCCTGAAGATGCCTGACATGTTCCATCAGGGCATCAATGGCAATCATGTGAAAAGGGAGAGTGAAATCATTTTCTCAGGTGCACAATTAGTGATCAAGCGAGGGTAAGTCTTCAGCTCTTTCTTCATGGGGTATTTAAAAAAACATCCGAGGAAGAAAGCAGGATGTTGTTGCACCATGGAAGTCTAGGAACTGAGTTTCATCTTAGTGCTCCTAAACATAGCTCCACAACCTCCTTATGATCAGCAGAGATCCAGACCTTTAATGTACCAATCTGTGTTACAGGTAGCACAGTTAAGAGAGTAACTCTAGAACTGAACTTTAAATTGGACAGGAACTTGCCACAATCTGCACTGAGCATGCATGCATGACTACTTTCATACTCTTCCCATTACTTGACAAAACTATTCCTTTGTTCCTCCAGTAATCCTACCTCTGCCCAGAATAGACGTGAGTTTGCCTACAACAGACTGAGAAAACTGCTTCAGCACTAAAAACATGGGCCAAACTACATACAGATGAGTGCGTTATGCAGACACAACACATGACAGGAGTTTGCTGTGGGAACGTGGTGCTGGAAGACAGTCCAAGTTTACAGAAGTGCTTAGACTAGCCCACCACCAGGGCTGGTTATATTGTTTAGACCTGTCTCAAAAAGAAGAAGGAAAAGTCATTTAAACTCTGAGCAGATAGTCAGGGGAAAATTGTACCAATTTGATGAAACTAAAGTGGTGACAGAGAGGAGTGCTCAGTTTTGTTGTCCCACTGTATTTCACAGTACATAAGCTTGGCTATTCCCCTGCAATTACTTACAAAACCGGACCTCCTTCATTTCCCTTTAAGTCTATTGTCGGAACATTTATTATGAGATCCTGGCTTCTTGAAATGAATCCTTGAAATGAAGGGATGTAGGATGTCAAATGTAGTTTCTACTTGCACTACGTAGATCCATGGGTTGTGTGATGATTATGCAAACAAAAAACTATGAAACTTTGTACTAGGTGAATGCATAATGCCAGCCATGTGATATTATTTCAAGAGAAGTGGAAAAATTAGGTGGCAAACACAATTTTGGCAAAAGCACAGTTCTTCAGATGCAACATGTGCAAATCATTATTTTGTCTTGTAGAAAGGTTAAGGAAATGTATTTTGAAATGGCAATTATATAATTAGTGTGTTAAGCAACTTCATTGAATGACAAGTGATTAAACACATATCAACAAACAGACATAGCATTACTTTGATTAGTGTGTGGAAAATGCCACCGAATAACTCTGGCAAGTACAGGGTGGGCAACAAAGTTGAGTGTACGTTTTGCTAATACCTTTCCTTGTCTAAAATGGAGGCACCTGCAAAAAAGGCAACTGGGTTTTGACCAAGAGTTTTAATTCATAAGGTTTGAAAGGCTTTACTGGTCCTAGAAATTAAAATGAGTGTAGCTATTAAAATGAAAATGCTGCCTGTCAGGGGTCAAGATGAAAAATCCAGATCCTTGTCGATCCCAACTGCAAGACAAGCTACTAGGGGGTTCTCCTTCCACTTCATTTTTGCCTCTATCTCTGTCACTAGTAGGTGTATGTCTATCCATTTTTAACTGTTGAGTAGGAGAAGAACCTACCTCTGTTGTATTCCTTCTGTTTTTTTCCTGCTAGGGAAAAAGCTGTTAGATTTCTTGATACTGCAAGTGGGCTGAATCTCTTGCTGCAGTGTGACAAGGCAGAAAGCTGACACTTTTAGCTTTTTCAAACTTCTCCAATACCTTTCCCTTTTAAGCTTCTTCCCTTCCCTAACAGCCACAGCAGCAAGAACATTCAAGATTTTTACATTTCACTGTTGGCCAGCTGAGCCTAAAGTAACAGCAAAACAAACCAAACCAGAAACAGATTGCAAACTAAGGATAGCGAATAGCTGGCCTGTGGTCCATGGAAGGTTGGCTCACTGTGTGTTGTTAATGCCTTTCTTTTCACTTCCACATGCTACACTGCAGTGAAAGCCTGCTAAGGTATTTTAATGCAAACAGCTACTAAGGGTGCCATTCCAAAACAGCTAAACTTCTCTAGGTCTGGGCTGCTACGATCCTGCTCTTCCTCCCTCCTTCCATGTGCATTCCTGTTCTCTTCTTTATGCCAGATCATGCTACTACACAGTGAACAGGTTTAAGGGTACTAAACAAGACAAACTTTTCTACAACAAAATCACTTCTATGAGCAAATCACTTTTCTGTACAGTTAATTTTTGCCTTATCCTCTTCAAGTAACATTTTACAAGGTGGGTAAGCTGATAGCTTGCTGCTGTGGAAGGGGATGGCTCCCCCTCCTCTATTCTTGGCTGGCAGTCCTGATGTCTCCCTTGTTTCAGCTCTGGTACTCATCTAATGGGACAAGTCAATGGGAAGGAACAATGAAGGTAGAGTCTCCCACCTTGAAAAAACTCAAAAGCTGCCTGGACACAGGCCTGGGCAGCCTGCTCTGGGTGGCCCTGCTTGAGCAGGGGGGTTGGACCAGACGACATCCAGAGGTACCTTCTCACCCCAACCATTCTGGGATTCTGTGAACCTCACCACTCTTGTGAAACTTCACCATTTTTTTTTCCCATTTCACCATTTTTTTTCCAACAGAGGAGGAAACAGTCCCCAAAACATACATGGTCCTTGTTTGTCATCACTTACATGCCAAGCATGTAAGATACCCAGAGACTGCAACAGTAGCATTTCACACCCTGCTGAGATTACTGTGTAAACAAACATGCCTACACAGAGAACTGAAAAATCCTATTCTGCATCTTCAGGGAGAGGCAGTCACATTGGGAAGCTACTCAGGAAGCTCTGAATGAGAACACTGAAAGGGTCTGGCAGGGAGATAGCTGTGCCCTGGTTTACATTCTGTTCCCATTTGGCAGTTAATTAGTAACTCACTTTTTGAAAATGAAAGATTACACATCCTGAACAAATACAAACGTTTGATCTCGGGCTCATCAAGGAAAACTTCAGCAGCTGCCAGGGAAAAGCAAATGTTCTGTCACGTACATCCAGGCTGAGATAATGCGAAACAGAAGATGAAGAATACGGAGAGAATGTACCAATGCTTCCACACACAGTCGTGGGGAGCACAGCAGATGAGGAAAAAGTACCAAATAGCAGACAACAACCTAGTGAGCCTAACTGAAACCTGATGGGATGACTCCTGACTGCAATGTCAACCTAAGAGGTGGAACTTTCCCGACACAACAAAAGAAGAGTGAAGCATGGTGCTATATATCAAAAGCAGTTTATATTTCTGTCCCACGTGAACTGTCTCTTTTGGAGCACCAGGCACTCAGCTGGGCCCATGCCTGACCCACCCTGAAGGTTACGGAGTTGTCAAGAAGGTAACAGCCAGCCAGATCACACCGGCAGGAGAAGGAGACCTAGCTGCGTGAGATGTTTTTACGAGATTAGGTAGGAGTCCTGATGCTGAAGGGGCTGTGATGGAATTGACAAACTTTGGGAAAACTGCTAGAAGATTCTTAATCAAACTAAACTTTTCTCATTTTATTGAAGAAGCCACCCCAAAGAAATGAGAACTGCTTTTACAGTAAATCAGGTAGAAATGAGCTGACAAGTGAAGCACATAACACCAGCCAAAAAAAGGAATACATGTATTTTTTAAATAAAATCTTAACACTTTATCATTTTTTGGCTATGTCCAGGACACAAACACTCACTGAAGTAAATCTGAATATCTAGAAAATACTAATTTTTCCCTAGAACAAAATTAGTTTTAAGCAGTAATTAATCCAGTGTCCCGTAAATAATCTTTTTTTCTGATGTGGAAAGGTATCTTAACAAAAAAAACAATCCCATTCAACTTTTTTTGGTTACAGCATTGGACAAATTTTCAGCCTCTGCATACTCACTGACTACACCATTAGTTGTTCGGGCTTTGTTTTTCTTACAGGTAAGTCAGTCAGTGATGCTGGCTGGCATAAATTCCCTAGATTCTGCCTCCCAAGCATGCTCTACAAACAATCTCAGACCATAACAAATACAAAGATTTGGACCTTCATATGTATTATGTGTTTGCTGTTACAAGGTAAAGTTCTTCTTAAACCTGAAGTTTCAATGCTCCAAGCACCTTCCCTCAAGCCTGTCACCCATCTCCAAGGTCTTTTGTCCCTAGAGAACTACTTCCACCTTTGCTGTATTCAAGTGACATCAGGAGCTTCTCTGGGCATCACCGCAATCCACTAAGACTGCCCAGAAATACCTGTTTGCAGGCTGACAGTGATGATTTGCTACATACCACATTTCAGTTTGCTTGTCACTGCTGTCTGTCAAGCTTTCCAGCAGCAATTTCTGAAACTGCTGAGCATGCCACCTTCCTTTCAGTACAGTGTCTCCCTGTTGCACTCTCTTATCATGTCTATCTCATCAGTAGCTCTTCCACTTCTACAATTTCTGCCCCTGCTTATTCTCTTTCCAGCTATTTATATACTTGAAAATAAAAGTGATAATATATAACATTATACAATTGATATGTGTCCTAGAAAATAAAAGTATTCTATTTTATGCATTGTAAAGTGTAGGAGAATTCTAAAAACATGGTCTAATATACATCACCAATATAATGGATGGGATTAAGAAAGCATGGACTAAAAATATGTGTAAGACATTCACTGTCAGCACTTTAACAGCACATCTTATTGGGACTATTGAGTGAAGTAAACAGCAGAAGACAGCAATAAATAAAATGGGCAGTATTGCCAGCTCCAAAACCCACACATACGTTAAAACCTCCAAAGTCATCAAAAACTATTAAAGTAATGAGACTTTAAGAAAATGCACTGGTCTTTGATCTGTCTCCTGAAATTTAAGTAGAGAACTGATCATGCCTTAATGAACATCAAGTTACTGGGGGTTAAAAACTCAGTTGTACAGGCAGAGTACTCCATGGCAAGCATTCAAAAATCTCAAAATGGGCCCAATCTGTTCTTCCTCATCACCAGGACTGACTTTAAAGTAATTTTATTAAAAAATGAATGTTCATACTTTCAATTTGCCTGCTGATCAGCCAGCCTTAAGAATGCACTCAAGGTGTTTTTTCCAGGGTTTTCTTCACAGCTATGACAACCACTGGGGTATGCTACCCCTGAAGCAGAGCTCTACAGTCACTTAGAGCTGAAGCATTCAGAAAAACAGTGATTATTACAAAGCCACTAAAGATGGTAACATTGCAAGCTTCCAAAATATACGTGCAAACATGGAAGCTGAGTTTGACACTGGCTTGTTCAAGACATAGCGGAAGTGTCAATTCTTAGATTGAAACTATGTGACAGGCCACCTTCTATGACACAGGCTGTCAAATTTAACCTAGCTACCATTACAGTGAGTCCAATAATTTGTGTTCAGTGAAGTACATCTCCAACAACTTTATGGTATTGACTAGAGTTCTTTAGGGGAAACAGAAATCTCTGTTTCCTTCAATAGTTTGCTCTGATAGCATTATATCTTCTAACTAAAAGTTCTTGGTATATCTGTGCTCAAGACTTGAAGGAGTTCTTCATATAACTCAGCTTGCTAAAGCTGAAAGATATTTGTTTGTATCAGTAACAAGCAATTCAGTATTCAATACTTTGAGAAGCTAAGCAGGGGGAACTCTAAGACTTTCAGACTAAGCAGTAGAGAAGATGTCTTTATTCATTTTGGTGGGGTTTTTGAGAACCCTCTTCCACTTAGCTCTAACTTCCTCTCTTTACCCCACTTCTGGGCCTTTAGACATCCAGTCCCCCTTTTCTCTGTACTTTCTTAGTTTTCTGCTCCATTCCACCAATTTTTGCTTATATACCCTCCTATCTTTGAATTTCTCCCTTTTCTGTCTCCCACTCCCCGTACCTTGAATTTTCTTAGTGATACAAACAGAACAACTACCTGGACTTCCTTTCTGTGACTTTATATCACCCACATTCAATTAATTCCTCAGCTTCACACTGTACACCTAACGTCCATCATAACCTCTGAGAATATGTTGTCTACAGTACCACAACAAGGTAAAAAATACCAGGATTCATTACCATTAAGGACAAACTCAAGTTTGCTTGTGAAAGCCACTAGAAAGTGGTGACCATTTTAACTAAAAGCTGCTTGTAGCTAAATTCTACTGAAAAAAACTAAGAATAGTGGCCATTAAGGAAAGAGAAATTTACAGTTACAGTCAGACACTGGGAAACAGAAAATAGAAAAATAAATCATTCAGGAAAAAAATATTCTAAAACATGTTAAATTTCTACTAAAGAGGTTAGCATACCTGAATGCAAAACCCAACAAAACATGTGGCAGGCTAGACTGCAGTGGTACTTTAGGAATGTTTCCCTTTTTTACTGTTTGCCAAAAGAAAAAATGAAAGACCAGCAATTGCTTCCAAAATACTGCTTCATGACCAAATGAGATATGCCTTGTCAATCAGACATTTGAAATACACACTAATTAGTGTACCAGAATGAAATGTTTATTTTAATCTGAAATTGCGCAAATGAAGTATGTGGGGAAAAAAATTAAACTCATTAAAATCACAAGCTAAACCAATCTAAAGAATGAAAACTCCCTACAGAGTATAGGAGAAGAGTAAGTGACATGAAAAACTGCTGTGTCAAGTCTTGGCATATTTGAAAAAGCAAGATAATATACTTATATAGGATTGTAACCATACTGGTATCTGCTGGGTAACAAATTCCCCACTGTATGTGTGTGGAGAGATATATTACAAGACAAGCCCAATCTAAAAGGTAGACTATAGTGCTGGAGATCCCATAGGGAACCTGGTTTTCTTCTTTTTTTTTTTTTTTTTCATTTCTCTTTCTTTTTTTGATCCAGGTGTGTGGTCAGCTGTGGTTCTTCTGCCACAATATAGTGACAAATCTGTTATACAGCTTTTTTATTAGATATTCTCACACAACAGATTCCACCACTTTCCCACAAACTATTCCAGAGTCTCATTCAGACACTTTTCCATTAAAAAAACCTAGAAATTATAGAATATATTTTAGAATGAACCTGAGAAAAATTATCTTCATAAGCACAGAAGTGGACAGATCTTGAAGTCAAACTATGTCAGGCCTCATAACTGACAAAACAACATGCCTCCATTGAAGTCACAGGCTTGCAGTTGACTAGTCCACCCTAACTACCATACAATACAAAAGAGATGATTTAAAAGTAACAGATTGCATAAGTTAAAGAAGAGTTTCTAGAATTTAAGTTTTATCGCATATGGCTATGTTGCACTTATTTCATTTGAAACATTAAAATGTGGATAATTCAGCTTAACAAAGGTGCAGCAGTTCTGTCTCCTACTTTTATAAGAACAATAACAGTATCAAATAAACCTGCTGTGAGGAAAATTGCAGAAAACCAAGCAAAATCATACCAATCACATAGGAACAGGAAAGAAAAGGGGATTTTTTTTTTCAGTTAATCCATTAAGAGCTCTAATTTTGTCATTAATTGATTAATTCCAGTGCCTGACAAATACTTGATGTGCTTTCTGTTTGTTTGCTAATGATTCATTTTTCTCTGTTTTTTTCAGGTGATGGCAAATAATGCTTCAATCCAGTCCTGCCACCCCCCTTATCAAACACAACCAGTCAATAGCATCCTTCTTCCACAGAAAGTGGAATTCCTTTGATATTTAGGAAGGGGATGAGCAGAAATTTGTGAATCCTGTCCAGTGTGTGGATCTATTTTGTGACCCACCGGTTGGCACTTGGCTTTTAGATGATTATTTTCTTTTGCTGTCAGCTCAGATGAAATATTTGCATGACTGATGTGGGTTCAGTAACGCAACAACCATGCCATCATGCAATGACAAAACATTTTTCTTTCCTTTTTAAGAACCCTGTGGAAAATTACATAACTAAAAGCAATGACGAACATTTTTTAAACTTCAAATTGAAGTAAGATTAGGAAATTCTAGCTACACAATGACCCAAGCAAATGTAATTCTACC
Source organism: Buteo buteo (assembly GCF_964188355.1). Taxonomy (NCBI): domain Eukaryota; kingdom Metazoa; phylum Chordata; class Aves; order Accipitriformes; family Accipitridae; genus Buteo; species Buteo buteo. Next base: position 43,631,215 of record NC_134173.1, read on the forward strand.
TATTTGTGCACATGCTAGGATACAACCTTTATCTATGTGATTTTATGCATTATTTTTTTTCCTCCCATTAGAATGTCCTGTTTGAAGCACTGGACGGGTACACTTGGGATCAAACTAATGCTGCACATAATCTGGAATTTCCTAATTTCTAGGTGCTTGACTTTGCAGGCTCAATAACACTTTTTCATTTAGATGTCTTAAATATATAATTATTCAGGTCGCTTAAATGTGCTTTTTGCTTACAAAGTCTTTTTTCTGTTTACATATCATACTGTAGCCTAAATAAATGCTAAGACAAAGGCCAAGCTGGCTGGTAGCCCAGAATGTAGTTGTTACCAAATTGACAGGGACCACCTTAAATTCATTGAAATGTCTAAATATTGTATTTGAGTTATAACTAAGGGCGATCTTTACTGAAAGAAAAACAGAGCAACTTTAGAACAGCATAAACAAGTTGCTGGATGAGATGAGAATTGAATGTCGAAGTATGGTCTGACTTACCACAGCTCTCCATTACTGTAAAACACCAAACACTTAAGGACAGGAAGTATCCTCATGTTACTATGTAAATAACTAATGGGCTTAGTTTATGTTAACAACTAACTCAGAAACTTCCAATGAAAAAAACCCACCAATCGAAAATGTGGCTAAGAGTGTCTGAAGCTTTTCCCCAAAAGTAACTAATTCTGATAATTCTTAACATGACTTTTCCTTTTTCCTTAGAGAATCTTTCATAGAGTCTGATAAAATGTACGGTAAATGTGAGCCCAGTACAATTTAAAGATGGCTTGCAAAGGCAAATAAAAATGGTACTTTTTCCAGTCTACTGAAGATCTGAAAGGTGCAAGGTTTGGTTTAAAGTTTTCTTCTACTTGTTTCCTTTTTGCTTTTAAAACTTTTGGAGTATCAAAGTCTTGTCTTGCTTTTATACGTAAGAGTGTTGGAGGACAAGATGACCAGAATTGAAGTCCCCCTCAGTTCCCATCTGAAGCAGCAGGGTGATGAGTGATTAACATTGAGATTTTTTTTTCCTCCTGGCTTTTCGCCAGAGGCTTGAATTAAACATTTTAAGAACAGCCAAACAAAATGGAAATTTTACATAGTCTGATTAAAAATCCCTTTCCCCTCTCAGATGCCAGTTCCTTGTGACAGATGATGGCTAGAGATGATGGCTTCATCTCCCTGCTTTCCCAGCTACCCGTAATCTTCTAGTAAAAATAGGATAGACAAGACCTGATACATACATAAAATCAAACAAAATCTTTGCAGAAACCTCACTTTAAAACCAAAGCAAGCTCTTCAGGCTTTCCTAATATGTCTTAAAAATATGTAAAAGGCAATATAGTTTTGTCTCCTTTTCAGGTCACTCTTAAGATCTAATCAGGATTTTACTATGGCAAGATAGGCAAATCCCAGTGACAAGAACATGCCATATGAAAAGCACAAGTTGTGTTGAAATTTAAAATTTACTAATACTGACATTCTGGCCTTACTAGATATTAATATAATTACAAGAGTGTGGGGTGAAGGTATTATACCTGGTCATGGCTGGCTTCAATGGAGCTTCCGATACCTTGGAAAGTCATCTGCACAGGAGACAGTGTCAAACAGGTCATACACTCTTTGCCATTTTGTCTATCACTGTAGTGTACCTATAACAGAATAACATACGTAATCTGCTAAACACCAGGTTTGTACAAGGGAGTCATGCTAAAATACTGTCCCTTTTCAACAAGTTTGTAAGAAGAATTCCAAACATTTACATTGAATTCATCTTTAATATAAAACAAAGAGTGTGTAAAATATTCTAGGTAGTCATATACTGAACTAGGGCCAAATTTTCTGTGATATGTCTGTTAGATAGTTTTTAAAGTGCTGTGTTCTTCAGTTTCTGAGACCTTTGAGACTGAATTCAAGATGCTGTATCTATACAATTATAAGAATCCAGTTTCAAGTTATAGTTTCCAGCCTAGGTGTCATTTTAACAGCATTTTGTAGCTTAGTTATGAAACATCCATGTAAATCATTATACCTCCAAAAACTTGGCAATAGTATTTTAAATTTTTTAATTGTAATTCCATTTCTACTACACTCCACTAACTCTTTTGACATAGCTAATGTTGTATATTTGAATTTGATTTTGTAATTAAATCAAAATGACAGATAAAATGGAGAAGAATTCACATTCTTCTTGAGATGTCTAGGATATCCTTTTCTAAGAGTAACCAATTCCCTACTGATGTCAAGATGTGAATGTTGAACCTGAATCTTGCATGAAATACAGAAGAAGATAGTGTTTCTACTTGAATTATTCTCCTTGTCTTCAGGTTCCTTTCAGACAGTTCTTAAATCCCCTAAAGAAAGGATGGATTTTGGTATGTTGAGACAAAATGAAATTAAATGTTGCCAGTGTTTCATTATTAAGAACAGGTTGCCACTCATGCTGAATTGTTGAAATATTACAGTTCTCTGCGTAGCTCCCAGCTTCTAGACAGGCAGATCGAGCACTTTGTTCTACAGGAGAGGTGGAATTTAGTTTATGGTGGTAATTTACATTGGCTATGTGACCCCTGTCAGAAATGGAAAGAGAGATCAGCTCTGCTGGAGACAGACCTTTTATGTTAGTATCTATTTACAGCTGTATAGCTCTCAGGCAAAAGTTACATGATAAAGCTTCATCTTGACATTTAGGCTACAATATTAAACTAATTAATTAATTAGTTAATTAAATTAATTTCTGAAGATGACTAGGAACCATATTAGAGTTATTCCTGTGGATATGATTTAGTGATGTATGATACTTAATTGTACACCGTGCATATTAAATCCCCTATGCCTAACTCTTCTTGCCACAGGTGCAAAGTGGGAATACGACAGCTGAAGCAAAACCAGTGCAAAACTGGCTGAGTGAGAGGAAAACCAAGTCAATGCTATATTTCAGAATTACTTTACTGACAACACATCAAAACAGTTTTGCTGTGGCCAAAAGTAAGATACAGAACGCAAAATTCTTGTACTGTGTATAGAAATATTGGTTTCACTCAGCCCTTCTTGAAGCTTTCTGGATTATCCCTGTCTCTCTTCCTCTCAACCCCCACAATATGTGCCTACTAAATTGCTTGTGGCTTTCTGCCAGAAAAGCCATACTACTTACTTAGAAATCACAAGAGGCCCCTTCACATATACAATGGTTTAACTTTGATTAATCAAAAGAGGTACAAAGGTATGAAATTTGGCTTGCAAATATAAACTGAAGTTCTTTAAATGTCACGGACTACTGTTATGACAAGGACTTATCAAGCTTCCACAACTGTGGTATCTGGTTGCAAGCTAGATATTCTGCTGAGTACGTGTTGTGGGAATGAGATGTGGAGAAATGGGGCAGAAAAGCTCAAGAGAATGATTCTGTACTGCAAATATGACATAGCAAAAGGGGCAAAATCTGGTGACTGACAAAAGTACATGTCTTAGAGCACATATGGAGAAATGGAAAAATGGCATTTTCTGAACTGCATAGCATGTTTGTAGGCTTATTTTTAATGATAATAATATGAATAAGGTTACACTTCACTAATGAAGCAAGGCTAACCAGCTGAAAGAACAGGAGATAACCAGAGGGAAAATTATTATTAGTATTACATGACACTATTATCTGCAGCAGCAGATTTGATCCATACCCCATTTAGAGTCCCATATTGAAATTGCAATAAATTCATAGTTTTGGTATCTTTCTAGGCTTAACTTTCCTGAAGGAATTTCATGATGCACTTTTGGCCACATCTGAATATATCAAGGCCATTACTTTGTAATTTCTTAGACAACAGTCCTCTAATTATCTCTTGCCCTGTTGAAGCTCTTCAGTTGAAGCAAAACCCCCACTTTTTATGTTACTGATATGAATAGTGATATAAAACCCAAAAGACTGGACTTTGAATGGGTGACAGAATAAAACTTTGTCCTTTCATCAAAACTCTCTAGTCTACAGATTTGTGCAGTCAGCAGAAACATTCAGATTTCTTCTATATTTGGCATGTGTATGTACAATTTCCTGGTAATCCTGTTTTGTTATTTATCAGTCCAGCTGCTACATTCTCAAACTCTCTATTTTATTTCTTTCTTCTTCAAATTTGATCTATGACCCAAAGTCTGGGGTTTTTTGTCAACCAAGTATTCTAGGTATTTACCTATTTGAGCAGAATGTCCAAAATAGGCACTTAGAAAGAAATCGTAGTAGTCAAATAGTTATGAAATAGTCTGAATAGCAGCAGATGCTTCTAGGTTTTCAGCCAGCAGTATGTTGCAAATATTTCAGTTTATATGTCCATGCTATTATGACTAAGTATGGGAGGAACTTGAACGTCTATAGAACTGGTTTAAGAATATCACATCATCTAAGGCAGGGGAACGTGAAGGCACAGCAAACACTTGGTTCAGTATCTGTGATCAAGGAGTGGTGACTGAAGGCTGGCCAAGTGCTCCAATGGTGATGACATGGCCATTATTGAGATTCACAATGACAATAATACTTTTCTAAGTTCCTCAGTGCTGTAAGAGTCAAGAGTGCTTAACTACAGTTCATGTCCACAATAACTCTGTTAGGCAGGTAAGGACACTTTGTGGACGGATTTTAAATGACTCATCCAAATTCACTTGGCACTGGCAGGAGTGAATGGCAGTGCTGGGACTATAACCCATCATTAAGGCCTCTGGCCTAACCACAACTGGTCATTTTCCCTTTCCAATTATGGAGGTAAAAATAAGAGAGGTATGAAAATAATTACTATCTATGTCCAGGACCTAATTTTCAGGCTTCAATTTTTTTGTAATTAAGGGACACTCACAAATTAGCTCAGTGAATTTTAAGGATTAAACAGCAATGAAATTTCACTTATTAAAATTCAGAGTGTTTTATTTGGATACCATATAAGCAGAGATTTTATAGAACAGCATTAGGATCTGGTTAGAAAATAATGGCAAGGATACAGATGTCTGTAGTAAGGGTTGTGCAAGTTTCTGAGTAAAATGCAAGACTCCAGCCTCTGACTATTATGAGTGATTTACATGTAATTCTCCTCCAAGGTATGTCTACACAGCACAAAGCAGTGCAACAAGAAGATCCTGGCAATAACTCTAAATAAGCCTGTTCATTTACTGGAAAAACCTTACAGCACTGCTAGCTTTTCTCCTGGGTAACTACATATGCGGAATACCTGAGATAAATCATGTATAACCAGCTCAGGAATCCCAAACACAGCCCTCCATTGTGCTGGGTGGGCCGGGCATGAAACCTCCGTGTGTAAAACAAAAAGTGCATCCTGGGCACCAAAATAATGAAATAAATTCTAGAAGTATTTTCTTCCACAAGTACGTGCCATGGATTTACTCATGCACATATGCTTTCATGTTCGATATTCGCATGAGATGCAACTGTATATCCTTTTCACAGATTGCTTCAGTCAGGAACAAGCTGCATGGTATGAGTATGTATGGAGGGGTGCTACTCACTGGTGTATGTATATAGAAATGTATGCAAAGGTCTGAAATCATTTGACAACTATGTTGAAGTTTGGCCCTTGTTTTTAATATTTTAAATTACTGAAGAGGTGCAAATATTTTGCTGGACATTTATAGCTTCACATAAAGGAAGATGTAAGATGAATGTTTACAATGTTACAACTGAATGTGGAATAGCATAGCCCAAATTCTCAACCTTATACGTTATTTTACAAAGGAAAAACTAAATTACACTGCACAAAACCACATAAGAAATTACGTCTAAGGTAACTTCTACCATAATGCTGCTCCAAAAGCAGGAAATTTCCCATTTCTTTCATATTTATACAAAGATTTCTCTTGAATCTTTATTATAATACCCTTTGCTATGTGCAAGTGTTCTGACAGAAACTGTAAAAATATTGCAGGATTTGTCTTGCAATAAGCTACTTTAACACAGTGGATCAATATGCAATTTCAGAAAATGACCATAGTTAATCTTCATAAATTATCCTGTAAATACAACGTCCCTAACTTCAGGAACAGGATAGTCTGCTGGTCTTCAGTGGGCACTTCTGAATTTGAACATCCACCCTTTTGCACGAACAAGGGCTATGGTTTACTGATTCGTAACTGAGGAAGGTGAGACCTGTTATATTACTACATAGTACTTAAGCTTAACTATAATATACTAAACTACTGTTAGAAACGAGCTAACTGTGCGTTAACAAGAGACTGAGAGGAGCAAAAATAAAGGCTACTATTTTCACACACTGCTGCTTAGATGTTCACAGTTTGAAACACAACTTTTGTCTGGCCAAACACTTTCTTTCTTGAACATTTAATAACTTAAAAAAAAAATTAATATGAATTACTAAAAGAAAGAAGTAATCTGTGACACTGGAGTTCATGTTACCAAACCAAAAACTACTCTGAGTCAAAGCATCAGCAGGAGTCTTAGAATGCTAGACAGAAATAAACTAGGTAATAAAATGCCATTATGTTCAGCAACACACAAATCTTCTGGATTGACAAGCCTGGATTATTTTGTTAGAACAAAGGATGGTATTCCTTTAAATCTGCCCCTTAAAGTGAAAGCACCCAATTTAGACCTGAATTTACAGAATGATTTCCAAGATTTTACATAGGTTGCTCTGGATTTACAGTGACAAGCAAACCAGAACGGGCTCAAAAATCCAATGTTAAGGTAGGAATTATGACTTGGACAAGTCTCATGAAACTTTTTTTTTTCCTTTAGCTTCCTGGTGAAATGATTGTCTTTTCCATATTGGTCTTGTATCTTCCTCTTCCTGTTGCTCATCTACTCTTAGTCATGTCATATACTAAAAAAAAAAAATTCAACAATCCTGTTTGTTTGAGCTCAGACTCTGTTTCATGCATATTTATTGGTGAAGAAATACTCCTGGCACGAAAATAAATTAAGTATACTTGCTCATTTCAACCATTTTCTCAAAGCCAATATTAGGAGCTTTCACAGTATTTTAAGTATTCTAGTACTTAAAAGCATGAAACCTTGTATCACCCGTAGAGCTTTCCTAACAAATAATAGATTAGTCTTTTAAGACATGGAACAACATGAGAGAGATTCTGAATTCCACTTTGCATTCTTACTACCTGCTTTACAATTCCATATATTTTATTTGCGAGAGTAGAATAGGAGTACAGTAAAAACAAAAAAATAAAATTTGGGAAAAAATCCCATTGTATGAACAAAGTCTTTTACAAAAAGTTGAAGCATAAACAAAAAAACCAAGACTGACATGAAAAAAACTGTCCTGGATGAAAAAATATGACATGCAATAAAAATAATTTCAAAAAATCAGAAAAAAAGCATTGAATCAAACTGTTTCCTGCAATGCTGGAGTTCCTTGATGTAGTGCGATTACTAAATATAGTATTTTACTAATCTCAGCAGGGAGCTGGCTAACTGCATGCCCGTCAGATGTTTTTAATGGTCACCCCCTGTGGAACAAATCTAAGGAGTGCATGAAAAACACCCACATTTAAAAAAGCCCCCTTGCTAGATCATTAAGGAAAGATAAAGGCCTGTACATTCGGATGTGATATATAACACAATCATTGTGTCAAGAAAACATATGTTTGATTAGCGCGCCTCAGGTTCATTAATCGCTGTGTCTGCTTCACAGCAGTGGGCAAAGTTTCCACCGTAGCTACTGCACAGAAGGGTATAGACGCTCGGTAGCTTAAAGACTGACAGTTCAGCAGTAAATCTTGAGCTATTCCAACATGCTCCCCTCTTACAGAGTTTGAATAGCAGCTGTATCACAGCCTTAAATCTTCATTAAAATACAGTCCTAGGGTTTAGACTAAGAAATAACCATTACTTTACCATAAACAGGTAACAACAAGGAGACCAAAGGCATTGTCACGGGTTACTGCCATAGTATTTTAAGTTCCTGACTATAGTAAGGCAGACACTTGACATCTATAAAAACATGTGAAGTACAAATAAGAGTGAAAAAACTCACTTGATACAGTTCCCAGAGAGAATATATGAAATATTTGCTAAATGCAAAACAAGTTTATCAACTGAGCCAAAGCAGCTTGTACGTCCTTTTTTTCATGCTATTTAGATATCCTCTGAATTCAGAGCTCCTGTTTCAGTGATGCAGGAGATCTGGAAAGTTTGGCTCAGTCAAGCAAGGGAGACCTGGGTCTATCCTACCTCTGGATGTGATAGTTGGTTCTAATTAAGAGAAAATTAGCTAACACTGCTGCTGTCGCAGGAGCGTACAGGTTTATCAGTACAGTAGGGTTCTTACTGTTTACCCTCTATCTGTTAAACCTTAACCCAGATATGTATTTATAAAGACAGTGCTCCTGTGGAGCACATGCAAAGCAAGTAACCATATTTTCAATGGCTGGCATTCAAGAGTGCAAAGAGACCTGTTTGTCTGATAGGGAAGCTGAAAGCAGGAGACGGGACATGGCTTTCTATAAAAAATCACACTTACATTGAAGAGCACCTTGCTACCCTGTTCACGTCCTCTATTCTATAACTAAGATATGTATTTTTTTGTAGACATAGTAGAGAGTAATTTACCTTCAGTGAGTTAAAACACTGAATACTATCTTCGCCCCCCAAAATGAGTAAGAAAACCATGATAAAAAATAATAAATTAATTATTCAGAAATTAGAATACTGCAAAGCACTACAAAATAATGTAAGCTATAGCTAACAAGTTTTTTGCGGAAACAACTTCTCTGCCTTTGATCCATTCATGTCAATACTGTATTTTCAAGAAGAGGAGTTGAAATTAATTTTATAATTCACAAGCAAAGGAAATATGAAAAACTGGCAACCCTGGGATCTCCTGTTTTCATCACATGGCCTAAAAAAAGAAGGGAGGTGAGGGAGTTTGTGTTCTGCTAATAAAGTACACAGAGGACGACCATGGTATGGAGCATTTGTGGAGGAGCCTGTGTCTCAGGTATCATCCTGAACAACTGACTAAAGGGAGAGAGGAACTTGGTTAGTTTTGAAAGAGAAAATAGTTCAGCTTTAAAAGTACTTTGTAGCAAAAGCATCAATGGAAATATGTTTTCATGTACACTCTTTCATTACAAAGGTTGTCACTGGAGTGAAGAGTGAAGCAAGCATTAAACATTCTCTGTTTACAAACTGCATGTGAAAGCCCCAATGCTGCATGAATGAAGAGGGAACAGGATCGCTGTGAAACCGCGAGTACAAAACCAGCTGCCTGAGTTTGCTGAAAAGTCTGATGCTGATACAGAAACTGGTTTTGTGCACTAACCTAGATATAGGGTAGTATGTGGAAAGAACCACCCTTCTTTAATTAAAACAAGAAACAATCATTTCACTTCTGAAAATTACCCTGCTTCATTGTGCTCCCAATTCTGAATGAGACTGAAGGAGACGACAGCCAAAAAAACCCCTGAAAGCCTTGGCCTCAGGTCATTCTGAGAGGCATAAACTGTAACTTGCCTCTTTTCTCCATCTTCACCTTTTCTTGTTGCTTCTCTTTTTAAGGGTTTTTGCTTGAGAGCCGAGTTCCCTTATTATAATTAAAGCTAAACCCCAGTCTACTATGAATTCACCATGGCACCTTCACATTTTTGCCAGCTGAAGCTTCCAGTCTTTCAAAGTTTTGGCTGTATTCCAAGCCAAGGTCCATAGCTAAGTTATCAAGTCACGTTAGGATTTACTCAGAAAGATTTTGGCAAGGAATGTGGCCCAGTACGTTTAGTGCTGGCTGCAGTATTTTGAGAGATCCCAACAGCTTTTAAACTTTCTCATACGTAACCCCCCTAAATCCTAAAATTGGTTATGAAAATATAATTCACATTTTTTCCATGGACCAAGTTACGTGCAGGGATATGTGGGAGGATTTTAATGGTTATTTGCAAGACACTGAGGAGAAAAGCTAAAATGTTACCAAGGTGACATCCACACCACACCTGGGGAGCCACACAATGCCATTAGCCAGTTATTCTCCATTTACCTTCTTTTCTTTTAAAAACTGAAACAAAAAAGAAGCACCTGGCTGTTTCTGGAGGCAAGAAGAGCAAAACTTCAGCAGCACTTGAATAAAGGGCTTTCTTCCTTGTAAGAGGAAGAGAGGTAACGATGGCCAGAATAGAAGAAAGCTAGTTTAGACAGATTTCTGGCCAGAAGCCAGGTAGTTGGAGACCTTGTGTTAGAAAATTTACTGCCCCTTGTAGCTAGATTTGCATTTGTTTTCCTAATTCTGTATACTTTTTAGTTAATTCAGAAACATTCTTCCTGCAGCAAATATTACCTCCTGCATTATGCTTTGTGAATGAATATGCTAGGTTTCCAAACCTGCATACATTTTCTTATGGAACCTGTTATTAGAATGATTGTTATAGTAATTTTTTTGAAGAATGACTACCACTATTTCCACTTCCTTTGAGGTCAAAAATGGGATAATATGGATAGATGGTCTACAGTCCACAGAAGTGTATCTGAAATAAATGGAAACTGATAAAACCACTCCTTGTAGCTCTACCCTAGGTCACTGCCGTCAGCTATGGCAATGTCTACCTTCCCTCTGAAGTTAGTTGATTAAAAAAAACCCCTATAAACCAGAATGCAATGAAGTTCAGGTACTCTGATTTTCACATGAAGCTCATTCTCTCAAGAACAATTCTTGCTATCAGCTTGTTCTGTTTTATCTCCCTCTATTTCACATTCCTAACATGTTTTCTTACTTTTGGCTAGTCATGTATAAATTAGGGTTTGGAGATGTTGAAGCCCTTTCCTACAGAACATAGCCATTCAATGTCAAGTGGATTTTCAGTGTAGCAGGACACCTGCAAGTTTCTGAGAGCCAAGCAAGGACTCTCAATAAACAGGCAGCCTGCTGTTGTGCAAATCAGAGATGCCACTAAAATTATCAATAAAATCCTGACTGACCTGCTGCCTTTCCTTGGAGGAAACTTCTTTCCCGGTCAATACAACAAAAATAGTAGTTTTCTTGAATAAATGGGGAAGTTTTGTAGCAAACAACCTGATAAAGGTGTAAGTTTTCTTCAGAGCACAATGACTGTAAGTTCACATAGATAAAAGAAGATCTCCCATTTCCTGACTTCTGCCCAGTGGCACACAACTGTAAAGATGCCAGTGAATCATAAAAAGCTGTACTAGTTTTGACTGGGGTGGAGATAATTTTCTTTGTAGTAGCTTGTATAGTACAATGTTTTGGCTTTGTGACCAAACCAGTGTGGATAACACACTGTTTTAGCTATAGCTGAGCAGCGCTTCCACAGAGTCAAGGTCTTTTCTGCTTCTCACCCCACCCCACCAGTGAGTAGCTGGGGGGGCACAAGGAGTTGGGAGGGGACACAGCTGGGACAGCTGACCCCAACTGACCCAAGGGATATTCCAGACCATATGACATCATGCTCAGCATATACAGCTGGGGGGAGAAGAAGGAGGGTGGGGGTCGTTCGGGGTGATGGTGTTTCTCTTCCCAAGTCACAGTTACACGTGACGGAGCCCTGCTTTCCTGGAGATGGCTGAACACCTGCCTGCCCATGGGAAGTGGTGAATGAATTCCTTGTTTTGCTTCGCTTGCGTGTGTGGCTTTTGCTTTACCTATTAAACTGTCTTTATCTCAACCCATGAGTTTTCTCACTTTTACCCTCCTGATTCTCTCCCCCATCCCACTGGAGGTCAGTGAGTGAGCGACTGCGTGGGGCTGAGCTGTCCACCGGGTTTAACCCATAACAGTCCCTTCTGGCACCCAATCTGGGGCATGAGGGGTTTGAGATAAAAACAGATTTGATGAAAGTATGCTAGACCAAATTTATAGTTGTTCAGCTACTAATTGGCAGGCTCCTGTGCTTGCCATGGGGCTTGCTTGCTTCACTGTAGATTAGAGTCTAGTGCTTGTTAGTGGCTGTTTTTTGCTTCTTCTGTTTCCTATTCTCCTTACCATCCTATTCTGCTCTGCCTGGGAACTTACTGATAACAGTAATGGGCTGGCAGACGGGCAGGGAACTGCTGTTCCTGTGGTGCTGTACTGGACAGGCTGGAACCCAAGTCCAGGGGACTGTGACTGTGGATAAGTGCATGCTGGAGCAGGCACATCCAGAAGTGTATGGGGCCCTGGAGTGAGTAGTCCATGCCAGAGCAGGTACTCCCCAGAAGGGACTGTGGCCTATGGCTAAAGTCATGCTGGAGCAGGTACATCCTTAAGGGATGGGGGCCCATGGACAAGCCCACACCGGAGCACATACACCCCAAAGGGACCAGGGGCCTGTGGATAAGCCCATGCTGGAGAAGGGGCAAGGGGAGGAGTTTGTTGCAATGTTAAACCCTATAGCCTAGTCCAACAGGACAAGGGGTGAAGACTGTAATGGATGTAGTTTTAAATTGTTGTAACCAAGGGTTTGAGTTGCATGTTACAGGAATTACTATAGCAGGTACCATCTGAACCAACAGAGGACAAGCCTCACAAGAAGACGTGAAAGTGCAGCAGTGATGCAACCTGAGCTGACTTTGGTGCCCAATAATGCCACACAATACACCACTTCTCCTGTCCTGAGTGTCCACCATAACAGATGGAGTAAACATGGACTGAATGGACTCAATGGACATTTTGTGGACTTTTTAAAGTGGTGACCCATAGACTAAGGGAATGATATCTGTGTATATATCAAAAGATGGGAAGCGCTGGGGGGGGGGGGTGGTGGTGGTAAATGAAGATCTATTGAATAGTGTGGGTCCTGAGCATGACGTAAATGGTATGGAAGAAGGGTTGGAGGTTATACTAGTTTTGACTGGGATGGAGCTGATTCACAGAAGCTTGTATAGTGCTAAGTTTTGGCTTTGTGACCAAAACAGCACTGATAACACACCGATGTTTTAGCTATTGCTCAGCAGTGCTTGCACAGCATCAAGGCCTTTTCTGCTTCTCACACTGCCCTGCCAGCAAGGAGGCTGGGGGGGCACAAGAAGTTGGGAGGGGACACAGCCGGGACAGCTGACCCCAACTGACCCAAGGGATATCCCACACCTATGACATCCTGCTTGGCAATAAAAGCTAGGGAAAGAAAGAGGAAGGGGGTACACTCGGCGTTATGACATCTGTGTTCCCAAGTAACCACTACATGTGATGGAGCCCTGCTTTCCTGGACATGGCTGAACACCTGCCTGCCAATGGAAAGCAGTGAATTAATTCCTTGTTTTGCTTTGCTTGCACACACAGCTTTTGTCTTTATCTCAACCCATGAGTTTTCTCACTCATGCCTTTCTGATTCTTTCCCTCATCCCACTGCAGGGGAGTCAGCAAGCAGCTGTGTGGGGCTTAAGCTGCCCACCAGGGTTAACCCACAACAAAAGTCTATAGTAATTTGAACATCAGGCAATAGTTTGGTAACTGGTGAAAGTGCAAACTTCACATTAGAAAAAAAAAAAAAAAGTACCCAGAAGAGACAGAAACTGAGATAATGAGGATTTTGTCAACTATTTCTATAGGTGTTTAAACTCCCTGTGGGTAAGAGACAAACATTGCTGCTGAGATTATTGTACTGGTCATTGAGCATGGCATAGTACAAACACACTGGAAGATAATAAATACCCTTCTGCAAAGGCTCAGATTTCAATACTTTCAGTGATGACAGAGCACAACATCATTCCACACATCATTTTACAGAAACCGATCTGACCAATAAGCAGGTACAGTGCTAGTGAACTTGACTAAAACCCAAGGCACTGGGACAGGAACCAAAAGCCCGATTCCACAGCTTGTTTTGCAGAAGCTGGTATTGATAATACACAGCAGCACAGTCACTCTCGAGCTACTTCAAGGGGTTTCATGACTACTTATTTTTAAATATAAATGTCATTAATTCCCACCACCTTTTGAGTGTTAAAATTAAGGCAAATCAGCTGATCACAGTTACCTCTGGGCCTGACTGTACACTACTATTTTAGAAAAATTTCACTAATATTTGCAGTCTGGGCAATTCTGCTAGGAAAGAAGTCTCCGATGCCTTGGGGGGGGGGGGGGGGTGTTAGATGCAGTTATATACATAGAATTATAGGGGGGGTTGATGACAAATGTGGATGAAGCAATATTTGCTTTAACAGCCTTATTTCAAAAGTATTCACTAACATTATATTACAAACATCTTCATTTTTTAATATTCTAATTTTCCTGATTTTTGGAGATAAGATCTTCTTCAAGAAAGCGTTTATATAAAAACAGTTTGTTGACATAGCCTTCAAATCCGTTTTACATTAATGATGCCAGGAAGCCTGATGTTATAATTTCAAAAGCTTCCTTTAATTATTGTTTGGTTTTTCTAATTTGAATGAGTGATGAGACTTTTGTACTCCCCAGAACTAGCCCATTTGCTGGGGTTCCAGTCCCAAGGTGACAGTGGCCACAAACCTTTCTGCAGCTGACACGGTCAAGCACAGAACAGTATCATCTGGGTTTACATTCTAGTTTTTAGCACTTGCTACACTCTCCCTCATTGGCTTTTGCTGGAGACTTGCTAAAACATAACTTTTGATTCATTCCTCTGCAGGGAACTTTGAAAATAGACTCTCTCTGACAACTAATACTATAATTACAACTATATTCATTATAATAGATTCAGTACATAGAACCCTTCCCCGCAAAACACAGTAAAACTTTACTTTTTTTTTCTCAAAAGTGATTTGGGGGAATCTGACGAAAATCACATCAGCCATTCATGACTCATAAAAGATGGTTTGGTTTTTGTTCAGTTTACCACGGCTCAGCTCCATTTCACCCCTAAATAAATTATCACTTGAACAAAATCACCACAAAACGATTAAACTTCTAACTAAAACTTTTGTAGTGTAGGCTCAGTAGATAACTACAGAGGAAGAATGAAGGTGAATGACATAGTGGAGGGCCACTTTATGCAAAGCAGTGACCCATAAGAAAGGCTGAAAGAAGCAAAGGGAAGTTGCTGCTTTCTATCCTGAAAGAGGAACGGAAGTGAAAACAACAACAACAAAAAGCTTGTCTGTTGTAAAAACTGAGACAGGACATTTGAGATGGGAAGGTAGTCCATAGCCCATCGGAGACCCAGAGACAGGAAATGCCTACTGATTTTCTGGGAAGCCATGGAAGCTTCACTTTAACATGCTGCTTCAAAGGCCTTTATTGAAGCTTTCACCTCCATCACAGCATTCTTGGTTAGTGTGTTTTCATTTCTGCCCATTGGCCTCCTCAGCAGGAAGATTCTGCTTAGAATGAGATGCGATACCAAGCTTTTCTCAGAATGCTTTCACCTTATTTCTACTCACCGGAACAATAAAGAAAGTCTCATAATTTCCTTTACTGTAGCTATTTGAATCTGGAGTCAATGGGGAATGCTTGGGGGGTTTTCCCTTTTTTTTTTTCCCCTAACCTTGCAATCTGTACCAATGAATTCTTTCAATTTTCAAAGCTAGTTCAGAGATATGTGCTCTTCAAGAGCTCAAGATACTGGCAAATGTCTTGCTGTAGCCTACTCCTTCTTATTTACCAGGGCTTTTTTTGTGAATGTGACAAGTTTACGGAAAATTTCGAAGCGCAGTCCTGTTACCCAAATCCACAACTGGTGTGTCAATCTGTTGCCTTCAGAGATACAACCTGTACAAGTAAACAATCTGGCCTTAGTTTTCCAGTCCTAAGTTATACTGAAGATCATAAAAAAGAAATATCCTGATGTGCTGGCAAAGACCAATGAAACTTCAATTGAAGAAAATCCACTTGCTGTGGGAAGAGAAAAAGATAGACTGAAAAGGGATAAGATGTTGCTTTTTCTGAGGTAAAAAACAGCTTCAGAGGTGAGAAAGAAGGAGAGAAATAGCTAATGACAAGAATCCCAGGGAGCTCTTGCAAATTAAGTATGCATATTTTGCTGGGTCATGTAATGAACAAGAACTAACAAAAGAAAAGCTGCTTCCATCTAGTGAAGTCTAATGAATTTTAATTTAACTAAGTAAGCAACATTTCTTAATTGTGACCTGCTTTGGAAAAGAACTTTTGAATTGAAATGGTTATTTCAGCCATCATCAATGAGTCAGAATACTTGGACACAAAAGGTTAATGAAGGAACATAAAGGCAACTGCATCAAATTTCAAGATATGAAAGTTGTGATGTGATGATAATAATTTATACCTCAATTATTTCCTTCAGGCTTAACCCTGAATCCCTCGTTCATTCCTTTTGTATTAAAAGTTCCCACTGAACTCAAATCTGATTTTCATGACTGTGTCTAGATCTGCTTGAGAAAGAGTTTCAGGCCCAAACTCTTCATTATTAAAAAGACCAGGAACTATTTAACTGTGAGGAACACTGTCAACAAGTTCTGACAGTGAATTTGATATTATAGAATCATAGAATCTTAGAATGGTTTGGGTTGGAAGACACCTTAAAGATCATCTAGTTCCAAGCCCCTGCCATGGGCAGGGACACCTTCCACTAGACCAAGTTGCTCAAAGCCCCATCCAACCTGGCCTTGAACACTTCCAGGGATGGGCCAGACACAACCTCTCTGGGCAACCTGTTCCCGTGCCTCACCACCCTCACAGTAAAGAACTTCCTTACATCTAATCTAAATCTACCCCCTTTCAGTTTAAAGCCATTACCCCTTGTCCTATCACTGCATGCCCTTGTAAAAAGTCCCTCCCTGGCTTTCTTGTAGGCCCCTTTAGGTACAGGAAGGCTGCTATAAGGTCTCCCTGGGGCCTTCTCTTCTCCAGGCTGAACAACCCCAACTCTCTCAGCCTGTCTTCATAGGAGACATGCTCCAGCCTCCTGATTATCTTTGTGGCTCTCCTCTGGACCCACCTGAGCAAGTCCGTGTCCTTCTTATGTTGGGAGCCCCAGAGCTGAACGCAGTACTCTGGGTAGGGTCTCATGAGAGCAGAACAGAGGAAGAGAACCACCTCCCTCAACCTGCTGGTCATGCTTCTTCTGATGCAGCCCAGGATACGGTTGGCTTTCTGGGCTGCGAGCACCCATTGCTAGCTCATAACTCAGTTTTTCATCCACTAATACCCCCAAGTCCTTCTCCGCAGGGCTGTTCTTAATCCACTCATTGCCCAGCCTGTATTTGTGCTTGGGATTGCCCCAACCTATGTGCAGGACCTTGCACTTGGCCTTGTTGATCTTCATGAGGTTCACATGGGCTATTATTGGTCAAAGAGAAAGAGATCTTGGGTAAAAACAGGATTTGGATTCACAAACCTTCGCAAATTCAGGCAGGACAGATGTGAAGGTCATCCACCGTCCTTCACTTGGGAAGCCAGGCACCAGTTCGGTGGTGCTGCACTCGTTAGCAGCCACAGCTAAATCTGAGAGAGACCAGGAAACGGTCACAGCACGGCCTAAGCTACGACTGATGGCTGTTTCACATACTACGCCAAGTCTGAAGAAGCCAGACTTGCCCCTTTTTGCTCTTCCTGTCAGCGACTACATCCTTCAGCAAAAGCGGTGAGAAGACACCGAGGAAAGTACAATTATCACTCACACCAGAATGACAACCCACAGCACGTGAGGACATGTCTGCATCAGACAACACAGTACAGGGCAGAAGTCTCAAAGGTATGACTGACTTCAGGCAATGAGTTCACAGTGTGGGGCAACAGCCCAAATTTGCAAAACACCGTGTAGGGTGCCCAGGCTTACAAGTGAACCAGAAGTCAGGTACCTAATCTGCACAGATGTTTATGAAAATCCCAAGAAGCATCCACCTTTTTAGATGATTTTACACCTCTAAATTACTTGCTATTAGCATCCATAGTGCATGTGGCAAATTTGAAAATGTTTTTTAGGTGCTTTTTGAAGTTTGACCTGCTCCAAGAAATTTGCAATTACATTCTTTCCTTGAAATTCACTGAGGGTTGAATTTCCCTGAAATTTTCCTCACATATGTATCTCAGTAGTGAGATCCAAGCACTCCTAGACTGATTTCCAAATCCAACCTCCAACAAAGCAAAATGAGTGTTTGTTTTGTTTAAAGCCACTATAGGGAAGGGTTTGAGCTCAGTGTCAACCCTCGTACAAAGTGTGGAAATTTAGTTTAGGCCCACCTCTGCCGACAACTCAAAACCATAAGCTAAAATGTATGTGCCACAAGTAAACTTGACTCGAGAGTGTCCAGCAGAACTTCTCCTGTGCGTGCAGTCACTCAGAAACGTATGCCTTTGCTACTGGTTGGGGAAATGAGAAACATCTGGAAATGCCCCAAAACATTGAAATCCATCAATGTATAAAATGGAACAGTTAAGCACTGAACAAATGTAGAGGAGGGGAAAAAAAGATATAAATTGTGTAACCATTGCAATCAAAGGAATACATCACATAGAAACTATATCCTGTGCGAGGTTTTATTATGTAGTCACTACAGAGAAAAAGTTAAGATTGCTAAGTCCTGCCAATGCAGCAAGCCAAGTATGGCTGCAGCCGTGCACCAAGACTGACTGTGGGCACTCAGTCATGGCTTTTTTAAGTTTTATGATCTTTGCTTCATGGAAACTCCCAGGGGAATTTCCTACTGGACTACCTGCAATTTGTATTTTGCCTCAGCAAAAACTGGAGGCTCATGTTATTCACATGTAAACAGCTTCTCTAAATGTTTCCATTTAAACAAACTCTCTGAATAATTTACTGCACTTAAACGGTCAGCAGAAATAACTGTAACTTTCCTAATCTAGTTACAAAACAATGACCAAAATACCACAGTCACTTAAAAATAACAATTTTACCAAAGCTGAATTTTCCTTTAAACAATCTCTGGGCAAAGTCTGCAAAAGAATTAACCGGTAGATCGTATTCATAAATACGAAGCAAGCACTAAAAATGCTTTATTCAGAGTTTGTAAAGGCTTGCTTTAAGTATTTGTGTTTAATTATTGCTGGTAATTTGAAGCCTGAGCCTTGAAAGTATCCAAGCTAAACACCTGTTTTCCAGTGACAATGAGCTACTGCTTATCAATTACAAGTATCTTTAGAATAAGTCATAAACCATAAAAATGTAATTTTTTAGTACTTTTTCCATAGATTGGTCCCAATAACTCTTAATATTAAAGGCTTACAATAGAACATGGCTGAGATCATATACAAACAGTTCAGAAGAATTTAAATTAAGTAACCACATTTTAAAGATGTCCCCTGCAGCTAAAGAAGTTAAAAAACCCCATTCAAATAAGAAAATAACATTTTTTTACATTTACAAATGAAACATCATATGAGTATTTATTGATTTTTTTAAAAATTCAAAAATACATTGTAACAGAACAGAATGTATACGTTCTTCAATGAAAGACAAAACTATGGTTATCATCCGGACCAGAATACAAATACATGCTACAATTTAAAATCATTTTGGGTCATTCAGGAAACATGAAACAAGCTAGCTGTTTGCAAATGCAGTAGTTTTCTGCTTAGTAAATATGCCTGAGAAAGTTAACCGGTAAAGAAATCGGCTTTTAAACTCTTAAACACAAAGAGCTTTCTAGGCTGAAATGGTGAAGAGACCTGTGATATGCACCTGACAGGCCACTGAGCCATTTCCCACAGAGATTCTGTTCACTGCTCCACCTCAGATCAGCCACCCAGCAGTGGCAGAGTTTCACGTCAATACCAGGTTTATTCAAGCGAGGTGTTAAAAAGCATGCTAAGATGATGTAAAACCATCAGTGACATACCCAGCAGATTGATGTTAATAATCGAGATTCTCTACCAAACTGCTTGGTTTGTATCAGGGCCAAGTAAAAAGTAGTAGTCTAGTTTACGGATGAAACGGATTATATTTTTTGGCTCAAGGTAAGACCCTTTAAAAACAATTTCTACATAAGCATCTAGAATCAAAACATGAAAAAAACAGGAAAAACACAACTAATCATTTTACAGTAACCACATACTGTAGGCAAGTAGGAATCAAAACAGTAACATAAATTGTGCATCGGTTCTATGAAAATAAAGTGTTACTAGTAGACACAAGCAATCTGACAAGATGTGAAAGTGAGCAGTGAAAACTTCATGGATTGAATTTCTTTTCATCAGAATTCATCTGTTTCTACTGCAGGCAGGTAACAAATGGAACTCAGGAAAACTGAATTCCTATTAGCAGCTTAACTCTACTACAGTGAGACTTAGGCTTTTACCGTTTCTTGCATTAAGAGACATCCAAACTAATGAATCAAAAATGACATTTTAAAAATAAAGACCAAAAGAAAGCTGAACGTACACTTTAGACAGAAACAGCGTTAGGTCAAATCCACAACTGGTGATATCTGATGTATGCAAATGTAATTTAACTATGCTGCTTATGCCAACAGAACATCTGACACTATTTCTTGAGTGCTAGCAGCCTCCTTCACTTCCAACAACTGCATACTTGGTAAATTACATGGGCTGCGACGAAAAAAATCATTATCAGGCATGCAAAAGTTCTAAAAGAAACCTCCCATTTCCAGAATTTGGTTACATGATCAAATTACATATGCTAGAACATACGAAACCAACTTTTCAAATGAAACAAATTCACAACTCTGAAAAGGAAAAAATGAAACCAAAACAAAAACCTATGACAGGAAAAACAATATTTCTACATAGCTGGTCCTATTCCCCAATGGTGCAACAGAGTAAAATGAGCTACTACCCATATACACGTGTAATTTTGCATGTAATGGTGATTGGGAAGAGGCTTCCTTTTCCCTTCTTCCACACTGCAGAAAAGACTGGATGTACTACAGAGGCTGCTACTGTCCCATGAAATGTAGGGTACTTGCCATTGCTGGATACAGGTTATCAGTGCTGAAGGACTCATGCGCTGACCCAGCATGGTTCATCTTACATTCTCTAGTATTGACTGTGATGTCATAAACATTCTGCATTGCTCTGGCACCAGGTCTGCTCCTAGGCTGCACCTTCTGATCAAAACGTTCTACAGGTTACAACTAAGAGGTGCAGGGGGGGAAGCTGGCTTTAACGACCTAGCCCAGAAGACAAATGCAAAGTTAAGGTGGTGCGTCAGTACCTTCTGGATCAGTTGAAGAGAGAAACCAACGCCAGAGCAGTATGTAAAGCTTCTAATGCCAAGAGGTGAAGACTCTCAAAGAAGTGCAAGTAAAAAGCATAATTTAAGCCTGTAATTATTTAAGGAGAATAAACAAAGAAGAGAAAGATGGCCTGCAGTAAGGTGAATGGAAGGAAGGAACAAAAGAGAGAAGGAGGGACATGTATATTGGTGCAGGGTTGTATCTCCTGGACCCAGAAACTGCCTTGGACACCAGCTAATTTTACAAGATAAGTTACATGCATGCCCACATTCAAGAGGGCAAGAGTGAAACCTTGATGGCAATGCTATGATTCTGGCTGAAGAGCTTCATTTTCCCCCTCCCATACCTGAAAGCCTTGAATCCTTGCCAAATACTCCAGCTGTTTTGAAGGCTGCACTGCAGAACAGGGGGAAGCAGGAGATATTCCTTTTAGACCTATGGCTTCGGCAGTTGGGGACGTTCCATTCATGAGAAGTTCCCTGGCAATCGTAGCTGTGCTATTTGTTGTAGGAGATATGCTGAAGAAAGAGCTAGAAGTCTGGCTCATTTCTTTGGACGACAAATAGCTTACAGTGGTACCAGGGGCTGATTTGTTGCGGCTTGCTTCCATCTCTTGATAAACATCAGGAGAGAGATGGAGTATTCCCTTTGGCGCTGAAAATAAAAACAAAGATCATTCTCATTACTCAAAAATGGGTTTGACGTGTAGACAATTTTAATTAACGTATTTTGCAGTGGAAAGCAAAGTAAGCATTTAGAAGCCATATCTTTTTTTCCACAGTAATTGTAAATGAAATTGCATAATTTATTTAGAAACAAAGCAGATCTGAAGTGTCCCTCTTCTTCCTCTTCCCCTACTCTTTTTAAGAAGGCACAAACCTGGACTTGCGGCTAGCACAGAATACACAACATGAACAAATAAGGTTTGGAGATCTACAAACCGCAAGGAACAGCTGCTACTTCAAAATAGTAGCACAATCATTATTTCACTACAATCCTCTGCCTCCTACCTGGTACAATAATTTAGGCTGTTATTTCACAAATAACTTAAATGAGCCTATGTCAGCACTTGTTGCCACTAGAAGTAGTTCTTTCCTCTCCTACCTACACCTGCTGTTTGTACTCTCCAGCTGCACTATTGCTTGTCCCAGCACCAGCACCTGTAGGACCATGCAGTGATGCTCATGAGAATGAGCTGTTGGAGGCAAAAGAAGGGCAGGATGGCTTCTTGTGGTAGCAGCACTGCCTCAAGTGCTGGCTTAAAGTGTTCGCTGAATTACAATGGCAGCCTGTGTTTAAATAACCTTAAATTGCCCTGCAGCCACATCGTTACTGTGATAACGACTCTTATGTGACTGACTGCTCTTCAATGAAGAGGAATTTATTATTTATTTATTTAGCTGCCTATATGGCATCCTATAGTTTGCAAATAGCTACTTGCCTTGGACAACATTTATACTGAACAAGGAAAGCATGTGTCATCATTAATATCAATAGGAGTTAGGGTAAACGCTAAAAAGATCTAAATTTATTCATGTGAATTACTTTTAAATATTTCCAGTGACATGTAAATTAGGGATAATTTGTTTACATTTCAATTTTTTTAATAAATTTTTAGAAAACATCTCAGCCCTAAACCTGCTTAAAACCAGGAGTACATACTTGATCAATTTTGCTGATATTCCTGTGCGTGGAAATGTGCAGAATTAAGGTTGAAGTTTGCTAGTTTTCATATACAATGAAGCATTTGTTGGAAACATGAGTACCCAGTTTGCTGATATAAGAGGAAAAGCTCTTTCTTATTATTAATAAATTGAAAAATGACGTTGAAATGTGTAATTTCATATTAATAGCATATTTTAATCTTCTAGCATATATCTGAAAATAACATGGGTGAACCTGAGCCATATGGCATTTCATTCTAGGATTGATAACCCTGTTTGTTAACTGATTTAGTAATCCCAAGAGAAATCAAAGGGTTCAATGCTTAATTCATTCACAGTACATATTAAATTCATCTCATAATGTAGAATAAATTCAAAGAAGAGAAGAAAATTAATTTCCAGTTACCTAGAAAGAATTCCTCTAATCCTAATAGTATTTTAAATAAAATGTCTACCACAAGGAGAACACTCAAAAAATATTATCAGTAATTAATATCCTCATTTTCAAGTACATGGTGAAAATTGAACTTCTCACTGCTGACTCAGCAAAGTGCTTACAGGTGAATCTTTTAATTGATTTACTCACACATTTGGCTTTTAAATTAATATTGCTTTCAGAAAACTGGAACATCAGCATATACCATTCACAAAGAAGTATCTGTTATTCACCTGATTGCTCTCCCCACCTACCTTCCTGGGGCTGGGGAGCCTGGTTGGACTCTAAAGGTGTTTTACCCAGTCTTACAACTGGCTCCAAAGCCAGTGGACCCTGTGCTGAACTCTAGAGCTAAGCACAAATTCAAGACAATGCTACTGGGAAGGATGGAGGACAGGGTCCCTAAAATTTCTTTTTCTCCATTTGGGACAATTTAGAATATAACCTTATAGATAACAACAACTGGGTAAACAAGCAGCATTATTTTATAGCACATAATGACTATATGATAAGAGTGATTTTATACCCTTTTTTCTGAGGCTCTAAGTTCCAAGGCCTATCACTGCTCATATTTTTAAATAGTCTTATACAAGAGAAAACAGGAATGAAAATTAAAATAGATAATACAGATATTGATAGTTGACATTAGCTTACAAAACCGAACAACAATAATATTGAGTGGCAGGTGTTCATCGCCTCCTAAGATCTGCCCACTGTAAAGCTGATTTCTTATAAATATTTGAGAAACAGAAATGAAAATTGAACAAAAGGTAAAACAGTATACTTGTTTAGAAACAATATATTAGCCCCCCAGCTCAATTTTAGAAAAACATAGTACAACATTAACTTAAAAAAAGTTTAAAGAAGTTTAAAATCAAGTCCAGTGCTGCAGATGTCTGTTCCATTGATGTAATATTACTTAAAACAAACATTTTACATGCTTTCTCAGCCATTTCACTGTTTTTACATGATCCACCCAAATATCTAACTGCTGTCTGGAACAATGGTTTGGAATACTTCCAGATTACTAAGCTTTCTAAATGTTAAAATAACTAATATGCAGCATATGATGAATAAAAAGATATTGAGCAGAGTATAGCAAATGCTCCTAAAGTACTGACTTTACTCTAATGGTGATGTTAAATTAATAATAGTACTTTTACACTTATGCAACACCTTTCTGCTAAAGACTTCAAAGTGCTTTATAAGCAATAATTAATTTAAATCATACATTGGCTTTGAGAGGCAGATATTATATTACCATCATTGATTATCTCTGGAAACAAAGTAATGTAATATTCCAGACATCGCGTTAATATAGTTGCAAGCTATTAACTTTTTATATTCAGGGCCTATGTTTCATGAAGCTTCTTACAAACTTGTTTTAAAAAGCCAATAAAAACTTGGTCTCTCTGAAAACTTCTATCAAGCATATATTAAGTGTAATTCATTATCTATTTTTAATATATTAATGAGGATTTTTTTAATATTCTTCACTCTTGTCTGCTTACTTCAACTCTGTTGAATTGTAGAAGAGTGTATATATATAATAGTTTAGTTACAGTAGTAAAGCTGTTATCACAAGACAAGGAGTGTGACATCAACAGAGGAGTAAGTGTAAGAACAAAAGAACTCTTCAGAAATTATTGTAATTAGTCTTGAAACAAGCACTTTAATAAAAAAACATGTAAGAAAGAAATACTGTACTCTAACACCTTTATGCATTGCAGGAGAACACCTCTAGGTGAATATTTTCATATTTTTGTTAGTCTTTCAGCTAAAAAAAATTTGGATTTTTATGTCCACTAAATACTTATCCCATACTAACTTCACCATACTCCAAAGGTAGCACTGTAATTATTTGGAGTCACAGGATCTATAATACTACCATTTAGACCATTGCACCTTCTGCTGGACATTAACTTAGAGGTACATTCATGAAACATGTTAAAATGATTTCCATTTATATTATTTAAACCTGTGGGCAAATGTGCTACGAAAACATGCAGGCTAGCTATGCAACGTAATCACTAACATTTGAAAAACATGTCTTATTCATCCTTGGCGGTAATTGTTAGCAGTCTCCTATAATCTTCTGAAGTCTCCGAAAACTCCACACCAAAGACCTCTCTTACCTAAGAGTAAATTTCTTGATCTTCCATTGTCTACTTTTGCTGTCACATATCAGACAACTGCAAAACAGTTTAGACTCCAAGGCAAGTGTACAATTAAGATACAAAATGGCCCAACTATCCCTCACAAGCCTTCCCCTTGAAGTGTAATCTTAGTGCTTTGATTCCACTTCTTTTCATAGCAGCAGCAATAGAGGCAGTCTCCAAAAGATCTGTTGGAGTGGTGTTATTTTTATCCCTAACCCTTTCTCTTTAGGGTCCCCTTGGCTGGGAAGACAGGGTGCCCTTGGCTGGGAAGGCAAGGGGACCTTTCTACAAAAGGGTCCTCCACTGTCTGGACCTCCATCCCTTCTGGAGTTCATGGAAAACAAAACTAACCATCGGAGGGACTTTCTGCATGGAGAATGGGATGAGGAAGGAGAACGACTGACAATATCACCAAATGAGCCTCAATGTAATAAGACTCTGCAAAAATTGAATTTGCTGATACAGGACAGTGACAAGTTACCCCACAGCAGCAGGCTACTAAGTTAGGAAAAGTTCGGAGTGATGACAGTGTTGCCTACACACTCACAGGTATTAGTGTCTATACTGGTACCACTGGTTTCCCATTTTCAGTTTTCTATTTCTGTCAGGAAGATCAGAAAACACAAAAAGCTGAAATTTTTATTTTATCATTCAACTCCAAAAGATGACCTACAGAATCAGGCTTGTATTGTCAATCTGCATATATATACACCAGTGCTAATTTTCTCTCTTTTCTACTTGATCAACACTGTAGTGATACTCTTCCTCTGCCTTCACTCAATGACTTCTCCTAGTTCAAGGTTACTCATTGACTTTTCGTGTTTATGGACACTCAATATACTTGGTCGAAACCACAACTTTATTCTTTCTCAGAGAACTACAATTTTCTCCCTAGGCTCTCACCTGTCCTACAGGAAAGCTATACTTGTCGGTGCATCAGAAGCAGTGTCAGCTGGTGTATGACTCCCCCTGACACCCCTGAAGAGCACATGCTCTTCCCTGCACTACAACCAGTGATATGGGGCACCAGCATGAAGGAGTGCTTTCATGGCTTGTGTAATGATGCAAGGTAAACCATGATATAATTCTGTATATGACATACTCATAAAGTTTAACACCCTGATATTTGAAATGACCTATCACAAAGAGAGAATCACTATTTTTGGAACTGAATGAAATACTTGATAGATAATCAACAAAAAGCTTGCTTTCAGATCATGCTACCTGTATTCACATTGAGTAAAGCCGCCTTATATTGTGCTGCTTAAAGTACGTGGCAAAATCTTGTAGTAAGGCGTTAAGCAGGAAAAGTTAGACCCAGGTCTAATCCTGACTTCACTATTATCTAAGTTAAAATGACAAAACCTTAAGAGACATAGAGGACTTTCACAAGCAATAATTCCTCCATAGAACTGGCAGGTTCTCAACATGCCCTAGAATATGGCCCATTAGAAATCCAGTGAGAGCAAAAAAGAGAATTTACAAAACCAAATAACTATTTCAATAACAAGACTGAAAAATGTAGATATTATCATAAAAAGAAATTATTGTTTTATACTCCACTCACTGTAAAAGCCTATTTATATACTAGAATATTTTCAAATTTTGTTTTATTACCTCAGTAGGAACTCAGAAAATGTCAGCCAAACAATTGAATAGGCAAATAGTATGGCCACTGCGTTCTCAGTAATCGTCTACACACAATCTTGGCTTGAAATACCAAGATGCAATCATTACCTACTTAATACAGCTATCTGTGGTATTTCTAAGTCACCAGCTACTGCAATATTCAGACATGAAAAAATGTTTTGTCATTACACGATGTCCTTCAATCAAAAGATCTCATCTACATGACCTTAAACAAACTGGTGTTATATAAAGTCACTCATTAAAATACTAGTTTATTTAACCTTAAAATAACCATGACACTGAAGTAAATACTATTTAGTTCTTCACGAAGTCAGTTCTTTATATCCTTAACTTCTATGGAATATTTTCTGTACAGACAAAAAGGAAATTGCCGTATCGCAGAATACTTAAATTGTATAAATTTCTGTAACATTTGGTGCTTAACTCATGTGAGGAAGTCCTTTGAAACCTCCCCACAGCTTTACTCCTGCTTGGGAACATAAGATTTTGGTAAAAAAAAGACTTAGTGTTGGCAATGGGAAATTTCTACAGGATATTCTATGAAATAGACAGACAAAACACCTACACCACTATTTTTACATGATAATTTCTGCATCGTAAGTTTCCAACAATAGATCAGTGTACCAGATAACCTAAGATTAAGATGAAGCAGGTTCTGAAAACAACCAATCTAAATGCAGAAGAAAGGACAGTATTCTTTTCAGTAAAGATGATCAGCAAATTTGGAGCAGGAGCAAATCAAGCTAGTGAGCTGGCACATGAAGCTGCTTGTAAAAGCTAGAAGAAAGTGATTTTTGAGGGGCTAAAGCAATTAGGAGAGTGCGTAAGTGCAACCAGGGGTGACCTATGCAGGCAAGACTATTCATTAACAGATTAAGAGGGGAATAAGAATTGTGATGATGAAAACAAAGGCATGACCCACACGCAGAAGAGATGAAAGAATGAGGCAAGTCTACTGGACAAGGATAGAGAGGTTGCTGAAGCTAAGAAGGTCAAGGGGGACATTAACAAGCACCGCATAGGTACGAGTGAAGATCAAATCAGAGGAGGAGAAAGCGGTGGGGGAGTGGAAGTCATAGGGATAAGAAGTTTGATGTAAAGGAAAGGGGATGGAGGAGAGAGTGGAGAATTAAATCTTGGTTCTGACAGCAGTAAAGCCTCAGTTCAAGTGATTCAATTCTTCAAGAACTTTATTATCCTAGACTAAGGGTGAGGTACACGGTGGCTTCCAGGTTGGGAGGGAGTAGGAAAAGTCAAAAAGACTTCAGAAAAGTGAAAGTATTTAGAGAAACACAGTATTGAGGGTAATTGTGTGATACTGCTCCATTTGCTTGGCTGAAGACAGAAATCCAAATGCAGATAGTTTGCAGAATTACATTATTAAATCTGAATTTGAGAGTTAACATCAAAAAAGAGCTCTGCGTTACTATTTCACATGCAGTTTTTTTCCCAAAGAATAGACTAGCAACCTTGAACAAATTTAATTCACATAGGAATTCCAGGGGACCAGGAAAAGCAAAAGGATAATTTCTCTGAAATTATCTCTACCCACAGAGCTGGCTATCTACTGTCATGGTGGCTGTTCCCTCTTTATACATTTTCTACATCAAGAGTTTAATGGTTAAGCAGTCTCCTAGAAAGCTGACTCAGGTTTCTTCTCAGCCTGAGGGCATCCAAACCACAAGCTTCACAGCCCAAGTGTATGTTTCTTACATATGCACAATCCATACTACTCAAGAGCCAGGTGGCAGGTTGCTTGCAACACTTTTTTTTTTTTAACCTGTGTCTAAAATATGTAGAATATAATATCTGTAAACCAGCCAGGGAACACCAGAATACTTATCTGCACTTCCACTCACAAGTGCTTTAATCAACAGACAGACTACAAAGTCATGATTTCTTTAGATCACTCCTTCTCTGTGGATTTCTTGCAATTTGACAGCATCTGATTTTTTATTTTCTGTCTGCAAGTCATAATGATATTAGATACACATCTCCAAAAGGCAGCTGCTATTATCTAGATTACTCTGCACCCCATGAGTACTCTCCTTCTGGTGAAGAAGGAAAACTAAATCTAAGTCTCCCAACTTTCTGGGCACGTGTTTAAAACACTAGGTACTTTAGAAATACACTCTGTACTCTAAACTCAGCAAAGAAAGCATTACATCTGAAGATGCAAAACTTGCAGTACTTTAAGCACCTAACTGAGCATCTCAAAAGGGGAAACATAGGAAAAGGAGGAGGACCAATTGCAGTTGTCATCTTACACACCTGAGTTGTGCCCAAATCCCACTTACACACAAAAATGCTGATTTGGATCTTGCCACTAGTTCTCAAAAGAGCAAGGAAAAAATAACCACACTCCCTTCCCTGTTTTGTTAATACAAGGTGTTTTTTAATGTTAGGTGTTTCAGAATTTTTTTTCAACTGTTTCAAAAAATATATGCAAGAAGTATTTAATTAGTGTTATTCTGGATACATTATCTCATTCTCATTGCTAGATTAAACTGAAAAAGAACACGTTAAATGACACATTAATAATGGAAAACACAGCATAGACTTCCTAGCTTCAATAACTCAGAGAAAAACAAAATTGAACAAATCTCCTCTGCTTCTAAATTTAATTTTCCTATGTCTTCAGTTAGAAAGAAAATATAGTTATCTAAGAAAGACCCTTGCTAGAAGATGGGATGAATCCTTTTTTTTTAACAAAAAAAAAATTAGCACATCAACTCAGCAGCTACAGAGGCAAGGTGTTATTTAAACATAACCAACTGCTATAAGAGACTCTAGCCAAAGTTGTGAGACATACAGAGTATAGGCAAGTGGCTTAGCTGATGGAAGTGCTCCCTGAAACACACAGTAATGGTATAATGTTCATCTGACAGTATGTTTGCTAAAAAAACCCCACAAAACAAAACAAAAAAACCCAGACCAAACAGATGGAAAACTACTGTTCTGTGGCCTGTGCTTCAAATACATGCTGTTGTCAACCCCTCTTACTGTGGTTTCTATTCATAATGACAAATAATTCAACAAATGTTTAGCAACGTATCAATCTAACTCTTAGCAAGAGTGTATTATAATTGACGAAGTTTAGTAAGTTTGGAAGCAATTCAAAAGTGATGTCCAAGGAAACAGCAGTACTTAGTGAGCAAAAATGCATGCAATCTACTGCAAATCAGCTTTTAAATAAACCCCAAAGAATTACATATTTCAGCAAAATGTAACACTTATAAACTCCAATTAAAAATGTCTGAAATACAAAACAAAAACTTTATTCCCAAACTGTAGACTTCAGTTACTGTTCATACTGGGGTATTAAATTATCTACTGGACGTCTTCACCAAAATCCCCAGTTGAAAAATAAACATGTAGAGGACTATAAAAAGAAGTCTTCATAAAACTAGTGGGGGCCAGAACTATAAAGTTCACATACATTTTGTTTCCTCCAAAGTGAAATTGTATTACTGTGCAAAATTCCATAAATACATGATTTATTTTGCATTTATTTTCTCCCCCAAAACCAGTAAAGAAACATCTAAGTAAGAATTTGACGTAACCATTCAGTTAGGGCTTACAATAACACGCATATATTTTCCTATTTTTTATATTTCTTATATTCTTAATCTCTTATTATTTAGGTAGATTTTTAGAAATACTAAAATACATGTTATTTATGGAAAAATGTTTGAATTTTCTCATCACAGATTTAAGAAACTTCTGAATATCTATTTGCTCTTTTCTCACTGCTTTTTCTTTTTTTACTGAGAAAATTGCATGAGATCAAGTATCTTTGTTCCTTGGGAGTTCATCTGCTCCTGCTGCTCATTTACCATCTGAAATCATAATCATCTGTTGGTGACAATCTAATCATCTTCACAGTAACTAATTGTGATGTCACAAACAAATGATTATGATTTCAGGTGGTGAACAAACAGCAGGAGCAGATGTACTCTGAAGAACAAAGACTGTAAAGTCATGCATGAATCCCTAGTAATAAAATGTTAGGCAAGAAAAACAAAGAGCCTGTCCTTTACAGAGAGGTAGGATTGCTCTGAGTGTATTATTATTATTATTATTATTATTATTATTATTATTATAAGTTTTTCAATACTTACTTTGTGACTCCCTAAATTGCTGGAAATAGATAAAGGAAAACTATACTACGGAAAATTGAGGGTGGGGAACATATAAAAAGAGTTAGGGTCATTTTTTCCTTGTTAGAATTATAATATATAAAAACACTGTTATTTTTTCCTTTTATCTTTATATATTTTTATTTTTCATAGCTCATCTACGGCTTCTCCTAGAACACATACTGTATGATGTTTGTGATTATGCCATCCAGAAATATAAAATCAAAATATGTTCCCAAGAAAACGCGCTTTGCATTAGGATTGTTTATTTGTTTAATGTTTTGTTTTTGTTGATAACTGCTTAAGTCAAATCCAGAGAGATAAATGAGCATTCTGTTGACAGTAAACATCTCCTGTATGGGATGCAAATGCTAGTGGTCTGCCCACAATGTCTCAAAGTCTCTTCCAGAAGCATCAGGGAGAAAAACTCACTCAGCGTTCTTGTTATTTCACGTGTGAAAAATGTCTAAGATATCCCAAAACAAGAAACAAATAGCTTCTTGTTTCATCTTTAAGATTGTGAAATGAAGAGGAAAGCTAAAGAAGTAAACCTGGGGGAAGAAGCTTTGCCAGCGAGTAGGAGGAACAGCAGTAAAGTTTGCCGCAAGGATAGCTGCAAAATAACATGATAGAGGGGAACAGGAGAAGTTAATTTTCAAGGTTATTTAATAGGGAATACTAAAAATGCATTGAGTGAGTATGTAGGAGGAGATGGACTGTAGGGTATTTCTCAGCAAAACAAACTACATAATAAGAGTACAACGAAATCTGTTCTTCAACTGTACTAAAATATATAACTGTTACGATTTTTGCTTTTGTTGTACTGAAGTATACAACTTTACTTTACTATTCCAGTTTTATTTTACAGTTTCAGATGGAAACAGTGCATTATGCATACAAAAAAGAGTATCTGCCTGCAGAAGGAAACTGATGCACAATATGTTGTCCTAGCAGGGGACAATTTTTTTCCTGGAATAAAATTACTGGAAATCTGAATAAGAGCTGCCAAATCGTAGGTGTAGCAATCCCAGATCCTCAGATTTTCAAGACCACTGAAAGTTAGGTTTTTCGGTAACAACAAATGCAAACTGTACATTTCTTTTATAAGCAAGGATATAGAAGGGAGGAAGCTGCTCCATTTGCCCTCTTTAAAACTTCCTACAATAATGATGACACTGCAAGAGTAGATTCACCTACCAACAACTGTTGTTCTTAAATATAAACTAGCATATTCATACCTGAAAGGATGTGACATTTTTGATCGCAAACAGTGGAACTTGTTCAGAACTGCTTTAAAAAAACCCCTAGACTTCACAGGGGCATGAGAGATCATGCATGCATGTGATTTCTCTTATTCAAAAGGAGAAGACACTTTAAATTTCCTCAGTTCTCCTTGACTACAAAGCTCTGAAGTTATCTGGGACTCTGGGGCTTAGGGGAAGATCAATGGGTGTGCGCAGGGAAAACTCTTAATAACACTAGTTCTTCTTCAGGATTTTTTGTGCATTCCCTGTGTGGGAAACTAACACATAATATTCTACCAGAAGCAGAGCAGGCAAAGTGCTCATAGGTAAACATGTACTGGCAGACTATCCCCCTACTAAATATTAGCACAGCATTTCAACAAGTAATCATGTCTATGAAAAAGTGGTGAGAAATATCAAGTGATACTGTGTAGATCTCCAAATGCGGCAATCCCCTGACCCCAGTCATGTCCTGAAAAACAGTCCTTTTCATAGAGCCATTCAGTAGAAAGGTATCAACTGAACTTACTGTCTTACTTAATTACTATCTTACTATCTTAGTGACTGAACTTACTTACTTTTCTATCCAGGAACATGTGGTTTCTCCCTATAATTACAAATAAATGGTGTGATATTTATATGTTGAAAGCTCTACAGTATAGAAACTACTACAGTGGATTTCTACATAAAAATATACTTTAATAGAGTGCCAATTGATACAGCAGATTCATAATTCTATCAGAAAGGCCACTTTAGTTTAGAAATACCAAGAGAAGTTTCAATGAGAAACTCAAAAAGAAGACCTATTAGCAATTCATTCAGCCATGGGTGATATCAAATTAACACATTTAGAGAAGAAAAATGCATTTCTACATCTTTCATGAATCCTGGATGAGACTGTAAAGTGAAGAAAGACTGGTCTGTCCTCTACATAACTGTTAACATATTCATTCTCCTTTTATGCCTTTATATGGAAATCACAGTTAAGCTGTAAACTTTAAAGAAAATACCGTAGAAAAGAAAGGCCTTTATGAGGTGAAGGGTTAAAAAAAATCAGTAAAATATATATCTGCCTGTTGATAACATTTTGGGTTCAAACCCTTCCCATTTTGCAAAAGGATAGCACAGTCCCTCTGAAATAAAAAATTATACGCTTTAATGAGCTGATTATTATTAAAGTTGCCTCTAGATTGGAAGCCTCAAAAAAGGAGTTAAGGGATTAAGCACAGTGGTCTCTGAACAGCACTGTCAGAAATAAATGCTCTATGTCTATTGACATGACAGCTACATCTCCTTTGATTTCCAATTTACTTGGAGATCAGAAGAATGGAAATGAAGGCATCTAGCAATATCTTTCGTGCATTAGAAAAGCATTCCAGAATGAAAACCTGTTTCTGTACCATGGCCTGTGGTGGCTGCAAAAAGGTCTGTGAGCAGGTCTATCTGTGAAAAATAAGTTCTTTGGTCAGCAGAGGTTTAAACTATAACTTTTATTGATCTTGTCTCCTGTTGAGTGAGTTTGCCTTTGTGTTCTCCTTCTAGATTTGGATTTAAATGTATAACTGCTAAAGTTTTCTTGCCAGATGAAGACTGGGAAAGGGTTTGTTTTTCTTTTTGGTGTAGTAGACAGTTGTGATGTCATCTATAAATATCTTTGCTACAAGACACTGCAAAGATAGGAGAGAAAAGCTAGAGGTCTTATATGCTGTCCCAAACTCCAATATGTTACCATTGAAGATATTTCACAGGCCATGTCCTTAGAGATTTTGGCAAACAGAAATCATCTAGGAGTATTGATGAGGACTGATGATAGGGCTGGAAGGAAGCAATTAGAAGTCTTAGATCCTGTAGTATTCCTCCTTTCAGGGAAACACAATGGCACATGCTGAATCCAAGATCACTTTAAATGCTAGCAGACTTCTGTGTAAGTTGAAGCACAAATTATTCCCCAGGTCTAGTGGCTGGGAAGACCACATATATACTGGAACACTACTGAACCCTCTTAAAACCTGCTTTTAAGACCATGTCCTTCAGACATATATAGGCAAAAAATAGAAGGTAGCTCATGTGCATGTCCGTCTCTAGTACAATCCTTAGTTGAGGGAGATAATGTTTGGGACTCTTAAGTTCAAAACTCAACACAGTTCTAGAGAAGAATCCAAAGCTCACGAAAATGTGAAGGAAGTACTATTTATATTATCTTTACCACTCTAAACAGCAAAAATGTAGTTGTAAAGTCACAAATGTCTGTCCTATTCATTACCTGTTGCAGTGAAACTGAAGTTGGTCTTCACCAACAAGGTCTTTCAGGCCTTTGTGTCTATAGACACAGCTCAAGGAAGAGACAAACTACCAGTAATGGAACCTGATCACAGTTGGGGATCTCTTGTGAAATATTCAGCCCCTACAAGTCCATTGGACCAATTGAGATATATCTTAGCATGCTAAGTCAACTGGCTTATGTCATTGTGAGGCCATTCTCTACTATCTTCAAAAAGTCAGAGATGAGGAGAGGTCTCCAATGCCTGGAGAAAGGCATCATCATCATCATCATCAAAAAAGGCACACTGGTCAGCCTCACTTTAGTCCCTGGGAAAATCATGCAGTAAGTCCTCTTAAAGCCATTTGTGGGCACATAAAGGTGAAACACACAAAGCAGAAAAAAGCCATTTGGAAAAATAAACATGAATTTACCAAGGATAAAAACCAGCTTCAACAACCTGATTGCCTTCTATGATAAAATGACTGGATTTATGAATGACGGGAGAGCAGTGGATGTCATTTACCTTGGCTTTAGCAAGGCTTTTGACATCATGTCTCCCACAGCATCCTTGTATCCAAGCTGTGATGTTAGAGTCTAGGTAGATGAATTACTATTTGATGAAAATCTGTTTGGATGATCAGGCTTAGAGGACAGTGGTATGCTTTGGGGGACCCAATAGCAGCCTTCCAATACCTAAGAAGAGGTTGCCAAAAAGATGGAGCCAGGCACATTACTGAGGAATGTGGCAGAAGAACAGGAGATGATATTCATAAACAAACAGGAGATGTTCTGACTTCAATAAAAGGAAAAAAATTGAATGTGAGGATAATTAAGCATTGGAACAGGCTGCCCAGAGAAGCTATGGAATCTCCATCCTTGGAGAACTGGAAAAAAGACATAAGCAACCTTGTCTGAACTCTGTCCTGACCCTGCTCCGAGCAGGCAGTTTAGATGACCTCCTAAAATCCCTTACAACCTGAAAGATTCAATAATTCAAAGAGTAAATTAAAATCTCCTTGTTCCTGCATTCATTCATACCTACACTCACACAGAGGACACTCAGGAGTTAATTCATCTAATTGCAATAAAACCCCTAAAATATTTACAAACAGCATTTCAATTGTCTCGAAAAATCCAAATCCTACCAAGACAAAGAGAAGTTAGTATAAATATAAAATTAGATAGCAATACTTACTGTTACTTGTTGGCTCAGGAAACCCAACATTCTGGCCATTCCAACTCTTGTTTTCTCCAAGCTGAAACAGGTAGAAAAAGACAAATAAGTAAAGAGCAAACTACTCCTTAAACAGAACATTCATGTTTATAAATTTAGTTGAAAGATTCTAAAGAGGATGACTTGGGATTGCCACATCTGCTCACAAAACTTTGCTAACACATCCTAATTTTTGTCTAAAATAGGTTATTCGAGGAATGTACCCTTCATGAATAAACATTAACAACTATTGCCTAACACTGAAATATAAATGTTTCCCCAAGGATTAAGCTCAACTCAATATGTTACCAAATCGGACTTAAAATCAAATGTTTTAAGCAGCTCTCCACTGAAAACATACACAGACACCAGAGAAATTACATTCTAAACCAAGAAGATCCTAATATCTGCCTATGAAAGAATGCGTAAACACTACAAAATACTTTGGGTGTAATTTTAAAATATTTACTTGCTAGGAATCCATTTAGTTACTGAAATGGAAGCAAAAAAAGATTGCAATTTTCCATTATTTTAATATATTGACTTTTTCAAGGAAGCTAATTGTCTTCAAATTAATTTTATTATTTTTTAACACTGGGTATTAGTCTGACACAGAAAAGGGGAGCAATTAACACAGAAGTTCAAAATGAGGCCATTACTGAAGTCTACACAGTAAATAAGATGGCAGTGTTCTAGATTTACATGTAAATGTGGATAAACATGGCCAAGCTTCCTCATGAACTAGGAGCCATTGACAACCAGCTCTATGAATGTGAAACAAATGATCCTTTTCAGATTTCACTGGGATTTTGCACACAAACAGAAAACCTCACAGCAAAGTAGTCTATATGCCATGACAATTTACTACTGTCTGTTACAACAGCATGGTTTTGCCATGAATCCATACTGCAGATACATAACTTGATAGGAAAATCAGCACAAGCATGCTGCTAGAGTATGAGAAGAACATTTCCAACT
The DNA here is from genome assembly GCF_964188355.1 of Buteo buteo. Lineage (NCBI taxonomy): Eukaryota > Metazoa > Chordata > Aves > Accipitriformes > Accipitridae > Buteo > Buteo buteo. The sequence goes on from NC_134173.1 coordinate 43,668,016, forward strand.
CTCATTCCTCTTTTTTTACTGTTTATTAACTTGATCACGATGGAGAATTTAACGACAACTCATCTATCAGTAAGTTATCCTTAGTGCTGCTGTCTCATGTGAATGCAATCTACTCTGGTTTTCTTCTCTCTAAGAGAATGAAAGTGGCAAGAAGAAACGAAAAGATGGAAACATGAAAAAATGAAGACATTACAACTCTCCTTTCTAATCCATAGAGCTAAAATTCTGATAGCTGCAAAAAGTCTCCCAGGGCACTTTCAAATTGCTCTCCTCAGGGCTCTGCACAACCATGACTGATTTCTTCCAGGAACAGGATTACCTCAGAAAAGAGCAGAGCCTTTACTTTTTTACATTACCTGGATTACCTGTTTACCTGTGCTGCCATCAACACCATGCATGGCTCTTGTAACACTCTTAGGTCTTCATTAAAACAATGAATACAGGCACATTTTATGCACCGGGGTTAAGGAAAAAACACTGAATTTGGTTTTGCACTCTTTTTAAGGGAGGAGGAAGGGGATGAAAGGACTCGGGGAAGGGGGGCAGGGGAAAGAGAAGTTGCCTTTTTTAAAAGCATCAAAAACAACACAAGTGAAAATTGTACATTTAGATGCCAACCTGATACATCAGCTAATCTACATTGGGGCCCATTTTGGATTCAAAGAGAGAAACAAGTGTCTTCTCATGGTACATCTTTACTATGCAATTTATATGGAAGGCATTTCACAATGCTCAAATTGTTAGAGATCTAAAGGCTATTTTCCCTCTTCTCCAGCACAGTTTAGTTTGAGAATTCAAATGCTTTCATCTACACAAACTAACTTGTGTATCTGCAAATACGTTCAGTCTGCTATATACAGAAGATAAAGCCAGATGTTATATTTTATGTCCTTAACCCCAACAAAGCTATAAAAATTTGTTCTATGATCTTGAATACTGCTGCTACATAAAATTTGAGTAGTTCACATTTTTTGCATACAGTATCATGTTTGCTCATTGTGTTCAGAATAATATTAGGCCATTGTATGCTATTCTATCAATTCAAAGATACCTACATCTGCAAGTATGTAATTAAACCTGTTTTTTTAAAGACAATACACTTGTAAGCAATAATTTAATAAATGTAGGGAAACAAAGCAGCAATGCGCCTTTTTAGCCACTCAATTTTTTTTTAAGGATTTCAGTGTAACCACAAGTTTCCACTGTGTAGAGCTCTCCAAAGTAACTATGTTGTGGGTTGAATTTTTTCAGGCGTTATCTCTGAAAATTACTGAGTAAAAATAGTTCAGCCAATTTGAAATCCAAGAATGAAAACCTATGTTTTCCTATTAGAAAAAAGAAGTTGACTTCTCTGTTTTGCTTTGTTTCTCAAAAAGCCCTTTGGCCAAATTGGCAGTGAAGAAAAAGTTGAAATTGGTAGAAAGTATCTTCTACAGCAGAAAAGTCTCAGCATCCTGGTGAAAAAGAATTATCATTTGACTCTCTCATAAGCCTTCTTAAAAATGGCTATGACTGCACAGTGTGTTCTCACTAGGAACACCATCTAGCTTCCAAGTACTCTGTTTAGAGTGTTGCACACTTGTATATGACTAAGAAACATAGTGAAGAATGTAGTGAAGGTCAGTGTGAACAGCATACACAGAGCTGCTCCACTCAAAGGAGAGGGAAACAGAAGGAGATGGAGCCAAGTAACCAGTATGGCATTTATCTTTTCCTGGCTAGAAATACAGAATGTATAGAACAGAGTATCTTCCTATATATGTAATTATTTTTTTTTAACAGAAGAGAAAGGGTGTTTCAGAATATATAGAGAGGGACATATACTATATTCAGATTTATCATGTGGTCCCTAGAAAAGCCCAGCAGAACATTCTGTTGACCTTAGCTAGCTGGTGCAGCCAAAGCAAACATTTAAGCCATGACCAAAATATATACATGCAGTGACTCTGCATATGAAAGAAGCTGTTCAGAGTCCACAGCTTAGCCAAATACCTTACCAAATGTCCTTTCAGGATACAAAAGTAAAAACCTTAACACTCAATTTTGGTTACAAAACCTCCCATCAATAAACTCAAGACAGGAGAGGAGTGCTAAGTCGCACATCACTAACATGGAAATACATACCTGCAACAGGTATGAATTTAAAATGTAATTCCTTCTCCACAAAAAAAGAAAAAGACACACATTTTCTTTCTCAGTCACCAAACCTGAAAAGGCCATTATTTTTCTGGAATGCTTTTAGTGCACATGCAATGGGAAGACAAACATTGACTACCATGGCTACTTCATGTATGAAAATTACCAATGTCATTCTTCTCAGTGCTCTCATGGATGCCCAAAATAGAATAAAAGCAAGAGGCATGTTCACCCTGATTTTTAAGTAGAAATGGGCACACACTTCATATGTACACTTTTGCACACATGCTATCATACGGAACTACATTTCTGTTCTTAATTACTCTTGCAGGAGGAGAGGCTGCAACTACTACTAAGTGTAGCTCTAGAGCTGTGGCTAAACAAAGGCTGATCTCTGACACGCAACCCCCTAAAGCACGGGATGCACAAGTTTAAGCTTCCATTCTTACCAAGCGATTAGCTGATACAGCTAAAAATCTAGAGAAGAGTAAAATGTGGCCATCATAACAATTGGTTCTCACCTTTTCTGGCTGGTCTTGAAGAGGAGTAGAGGCTTTGTAACCCAGCTGTAGCAACATTGCTTCTGCTGCATTTCTTTTAGCTATTTTCTTGTTTGGGCCTGTTCCAGTAGTAATCTCATTGCCTACTTTTACCTTAAAAACAAAACATTGATCACAATCACGATAAATGCAAGACTGCTTAATATCACCATATAATAATCTTGCTGACCTACCAACAACTGTCAGCTCTTTTGATGAAGATGCAGTCCTGAAAAGGTAAGAATAGTGCAAAAGGGGAATACAATACTGCTTCACACATAGGAGCTTGTTAGGATTTTTCAGAAGATCCCCAAACTTGTACCAAAGAGCTAAAATTTTCTGTACCTCAGTGCACACACAGCTGTCCCCCTCTTCCACCAGCATCTGTGTCAACCCCATTCTCTCTGCTGAACATCTCCCCCCCTCTTTCTCAACGCGGGAAGTGCTACAGGATCTGTACTTCCTCTTTCTTGTAGGAGCATTGCCTGCAGCACCTCCCCAGCTTCATCGGGACAGTATCCAGAACAACAGAGAGACAAACAATGATCCAGAGATTTAAATGAGACTGGTTTCTAAAGAAAGATGAAAACCACGTTCGCATTCCTCCCACTTTGTTGCACTGCAAGGAACATGGGGGCTGGGGCTGCTTTCTTCTTCTGCACTTACACCTGGCAAGCTTTTATCAAAACAGCCTTTGGAAAGAAGGCTCCTTGTTGGACCTATGGTCTGTACTGCACAAAGGGTTTCTGACAAGCAAGATGCCTTTCATAAAACTAGGAGAAATTAAAACCTCAAAATAAAGACAAATTATGGGCAATGGTTATCCACAAAGAGTGAGGCTCTAACTTATTCCTCGGCTTTGGTACCTTTCTTAAAGCTTCTTTCTGAAGCTGTATGTGTCTGGTTTGTGATACTAGCACTGTCACTGCTATCACCTATGCAATACTCATAGCTCTTTGGTAGGTATCTTTCACTCTGTCCATTAAGCCATTTTATTTGCCAAATCTTCTCTTAAAAGGGTGTATAATTCAAAAGTGTGTTAAAAAAAGGAAACAAAAATAAAATAAAAATAACAAAATAGCCAAGGTGATCTGAATAAAAAAAACGTTAGAGGTCAAAGACCTGAAACAGTCTGGAAGAAGCTTTAAAAAAATTGTAAAAACAGGCATCCAACTGTTAAATAAATAATAAATGTCATTTAGTAATTTATGTTATTCAATAATTATTCACTCTCCTCAAATTGTCACATATATTTTTTCCTAAAAGTTTTAATTTTTCTTTACTCAAATACCTATTAATTCTAAATACAAAGAAGAGGATGTAAATAAATAATAATGATCGTGTATATCCCTTCAAAGTATATATATAATTAAACAAAAAGATTTAGCTACCTAAACCAGAAATATTAATGATCTTGAAATATAAACCTTATCTTCTATGCAGTTCCACAATCACAATTAGAAAATAGCCAATCTGCTACAAGTTTATATGCAACAAAATTGAGGGACTTTACTGGGACAAGACAAAATGATAATTTATAACATAGCTCACAATAAATCAATGCACTGCTATTTCTCAGACCTGTAAAACTGGTTTAGCTATTATTATAACCTCTATCAAGGATTAAAGGTCTGACTACAAAGAGAAAGAGCTTTCTGAAATTAACTTTGGGAACAGAACACCAGCTAATGTCATCAGAGGTTTTCTTCTGTTTATCTAGTAGTCAGGACAAGTAATTGGATCCATTTCATCACATCTAAACTTGCTCTTTGTGTGACAGATAAAAATGAACATATTATCTCTGGATATTTTACTTCCACATTCAATTAAATTAAATGAAAACATTGTTTAAGTAGTTTATACAAAGGCTTTTTATTCTGATAAGACTTTTTGCATGTCATAATGAATCCACTCAGACTTCCTGAAGGCGGGAGAAACAGCAGTATGATTTCAGCATGAAAATATTAAAAAAGGAGAAAAATGGAGCTACAGTGTTTAAAAGTATTCATAACAAAGCAACTGTTCTAGGGAATTTCTTTGACTCTTTCTTTCACAAGTTTTCTTAGATAAGGGAATCTTCTATGTATTCACTGTTTTTAAGGTTCTTTTTTATTCAAACCAAAGATTTTGCCATTATTGAGACTCCTCCAATGGAAAACCAAATTCTCAGCCCATCTTTCTAATACTGCATTGCGTTACCCAGTCCCCTTCTGATGCTGCACACAACCATCTCCAACTGCAGGCACTCCCACAGCGGTCTGAGCATGTGAAAAGGGATTGTCTGTGATAGGATCACTCTTCTTCAAATACTTTTAAGTAGCATAAAAAGTTGGAAATCCAAGTTTATATTCATAAATCAGATTCTGCAACAAAAGGAACCCAGTACCTTCTTTTGCTTCAGAGAGAAAAATAATAAATCATCCAGAAAGACCACTGAGGTCCAAGGAAATTAAGAGTGCTAGCCTATCTTGATAGACATGAAGGAGGCACTTAAAGATTTAAGTGAAAACATAACTGATTTTCTGGAGAAGGAGGTGCTGGAATGTCATAAATTCTGCTTGTGATCAGAAGTGACATTTTGGTGTGTTTTATAGATAACAAGTCAAAACATGTTGAGGTATGCTGTTCTGAATTGTGCCAGCACAAAATTACCCCTGAGTGAAAACACAAGAGAAAAGAATTCTCCCCTGTTCCTGTCTTTCTCAATCTGCTGTTGTGCTATCTAACAAAATATCATGGCTATATCAAATCTTTGTAAATGTTCTTAATTTAAAAATTAAAAAAACATTAATGATCTACTGTTTCTGTCTTAGGTCCAGAGCCTTTAACTGGACAGGCTAAAACACATGATGGAAGGCTTTTTTTGTGGTATTTCAGATATGAACGAAGCCACAAAGAAACTCAAAATCTGAAAAGATTTACAACACTATTTTTTTAAACCGAAATGCTTGGTAATATGGAGATACTCATATCCATATTTCAGAACACTTGTTTGTATTGCAATCCTCTGATCAACAATAGCAAAAAAAAGTCTTTTTGAAAGACAAGTAAAAGTAAATAAGTCAAGAACCATCAAGGATAAGGACAGAAACCATCAGGTGAAATAAAAATAAGAGTATCAAAAATGCAAAACCACTACAAGAAAAGCATCTAGAAGGCACATAACCTAATTGCCATTTGTTTCACCAAGAGAAAGAAGGAAGTTCAAACAGGCTTTCTGATAGTGTATTTCATACTCTTCTTGTATAACTGACCATAAAGCAAAGAGCTAAACACAGAGGGATCGGCTTCATATTATGCCACCATTTTGCTTGAGTTTGAACATAACGTAGCAAGGGCATTATCTCGAATGTGACAGAAGATGATACCTGCATAACAAACTCTCGACGGCGAGGCATTCCTCTCTCCGAAAGAAGAACATACTCTGGCTCCTTCTCCTTTTTGGCCTGTTGGATCTGAGCCAGACGACTGATGGGATTCATTCCTTGACCATATTCTGGTCCAGTCTAAACAGGTTTAAAAGAAAGAACCATTATTTCAGCATATATCCATATGACTATTATGCTGCTTCAATAAATCATTTACTAGGGCTACCTCTTCTTTAATACTCCTTTTGAGAGAATAAGAAGTAAATTTCTTCCCATCTTCTGATCATGAGATAGAAGATAAGAATCCTCAAGCTCAAAACTGTGACAAAAAATATACACCTATCGTCTGCCACTGTTGCAGGTAGCGTACACACCTAGCATCTATAAGCTACTAATATCCTCATCTATCTACGGAGGTCCTATGGGGATGGATGAAAATTAGCAGATTCATCAGTCAATTATATCTCATTGCCCTATTTCTATGACCCTATCCCCTAACCTCTTAAAAAAGGTTGTTACAATGCTGGAACATGCAGTACGCTAAGAAGAGGTGGGATTTACATGGGGACAAAAAAGATTTGTCACATAACAAGGAAGCTGCCTCTCTCAGCCTTCCTGCCTTCCTTCTCAGCACTCCTGCCTTCCATCCTGCAATGCAAATAAAGGTGCAGAAGGTTTACTCTGCATGTGATTGGAATGTGCCGTCAAAATACTTTTATGTAGTGAAGTTAGAGAGGAGTATCTCCAATGGCTAGAAATGTTGCATATCGTGAGCCACCCACAAAGTATTGAAATTGCTTAACAGACAATAATCCTCACAATAACATGTCAAAATGTACGGTTGGTGGGGGAATTGATCTGATGGGGGGAAAACAAAAGGACTGAGAGACTGATCTGTCCAAGATTACACAGACAGGTGAAAAATTACAGTCCTTACAAACTAGCTAGTTCTGACATCCTTTTAATATGTTATTACTCACATGGCAAATGCTCTCTCAAAGCAAATAGCTATGAAAATACTTGTTTGTAGGTCTTAAGGAGAAGAAATTAAGACCCCTCAAAATTCATCTGAAGTCATATTAACTGATTGATATACCATAACACAAAGAATGACACTTGCAAATGTAAATAGCATTTGAATGTAGACTTGTTTTTATGTTATTGAGCTATTTCTTTTTCATGAAGCCATTTGCAGGATAAGAGAAGATCAGCATTCATGCTTGTTTGAGCTCCTCAAATAAGAACAAACGAGTGGTCCAGAAGCTAAAGAGATGATCAGCAACTGAAGGCAAAGACCAGAAGGGGATATTGTATTAAGAAAGCTGTGCAGCAAATCCTACATAGCATAACTTCTGAAGTTGTTAGAGAAGATGTAGGTGGAAGAATTAAGACAATGTCATGCACAAGAGCAGTTTTGTGGGCAAGAAGCCAGGCAGAGACAAAATGTAGAGCAGGCTAAATAAAGTACAGGCCATAAGAGCCTCATAAACATATATACAAATAAAAATAAGTTACTGTTGTCACTTTTTTTGGTGCTCAAAACATGTGCAGGTTAAATTAAAAGAAATGGGCACACTGAAAGCATTTCAGAAGTTTGGATATTCGAAAAATAAAAACCTTCTACACATCCAGGTTATTTTACTATTAACATCTCTTTCTAACATGGCCAACTTTGGATAATTCAATTTAAGATTGTAATGGTAAATGGTATATGGTAATATAAGAGATATTTACATTATTATACCCTTAGCATCTTTCTTGAGAAAAACTTTCCAAAATGAGACAGCCAGAGCCAATAGCATTTTCATATTTTGCAGCTTTAAAGCTGCATTAATGCTGATGGATTTCCTTTAAATAACTTGTTATGCTCATTTTTTCCTACAAGTTTTTGAGAATTAGATCCCCAGAATTTCAGTAGGAGACAGGTATCTAATTAAACTAGGTGGTTTTTTTAAATCACTCATTCTGTGTTGAAGGCAAATGAAAAGAGAAAGATGATGAAGTAAGTCCTTTGTACATTTTCCAAACCCAGATTTGCACTCTCCAAATTATTTGCTCATTTTAAATGGATTTTCTATTGGCTGCCTCTACAGAACTCTGCACTCAGTGTACTGAATATACAGATTTCTAATCGTCATACTTTTAGTAAAGTAAGTACTGCTTTACTTATTTTTACAATCTATCAATGTAACACACAATGAGGACTAAGTTCAAGCCATACTGATATAATGCTGCCCAGCCTAACACAATGCATGCTGTGGACATAACATAATTCAGAAAAACTGAAGATTTTTTTTTTTTTATTAAACTAACAAGAGGCAAATACAGAAAAGGAGATGAAATTATGAAATTCAGGTCCTAAAACTATATTCTGAAGCACAGGTTTTAGACATGAAGGTTTCCTGGTTTTTCCTGCAATTCTAGTCTCGAGGTTCCTGACCTGCAGAGTATGGGGCAGAAGTGACTCTGTAACACCAGAAAGTGAGCAACTCTCCACCATTATTTACACCAACCTAAAATGAGTATGAAAGGCTATTAATGTGCCCTTACATATACCTAAATGACTATCCAACATGCCAGAACATAGAAAATCATGTACAAAGAGTTTAACTACTTCCTCACAAAATAATACTTCCTAAAATAAAATGATTTTGGCTACTTCCAAAGCCTCACCTTCTGCACTGAACAGATGACAAGTTGTGCTGGTTTTGGCTGGGGTAAAGTTAATTTTCTTCATAGTAGCTAGTATGGGGCTGTGCTTTGGATTTTTGCTGAAAAGAGTGTTGATAACACAGGGTTGTTTTCGTTACTGCTGAGCAGCCCTTACACAGCGTCAAGGCCTTTTCTGCTCCTCACCCCACCTCACCAGTGAGGAGGCTGGGGGGGCACAAGGAGTTGGGAGGGGACACAGCTGGGACAGCTGACCCCAGCTGACCAAAGGCATATTCCAGACCATATGATGTCATGCTCGGCATATACAGCTGGGGGAAGAAGGAAGGGGGGGATGTTCGGAGTGATGGCGTTTGTCTTCCCAAGTCACCGTTAGGCATGATGGAGCCCTGCTTTCCTGGAGATGGCTGAACACCTGCCTGCCCATGGGAAGTGGTGAATGAATTCCTTGTTTTGCTTTCCTTGCGTGCGTGGCTTTTGCTTTACCTATTAAACTGTCTTTATCTCAACTCTTGAGTTTTCTCACTTTTACCCTTCTGGTTCTCTCCCTGATCCTGACATGGTGGGAGTGAGTGAGCAGTTGTGTGGTGCTTAGTTGCCGGCTGGGGTTAAACCACGACACAAATTAGTGTGATTAGTTGTTCAGTGCTGAGACTAGGTAGTGATGCTTCATAAATATATGGACACTATGTCACTGCTTTTCTTAGATCATTTCGAAGACTAATTACTCCAGATGACCCTTTGGTTTTGTATGAATTTAGGATGAGTAGACAAACTAGGACTAATCACTGTAGACCAAGTGAATTATAGAAGTAGCAATGAATCTACTGCCACCAATAATAAAAGCACCATTTAAGAAGCTGGAGCTCACAAGAATCCAGAGCCTCTAAAGGAAGCCTCATCAGTGTAGCAAGAAGCAGATTAATATCCTCTGAGACAGGGCATGTTTTAATGGAGGGATGGTTCAAAGTCTGCAAGTCGTCCATGGGCTGGTCCCCAGTCAATTTTGCATCTCTTTTTGAGAGCTAAAGAGCATTATCAAACACATGCTAACGTTAACACAGGCACATGAAATAAAAAAAGTACTGTCTTTTGGCATTTGACAAGTGACACACTAGGCTGAGATGTCAACATACTCTTGGCCTTCTTTCAAATCTTTCAAAAAAATTGAAGCTGAAGCCACAAAACTCCCAAATCTAGCTCCATAAGGGGAGGAAGCTGGACTGTGCACCATTTCCCCATATGTCTACTCTTTCATGTATCTCTCTCCCTCTTCAAACTGGGGAGGGAGGAAAGACCAGGGAGAGAACCACCACATATGCTAGGAGGGCCTCCCAGAGATGATGCTAAAAATTCATATGGCTGTACAGAGCTGCTTGGAGGGTTTGATCCTCCACTAGACTTGAACCAAACCCCTGAAGACTTCAGTGGTGTGAGCTCAGTTCTTAAGCTGAGCACCTTACAAGCCATTATGTTTTGAATTTCACAGCATTCTCAGAATTTAAAAAAGCACAGGCATATTAGCACAGGCAAACAAGTAACAATATTGACAGAAAATTACAAATAAGCCTTTACTGATTTTAAATCTGAGTAACTGTTACTTTCTGAACAAACATCCTTAATTCTATCAAAGGACACATACCTTCAGTATTGTTTTTGGACGTTTTTTAAAGTAAAGTTTTGGTTTTTCAATCACAGGAAGAGGAGGAAGTTTCTTAAGTTCTTGTAGGACAGCCATTGCAGCACGTTTCTTTGAGAGTTTCTTACTGTTGCCTTCTCCTTCTGCAGTGAATTCTCCTACTGTAACGCGTGTAACAAAGCTCTTCATGTGAGGAGGTCCACTTTCTTTAATCACCTTTTAAGTGAAAGTAACACTGAGTCAAATCACCCTACAAGAATATAACTTAATGTTTGTATCTCTGCAATGTACTTACTACTAATGCAGTTTTCCTGCTAATCGAAGGCATTAGATGGGATTTCATAAAATCTTGACAAGTATTAATGACAGTACCAGGTTTGAGGGCAGAAAATTAAGGCTAATTAGATAAAGCAAATCTAACCACCATATTCAGTGTTTCACATAAAATACAGTAGGCCTATATTTTCAAAAAGATTTATACAATAACACAATACACACCAATAATGCATATTTAAACCAAGGCTGCTGTTTTTATCCTTGCAAGGTGCTTCATGTACTAAAGAAACCTAATTCATGAAGGTGCACCAGGCTTTGGCTATTTCTTCATATTCATATTTGGCTATTTATTCATATTCATATGAATAAAACATATTCAAAACTCTATTTACATGGCATCACTTCAACCCCTTCGTAATTTTTTTCTATTATGATTAAAACATAGGATGTTTGCACATGGTCCCAAACTTCAGTCTTAAATCCGTATTTTTACACTGTCCTAGCTGCAGGCAGCATGCCTGCTCTCAACTCTTACCTTGCCAGCATACACAACTCAAGAGTGATATCCTGTACATTTGAAAGGCTGCCATAGTCCTGCCTCCATGACTCTCAGCTGTCCCTCCCAACAGTACCAAAAGGAATTATCAGAAAAGCCACCATAACTCACACAAAAGCCAGTAAGTTCTGAAAAGTTTCATTTATTCATTCCCTTCCAAATATATTCAGTATCACAATAAGAAAACCCATTTGAAGTACTTCTCCACTATTAAAAGTTACAATAATATGGAAAAAAATGAAGAAAAATGAAGTTCTGAGCACCGTACCTTCCTTTAGCTCTTTTTCTGTCTTCATTTTTCCACACACACATATCTCCTTTTAGGAGGCTATACTGTTAGGATGCATTCACCAACAAATCACAGCACTGCAAGTGCTAAGATAGCCATCTCTTCATGTATGCACCATTTACTGGTCTGGACAATGTCTATCAGGGATTAGAGGCCTCATTTGGGAAAAGGTTCAGTTATTTTGTTTGATGGGCGGAAGCAGCTACCTAATTTAATCTTTGTTACACGTAATTTGTATAAGGAGACATTAGAGCATCTGACAGGCATCTCTTTGTATTATCTTCAAAATCAATACAAATATATATTTTTTCAGTAGGTGCAATTACATCAAACCATTTGTTGAAGAAGTGTAATGCCTGAATGCAAGGGAACTGAGGTAAAGGTGCTAGGGCCTTCTTGGTGTAATAACTATATTTTTAATGGGCTGAAACCTTCAACCTTAATATTATTGCAACATGTTTTGTATTAAAGTTCTTTTTATCAAGGTCATGTCCCTTGCATTATTTAGTTTTGCTGTTACACTGTAATGAGGTCTCCTTAGGCTTGTATTTCTTTTTTAAGCTCTCTTTTGTGGCAACTTCACCCAGTAAATACAATTATCACAGCATATATCAATAAAAAGACACAAAATGAAAATTAACAGACAACTTTGTCCGCATTTTCCCAGAATAAGAAGACATCTGTGCCAGCATAGAATTTTTCTGTTGTAGTCCAGGAGTGTTGCCACTCTAAGATTCCAGGTAATAATTTCAGAAGTGTTTTCAAGATTGCCTCACTTGAGCGTTGCCCACTAGCGCTTCACCACTTGAGAAGGCAGTGATGCTTTCGAGGCACTGACCCATGCTGAGCTACGGGAAGCTGCACAGCCTGCACCAGAGCTGGAACAAGCCCAGTGCTGGGATCTCCCGCTCTCAGGTACAGTTGGGCTTCGTATCGATGCTGAACACCTTCATCGCACTGCAGTGTTTCCCACTCTGCTTTAAAGTCATATCTTAATCCATCCCTGTACATTGCTATCCAAGTATTACAACACGTTGGCTGTAAAACATGGCTAAATTAACCTCACTAAGGTCCTTAATCTTTTTGTGGTCTTACTAATACCATTATATAGGTGTTTCTACTTACATGCAATATAATGTATTAATAAAATATACAAGAATAACTATACTGACCAGATGAAAAAGGAGAAAATAACTTGCTTAAGAAATATAATTGCTGAGTTCCTAAAATATTAGTTTTATATAAGTTTTCTCATATATATATAAATGCACACAAATTTATATATATATATATGAAAAAGAATGTTAATACAAAACCAGATTATATTTTCATATACAAGATAATATATTTCTTAATATAAAACTAATGTATTCTGGTGTGTTTTTCATCTTTTAAACTTTTAAGTATGTGACACAAGGTAAATAATTGCCTGGAAAATGTTCAAAACTGTTTCTTTGTTAGTGTGTAAATGAAAAAAAGTCTGTGTTGTCAATGGAATGAACCCCATAGGACTTAGATGGGATCTGGATCAAGCTAAACATCCAAATTTGGTAATTTAGCAAAAAGAATATTTACCTAACAACATTTTTGGTTAACCCCAGATTTTAGATCTTTTTTACTCCACATGATTTCAAACAGTTGTGCTATAAGCCTAGGGACAGAAAACACTAAAAAGAAATTCAGCCTTTGCTATCCAAGAACACTATATGCATTAGTACATTAAACTATTTCCTCAGTTGAAAGATACGACCCGTGGACCAAATCATGCCTAATTTAAAGCTGAGAATTTGATTAAAGGTGACAGTTCAATACACTTTTCTTTTTCTGTTTCACTGATTTAAAGAATAACTCCAGCAAGAGAAAACACATGGGGCCAAAACACATCTAAGGTCAAGTTACATCAAGAGTGAATTTGGCTCAACTTAATGAATCATGCTGACAAATGAAAAACAGCAGTATGGTTATAACGAAAGAGCAACGCTGCTTCAATTATTAATGAGGCTCCAGGTAAAAAATCCAAAATATTATGACAAGATTAAATGGATATTAAAAAAAAAAAAGAGGAAACAAAAAGCAGGTCGACAAAAACGTGTCACCTACATCCATGATTATTTAGAAGTTTTAAAATACCAATATATTTCCATGTGCTTGTGTGGGCACACATACCAGATTTTCCCAGTTTAAAAAAAGAAAAAAAAGTCTGGATGTTTTATTAAAACTGGAGTGAGGAAGGGTGAGCATCATGCCAAACCCGAATGAGAGCTAGTCAGTATGTCAATCATCCAATCTGAAAGCCTTAATCCCCAGGAGAGCAGGAGCCAGACGGGTGTGAAACTTCCTGCTGAGAACTTGCTCAGTCTCCCAGAGTCAGCAATTTGGTCTGTTCCTAGTTCCAAATACAGAATCTCTGTCTTACTGAGATAAGACTGGGACTTAGAAACTGCACTCTTTTTCCCAGCAGAACACTGGAAAGGGATGGAGAGGCAGAAAATTTGCCTGTTCAGACACTTTATTCCCTCACTCCTGATACTGAGAATGAAAAAAAATTTTATTGTATTTGCTGTTCTAAAGAAAGAACACTCCAATCCAAAGAAAAATACTGATAGAATGACAATCTGAAATACCCCAACATGTTCTACAACCTGAAGCTGTCGACCTCAGTTACGTCTTCTAGGCTCACTCAACTCCTTACTGACAAGTTGGAAATAAAAAACACGAAAGTTCCAAAAGAACTGAAAAAAAGCAAGATTTTAGCCTACTGTCAAGGAGGGAATAAGCAGCAAAATGACCATTTTACAGCTATTCTAACAATTCCTACAGCAATCCGTTTGTATCCCTCCTTAAAAATTGTTCATTGAGAGTCCCACAAACGCCCTAGAGGAGTTGAATTTTGACTTAAAAGTTGATGAATAAAGGTTAGCTAAGGATGCACCAGTGATAAGTATGGAATAAAGCTTGTTCTTTGTTAGAACAGAATGCTTTTATTTTAGTTAACAATTTAATAGATAGAAATTCCTTAAAACTTGTCTTAAAGTTCCTAGGCAATTAAAACTAGCCATATTACTCAAAAACAGGATAGACGAAGAAACCCACAGGGTTCTGCATGCTCTTCCTATTTGCCACCCCTTGTGCACTTCTAAGGACACATTTACATAGAACTTTACATACCTTTATGACCATTACTTTGTTGCATAACATAGCACTGTTGGAACATTGGCTAAAGCTTCGTCAGATGAAGAAAAGGCAGATCATTTTATAGCTATCGCACACAAAAAATGCTAGAGAAAGCTTTGATGCCTGCCTGGAATAACACAAAACCATTTGCAAATAAAATCCTATTAGAAACATCAGATCCTGGGGATCACCCATAATTGCTTAGCAGTTATATTGAAATATAAGCCAGTACCAAGTTCAATCAAAACTCTATTTAAGAATGTCACCTATACTTAGATTTAAAGGCAGGAAATAACACAAAACCTGTCAGGAGAGCAAGAAACTGTCTTTTTTCAATGTTGTTAACATTCTTTGGCAAGTGACACATCAGACTTTTCCTGTACTAAGTATCTTTGCCTTCTTTCTCTCCTTACCAAATGCTCTCCCTTAAATAAGCTGAAACACAGGAATGAAGTTAAGAAGACATTCAAAGCACTATCCCTCCCTCTTTTCTTTCCAACCTCCAAGCTATTCTGTGACTTGTGACCATTTATCGCCTTGTATTTTAGTGTATTGATTTGTATGGAACTATTCCAAATAATTTTAAATACTTAAGGTAGAAAATGATGGGTGAAAACTGAAACGTTAATTATGAGCTTCCTTTTTGAAACACGGGCATGTGTTTCCATTATGTCTGATCTTATATAAGAGTTATTTACGTTCCATGTAGTTGCCAATTGATACACCAACAACCCTGGACACCCCAGTTTTAACCTTGAGATTTCACATTCTCTTAACTTTCTCATTAGTTTATATTACACAAATCACATGTATGAAGCACATACACATTTGTTATACTGAGGAATTCCTTAGTCAAAACCAGTATTCTTTGCCTTTGGCTCTCTTACCTGCCTTCTGAGAGATTTCTCAGATTTCTAAGAAGGTCCAGATAGCTCATTTGACATTGGCCAATTCACAGATATGGGCCGAACATGTCGGTAAACCTGCATACAGCACACTGTAAGGCGTGCCACAGTATAATTTTTTTTTTCTGCATGCAAACATGTGCCTGTACTTCAAAAGGAAAAAGCACTGGAGAAAATAACCACCACCAGTATAGGCAGTACCCACCTCCTTCATATACACTCAGTTTAAATGCAAAAAAAAAGCAGAAAAATAAAACTTTAAAGAGTCACTTACACTAGCATTTTCTCCATTTAAAAAAAAAAAAAAAAAGAGAAAAGAAAAAAAACCCCACCAGCTTGAAAGTCTGGTGGTTCCTACCACAACAACATTAGATTTTTACAACCAGTTTGTATAAGAACTTTCTCATTGGAAAAATTTTCCTGTTACTATCAGTGATTCTCCCGTAGTTAGTTCGTTGATAGCATTGGAGCTATTCCAAATACTCTTTATTACTTAAGGTAAACAAAGGTGGCAGAAGCAGGTTCATAGATAAAATCGCATGAAATGAGGAAAAAAAATCATGAAGGCTTAAGTAGAGATAGATAAGGAGTCAAACAGTGTGGAAGATAAAAAGATACTCATGACTTTCTGAAAACAGCACATCGGATGCAAAATGTCTCAATGGGAACTTTTGTAGTGTATGAATGCCTACAGTTAAAGCAAAGACTTTGACTGACTGTTTTGAAGATTATTTCAGCTCAGATTGAGTGTTGCTACTTATTCTAATACAACAGCACCATACAGAAGATTCTTGAACTGTCTTTCTGCCATCCACTTGTTTGCAACCAAATATTAGGTCTCTAATACTTCTGAAAGAGCATCTAGTTTAATAGTAAAAACTCAGTGTCTTAGACTCTGATATACTACCAATATTTTTTATTATAATTTCCATGAATTTGAATGTCACATTCATAATGTATTAATATTTTTAACTGCATTGAGTTTTAGTGGCAGGGGTTTTTAATACTTTCTTAGCAAACAAATATGTAACACATACCTCAAAACTGACAGGTATATTGCGCTTCAAAGCAATTTCAAACACTACACTGATCTCAGACTTGTTTGCATCTTTATCTTCTTCTGATTCTTTTCCTGTTTCTCCATTCTGAAAGTGAAGAATGCATAATCATATTACAATTTTTAGAAGATAAAAAAATAATATACTTCTCCCTCAATTTCTTAAAGACTTTTGAGTTCTCCTGTCACGCTGTAAATCAGCATTTGTACATCCGTCTCAGGACCCCATTATCAGACACCCACTGATTGTGAAGCCATATATAATGCACTTATGCTTCATAATAAAGGAACACATACACATTAATTTATACATTAATGATGGATGGCAAAATAACTTTGATGGATTTTAGTCTTATTAATGACATGGATAATAATCATCTGAATACACACTTCTTGTGTCAAACAAGAGGATCAAACAGATCCTTTGACCTGTTTCTCAGTCTCTCTGTGGGTACCCCTTCCAAGCAAGGAAGAGGTTTTCTGTACTTCTTGGAAAGTACAGAAGACTGTACTTCTCTCAGAAGAAATTCAGTGAATCACCCCCACACTTTGACTGGGTCACAGGTTACAGGTGTCCTCAGCAGGTCCAGCTGGTTAATGGCCCCTCCATCGACTTCCCTCTGGGAGTTATGACCAGTGTGAAAAGGTAGTGACAGAGAACAGCTTGCTCAACACAGAACAGTATTTATTTATCCATAGGAACATAGCAAACAGAAAGGCTAAGAGATAAAAAAACAAAAGGCACATGCAAATGTTACCCTGCCTAACATTCAGCTTTGCTTTATACTTTAGGTAAGTCTTATTTTTCTCAGACGACCACCAGCACGGGGATCAGTCAAAGAGTTATCGCCTTTTACAACTGCTACCTTTTGGTGTTTGTCCCCCAGGCCACATCTTCCTTAGTTCTCAGAGGTTTCACTTTCAGGTACTTTCAAACTGCAAAGCTCTGAATGTTTCAAACTGGGATCTCTCAACAACCATGTAACCTTGGCCAGGCTCCTAATTTTTTATTAGTGGAGGTAAACAGTGAAGAAACTTGGGCTGAATTAGGTGGATTCCTGCAGAGTTCCCTTCTTACATAACAAAGTCTGATCTAAATCTTCAGCCACTAACATAGCTACAAAATGCAGATATAAAAGTTATAAAATAACATTGAAAAACATTAGGTTCTTCACATTCACAATGAAATGTATCAATCTTTTATCTACAATTTGTTAACTCGTAATATATTAATGTTTAAGATAACACAGGAACAAAAATCCAGCAGTCAGTTACAGCATGCAGACTTGGAGCACTTTTTGTCTCATTAAATGCTTGTAAAATTTTGAGTCTGAAAAAGCAATTTACATCCCTGACATTTATCTAGTGCTAAATACAAAACAAAAATTTATAAAGTTTATAGAACCTGCTGGAAAAAAAGCATGCAGTGCCAAGCAGCAGCAAGGGTAGTTAGAATGAAATTATGTAGGACTTCCAGCTCATTTCATATAATGAAATGTAAAGTACCACTGAAATCAAGAATGTAGGTCATTATAGGACAGGCAAAACATTGATTAGGTTCACTGAGAAAGATCAACTGAACAGAGTTAAAAGGACAATATTTAAAAATAAAAATATATTGTTGGGATATAAAGAGTATCAAACAAAGAGTGTGGTACTACTATTCTGTAAAAAAACTTAGTGAGAATCTTACTCAGTACTGTATTCAACTAAGTTTGTGTTTTATAAAGGACACTGATAATCTGAAAAGCTGACAATAAAAGCCACAAGGATGAACTACTGATTAGAAAAAACCCCAACTTTACAGAGACACTATGGAAACAACAAGTTCTATAAAAAGATTCAAAATTACCTAAGCAGAATCTGTAAATATATATGGGATAGAGATTTTTGATTAGCAAATATAAGAAAATACCAATTCGATAGAAAATCAAGCTAAGTGAACTTAGAAGAAATATCTTGCAAATTATCTTTGAAATGGGGAATAATCAATCACTGGCATAATTTACACAAAACATAAAGCCCATTGGACTGTCACCAAGCCTTTAAGTCAAGAATGTTTAGGTTTTCTAGCTATACCCTAGCTTAACCAGATATGTAGAGTCTAATGTAGAAATTACTGTTTAAAATTTCATGATTAATAAAAACACATTGGTCCAGAAAACCCCCAATTGTCCCTTCTGCCCTTACAATTTAACTCCTTGCATATTTTTCCACCAAACACAGTAGAGAGCCTAACCGTGAGTGGAGCATAGGGAGGATCATAGACTTTAAGGCTTAGACCTTAGTAATGAGCAATAAAGTTTCAAGCATTAGTCATATGACTTCCCTAAATAAAATAAAATATGTTCAGGAGTGTCTCAAGTACTTTGGATTTAAATTTGATCCTCATTCCACAACTGACACTTTAATTGTAAGGCCTTTCTTAGCCTCACATCTATGAGACAGCAGAGGTGCTTTGGCAGACACACAATAGCTCTTTTATGAAAGCAGGCTCATATTCACCTCTAACTCTGCCCTGTTTGCTGATTGCTTCTTGTTTCTGCCCACCTTATACTCTTCTACACATTTGCACAATGAAGTATTAAGATGGCAATACTCCTCAGTGGTTTAATATGGAAAAAAGATTTTTACCCTTAACTAAGTTTTTTAAAAAAAGGAAAAAAGGGGTATCTTGAAATGAAAGAAGAATATATAGAAGGCTGCATTAAGCAAACATGGTTATGAAGGCGAAAAGGTAAGCCCATGTATTTACTGTGCTATATTCCATGGATCCCATTCCAGTGAAATTCACTGAGTTACTAATGGGATGCAGGGCTAGATCGGTACCAGCAGGTCTGTCCTTGCTCCCCTCTCTGCTCTTCTTGAAGGACAGTGGCAGTGATTGGGGAAGAAAGAAGCTCAATCTAGTCATGTAATTGAGGCCAGCCAGACTCTAATGTGTCCTGGCTCTGGTCCACGCATGATGTTTGAGGAATGGTGAATCAATCATCTTCCGTGGCTGACCCAAGCAGCTAAGTTCTGCTGAAGGAAGGAGAGTTTTACTGAGCTGGACAATGTCCCATGGTGACGGCACATCCCACCAGTGCGTAGCAGCCCTGCGTGCACTTCACATGACCAGCAGCAGGGAGGAGCCTCAACCTTAGCACCATGAAGCCCTTAAACTCTACTTCAACCAACCTCCAGTTCTCTGGAGAGCTACACTCAGCTCCACACGATGCAGTTCTTGGTACTCCATCATGACCTAGGCACCGTGTTATCTCCAGCCTTCTCCAGTCACCTACAACTCTAACCCATGAAGTTACAGAGATGTTTCTTCATGACTAGCTTACAACAAGCTCCCTTTACCCTCAGCATAACCAAGCCACAGATGTTCTCCTGACTAAGGACTCGATTTAGTCTCCTACCCACAGATACCGGCTATTGAGATCCTACAGTATCCCAAGTGGTCTTCAACTGCTGCACCAGAAACTCACAGTGCTCCCACAGATCTTGCAAGTACTATGCAAATGTCTCAGCTACTCTACAGTATTGTCTCCTGACAAGTCTTCCCATTTTTCTCATAGCTAACTGTGGATTTCATTCAGTTTACATATGTAACTTATGGTGGTGAAGAGAAGAATGAAATTATTACTTCATTAGCTCAGGAGAGAGGCAAGGCTACAGCATGCTACAAGAATTTAGGAAACTCAATTTGCCATGACCACATCTTCTAAAAGTCTGCACATCCTAACAAAGACTGATGTAAATAGACACTAAATAGACCCAGTTAGGCAAGAATGTTTATAAAGATTTTATTACTTTTGCTAGGTAAATTACATATGTACATGGGCTATAAAAACTCAGTATATAAACCAGGTACATATTGATGTTACTTATATCTATTATTTACTTTTGTCTACTACTTATCACCCTATGCACTTAGTGGTTTAATTTCCATTCTGATTAAAGGATATCTTGAATTCAAAGATTCTTTTGATAATATTAAACATATAATTTTCAAAAACTAAGAATATGCTGAGCTAAAAATATGTTTTAGTAATATACGGTTTGTGCTAAGGATTCATTATCAACTAATACATTTGGCTGGAAGCCAGAGAAAGGAAGGGAATTAATAATGAGAAAGGAAACAGGGATTCCTCCTGACTTTACATATTCTTTTTTAATAGTTTTACTGTTTTTAAAAAAATTAATATTAACTATAGTAAGTGATTTTGAAGAGAATTTCCTGATCTAGAAAAATAACATAGCAAAACAGAAGGGTGAGTCAAACTCTCTTTGGATCAAGAGGAGGACGTAGACACAGGGTGAGGCAGAAAGAACAAAGATTTTTTTTTTAATACAGAAAATTATTTCCATTCTTAAAAAGCAGGTCAAAACTACCACACAAGACACTGAAGGTAATATTAGTAATGTTTTGTACTGTGCACAGGAGTTCAACAGGCATCATCAGAAAGAGTGTACAAAATAAAAGGACTGTCTCCTCATGCATTTATTTTGGCTTATTTGACTGGGCAATTTTATTATATTAGTCCTTTCAATTTGCAAAGATTATTCTGAGAATAATTTTTCTGTTAAATATTTCTTAAAATACAACACAACATTTTCAAATAGCAATATACACCACTTACAAACATAGCAGTGAGACAGCTAGCTATTTAAAAAGCTACTAACTGGCTAAAAGCCTAGAACCATCAGACAAGTGATCATCTGCTGTCAGTGAGCTCTGTCAGGTTCTTAGGTACATTGGGGACAAGTCATGTCAGCTGTAAAGACTGCATTCATGGCACAACACACATTTAAGATGAATAATTTGTTCTCCATGAAGCCACTGATTAAATGGACATTTTCTCCACTTTTGGTATAATCTCAAATATTTTATTTTTATTTTATTTTTAACTTAATGACTGTTGACAATCCCATCTTTAAAATGCCTACTTATTTTTGTTATTTAAGTCTAGTTCCATTTTAGATGTGCTATTATAAAAAAATAACACTATCAATTTGTTAGTATTATTTCTCTAATTATGGAGGCTAACACGAAAAAACCACTAAAAATTGAACATTGAAAAACTGGCAATTAAATTGTTTGATTTGGTATCTTAACATGAAGATTAGTTTTCTGAAACACAAACCTGAGGTAATTTTTCTGGAATAGGCTCATTCTGGAGAGCTTGAAGGGCCTTCATTGCAGCATTATGTCTAGCAGCTTGACGAGTCTTTCCTTCACCAAAAAACTCACTGTTGCCAACAGTTAACTGGACATAGAAAATTTTAGGCACTGGGCAGTGATACCTGGAAATGTCATGAAAAGAAAACAATAAAATTTATGCATTTTAACCATCAATTTTACATAATATAGAGCAGTAGCTAGGGATAAAACATATCTTTTCTCACAGAGTAAGACCTAACACTT
Organism: Buteo buteo; assembly: GCF_964188355.1. NCBI lineage: Eukaryota > Metazoa > Chordata > Aves > Accipitriformes > Accipitridae > Buteo > Buteo buteo. The sequence goes on from NC_134173.1 coordinate 43,690,041, forward strand.
AGATACATGGACTGCTCCTCAGCAAGGCCTTCAGTAACTGTGACAGCAGCTCCTACGTGCAAACCAGCTCTTCACCCACATTTGCACGGCTCTACGACAAGCTTTACTATACTTCAGCCCAACAGCCCAGCTCTGCTTTCTTCTTGGTTTGAGTCTTGAGAAGATTAAACCTGAGGAGAACCAAAAGCTCCAGTGGAAGCCATGCCTGGGAGACAACTCCTGTCCCACAGGAAAGTGGCACAGAGGAAGAAGGACTGAGAGGTCTCTCATCTGAAACCTGCTGGCATAGCTCAGCTCTTGGGGACAACAAGAAGTCAGATGGCAGAAGAGTGAGGGACCTGAACAATGTACTTCTAGCCTCTTTTTAAAGCTCAAGTATTGAAATTGTTGTAGAGAATAAGGAGTTCTCTTCCAAAAGCGTAACAGAGGGTAGGGACAATGTCTCCTCCAACACTGTAACAGCCAAACATTTTCCGGGCATGGAAAGAAAAGCAGCAGTCACCACCACATTGTTTTCCTTTTTTTTCCTTCCCACAGAAAATTTCTAAATATAATGGCAGGGTTTGTTTTTCTGAGTATGTCTGAAAGGCACCGAAAGAAAGATAAAGCAAGAAATTGCACATTTTCCTATGAACAGGCACAGCTATTATTCCTCAAAGAAAGCAGTATCTTTATTCATATCATCAACTCCACGTGTCTATTTTCAGTAATAAAAATAGCTAACCCAACCCATACTCCCTACCCTGAAACCTGTCTCTCACTAGCAGTGAATGAAGAAAGAGAGGTAATGCCATTCTTGCATTTGGGAGGTCCTGTCACAGCACTGTGACAACTACAAACGTAAGAGCTTGTCCACATAAGCAATTTCTACAGAAAATAAGTATTCCACCACCACCACCACCTCAGACTCAGAAAAAGCAATTCAGCACAGATAATTAGTCCTAATCACTGTTAAAATTATAATCTCTTAAGAGAATATTTCAAAAAATTTCTCTAATTATATTCTACACAGGTGAGGGAATTCACTTCATACTCTTCACTCTGTGTCTAGTCAGCCTGTGCTCCTTCCTCAAAGGCTTTTCTAACACACTGGAGATTTAGTCCTTGGAAAAATATATACCTACCAGAAATGGTTTCTCATTTATCACAAATAACTTGTACATATTTTATGGCAATGTAAAAAAGCCCAGGATTCCAAAAGTGTGGCCAAAAACTAGGTCCATTGTAACAAAACTAGAATCACTCAAAACCACAACAAAGTACTATGTTTTCCTTCTTCCTCTTACAGGATCCTTATTAAAGCGTGCTCTCTCCATTTTCATCTGTTGACACAGATGTTGATTTTTTTGTATGAAGACTCTCTGACTTTTCATTAATAATTGTAACCAATTCATTTCAACTATAAAGCAAAGTTTCTCAGATAGCAGCACACTTCAAACCCAAACAAGTGCAAATAAGCACTCCAGTCTCAGTGCCCCTGAACTTTGTGCCTAATTCTAAAAATACGTTTATATGGAAAGAGCAAAACCATAACTGGCTCCAACATGCCTCTGGCTATAGGGCCTTGGAGGGGTGAGCAAAGTTGCCTTTACGACATGCAAAAAGCGGGTATTTACTTTGCTTTCCTGTTTACAGTTTAATGCAGTTATAGGGAATTATTAAGGCCTGGAAATGCATTTGCTTATGTAGCATTTTCATAAAATTATAGAATAACTCAGGTTGGAAAGGCTCCTGGAGGTTATCTGGTCCAATGCAGCACCCAAAGCAAGGTCAAGCTCTGAAGTTACACTGTCTTGTTCAGGCATTGTCCAGGGTATTGTGGATATCTCCAAGGATGAAGATTCCACAACATCTCTGGGCACCCCATTCCAGTGTTTGACCACTCTTTCTGGAAGAACACTACAAAGCTCCTACATGCGTAATGAAATTCAAACACCACGGTACCATTTGTTAACAAACCAGCTGTCAAACCAAAGAAACGGATAATTCCAAGAACGTTAATTTCTATCCCACTCCACTGCATCCTTCATTGCTTCAGACATACAGCATTCACCTTCTGCCTCCCTCTGCTTCTAAAAGGTACAAACACAATACCAAGACACTAGCAATGTGACAAAATCTACAATAAAAAAGTAGTGGTTTCAGGCTGAGATTTACCTCAAAAAGAATGGTAGTTTTTCAAGCGAAAGGCAGAACTTCATCCCTTCCCTTTGCTTAATGAGCTTACATAAAATGCTTCCTATATCAACATTTTCCTTTGATTTATTAGTTTTATTTGGTTTGCAATATTGTTTTAGGGAATTTTAAAAATAAATTTAGGGAATATGCAGGCAATAGATGTAAATAATACCTTGAAAGAATTTAAATCTAAGAATCAGGAACAGGCCTTTGACACCAAATGCAGGTCAAACTATACTTCCAGAGTGAAAAATACTACATTTATTTAAAAACACTGGAAAAAATAATTAAAAGTTTCATCAGTATAATCAGCATCAACTCCACTTCTTCCACAGCTGGCTTAGAGCTGTCTGTCCCTGGCTCCTATACACCACTAATGTGATTCCTCTGAAAGTCTTTCCTTAGTTTATCACAGAAACACAGAATAGTTGAGATGGAAGGTAAACTCTGGAGATCCCCTAGTCCAGCCCCCCTGCTCAAAGCAGGTCAGTTAGAGCAGACTGCTCAGGGCCGCTTTCCTTTGGGTTTTGAGTATCTCCAAGGGTGGCTGATTCAACAACCTGTCTGGCAATCTGCTCTGGTGTTTGAGTAAAAAAGGCTTTTCTTTTCTTATGATTAAATGGAATTACTTGTATTTCAGTTTGTGCCTTTTCTTCACTGGATACCACTAAAAAGAGCCTGGCTCTACTTTCTTTACTCATCCCCTTCATGTATTTTATATATATTGATAAGATCGCCCCAAATCTTCTCTTCTCCTAGCTAACAAGTCCCAGCTTTCTCACTCTCTCATCAGATGAGAGATGCTCATAATTTAGCTCCCTCAGCACTCATGGGTGCATTCCATCAGGCCTCATAGACCTGTCCTGTCTGTTTAAATGTTCCCCAACCTGATCCTCCTCCATCGAGGGTAAGTCCTACCTGCTCCAGACTTTCCTGTTGATCTCAGGGACCTGGGACTCCTTAAGGCCAGTCTTATCAGTAGACTGAGATGAAGGCATTTTGAGTACCTCCATCTTTTCCAGGACCATCAGGTTCCCTGCCCCACTCAACAGTGGGTCCCTAGTCTTCCTTTTGCTGCTGTAGAAACCCATCTTCTTGCCCTTCACATCCCTCTCCAGATTCAACTCCAGATGGACTTCAATTTTTTCTAACCCCATACCTGCACACTTGTACAGTGTCTCTACATTCATTCTGGGTCACAAACCCTGTTTGAATTTAGTCCAAAGTTCCTTGTTCATCCATGCAGGCTTCCTGCTGCCTTTGCTTGACCACCTGCATGTCAGGATGGACGGTTAAACCGTTCTTAAGCTTGGAGGAGGTGAATCTTGACAAGCTCTCCTGGACTTCTCTCTTCAGGACTATATCCCCTGGGATTCTTCCAAGCACGTCTCTGAAGAGACCCAAGTCTGCTAGCCTGAAGGCCAGTTTGTTATCTGTGATACCTGCCTTGTTCTCTCCTCTCAAGATCCTGCCACTATCTCATGGTCACTGCACTGACTCCAACCTTCACATCTCTGACCAGTTCTTCTTTGTTTGAATGTGTGAGCTCTGGCAGGAGTGCCCATCCTCACCAATTCCTCATTTGCCTATGTCAGAAAGTTGTCATTGATGCACTCCAGAAACCTCCTGGATTGCTTGTGTCCTGCTGTGATGTCCCTCCAAGACATACTGGGGTGGTTAAAGTCCCCCATGAGGACCAGGACTGTGGCCATGAACATTCTTCCAGTTACCTGAAAAAGACCTCATCTACTTCTTGATCATTCAGTCTGTAAGAGACACCCACCACAATACCACCCACATTGGTATGCCCTCCTGTCCTGACCCATAAACTATCAGCTGTCTCATCACTCATCCCCAGACAGAGCTCCATGCATTCCCACTGCTCTCTTACATAAAAGGACAACACTCTGTTCTTGCCATCCTGGCCTGTCCTTCCTAAAGAATCTGTATGCATCGATTGCAGCACTCCATTTATGTGAGCTATACCACCATGCCTCTGTGATTCCAGTGTGGTTGTAGCTCTGCAGTAGCTGCACACAGACCTCTCATTCCTCCTGTCCACTCTCCATGCTAAGTGTGTTTGCACACTGGTACTTCAGATAGTAACCCAAGTGTATTGATTTCCCAGAAAAGGTATAAGGACTTCCCCCATCATGCTGTCCTGTAGGCTCTTCCTTACTTGTGTGCATACACTTGTGGGACCCCTTCAGCCCTGTTTTGTTGGTTTTAGGATCTCTCGTCAACATCACCCTTAAGTCTTTGCCTACTAACTTGGTCCATCACTTCCTCACTTGGTTATAGGTCAACTTCACTCTCCGTAACTTTAAAGTTCTCTTGACCAGATTGGCTCATCTGTTGATAAAGATGCTTGCCCCACTTGGTCAGGTGGATCCCATCTCTTCCAAGCATTGATCCTCAAAGAGGGTGCCACAGTTGAAATCAAATCTCTGTAGTCATTCTTGTTATGGTCCATGTGTCTGCTTAAAGTATCACTGGTGACCACTATGAAAAGCAGAGGTAGGTAATAGCCTAAGGAACATACAACCCTTGGCAGTCTATCCACAATGTCCCAGTCAAAGCCCTCAGTGAGAAGCAAACCTCCCTGCACAGCAGGGCAGGTTCACAGATGGTGGTCTCCATCCCCTGCAGTAGAAAGTTGCCCACTATTATCACTTGCTGCTTCCTTCTGGTGCTGCTAGGGGGCTCAGACTTGGCTGGAATGCATGCTTTGAGAACTCCTAGGCCCTCATCTGATGCCACGGCACTGAAATTGTAGTTGCAGACCTGCAGATGGAGCAGAAGCCTTCCTCCCAGTGCCAAAATTTACAAGCTTCCAGCCTTTGCCATCACAGGACTCCCCATTTCCCAGTCCAATTAGCACTGACTCTCTCTGCTCCTCCTCTGGTACGGTTGGGGATTCAGGCTCTTGCACCTGCAGGGTCTCAGAGAAGATACAATTGATCTCTTGCTCATCAGCTCTAATGATGTCAGCACAGTTTGCTGACATCTTCCTGCAACTCTTTTACTTGGTAATACAGATCCCCTGACAGTGCACACCTCCTGCAGACAAGGCCACTGTCTCCCCATCCCAGCTAGAGCTCTGGAGCTAGATCTGACTTAAGGTCTCTGATGTACCACAATAGCTGCTCCAGGTGGTGCTAGGAATGGTGCCATGTGGCACATCACCACCATCGCTGAGCACACACACACTGTCCTCGGCAGAGTTTCTGGCTCCCTTTTGTGTGAATTGCTGTGATGCATCTGCGGCCTCTCTCTGGGAATGGTGATTTAGGGCCTGCACTTTTATGTGCTTCTCCCTAGTACCAGCTGAAAAGGTGCTGGACCCTCTCTAATCAGGACACAGCTGGAAGAAAACCTCAATGCACTTTTTGATCAGGGGCAGCTGCTAGAGCTTGCTAGAAGTCGCAGCCTCCTGTAGCTATCCTTTCCCTGCAGCAATAGGCATGCTCAAGTTCCCCAAAGAGTTCCCAGGAATCCTCCCACCATCCCAGAAATTGTTCTCAGAAGATCTAGAACTAGAGCCTGGAAACTGCTGCATCTGTTGGCTGCCTCTGTTAGCTGCAGCTTAGTATAGGACAAGCTCTGTCACACAAAAGCAGTAGGTACCTTGATAGCACATCCCTCCTCATTACTTCACAATCCTCTTTAAATAAGAAGAAATGTGGTAGTGCTGTTAGCAACTACCTAGATTTAAGGAAAATACAACATTCATCATAAGTTCCTGTTTCTTGTTGAGTTACTAGACCTACCTTTCTCTCCATTACATGTAAAGGAAGAAAGCACATGAACCTTAATCCACTTCATAAACTCAGATCCCACAACAGGCCCTCTCTTTTTCCTCCTCCCTCCCCACCTTTTCTTTTAAAGAGTGTTTAGGGAGCTATTTATGTGATAATATGGAAAAATGATATTCAGCCTGTGGCTCTAGAGCCTCATGCAGCTCTTTGGCATTGGCAGAATGATTAGGCTTTTACATGGTTTTGATTAAACTTTTCTTGCTCTGCTTGGCCTCAGGCAGAGTTAACAGAGCACTGATAATATGAACATTGCCAGGAAAGTGCAAAGGAACACCTGAAATCATCAGAAAATGGACTAAATCTGGGAGGATATTGGCTTCTCTACAACATGGAGCATGTCAAATAGAAACAAAACATCCTCCTCTTTTCAGTGGTGAGGACAGAGACTGTATCAACAAAAACCTTAAAAGTAATCATAATATTACAGTCTGAAAGTACAGTGCAATGATTAAACTGAGTTTTAATACAGAGTGATTCTGCATCCTGAAGATGCACACTCATGTAAGGAACAACCCCATGCAAAGTTAAGATATCTACCACTGGTCATTAATAAACCTTCCCAATATATTACATTTGAGTTACTAAAAATGACTGAAACCATTAACAATCTTGGGAATATTTATATAGCGTTTGTGGATTATTATGCAATAACATATCAGCACAATATTTTCCATCACAAGAACACCTACACGTCAGTCCTACAATCCTTAGCCCTCTGTCCCTCTGTTCAGCCACAGAACTGAAACAGTCAGGATTTCCAACAGCAACACTTCATGTACAGACTCATTAGGTTTCTGAAAGTTTTAAAACTACCTACATTTAAAGAATATGCATGTCCCTGCATTCTACATGGCAGCTACAAAGGCTAGGATTTTCCTTTGGAGAAAATTCTTATGTAAAAAAGGTTCTCAGGTGATACTGGCACACTCCTCAGAACATACTCCTCCAGAACGTAAGCTGACAGACACAGCCAAATGACAGAAGATTACAAGACTAGAAGACAACAAAAGGACATATGAAATGATACATTCAATTGGAAGAAAAAAAAATGTGATAAAGGATAATACTTTAACAACTAGTCACATATAAACTATTAAAACAAGTTAATTTTTATCTGGCTCTTCTGGACATTTGAGATTCTTAAGATCCCTCAAATAAGAGGACTGGAAAGCAGGTTCTCTTTATTCCAAGTTTCATAGCATCAGAAATCTACTTTTTAGCTAATGCCATTGCTATCACTTTAGAATAGTCAACCTGAAAAAGGGTTATTTGCTCTATGACTGTGACCTTGAATGCCAAGTTTCAGCAATGAATAAATATTTACAACTAGTTATAAACCCCTAAAAATAGGGGTTCATAACAGAAATGCTGACAGACCTTAACTAAGTTGGTGTGAGCGGGCGCCACTATAATTAAATAAATCACCAAGGTCTGTTGACAATTAGAAAACTCATTTTGGTTTGCCACAGAGACAAACAAAAATTCTGTTCATTATAATTTTACTGGAATATGATGTCATAACATGTAAGCATACTGAAACAATCTGCTGCTTTTCTAGCCAAAATATTAATTGCATACTAAGGAGCCCTTGGGGCCTCTTCCTTTTTGGCCATCAAATCCACACACACAAAGACAAATAAAGTATTAGTACATACGTTATGTGTTCATACTGCATTTCCTGCATTTCTCTGGATTCCTCAATGGCATAAATGTTTCTGATAAATATTGTTACTTTATTCTTAGATGGGAAAAAAAAACCAAACCAAGTGCAAGCTGCAGCTCATGGAAAACAGGAAGTTTATTTAGATTTAGCCTCCTTTTCACTGTTAAAAACTCCAGTGAGGTTTTGTCTAGATTCTAATGGCCAATGTATTCTTCACCTATGTAAAAAAGAACAGATAAACCCAGTTACTTCCCCACCACACAAGTGTTGTAGGAAGTATTACACTATTCCCATTTCATAAGGCAAAGTGAAGAGGAACAGGGACTATTTTGGCCAAGATGAGGGCCACTAAAATATGAGATATGACATGGTACGGGAAAGTCATTCTTAGATGCCAGCTCCGTGCTGAAAGGGACATTCTCTGCACTTGTTCCCTCTGGCTCCTTTTCCATACCAACTCAATCAAGCTGGCAGCCCTGCTGACACTGCTTAACCAGGAAAATGCTGTGAGCTTTGTGAGTGGAGGGATAGAGAGCCACAGATTGTGCAGGGGAGTAGGAAACAGCATTTGCTGTGAACAACTTTTTCTCCACAACATTTGAAATTCTCTAGGGGAGCAAGTTGCTTAGTGCAGCTGTTCCCTGGCCATGCCCTAATTTTCTAAGCAGTCCATTAACCATGTGCATTTCTTACAGATGTGAGTTCTATGTTTTGAAGAAGGAAACATCCAGTGCAGCCACTTTTGTCTTCATACAGTCCACCTCCTGGTTCTTTCAGCAGGTCCACAACAACACCTGGGAACAAAGAGGCTCTCTTTTCCAAGTACTCCTTTTGAGAACGGCAGTCCATTATCCCTGAATCAATCTGGCTGTCCTCTTCTAGATTACCTTCACATCCTCCAAAAACATTCTTAATGTAAAGCGAGCATGACAAGGCACTATGTATCGCTTTTAGCCACAGACATCCCTTATTAGATGGAAAGGTAATTTTCTGAAATTTCTATTCAGCTGATTTATTTATATAGCATATTACTGTTTTCACCTTTCTAATGTTGACCTCCTCTCAGCTACATAGAGAAGATTTAAAAAAAGAAAAATCATGTATACTTGTCCCAGAGAATCCTTCATTCGAAAGATGGTTTTAAACTATAATCCAAATCTTTAAAACTTCAAAATTAATTTAATCAATTCTGAATGATTCAGTATTTTTTCTCTATATAATATTTTCTATGATCAGTTTATGAAACCAATTTTGACCTAGTTGTAGAAAACCCCTAAGCAATAGAATGTTTAATTGACTATGAAAGAATTGTAAAGAATAACCATGTGATGGAAACATATTAACAAAAAGAGATTCAAAAGCATCTGTTGAATTTTTTTTTTAAATAATAAGAAAACGTAACAAAGATGCTTCCCATTTTAAGACATAGAAACTCCAAACCTTCTCTACTTCAAATGTAAGAATGTAAGCAAATCCTGCATAAACAGTCAAGATCTATGAGTTGCAGGCAACTGCATAATGTAGTCCTCTTTAGCTGTTAAGGTCTATTAGAAAAAAAATTAGATTACTTGCTTCCAGTGCTTCTGTTGGGAGGATGATCCAGAAGCTGAGTTGATACTTAGGAATCTCCTAATGTTCAGCTTGGCTATACTTTTACATTTTGTTTTCTGTCAATATTATCCCTTAACTTCTATAGCTGATTTACTTTTTTGTTATGTTTACCCTCCAAGGCAAGCTTTCCCACTTCCTCTCAGCCTTTGTTTTGCAAGGGAACAAGTCAAGGTATTTTAGAAGTCTTCTGTATAAAAGGCTACCCGCTATCCTGATAATCCTTCACAGTCCTTCCCTATACTTGCTCCTCTTCTTAAATGTAAGAGTCAAGAATGGTAGACAATATACCATATGAAAGGCTAACAGTGTTCTGTGTAACAGCAACATTTGTGTATCTTTACCAGAAATATATTGCTCAACACATCTTAAAAATCACATTTGCCTCTCCTCTGGTTCAATCTCGTCAGTTATTCTTAGTTTATCTTGCAAATAATTAAAAATATCAGATAACACTCCTGTTCTGTGACTTCCAACTGAATAACCCCCAAGTGACAACAGAGTTAGTACTGCTTGTGCCTATGGTCTTAATCTTACATTTTATACTGGAAAGTCTAGTCTCATCCCATTTCTAATGTGTCAGTCCTCACGATCATCCAACTCTTCCTGCGTATCCTGATCTTCCTGTGTAACGATGATGCCTTCTACCTCCCATGAACTTTTTCCTACTTTTTGTGCAAACACCATTACAAAAATAATTTAAAAGGTTGATTCTAAAACTGGAAGAACTGCACTTAATAATCTTCCTCAAAGTTTGATTTTTAATACTGCTGATTATTTTTCTTTTCCTTTCCCACCTTGCATTTCTTACACAAATCCCCATCTCCTTCAGTTTAATGAAAACATTATCCTTATCTAATGCTATAAAATGCTTAACTGAATCCCACAAGTATAAGACTTGCTTTACTCTCTTTACCTAAAAAATGAGTTAACACATAACATGCAAGGTTAACACATTAGTCAGACACAATCTACCTTTAGTACACAGAAACTTTGTGTTGAGTTTTATCCTTTTTTACTTCCATGTCTTTATTTATACTTTCTTTTAAACTTTGTGCTAAGTCTGTGAATATTTCGTGAAGTTAATGATGATTGCCCTTTCTTTTTTTTTTTTTTTAAATAGTTTTCCTGGGCTAGAGACTATGCAGTTCCTTCAAGCAGTATGACTAACAATAAAAAAAATTTACTCGTTTTCACGATCACAGTATCAAAACATTCCTGAGTAAAAAACAAAAGGGAGGCAGATTCAGTGTAACATAACATTATCTAATGTGGAATCTTCCCAGAAGAATTTGTGATGACAAGACAGTAACATTGCCACATCACTGTATCACTGAATTCCAAGTTGCTCAATACAGACATTTGACTGAAATAAATATTTCAATATTTACTCTCTGCATGTCCCACTACTTTGTTTACCATTTGCAGTAAATAGATATATCAACAAGTAAAAAACAGTTGCTCATCAAAAGTAATTAGAAGAAACCAACAGAAAGCTACAGACATTATAAGTTAAATACTTTAACCATCACAGATTAAGCTAACAAGAAATACAGCAAACATTGAGCCACCTATGTAGCACTAGTTATAGAGATGCTTCCAAGCACAGTAAGTTCAGATCTCTGCTTCCACTTTTATTGCTCTCTCTCCCTCAGTCTAAAGCCTAAAAGTCTAGAAGAAGCACTTTTCAAAGTGCCAGAAAGGTCTCAAAACCAGCCTGAATATGTTTTTTTCTGAAACAACAACAAAAAAACTAGTGCAGGAGATATGAGAGGAAAAAAAAAGAAAAAGTCTAAGAAGAATTAAAAAGAAAAAACCTAGGGAAAAGGGGATCATGAGATGAACCTTCCAAAGTACTGTACATTGGAAACTAAGATAGAAAAAACAAGTGAAAAACAACAATCAAAATCAAGAAGGGAGCACAGAACAAAATGTTATGTGCCTCTGAAAAAGAATTTTTATCCATCAACTGGATAACTGAGTAATGAAAATGGTCAACACAACTTCAACTTAATCTTGACTGCAAAAATAGCATAAATAATGTAAGAACATAACAAGAATACTGCCTCCAGAGTTTAAGGCATTGGAAAATGTCAAGTGGACAACGCTGACATGCAGATGGGGACTGGGGGGAGGAAAAGAAATACGAGTAAAAAGAAAATGTTCTTTTCTGTGACATAAAAACAAGTATAATAAGAATAAAAGGGAAAACATAATGAAGCTGTGATGTACACTGTATACTTAGAGGTTAAAGCAGACATCCAGAAGACAAACATCTCAAACTCTTATCTACTTCAGCTCATAAAATTTCCCATGAACTGTATTACTCACTAATCCTTACAAGCATGCAGAGTGGTTACTGAGAATGCTGTCCAAATACCCGTTACAGTAAAAGAACATAAACAATGTTGCATATCTGACTACAATATAATTTTCTTTCTACATAAGAAACTCATGTCAAAAAAAATCATGTCACTTGCCAGCCTAGAGACTAAGCAAATGAGAGAATGAAGTACCTCAGTCATTTAATTTTATCATATATTTATACTGGTAATATAATGCTAATAAAAATGTTACTAACAGAATCATCTCAGGCCTAGGGCTTCATAGGAATTAATTAAATTAAAAGTCAACAGAGGAAGAAGGCCCAAGAAAATTCACAGAGTGATTTGCAGCATCCAAATTAATTTAAATTGAAATAACTAGTGTCTATTGGGCTATATTCTGTTCCCACTTGGAGGAATGTAAACATATGGACATTAAATTGCATTATCCTGAGTAAAAAATTTAACCTGTCATTTTAAACTTGGCAATTAAAGGATTGAAAGTAAGAACAAACTGAAAACCCACACTTAATCCTGTCTTAACCAGCCACCTCTCAGCAGCTGAGTGCAGTTAACTGATGATGCACGCTCTCCTACCTCACTAGTTATCACCTCTGCATCCTCTGAAAATGTACTATCATGGCCAGCTACAACTTCTGTCCAGAAATCTTCTGTCTGTTCCATCAGACTTGCAAAGAAATGAAATGTGACATAGAGATCTTGGTCAACTGGAAAGGGAGGGCATTTTGTGTTGCCCTGCACTGATCCTATGAGAGTGCTGAAAAAAATGTGGATGGCCTTACGAAGGAAGCTTTATCTACACTTGAGAGGGGAAGGGAAGGGGTCTGTTAATCACAGTGAAGTTTGGAAGAGGCAAAAAGGTTGGAAAGCAAAAAGATGAGTGGTGAAGCCTTTCAGTGCTTTGATTCTTTTCTACTTAAAAGCATAAAAAGAGCAGATTTCCTAGGGAAGCTTATTCATGAACAGCAGCCATAATACCCATTCAATTTTCAAACTTCAATGGGCATAATGGATTTACACCAATGACTTACAAATAAATATAAATTAATTTCTAATAAAAATGTATAATTGATGCAATGAGAGTGCAATAATAGCAGTCATCAATGCACAGTGCCTTGCCTCATTTGGTCCACTGAATACAATTTAGTACCAAATATTAATACAGAAAAAAGTTACATTATGTTAGGTCAATATACTAAAATATAAGGTTGCAGACTTGCTAAAAGGTAGGAAATGTAGGAAATGTTTATAAGATGGTGTGGAATTGTACTCTAGAAAGCAGGGACTCCAAAAAGACTTGGAGGATAGAGATACCAAGCACTGTTAGAATACAACCATAGAAACATCTAAGTTGGAAAAGACCTTTAAGATCATCAGGTCCAATCATAAATCTCACTGCCAAGTCCACCACTAAACCATGTCCCTAAGCACCACATCTACACATCTTTTAAATACTTCCAGGGATGGTAACTCAACCACTTCCCTGGGCAGCCTGTTCCAATACCTGACAAACATTTCAGCAGAGAAATTTTTCCTAATACCCAATCTAAACCACCCCTGGTGCAACTTGAGGACTTTTGCTCTCATCCTATCACTTGCTACCTGGGAGAAGAGACCAACACCCACTTCACTACAACCTCTTTCAGGTAGTCGTAGAGAGCGATAAGGTCTCCCCTCAGCCTCCTTTTCTCCAGGCTAAACAGCCTCAGCTCCCTCAGCCACTCCTCAAGACTTGTGCTCCAGGCCCTTCACCAGCTTCATTGCCCTTCTCTGGACACACTCCAGCACCTCAATGTCTTTCCTGTAGTGAGGGGCCCAAAACTGAACACAGGACTCGAGGTGCGGCCTCACCAGTGCCCAGTACAGAGGGATGATCACCTCCCTGCTCCTGCTGGCCACACTATTTCTGATACAAGTCAGGATGCCATCAGCCTTCTTGACCACATGGACACACTGCTGGCTCATATTCAGCCGGCTGTGAACCAGCACCCCCAGGTCTTTTTCTGCCAGGCAGCTTTCCAGCCACTCTTCCCCAAGCCTGTAGCGCTGCATGGGGTTGCCGTGACCCAAGTGCAGGACCCGGCACTTGGCCTTGTTCAACCTCATACAAATGGCCTCAGCCCATCGATCCAGCCTGTCCAGATCCCTCTGTAGAGCCTGCCTGCCCTCAAGCAGATCAATACTCCCGCCCAACTTGGTGTCATCTACAAACTTACTGAGGGTGCACTTGATCCCCTCGTCCAGATCATTGAGAAAGATATTAAACAGAACTGGCCCCAATACTGACCCCTGGAGAACACCACTTGTGACCGGCCACCAACTGGATTTAACTCCACTCACCACAACTCTTTGGGCCTGGCCATCCAGCCAGTTTTTTTACCCAGTGAACAGTATGCCCATCCAAGCCATGAGCAGCCAGTTTCTCCAGAAGAATGTTGTGGGAAATGTTGTTCAAGATTTTACTAAAGTCTAGGTAGACAACATCCACAGCCTTTCCCTCATCCACTAAGCATGTCACCTTGTCATAGAAGGAGATCAGGTTAGTCAAGCAGGATCTGCCTTTCATAAACCCATGCCAACTGGGCCTGATCACCTGGTTCTCCTGTACGTGATGTGTAATGGCACTCAGGATGATCTGCTCCATAACCTTCCCTGGCACCAAGGTCAGACTGACAGGCCTGTAGTTGCCCTGATCCTCCCTCCAGCCCTTCTTGTCAATGGGCGTCACTTTTGCTAACTTCCAGTCAACTGCGACCTCCCCAGCTAGCCAGGACTGCTGATAAATGATGGAAAGTGGCTCAGTGAGCACTTCCACCAGCTCCCTCAGTACTCTTGGGTGGATCTCATCCAGCTCCATAGACTTGTGTGTATCTAAGTGGTGTAGCAGGTCGCTAACCATTTCCCCTTGGATTATGGGGGCTTCATTCTGCTCCCTGTTTTCCAGCTCAGGGGTCTGGGTACCCGAAGAACAACTGGTCTTACTATTAAAGACTGAGGCAAAGAGGACATTAAGTACCTCAGCCTTTTCCTCATCCTTTATCACTATGTTTCCACCCACATCCAATAAAAGATGAGGATTCTCCTTAGCCCTCCTTTTGTTGCTTATGTATCTATAGAAACATTTTTTATTGTCTTTTATGGCAGTAGCCAGATTAAGTTTTGGTTGGGCTTTGGCCCTTCTAATTTTCTCCCTGGATAACCTCACAACGTCCTCGTAGCCCTCCTGAGTTGCCTGCCCCTTTTTCCAAAGATCATAAATTATCCTTTTTTTTTTCTGAGTTCCAGCCAAAGCTCTCTGTTCAGCCACACAGGTCTTCCCCACCAGCTCGTGTTTCGGCACATGGGGACAGCCTGCTCCTGCACCTTTAAAATTTCCTTCTTGAAGAATGTCCAGCCTTCCTGGACTCCTTTGCCCTTCAGGACTGCCTCCCAAGGGTCTCTGTCAACCAGTCTCCTAAACAGGCCAAAGTCTGCCCTCCAGAAGTCCAAGGTGGCAGTTCTGCTGACTCCCCTGCCTTACTTCTCCAAGAACCGAAAACTATCATTTCATGATCACTATGCCCAAGACAGCCTCCAGCCATCACCCACAAGTCCTTCTCTGTTTGCAAACAACAGGACCAGTGGGGTGCCTTCTCTAGTTGGCTCTCTCATCAACTGTGTCAGGAAGTTATCTTCCACATGCTCCAGGAACTCCAAGACTGTTTCCTCTCCGCTGTATTGTATTTCCAGCAGGCATCTGGTAAGTTGAAATCCCCCATGAGAACAAGGGCTAGTGATTGTGAGACTTCTCCCAGCTGCTTATAGAATATTTCGTCTGCATCTTCATCCTGGTTGGGTGGTCTGTAACAGACTCCCACCATGATATCTGCCTTGTTGGCTTTCCTCGATTCCTACCCATAAACACTCAACACTACTGTCACCATCATCAAGCTCTAGACAGTCAAGCACTCCCTAACATACAGGGCTACCCCACCGCCTCTCCTTCCTTGCCTAGCCCTTCTGAAGAGTTTAATCTCCTTCTGTTGATCATATGTGTATCCAAAATGGTTATGATGACCTTTGACTTAGTAAACAAGGTCAGTATAGAGATTACCTTTACTGAACGGAACTAAGGCTCAGCTGCTGATGTCCACCTCCTTAAGAATTCCCATTTCTGTTTCACTGACACTAATGTCAGACTTGAATCTAAATCAGTAAGATGATTAGACTCCACTTTCTCCTCTTTTGTCATGGAAAAGAGCCTCAAAGCTAAGAGGGTTGGTTTTTTTCTAAAGATGATTTCCCTTTTGATCACAACACTGGGGGATTCAGCCCCATTTCAGTGAAACAAATCATCCAAACAAATCATAGTGCCAAAATACATGATGCTGTGAACGTAGCTATCCTTTCTGTGACGATAACCAACTTAAACTGGCATTCCTCTTTAAACTATCCTAAAAAGACAAGCATCTTCAGAAGAACCTGGGAATTAGCATTTCGGAAGAGGTGGTAACTGTACTTTCTTTCACAGAACACAAGCTGCCACGAAAATCACTACTGTAGAGAAGACCTGAAGAGAAACTATAACACAGTGGTTGCTGGTGAGAAATTCTGTATTCAGACTCCATATATTCTGTCATGAAAGAATCTTCAAAACCTTTCTTGAGAAAATTTAATACTTCCTCAATCTGTGGCAGAACTTTCAGTTCAAAAGGGACAAAAACCTTGGACTAGGAGAGACAATTCCAGTCAGATCTTACTGAGTTATAATCTGTCAAAAATCAGCCACTAACCTTTCTGCTTGCTTCCCTCAGGAAAATTATGACAGCCTCTCAAACTAACATTTGAGCTCTAAGAGGAGTTCATTTATGTCATTACCAAAAAAGCATGCAAAGGAAAGAGAATGTATTTACTGGTAACGAATGTTCAGGTTCCGGACACAGCTGAAAGGCCGTAACAAGAAAGGAGGCCACCTAGGTTTGCTTCCATTGAACCCACTATCTCACAGGTCTCTCAACTGAAATATCCACAGTTCAGCAGAGGTACAGGGAAAAAGATAAAGGTGAATAAAAAGCTAACTGTAGAAAGAAAGAAATACACCAAAAATGTTTCTGCTTCTGGACAAGCAAGCTGAATCAGTGCTTATTTTTATGCACACCAACAACGGTAGTCTTCTGTCCGTATCCTGAAAGTAAAGCTGCCTTAATCAGGTCTAGAGAAAGGGCACCCAGTGAGTTCAAAGCCAACAGACTGAAGAGATTCACAAGGTGCTGGCGCAGGCCATTGGCTCTGAAAATCCTTCAATCAGAAGGTTTACAGAAACTCTCCCAAGTGGAAAAACAGTGTTGAAAGACAGACATTAAGAAACAAAAAGATGAGGAGGATCTGTATTTCACCTCTTTATGCTTTCAGCCTAAGTGAGAATGAGACAAGTCATGGCTGACACTTGGAGACACAGATCTGGAGCCAAATGTACCTTCTCCAGAGCAGATAAAGATGTGAGGAAGTTGAAAACCCAAAGAAAAGAACCCTGTCCACTGAAGGAAGCTTCAGGAGAAAGCCAAAATGTGCGCCAAGGACCACAAAAGGAAAGGGCAGTCCTCTTAACAGATAGAGCAAGAAAGCAAGTGGTCTGGGGAGGTCGTTATATCCTGAAAGACAATGAAGAAAAATATTAATGAAAAGAAGAATAAAGTATTAGGGTTTAGGAGCTCCTCTGTAAATAGGGCCAAGAGGTCATTGACAAAACTACTTAATCTTGAGTGAAGACAGTTTAGAATACCACAATAGTGTAAAATGTCATGCCTTACGTATCACATTTTAGGCATGAAGAGTGATGAAACATCTAGACGCTCTAAAGCTAAGGTTAAAAAGATTTTAATGGTACCAGATAAGGGTATTGACTTGAATAAAGAGACGCTGTACTGGGAATACTACCCACAAAGCTTGCTCTCTATTTTGTCAGCTTGATTTTTAGTCTACGTAACATTATTTTAACACCTGTCAATGTAATATTGTAAATACACTTAAGAGTGTATATTTTATTGATCCCTGATAGGTTAAATGCACCCATTAATGCAGTGGATGGTAGCGATAGGATGCGTTTGACAGAAGGATTACATGCATGCTGTGCCAGGACATGTCACCTCGCACCATTTTGTGAGCACTGTGGAAATTCACCATAACAGGGTGAGGACACTGCAGAAAATTCGCTTTTGGACAGAATTTAATGGCGTCTATGGATTCCACAGCAGAATCTGGGTTTTCTGATCCCAGATACTCTATGTATTTTTATGATTTAGAACACTGTAGAAATTAAACATTAGCTGTCAAAAATTTTATTGCAGGAATAAATATCCTCCGTCGTTTAAGGAATTTTTATATTTTTTTAAGCCAACCATACTAATCACTATTGTCTAAACTGATAGCTACTGGCAATGGCAAAGCTCATCACCTGCAAGCTCCCTCGCCACTGTTCTTTTGGGAACACTATCTTAAGACAAACAGATGTTTCTGCTGTTTTAAACTAACAGGAAATGGACTGACTTTCTCCCTTTTCCTTTCCTAGAAACAAATACTAGCAAAGAAAAATCCTAGCACAGCTGTACTCAACACTTTCCTTATAACAATATGTCTGTGTGGGAGGCAGGCAATGAGTGGGAACAAACAGGCCAGGGGAAGTGAAATGTAGCATGCAGAAGATGAACACAAAGAATTCATTTAAAAGTCTGTGAGTGGATTATTACAACATAATGTTGATACACTAACAGGGTAATAACAGTGTGATGTACAAGACTTTGCTTTAAGATATGATCTGAATCCTATCTCAACTGGTAATGTACAAAACTGAATCAATTAACAGTCGGCAATCTCAATACCTTCCAAGTGAATAGATGTTCAAATCATCAGAAAACTTTATTAGTATGAACAGAATGCAGGTTTGGTGGCCGAGTTGCAGCCTGATCTTTAAGGAAATGTCTTCAGGTCAAGCCTGAGAAATAAGATAGTATCATGAAATGCAGAATTCTTGCTGTCTTTGTATGGATACACCAAATATTTCAATTTTCACTGCTGACAAACTGGCACCTTTTACTCACACTAGATTTATATAAAAAAGGGAAAATGCCATTGAAGTTATTGCATTACAGCTTCAGTCATTATAGGAGAAGAAAACTTGAAGAAAATTATGAAACAAAACATTGCAGCAAACCTGGGTTTAATTGATTTATGCTAGAATTACGACATTTTAAAGTCATGAAAAGCTTCAGAATAGAAAAAGGCAACTTTTGAAAGAGTGCTTCTGCTGTGAAAGTCTTGCACCAAAACACAAATTCATGCTGCCATCTAATGGTCTAAATCAGGCATTTCCAGCTGAACAATTAAATTGCTAATCTGAACAATCACTTGAATTACTTTTAGGACTATTCTTTCTTTCCCTAAATCTTAACTCTCTGAAATCCATATCTGTTGTTCAGAATGAAATTACGGTGTATTTAAGGAGATATAACCTATTCTAATCAAACTCTTAATTTCTATTTCCAAGTAGTTTTTAGTATTTCTTCCACAAGGGTTTTTGCCCATTTGTCCAAAAGATTTGGAGGAGGGCAAGGAATTCAGAAAGGAGTTTTTGCAAAGTGAGTCAGTAAAATTCTTTATCATCACACCTCTTAATCCATAAAATGCAAATTCTAAGGACAAAACTTTGCAACACTGGAAATTCAGGCAAAGCATCTCTGACTCTTTCTGGCCTTTTTTAGGGGAGGGATGTTGTACCCTATGGCCGAAGTCTGAAGCCGACAACTATAGCAAGGTAAAAATCCTAGTGCCAACCCACACTGCTCCTGACCAAAGGGTTTATTCTCCTGTGAATAACTCAGCTTAACACAACAGGCTTCAGAACCAAGGGTCCACTTCACCTGGGGAGCGAGGGCACCGGTGTCCACAGCCTAACAGCTTTTTGCAGCAAAATACGACTTTGTTCAATCAAAAGCATTTCAGTACTTGCATGCCTGCCTCTCCTTAGAACTGTTATTACCGAGATATGTCCCTAAAGAGTTTGTTCTTCTGATACTTTTCTCTCCCTCTTCTCTCTGGGGAGAGACCTTCCAGTCTTTTCACTGAGATAGTCAGACGACTCCCACTATAGCACTCATAAAATTATTACAAATCTTAGGATTATTTCTCAGAGCAGGTTTCAGCTCTGGATTCAGATGCCTAAATTTAGTTTCTACACATTAACTAAATACCTAAGTTGCTATTACAGTGAAGCTCTGGAGAGATCCCTATGAAATTTAGACATCCTAGTTTATGGCATGACAAACAGCATTCTAGACTAGTGACTGCTCTGACTAGACCTTCCACTGGTTATAATGGGAGACTGGGTTTCTAGTGCACAGGCAGAGACTATTAGAGAGGCAACTGAGCCTGGATCTCAGTCCCACCAGCACTGTAAAGAATAGCATCTAGCTGCCTAAACACAAGCACACAGTACCATTTGAGATGCAGTTGTGTACCTAAGACATCCGCATGACGTGACGCAGGACTGACCCACGAAAAGCACAAGTTTCCCATGAATAGCTGGAGTCCTGGTGGATTATATGAAATGGTATGATGACTGAACCCCCTTTTAGGGATTCCTTCAATTGCCTAAACTTAGCTACACAGGGCCATTTGAAATGCTCTAGGGTATCTTGCTTGGCCTTCAGCTGCCACTCTAGTAAAGGTCTCCTCTAGGTCTTCTGCCAAATCCACTGGTCCCATGTGGATGTCTCAAACACCCCACAATGTCTCAAGTGGCGCTAGAGGCCTATGTTTAGGCAACATAGTGTCCTCACATCTGCCACAGTACATATGCTTGGGAAAAAAAAAAAATCTGCTTTGTACACAGCTGTGCCTAAAATCCTCCTCTGTTGCAGAAAGCCTCAACAGAAAGCCTCAGTAACTGGAATGCAGCAACAGATAATAGGCTAACCATGTGTCTAGAGTCATGAAAAGATTCCACGGAATAATCTGAACTTCACCTTTTCCAGGCTACTGGCTGATCTAATCAATACTAGATCAAAGTCTTTCAGATCCAACAACCCTTTACATTATGCACTGGACTATTCGTGCCTTAAATGGATAAGGCTTTCCATGCAGAGAGGGGTCTCCTGCTAGAAGGTAAACAGGGTGCTCAGACAGCATAGAAGGACTTCTAAAGGCCAGGAGAATTTAAGACTTAATTCTCTTTCTGCAAATTAGATAACTGGGTTGTATAATTGTAGGTGTACTTCTGGACATAGTCTCAACAGATTTTACGTTGTCTCCTGCAGTGCAACACACTCACATCAAAATTAGGCTGCCACAGCTGTTCTTTTGGCTAGATTTTTGTTTTTTTTCCCCCATAGGACTATGTAAATTTTGTGAAACAGATGAAGATGGGTCAGGATTTAGACTGCATTGCTAAGCACTCATGTCAAGTAACACTAGCCTCAAATCTGTTCCCTTTGATGCATGTATTTAATCATTAACTCAGCATTTGTAGAATAAACAAACTTTAAATTTTATTCCATTCTTTCACCATACAATCTTTTATTAATCTGATGTGACGATTTTAGTAATTTATCCAATAATCACACAGCCTACTCCCTTTTTAATCATTAGATTCCAGAACATATTAGTCCATCATGAAGCTAGCAGTTGCAGATGTAGTTGGCCTAAGACTGGTCCTCAAACTTCCTTTTACTATACCTCATTTTTAAAGTGCTGATTCAGTATTTAGGGCACTGGTCCACAGGGCTGATATACATAATTTCAGGAGCAATTAAGCCCAAAAGCAAACAGTCCCATGCAGCAACTCAGTACCCAGCAGGGGAGCTACCTACCCAGTAGGTAGGAATTACATGCCCACAGGTGATGCCCTGCGCTTTGTGGCCAGGCAGCTTGGCTGGCTCCAGAAGAAGCAAGAATATGCTGCTTCTCTATTTCTCTGAGTTTGGTCTTGCAAACAGCACTGTAAAGAAGCATTCACTGACATCAAAGAAATATGTGCTCAGAATGACAGGGCTGTGAAGAAAAAGAAAAGGAGGAATGGTCTGTGCACTCTCCCCCATGCACTAGGGAGAAAGGTGACAGTCTTCTGCTTAGTCTGTAGTATACAATATATATATGCAGGAAGAAGCAACCATATACAAAATTAACATGAAGGCTCAGTGCAGCAGAAACTGTCAAAGTGCACAGAAGCTGTAGTTTATCCCAGGGATACTACCACTTTGCGTGACACGCTTATAGAACTATCACACCATTCAAATTCCTCAAAACCAAGTAAGAAACTGCTTTTATGACTTTATTTCCATTCCTTAACTTGTCATTGTTTTTTCTTTGCTCCTATGCTTCACAAGCGTTTTTAATTTTGAAAGCTGCTTTTTTTTTTTTTAATAAAGGTTTTTCAAGCTTTCTAGAATGTGGTGAGACATATTTTAAGGAATTTTATATAATAAGCAAATAACTTCTGATATCTCCCCAAAAACAAGGGTTCAGTTTTGTGATCTGTTTAACACTACTTTCCATACTAAAACATCAAAAGCTGCTGTTCAGTTTCTAGTGGTTTTATTTCTTGGCTGAAAACACTTAGTTTAGTTAAGTCTGTAAGATATCATTTCTGTTTTGTCACTTACAGACATTCTATAATTGAAAATACTGCAGGACAATTAAACTTCAGGAATGACTCTCTTCAATTCTAGTTGAAGAAAAAATAACTTATAATAAAACAAACCAGCATTCAATGGCAACAAGGCAAGCTGGATGACCCTGTGGTCAGAATTGATATTTTATTGTTTAACTGCTCTACATGGTTTAAGCCTACTGCATACTCAGGGATGCAAGGGAGTATGGGTTCTAGCATTAGCTACAGATATGAGTAGTATGTACATGTTTCATCCTCAGCTCTGCCAGTATTTCTTAAACCTGACCCACCGTTTCAAGGCTTGGCCCCTTCCGAGTAGCATGCCAGTTCTACTGAACTGTGCCAAATGGTGTGCTGACAAATGCGCAACCTAAATCCGTTAGCGAACAGTCCTTGAAAGCATCAGCACCTCCTTCCCCAGAGTCAGTTTGTAAAGCTCTTAGGTAAAAGAAGCCATACAAAAGGCAATGTTCACCATTTTTAGCTTTTCTGTAATGTATATTGTTTGAGTTGAAAGGTCGTCACGTGCCTTTGTTGCAAAATTGCTCAAAACTCCTACTTGTGAGGCTTTAAATAGGTAGTATACAACTGGTAAATTTTGAGTGCCAAAAATGTTTTTTTCCTTTATCATAATCTCTGTTAGTAATATAGAAATCTTTGTTAAATAAAAAGTTGTCCAACATGCCTGGATTCAGGGTTCACAGCTTTTTTAAAAGCTCTGCCTTATCAGAGGCCATCAGGCTTCCTAGTACCAAACTTGCATTGATTTTGAATAAAGAAAATCCAGAGAGGACTCCCAAGCTGTCTCATCAGAGTGAGATGAAAAAAGTTTCAAGTTCCTATCTATATTGTGAAATGAACTGCAGTATACAGATACTGAAACTACCAGAGACCTAATCCAATAAATTCACATGATTCAACTCAACATCACACAGACTTTATCAGCTTGGGTCGAGATGCAGTGTAATGGCAATGACCCAATGCTGTTAACAATCTAGCACATATTGCATTCACTAGCTTGAGTGAAGAGCCAGGCTAATACCTCCATACCTCATCCACTCCCAAGTTGGACTGTATTTTATCTACTTAACTACCTCTTAAGAGGGGAGCAGACTTGCCCTGCACTTCCTAACTTAGCACAGGAAGAGACTTTCAAGGCTAACACCTTACGCTGGTGTTACACACTGCCTTAAATGCCCTACTCTCTGCCATGCTAAGAGTTTTGCATTTGCAATTCTGTAGCCTGCCTTCCACTTGCAGGTCTGTAACCCTTCAGATAAGCTGCCTGGCCAGTGTCTTCCAGTTTCTCTAGCTGTATTTTTCCCTTGCTGTTCTCCCTGTGCTGTTATTCTCAAGGTCCTTCACCTGCAAATACCAATACGTTGACAGTGTTGAATCTATAATGTACCGTAGCCCTTCTCTCCTCTGCCCTTTTCCTATCTCTTGGCAGTAGCTTTTGGTATACATTACAGAGCCCAATAACATGCATGCACAAAGCTCAATAAGCAGCATTCAACACCTGCCCTGATGCAGCACTACCAGCATCATAAACAGGAACAAGGAACAGGGAGCTTGAGCAGGTCCTGATGAAAACCACAGAATTACTATGGGAAAGCGTTATGGGGAAGACTTGCTGCATGGGAAACGACACACAGAGAAGGATGCTCGTCTGGGAGATCCCACCACTTCCCTTCCAAGCTGGCCACTGGGAAAACTTTCCCTTTCCCTATTTTTTCCTCTCACTTGTTTGCTTTCCTTTATTCCATGAAACTAACTTTCACCTTCAGTATCAATTTACACCATCAGCTACAGACCTTGCAAATGGATCTTTGCACCTTGCATATAAACCTGTTTCAACATCTTCTGTGCAACACACTGCCCATAAAAATATGTTCTACTGCATGTGAGAGTGTAGTTTTTCACATGCTTAAATAAACCTGAGCTGCCCTAACTTCCAAACATACATTCCTGTCCCCTCTCTGGTGAGGGCACAAGCTCTTGTGTGACTAGGTGAGGAGGTTTTTAAGTATAGTTGTAAGTCTAGGATTAACTTCTCCATTCCTTTCCCCCCCAAACTGATTCATTTCCAAGCAGCTCAACTCCCAGTGCTGGAGCCAGGAAACTTGCAAGGACACAAAGCTGGGGACAAAGGACAGAGGAGGAATCACTGCCACCTCAACATAAATCATCTTAGCCTGACATGGAAGCTAGCCCTCAACTTTGCATACAAATAGCAGCTCTTAGACCACATTTCCATGAGTTACTGAAAAGGATCATTTGTGTCACTTGAAACACTAGATTTAACTGGTCTAAAGATATGCCCTGGGATGAACTTAATGCTTTATTTTTTCCTCAAGCTATTCATCTTGCCAGAATCAAAGTTCCCTAACACAATCGCCTAATCTTAATGTGTATCTTCACCTATTTGAAAAGCACATTTTTTTAAACAGACATCAGTAAAGGGAATTTAGTCACAGTATAACAGTCAAAATGAGCTTCCAACTTATTTAACGTATTTTGTATATTTTAATAACAGGTAATAATCTACAGTCAGAGACTGATGAAAATGAAAAATACTGATTACAGCATATTACCTGTGTTATTTTTCTAATCTTATTTTTAAATAGTTTACATGGTCTGCGTTTACCTGGGAAATCCAACAACACTTATATTCTACTACCCAACTGCTAAAAATCAGCAAAAAAATGCTACATACAACATGGCAATACAAGATAATAAACGTAACATATCATACCATGGGAACATAATACAGTACTACAGCATGTGCTTCATATTTGGGACTTTGCTCATTATAACAGATCCAGAATCTGTCTCCAGACTTCCCTCCGGCGAGGGTGGGTAGGAGGTGCACAGCAATCCTGACTGGCAGAGGAGCAGCATCCTGCGCATCGAGGAGCCGGCAACCCACGCTGCAGCCAGCCTGAGCCGGCGTGGGCTGTGCTGTGCTGCGGGGCCCGTGCCCAGCATGGCTCACAGGACGGGGCTGTGCTGCACAAATCGCTCAGCCGCAGGACAGACTTGCGGCAAGAAGGGCCTGTGGTCAGCACCCCCTGGGTACCACCCGCATGGCCTTGCCTTTGTCTAACAGTGCAGCAAGAAGTTCTCATGTGAACATTGTTCCTGTTTTGACTGCAGCAGTGACAGAGTTGTCTCCTTGTAAGAAAATCCTGTAATAGTGTGAATGACCGAGAAGGGAAGAATGTCTGCTGCGGCCAAGGTCTGCATGGCAGGCTGCACATCAGTTGCAGTCCTGTTCAATGCTACACCGCTCAGGGCTCCCAGCATCTGAAGAGGTGGAAGATTATCTGTGCTATTCTTCTCTTATACCATAGCTCTAATAAACAGCATTTTAAATGATACTTTACAGCATCTAAGTGCCTTTCTTACTGGGATCATAATGGACCAGCACCTCCCAATGCAAAACAAGGCAATGGACTATTATTTCCAACACAGGAGTAGTCCCAAAACAGTACTATATGGCATCACTCTTCCGTTTCCTCTTTACTCTGGTATTCATGTGTGAGCCAGTGTATGCACAGAGGGTATGTGTTTATACAGACAGACAGGCATATCTAGCTAATTACTACTTAGTTTTAGTTATTTATTAATTTACTAGTCACAGTATTATTAGCCATCCTGCATCAGGAACTGCACTCAAATAACCACAACAAAGCAGGCAAGCACAGATTCTGGCCTTCTGTCCCACCCTGCATGTTTGTTTTGTGATCAGAAAAATCAAATGCCCTTGGCTACCTAATGTGACCAGAGAAATAAAGTTCAGGTACCATTTTACTCTACCATGGGAACACGGTTTCTATGAAAGAAAGTTCCCAAAGAAGCAAACTTAAAGATTGCACTAGACATACTAATCATTTTCTATGAAAAGAAATAAAATCTTAAAAGTTACCAACTGCTAAGTATTTTGGGGTTCTGCTTCCACAAATATGTTTCAGTAACTAAGTTCAGATTCCAGAATTCCGATCTTATGTTTTTTACTAGCTTGCATTTTTCCCAGCCTAGCCTTTATATCTGTTTGTCAAACTAATCTCATTATAAAAGCAATTCAAATAAATGTAGGATTTCTAAATATTAACAAAACTCATTTCAGGCACCATAGTTAGCTTTTTAAACCGTGACATACGTAAGCAGAGACTCACGTCAGCAGCAACTAGAAATGTAACACAAGTAATACAACAATCAGGCACTGTTCTGTAGAGTAATGAAAGAGTTTTCTTTCAGGTTATTTTTGTTTTGTTTGTCTTTTTCAGTTCTAGGTATTGTTGCTATTAAAAAAAAAATCAGAATGAAATGTTAAAGCCCTGAAGCTATCACGATTTAAAAATCGGGGGGAAAGTAAAATAAGATTAAATCAACTGAAATACTTTCCTTAAATGCTGCATTTTCATTTCAAACTCCTTAATTTTTAAACATTGCTGTAAATTCAATTTCTAATAAAAGAGTAATTTTGAACTAAAACATTTCTTCAGAGTTCATAAACTCATTCTTTTTGATAATTATGATATGTATAACATTAATAGGAAATCCATTAAGCAATCCTTTATAAGAAAGGCAACATTTTTCCCTGATAAAACATGCTATTAGAAATTCCTGACCTGTTTTGTTTTGTTTTTTTTCTTATTTTACAGATTACACTTGGTATCACTTTTGGAGCTCCAAAAGACCTGATCTAATACAGTCCCTCTGCAGAAAAATGGGGGGGGGGGGGGGGGAACCAACCCAAAACCAAACAAAAAACTATCTCAGAGAAAGAAGTTCTTGGGACTGAAAATTAATACATGTAGTACCTTAAGGTTCTCTCAGACTGTTGAATTAGATACAAACTACATTTAGTTCAGGATGAGCTAGAACAGTTTTTCGGTGTGTACTAAAAATGTACAAATACCAAAGATGAAGATGTTTCAAAAATTTAGAACACATTGAAGAATTAAATAACTGGATGGTCAGTTAATAAAACTGATCCACCCACATAAATTGTTAAACTTTCTAATCTTTAAGAATTTCATAGTTTAAAGACAAAATTTTGAGCACTATCTTCTCAATAATTAGTCCAACTTACTACAGTAATGACAGCATTGATGGAGGGCTCTGAATATAGGTTTCTAAACTGTGAAATAAAGGATTTTTCCTAACCAAACACTAAGGATTAAGGAACTGAGATAGCTGACCAGGCAGAATGGTTAAAAGAAATGGAAACCTGAGAATGGTTTCAAGCCAATTTTCAAAATGCAGCCCTCCCAATTTTATATCCAATTTCTAAGAAAAGAGTGCTTCATTTTTAATGATACAGATTCTAATCACATGACACAACAGCAAAGAAAAGCAAAACCTCTCTCTGAAGTTAATGCTCTGCCTCCTCACTGTCATGGCTGTAGACTGTAACTCCAGTATGCACATTAAAAAAATAGAAACAGTTGGTTTACATGTCTTTATTCTTTGTGACATGCTTAGGGCACCTGTTTTCTTTTAGAAGGAGATTATGTGTGTTTCTAAATAAGGCTGCAGAGACTCTCCTTAGTAAAAATCTTAGGTTTATTTTACCCTGAAAATAACCTAGGAAGTTCATAAAGATTTAGAACACATGGATAAGGAAAGGACAAAACCCACCAAATAATAGAAAAAGTACAAACCTCTGATTGTACATGCCCCGGAAATTATAATTTGCTCTGTAATTGGGAATTGGTTTTGGATCTAATGGCCTGTAGATGGCAGGCTCTCCTCTTTTCATAGCCAGACCATTCAGCTCCACTGTTGGAGTTATACTGCCTGCAAAAAACCCAAAGAATACATGTAAGGCACTTAAACCACAAATACTGCAAAACACAAAAGCAGGACCGAGATGAGCAGAAAAGAGAGAGCTGCATGATATTTTTTTTCCCTTAAATTAAAAAAGCAGCAACTACGATGACATTTCAGTTTCTCTAAAAGACAGGAATATAGATGCCTGCTTAATCACAAGCAATGAAAAAGAACACTTAAACATTTATCTCAGTGCATTCTCTAAGCAGTTTCAGTAGATTAATCTTCACATATGAATGAGAAAGTCAGTGCTAACATCAAGCTGGTTATTCATCTTTCCAACGTGTGTATAATACATTATGACACTTTCTGAAACTACAATGGTAAAAGAATACTGTCTCTTCCCACTGAATACCATGAAATAAAACCACAAATAGAGCAAAGAGGCATTGAAACAAGCAAGCACTAATAGCCATTACTGCAGTCATTTGGTAATCTTACAATGTTAGAAAAAAGTGTTTTATTTGCAAGACTTGAAAACCTAAGATTAGGACTAAAAACTAATGATCTAACAGGAATGATCTAACAAATTGAAAATACAGCTACTGGAAATCAGTGTCACTACAGCCATCTACTGGTGACATAATACAAAACCAGAAAGCAGCCAGCACTTGCCTACTTGCATGGTCTCCAAAATGCCAAATAAAAAGCTACACTGTGACTTCTTTTTTTTTTTTTCCAAATAAAATGTTCAGCTACAGTATTCTCCACTTGCACTGTTGTAAGAAAATCCTAAATGAGCTAAATGTACATTCCAATAAAAAGGTGTTAACATTTTCTCAAAATATTTTCAGAAGAGGTTCAAATGAATCTAGCCTTAAAACAGCTATGATGAATTTGCCAGTCTGCCATTGAGGCTGTATATGCCAAATTATGAAAATTTTTATGCAATACTTATTCAAAAACTTCTACCAACAACAATTTTTATATTTTCCAGAGGAAGGAATGACTATGAATTCAACTAAATAATAAAAATGCAAAACGTCATTTTGATGAGAAGATACCTGTGCATATATAATACATCCTCCTTAGAGCAAAATTACAGTGTTAAGTGATACAATTTTTTAATGAATTCTCTTAAAGCCTATTTCTTTTGTTATCAGCTTTTCCCTTTAAGAATATGCTTAAAGAAAAAAAAAAAAAAAAAAACAGAAGCTGAGTAATACTCTGCAATGTCAAGAACAAACTCAGGGTCCATTTTTATAGGGGTCTGAGCCTCCTGCTTTCTAAACAGCCAAAAACAGTGACTGTGAAGGACACAGGGCAAACCCACTGTCCTGGGTCTGGAGAAGCAATGTATTGATCTCCAAAGGAGCAAGAGAATACTATCGTACTGCTCTAAAAAAAATCCTTAACAGCTAATGCTTAGGATAATACTCACAAGCTCTAAAGGAAACTTACTCCTGCTTTTTTTCCAACACAGAGATTAACTGCAAAATTACTCCATTTTAAAAAAATGGCTGAAGACAATGTTTTTTAAAAGGGAGAGAGGGGCAGAGGGAAATAAAAAGTTAAGAAGGGAAAAGAGCAAGGGGGAAAAAAAGGAGTGTAAAAAAGAAAAAAAAAGAAAAGATTACTTTTTTTTCCTTGCAGTTTGCTTTTTTTATATTAGTTTGAAACAAAGTCAGGAATATATTTCTTATTTATTTTATCGAACAAGACAGAACAGATCACTGAGCACGTGGCTGAGATGTGTACCTCAAAAGGTGTTGCACGCATAGAAGGTAACTCACAGGTAACACCTCAAAATGAAGGATGCCAGACACCAATATACATCCTTTCTATTATTCGAACAACAGTTTCTAAAGACATATAAAAGCACAGGTTGCTATGAAGGAAAACTCACAATGCAGGAAATTACCTGTCACAGTTCTCATGCCAAATCCTAACCTTTTATTTACACTACATATGCAATTTCACAGGATTGGACTGGATAAAATTTCCAATTTCATTGGAAAATCAGCTAAAATAACTTTTTGGGAAAAATGTTTTACTATGGTAATAATGGTCAGTTCAATCTAGTTTTGTCCTGACTCCTATTGATCACATACAATCACTTTGTATACAACCAAGCCTTATCTAAATAATATATTCACTTACAGTTCAACCATTTCAGGTATGCGCATTAAAAATTCTCCTGTGCAAACTCGCTAGAGGTTCTTCATTATACTATCATACGTATAAGACAGCTATGTTGATTCTCATCCTCCAACTTAATTTATATCTTGTTAAATTTATTTATTAGTGGTATAATATTCTAACACTTCAACAAGATTTAACACACAGAGGAAAATGTCATACCTGGATTATTATTAACATTGTTTTTGGGTGGCCTAGGCGTTGGTTTGGGAAGGGTAGTTTCATTCAATGCTTTGCTAGCAGCAGCATGTTGGGCCTTTTTAATACTGCTTCCTTCAGCTTCCCATGTCTGCTCTCCGAGAGTCAGCTGCACTGTGAACATCTTCAAAGACAAAGAACAGGTAAACACTGGCAAGAGTATCACTGTGCATTAGACCAATCTGTATAAAAACTTCCAGGGCTCAAGAGAAACAGTGCTCTCTTTTCATTATATTCAACTCCCAGATAACACATCTGATTCTTACAGAGATAAGTGAGTCCTTATCAGTGGGCAACATTTGGCCTTTCAAATGACGAAGTAAAATAGTGTAATTGTCCTGGTGCCAGCTGGGATAGAGTTAATTTTCTTTCTACTAGCTGGTATAGTGTCATGTTTTGGATTTAGTATGAGAAGAATGTTGATAACACTGATGTTTTCAGTTGTTGCTCAGTAGTGTTTAGACTAAGTCAAGGATTTTTCAGCTTCTCATGCTCAGCCAGCAAGAAGGCTGGAGGGGCACAAGAAGTTGGGAGGGGACACAGCCAGGGCAGCTGACCCAAACTGGCCGAAGGGGTATTCCATACTGTGTGATGTCATGCCCAGTATATAAACTGGGGGGAGTTGGCCTGGGGTGGGGATCGCTGCTCGGGAACTAACTGGGCATCGGTTGGTGAGTGGCGAGCAATTACATTGTGCATCACTTGTTTCGTATATTCCGATTATTTTTTTATTATTATTATTATTGTCATTTTATTATTGTTATTATTATCATTATTAATGTCTTCATTTCTGTTCTATTAAACTGTTCTTATCTCAATCCACAAGTTTTACCTTTTTTTTTTTTGATTCTGTCCCCCAACCCCCTGGGGTGGGGGGGAAGTGAGTGAGCGGCTATGTGGTGCTTAGTTGCTGGCTGGGGTTAAACCACAACAGTAATGTTAATGTCAACTATCAAAGAACAGAATAATATTTAAACCAAGTAAAAGCTGCAGACTTATCCTCTGCTCTTGGAAGACTATATACAGGTCAGTTAAGACCACATTTCTTCACACATTCGAATGCGTTTAGTGACTTTACCTGTAGAAAAAAGGTAAAGAACGCTACTTAAAAAAAAAAGTAATTTTGTAATAATTCTGAATGGATATAAATGACTGCACACTCTTCAAGGCACCTGAGAATTTGGCCCAAAGAGTTTTACCCAGTGAAAGAATTTCTTACACGACCTGATTTCTGAAAATAATGTGTATTGTTAGGGCAGAGCCACAACTCAAGTATGTTCAAAAATAAAGTAAGAAAGAAAAGAAGAACTATCTTTTTGAAAGAAACTGCAGTTCTTTAATGTGGACTCTATAGTGAAGACGGGAACTGTAAAAATTCAGAATTCAGAAACGGACTACTGATAAAAACCACATATATTTCAAAACCTGCAATAAAGGATTATTACAAGCAGTATCTATGCTGTGCAAGTTGTGAAAATAAAACTCAATATATATTTGAGATATTAGATAGAGTCTATCTTCTGTATGATACATACATGTTCTGTTTAAATTTGAGCATCTAAGAACAAGAGGAGAAAGGGTAAGAACTCAATGTCTTTTCCATATCAATTCCATACATATAAGGCAGGATTTAATAGTCAGATACACACAGTAAACTAAGATATATCTACCTCAGAAAACAGGCTAACTACTTAAGGCAACATAAAGAAATCTACATATTACTGTGAGCAGTATATAAAGTAAAATTTTCATTTCAATAGTTATTTGCTCTATGATTTTTAAAATTATGTAAACTTGCTAGATCCAGGACCAGGTATCTAGAGATGGGCATGATGAGCAACCTTTAAATTTGCCTTAACATACATTTTCATTTAGCATGTACTTGCAAACAAACATTTGAAGACAGGTATATACGTGCCTCCCAACTCAGCCCGATACACATGTGCACAGTGATATGAACTGAATGCTATAAATACATACTTGTGTCTTAATTACAGCCTCAAGTTTTGGCCTACTGTAATTTTCACAAGCACAGTGCTAGTCCCTATATCACTCTTCCTATCACCATGTTGTTTTTTCTACAGCAGTCATGGCAATTTCCTTACAGACAAGGGTGAAGAGAGAAATAGTCTCTTAATTTTGCACTCTGTCAAACCCTACCCCCTCCTGAAAGCTAAGTTGGGTATTAAGAGCTAAATACTCATAATTATATAAATTATCTATAAACATGCATCCTTATTACTAAAAGAACTGAAATTTGATTTCTGGATCTGGAGTTTATATATTTTGCAAGAAAGTATCAGTGTAGTATTTTTATTGCAGGAGAATAAACTTGAATTTCAATAAAAATATGATGAATAATGGCTACTTATCTACCTACAGCTGTCGTCTTAGTGCTTAGAGCAATAAACAGGAGTTCAAGATAATAAAGGGTTTGCTCAGTAAATTTCTATAGCCAGAGCTCTAACCTTCTCACTTAGCCCATCTGACAAAAAAACTCCTGCAAAAAACCACACACAGTACTAAGTGGGAATTTTAATTAAAGGAATAAAACTGCCTAAACCCAAAATCTGGAGCAGCCAATGAAGTAGTCAAGTTCTGCAAGACTGGAGTTGACAGTTCTGCTACAGATTGAGAGGCATTTCTCACCAGTTTTCTGAGGAAGTTTGTATTACTTACATCCAACCTAATTTACCTGATGGCTAGAGAGCAGAAATGCAAAGGCCACCACGCTTTGTGCCTTTCACTCCGCCATGTCCGTAAGGTCAGTCTCCCTTAGCTCTAGTAATCCTTTCCTCCTCACTTTTTCTGAATGTAGAACCTTCTCTCCTTCTTCCCAGCCTTTTGAAGCCCAGTGTCCCTTACCTCTTTCCCTCTTCTCTGTACCACCATTCACTTTCTTTTGCCACTGTATCTTTTGTCTCCTGAAAACACCATTGACATAGAAGCACAAAAGAAATGATCAATCTGACTAATGTATTCAAAAGCATTGTTTATGCTAACAAAGACTTTCTGATTTTTCTTATGATGAAGAATCCGCATGGAGGGCAGACTCCTAGAAACCCTAACTGCACTGTCAAAAAGCATCACTCCTCTCCCAGCTCCCCTGGTCCTAGTTTCCCATTTCACCCCAATTGTCAAAACTTACTCTCCAGAGACAACTAGAAAAAAAGTATATAAGAATTTGCTAGCATTTGTGATCACAATGCAGACAGCTGTCTTGTAGAGCATGTCTCTGAAAATCATGAAAACCACTAGTGGACAGGAACAGAGTATGTGTAGGAGGAAGGCAATGTGAGACGCTCCTTAAATGGCAAATGGCATCAGCAGTATTACACCCTTCAGGTCATGCTTTCTAGGACAAACTCAGCTCTGTTTCACATATTCTATCAGGTATATCATCATATTACTAGCCAGACACTATACTAAACTGCTAACACAGTCATAATAATTTCTATGTCTCTGCTTTTTGTAGGTCAAAGATACACAAGTCTGCATAATCTTATTAGTATCATCCTTGTTCTTCATCCCCTTCCCTCCCTTGTTTTTCTCATTTGCTGCACAGGTCAAAATCAGACTTAATATTCTTTTGAGTCTACAGAGCACATATCTTTTTTTTTCTTTTTTTTTTGACAATTATGAGTGTAATTACAAATAATAAGAGGTAAATTGAAAAACTGAAAAAATAAGAAATCCATTGAAAATCTGGCTTTCAAAAGTGCAGCTAATGCAGGCTCAAGTAATTTCAATTATATTAGTTCCTTTAAAAGTAATAACAAATATACGTGAACTATTTCTTATCCTGCTAAAATTTGAAGTATAGTATGAATGTAATGTAAACCAAATCTCTTTACCACTGAGGAATATGAACTGCCAAAACCACACTTTTTGGTACAACCAAAGCACTTCCTATTTCACATTAATGGAAAAAAGATAACAAAATAAATACACAATACAACAGTGAAAAGTTACAGAAAGCGCAACAGATTTAACGTGCTGCAACCTAAAACCAACCAACCAGCATATCCTGTGGTGCCAAATGTTGCCAGGAAGGGGAAGGGCACTTCCATTTCCATTTGCAATAAGGGATTCTAAAAGCTTGCTGATTCTCAGCAGCCCTGCACCTGCTGACATTTCCACCAGCATAAAGGATGCATGAACACCAGCCAAACCAGAAGGTCAGTGATTTGCATCAACTCTGCGCTAGCTAACAACAAAACACACAACTAAGAAACAAGGGGCAATGGCAGAGAGACAGCTCATGACTAGCTGAAACTGTTACTAATCTGCAGTGTGATCCCACTGTCTAACAGAGTTTTGCCACTCTAGAAATACTGAGTACAAAGCAGCTATTAATTATGACATTGTCTCTCTCAGTTTTTCAGGCTTTTTCCTCTTCCCCCAGATTGCTCCTAACTAGGGAGGAAATTCAAAATTACACCTGAAAATCATTATCATGAGAATATCCCTCTATGTTCCCCATCATACGAAAGCATCCTAATTTGTACTTATGGCGTTGGATATCCAAATTAATATGAGAACTGACCAGAATTAACTGTCAGTTCATTAGAAACTTTAATGCTATAATCATACTAGGAGTCTTAGTATCACCGCAAATCTTAAAGTCACACAGCATTTAAAGGAAAGAACAGTAATATGTGCCCTATAATGCAAGGTCCAAAGATACGGTATCAATGCAATCAACTTTATGGACACAGAATCGTATCAATATGAACTTCAAAAAACGA
This sequence comes from Buteo buteo, assembly GCF_964188355.1. Lineage (NCBI taxonomy): Eukaryota > Metazoa > Chordata > Aves > Accipitriformes > Accipitridae > Buteo > Buteo buteo. The sequence goes on from NC_134173.1 coordinate 43,725,218, forward strand.
CACAAAATAGCTTTGTCGTCATCGGCACTACCATGAAACAAATGCAGAGGTAGCTATTAGGGACACGCCGACTGGGGAGCAGGATTCATGCAGCTTAAAAAGCAAACGCTCCATAATGATTAAGAAAGGGTGGTGATACCCTGGAAAGACCTTCACAAGGTCTTTATAGAGACCAACAAATATAAACTCAAAGGTGGAAGTCAAAGTAAGGTACAAAATGATCTACAGGGCTTCAACAGAAATACAGGCACACTTTCTGAAAGTGTAAAAAAAAAAAAAAAAAAAAGAAAGCAAAATTCAGAACAGTAAGAAACCCCTTACGCTAGAAATGTGGCTGTGTTTGACAAGCACACTCGTCCAGACCATGACATTATCTGTTCAGCATTTAAGGTACGGCTCATCACCTGGAACTGTGACCTTACCTTGGCATGAGCAGGCCCTCTTTCATTCAGAAGCTTATACTGGGGTTGAATTCTATTGAAACGGGCTAACTCATTTACCAGACACATTGGAGTTTTCTCTTTGGGGTTTGCCATGTTATCTTGGAGAGGAGCTGTAAATAAAGAGTCTGTAAAGTTTTTGTGGAGAAATGTATTCTTCACAACTTCGCAAAGCTTTGTAAAAGCAGCAGCATGCTTAGAAAAGAAAATACTTTGGCTAAAAAATAATTCTTGCACATATGCTAAATACAATGTTTAAATACCATTTACATATTAATCATATGAGAATACGCATTTTACAATAACCATTTTGATTACATGCAATTTAAAAAAAATACAACTACTTCTTTCCAAAATAGATGACAGCGTAGGAGGACATATACATATGCTACATTTTCTACATCACCAAAGTTTACTGTCAGGACTATACTGGTTCCAGGAATTGACTACTCTTTCAGAAAGGTTTCTTGACACTTTGAAGTAGAAGTGGATAGCATGAGAGTTGCCAGATAAATATAGCAGATGAAACCCTGTGGTCCTCACTTGCTTCTCCCTGCTTCTTCCCAGTGTTTTAGACTTTTCTCACAATAATGAAGTCAACCTCAGAGCACTCCTAAAGAACACCTTTCCTCCCCCTTTAAGGATTTTGTTCTGCTTTTCTTAGACTGCTTACTTCATGTATACCACCTTACCATTTTTTAACTTTCTGCTATTTCTTTTTCAACTTATTTGTATTTATCCCTAGCATACACTGTCATTTCTTGCTTTATTTTTTAGGATAACATTTCTGTATTTTATACCCAGTTCAGCATAGGAACTACAGCCTTTATTAGGCTACAAAGGAAACACCGAATACTGCCAAGCAGTCTGAAGACATTCTGTTCTAGGGAAGAGAAAGACACTTGGAGACCTTCCTGCACCACTAAAACTTCTCTGTAAAAGATACACTCAGAATTTGACAATATAGACATGTTCTTTTCTGAGCTTTTATATCATTGATCAACACTTCACTGCAGGTCTGAGCTCAGTTAAAGAAACTTAACTTAGTAAATAGTCTATTTAGCCAAAATATTGTTCTAGGGGATTTTTTTTTCCTTTATTTTAATCCTCTTTAAGGCCTACCTTTTTTTTTTTTTTTTTTGAATTAACAATTCATCAAAAAGATTCATTTGAACACCAAAGAAAATATACCTGGACCAACTTACCTGGTGTGTTGCTAGAAGGCGCAGGATCCACAAGGCCGGCAGTAGGACTGCTACAGCTGGCAGCAGATTCCGAAATGGATCCGTTCATTGAGGACGGCAGACCCAATGTATTTGTAGCTGTAACTGGTAGGGGTAGCACCATAGGGGACATGGTAGGTCCGGACAGGTTTGCTGTAGTCTGCATCTTAACTTGTGCCATTGCCTATCACTGCAATAAACAAATTATTATGAGAAGGGCACTTTGCATGTCAAATGATGGTAGTGATATTAACAACACTTCTTTTTTTGCTCCTGGATCTGGGTCACAAAAACATCCACAAAAGCCATGCCTCTGCACATGTTTTACTTCCATACTGATGCACAGAGAAACAGAGCTCACAACCAAAGAAAGTCACCACACGCCCTGACTCCAGGTTCTGTTGCTCAACTATGGGGTGATCCTTCCTGAAAGACAGCAGGAAGAATGATTATTCTAGAATAAAATTCCATATAATTATTCTGTGGATGAGATTAGCACCTGCCAATTTCTTCAGGAGAGGATGTCTTTGCAACAAACTGCCATAGCAATCTTTTGCCATAGTTTTTCCAGTAAAGTGCATACAATATACCAAATAAGGACACAAAAGAAAAATCCCTATTTTTTGCCTGTTACCAAACTAGAAAAGAGAAAAAATAAGATGAGAAAACAACCAACTAACCAAAAAAAAACACCAAAGAAGCAAGTTCTGAAAAAATCACTGCTTATCCAGTCAACAGGTGGAGCACTTCAATCCTTGTCTACATTACTAGCACAGGTACTAGGATTTCCTAAACTAGCCTTTAATCCAGGGCCTAAAGCACTTACCTAGAATATGCCAGGTACTAATTACCTCTCTCCATCTGCCCAAATGAGTTTCTTTATTACCAATACCTGTTCTCTCGCCAAGTCTACACTTGTAAACAAACCAGGGTCAGGGCACAGCTCCTTCATACTATTCACTGAGAGTATGTTCCTTGGCAAAATTTTGGCTACTGACAAAAAACTCTTGCAAAAACCACATAGGAGCAGTTCAGAGGCCAGCAGGCACCCCAGGCAATCCACTCAAATAAGCAAGGAGGCCTCTCAGTCCTCCAGGGAAAGGTCCTGGGGTTCTCCTTTTGGCATCAGGAGCAAACAGGATGATTTATTTTATTCAGTAGCATGGACATAAGACTGTATTTTTTAGGGTCCATACACATGACAGGATCTGGACAGAGCTGATAGAGAAATGAAACCCGTAACAGCCAACAAACAGCCCGGGGAGCCTGGGCAGCAGCTCTGGTCCCTCTGGCTAAGGCAGAGGAGGACAGGAGCCCAGCTCTCCTCTGTCACGGGCAGCACACTTACCTCTAAGCTCTTCGCTACTTCTGTTGGGGTAATTGTCTCCTCCTAAGCAAAAATCCCATCTAACACCTGAAAAACTTTCTCACTAAGGTCTTACTGAAACAAGTACAACTGTATTAAAAATTTTTTATTACATCACTATTTTGCTCCCCCCTAAATCTGCTAAAAAATATCCAAGTATCTCTACTCAGGGGGACAGTATTGTTGGATTAAGATCCCAAATCACTCTATACACCATAGCGTGCAACTGCTTTAGCACAGTTGCACTAGCATAATGAAAATAATAAATCCTATTACTGTGACTCTGTGCTTTGGAGAAGAGGTTCAGACTGGAATGCCACTTTTATTACTAAGGAAAGACAGATGACTAATTTAAATCTCTGGAAAGGCAAAAGTAAAAAAATTAAAAATTAAGCTGAGATGCAATCACTTCCCATTTCATAAATATTAGCATTTTACTTACAATAGTGACAGGTTGAAAAATACATATGCAGTCAGCTAAGATATATTCAAATACTTCACGTGTTCAAAAAAATGGAGTAAATTCAGACTGTAAAAATCCTACTGTCACTTAACAGCAAATGTCACACAATACGGCAGCATTGTTACAAGGGCCTAACTTAAAGACTGAGAATGTGTATAACTATAGAATTCTTTAGTATACTACATTTTAAATTATGATTTTAAATATATTAGTATAGATCAGAATGAATGAATGAATGAATTCAAAAAGTTTCTTAATTGCAAGTATCAAAGTCAATGATGGCAGAATCAGGCCATATTTATTAAACAGCTTTAAAATGAAACCAACATTATATGAAATATCATCACAATAATTAAAGTTTAAGAAACTCCTTCGAGTACTTACAGCACTTTAGTTTATCAACATGAGCACAAGAAAGCTGTCACTCATATAGTACTGTATGAGATGCTACTGAACACCTATTCTTCAGCCCTGCCAGTTGTGAATTATCCTTTCAGCTTCCAGTATTTTGAAAGTTTATTTTTCTTTTCAAGAAAGCAGAACTTAATAATAACCAAATAAAATAATGTGTTCTATAGTACTGCTGTTCTAAAGGGAGAAATTGTAGGATTGATCCCTTTCTATTAAGGATAAAAATGTCAGTTTGACAATAGTATCAAGGAACTGTAAAAGTGAACAGATAAAGTTTAGGAGAAAAAAAGACACTCTTTACCCTACAGTGAAGTATGTAGGAAGTTAAACTGTGAAATCAGAATAAAATCACAACACATTAGGTGCTGGAGTTTTCTTATATATCTAAAGCTGCAGAACTCATACAAGAAACTGTAACTATTTTGTAAATTAATCTGTATAAACAAACATGCCCAGGAGGTAAATATAATTGTAGGGACTAACTTATATACATGAGATATGGAGATAGTAAATTTGCAATCAGTTCTACAAATACACTAGTAGAGAGACAACAGAGAGAATATAGCTGATATAGTGCTGTCATGTCATTTTTACACTACCACGCAAATAACTTTTGATGTCGTGACAAAAAGGGGACAAAATCTATATGCTCCATCTTTTCTTTACATTTTTTACATATACACCACTGCTGTACTATTTTATAAACAGTGAAGTAAAAACATTTTGGGGCCTTCCAGCCATGAACACAGACCAGTTCGCTACTACACAACAAAATGTAGGACTTGGGCGACAGAGATTTCACTAAACTGGCCAGAGATGAAATGCAGTTACATAATTAAAATATTTTTAAATCTTCTACGTGGACACTTTTGAAAAATCTGTCATATACAAAAAGGATAGTTTATTTAGGATATTATGAATACAAGTAGAAAAGCCCCCACACCTCATTTTAGGTGGCTAACACAACTCACATCTAGAAAACCACTACACACAAATGTCTCCAGAGGAGTTTCCCTTGATGTTAGGCAGTGGTTACAGATGCTTGTATCTCTCTGAGAAAGCTGGACTGCGCAGTTGTGACTGCCAGCTCTGTGTCTTTTTTGAGCCACCAGCTGCCATGCTGAGACACCACAGCAATGACATTTCTTGCAGTCTCAATCACATAAATGTCTACCCACTTGAAGTCCACAAGTCGCAGTGCTGCCATTTTTGTAAGTTGTATTCCAGAGCTTATGGTGCCTTCTGAAACTCTGCAATGTTTTTTCCTCTCTCACTCTAACCTGCACAGCTGTATTAGAAATGCTATAGCAGGCATTTAAAGTGATGTAAATATACTATGATTGCATTTTATTTCACTTCTGCTTTTGAAAGTACTTTTTACATAGGCAGTTACACAGGTTTCATTAAACAGTTGGTATTAACTTTCTTGTTAAACTATGCATAAACTGTGAATTTTCCTCTGTCCTGGTTTCAGCTGGGATAGAGTTAATTTTCTTTCTACTAGCTGGTATAGTTTTGGATTCAGTATGAGAAGAATGTTGATAACACACTGATGTTTTCAGTTGTTGCTCAGTAGTGTTTAGACTAAGTCAAGGATTTTTCAGCTTCTCATGCTCAGCCAGCAAGAAGGCTGGAGGGGCACAAGAAGTTGGAAGGGGACACAGCCAGGGCAGCTGACCCAAACTGGCCAAAGGAATATTCCACACCATGTGATGTCATGCCCAGTATATAAACTGGGGCGAGTTGGCCTGGAGGGGTTCACTGCTCAGGAAGTGACTGGGCATCAGTTGGTGAGTGGTGAGCAATTGCATTGTGCATCTCTTGTTTTGTATATTCCAATCCTTTTATTATTATTGTCATTTTATTATTATTATTATCATTATTAGTTTCTTCACTTCTGTTCTGTTAAACTGTTCTTATCTCAAGCCACAAGTTTTACTTTTTTTTCCCCAATTCTCTCCCCCATCCCACTGGGTGAGGGGAAGGGAGTGAGCAGCTGCATGGTGTTTAGTTGCTGGCTGGGGTTAAATCACAACACCTCTCACACTAAAAATAACCAAACCAAAACAAACTTGCATTAAAACAACAAAACAAAACCGCCTCACGTTTTAATGTTAAAATATTACTGTCAAATATTCTTGTAAGTTAGGAAACACAACATTAATTTAGTTATATTCACAGATGCAGAATATTTTTAACAACTGTGAATACACTTGTGTCATGCTAAAAAGCACCACACACCATAAAAAAAACCCTTATATTTTTTCTGATGATTATAATTTCTTGTACTTTTCTTGAACACAAATCATTTTATATCCTTAGATCTTATGACATAAGATATGAATTAAATGCTCAGATGAAATGATTCTTAAAATATGTCATACTAATTGAATAAATAAAGACAGATAAAGTAGGTAAGACAGCAGAGAAGGTGGAAAACATGAACAATGAGTTTTCAAGTTAAACACACTTTCACAACATGGAAAAATTGAAAAAGCAATACTTGACTTGAAACACAAGTCGTTGTATGAAAAACCAACAGTTGAAGAAACTAATGACCTGAAAAGCCGAAATGGAAAACTGGACTTCCATCTGTGCCAAAAGTGAAAATGCATATATGCAGTAGGGTGTTGCTACACTTTCACACTGCTGCGTCATACAACCCAACATACCAAATCTAATCTGTGTACAAGTACGTAACACATGGCACGTATTTGTGAAGTGCTTGAGAAAGGTAACAACTGAGGTCCAGCCACTGCTGAGTAAGAAAAATTACTTGATATATCTTGTCTCTCATATACCCAATACTTCTGGTTATAAATTCTAATTGGTGCCTACTTTTCACAACAGTATCACGTTAATGATCCCAGGTCCTTTCCTGCAGAACTGCTACCCAGTAAGTTCTAGCCTGTGCTCTGTGAATCTCACTGTTCTGCAGCTAATGAGACTTTGTTCTTGTCTTCCTTGAATTCCCTTTAAAAAAAAAGCAAGCAAAAAGAAAATTGTTTGAATTTTTCAAGATCACATTGAATTCTAATTCTAGTTCTGAAATGTTTGCAGTCTCCTCTAAGCCTGCTTTATACCATCTACAAATGTAAAAAGTGCACTGTTTCATCCATATCATTAATGGAAATATTGAAAGGTACAGGAACAGCATTACAATAGACTGGGGGCAGTGTCTAAGCAGGCAGCATCTCAACGTTTTTTTCCAGACCAACCCCTGCTTTGATTAGCAGCTTGTTAATGTGATTCTTCTGTAAAAGTCTCGAGTAACAGAACCCTAATAGAGTTAACAGCTTCCTAACTAAGGAGGGTTTGGTTTTAGTTTTAGCCTTAAAATTCCATTAAACTCTCCATTCTCCTTCTATTCTCCTGATACTACTTCACTCAGTTACACAAAAGCATACAAAACTGCCAAAAGGTAAAATGTATTTCCTGTGTGCTGTTTCTCACATTTACGGTAAATATTTAAACATATATGTACTTAATATAAAAAGTACTAGAGAAGTCCTAAGCTTTATGTAATTTCTTTTTACTGTGTTATATCTAGGAGCTTATCTGGAGACGACAGAAAACACACAGCTCTGCATTACCTTCAGAGCAGCTATTAATTCAATCTTTTCTGTTCTATAAAATCAAATAACAAGATAGCCACACAGTAGCAGTTTAGCAAGAGCATGACTTAAAGTAACAGTCAGCAGATGGTTATCTAGAATTACTAACAAAACTTATCTTATTTCTACATTTTAAATAGGCAAAACTGACAAACAACACATGAAACGGCACAAGGTCTCTCTCTATATATATCCTGTATTACTGCTGGTCCCCACTGTCATCCCCATTTGCCCTTCCATCAATTTGTTCCTTTTTACCTTAGTAGGGGTGGTTTGCCAACAGCCAAACTGATCTAATGTCTTGTTGCCATAGCAGGGGACAATCCCGTGTCCTCTCTCCCCTGCAGCAAAAAGCTAATACTTTTCTGTCCATTTACCTCATGGAACCAGTTCACATGCAGGTGAGGAGGGAGATCAGAGGAGTGAGTGCCTGTGTCTGTAAAGGGAGGGCCATAAACTCCTGACCTGGAGTGGGTGCAAGGAATTAGCCCTTTCAGCTCCCGCTAATCAGCTTAGCTTTGCTGTCAAACCATACACTGAAGTTCAGCTCCTTCACACTGTTCCACACAAAACCCACGATCTCATCCCCGACGATTTCATCTTCAGAAACCTGTGCCCTATTTTTTGTTGTTGTTGTTTTTGCAGTGTCTTACACTAGAGAATCTTAATTTCAGTGGAAATCTGGACATAGCTACCAGCTAATTAACAACTAGAGTAATAGATGACAGCAAGTGAAGTTAGGCCTTAAAAGCATTTTACTTTCCTGAAGTACGGGGGGAGGAGGGGAAATCACTAACTCTTATTTTGGTTATTTTGATAAAATAATTTACAACCAAACACAAAACACACACAAAAAGAAAGGTGAATTGACAGAGAATATTAGGGACTAATACTCAAACCCAAGGAGCTGCAAGGCTTACAAAAAAGTTCCCCTACTTGCTCAGCGCTAAACCCAGCCCCTGAGGACTGACCAAACACTACAGTTCCTTACAGGCGGCTCCCTCCGCTCTTGGACTGGAGCAGCAGAGCGTTGCAGATAAACCCCAGGAAGGCAAAGCAGGGCCAGGCAGCTGCAGTGAACCCCCGGTCAGAACATTAAATCCCATCACACTTTCAGGAAACACAGAAGTTGTTTTTGCAAGGATATTATCACCCACTGAGGAATATCCTTTGCAAACTCCTATATCCAATCAGTAAGAAGCTTTCTGAGGAGAAGCAGGAAGGTATTTTTGAAAAAAAAAAAAAAAAAAAATCAAGTAGGAAATTGGACAGATTAAAAATCTGCACTCATAATACTTTTCGGCCACTTCTTCAAACAGCAGTCAGCTCAACTTCCCTTTTGAATTACTACACAGGACAAGCACATTAAAACAAAAAAAAAGGACTTAGAAGACTGAGCTAGAAACTGCTTCATCTCACAGACTTCTTTCATCATGAAACTGTATCGGTTCCCTAATTTCCAATACTATGTTGATCCAAGACGCTACGTGAAGCATATGAGTCTCTAAATCAATGACCAGATTACTGTTACTTGGGAATACCTATTATTTACATCTGTCACCGAGTCAATCCTTCTCTAACAACTCTACAATAGCTTTGTGTAATTTTGAAAAGAACGGAATATTTCCAAACAAAACCAAACCAGACAAATAAGGTAACTAATTATGGAATCAAAGACAGAAACCTAAGATTTTCTCAATCAACAAAATGGCCAAAGGTGGGGATTTTTGTTGCCATTTAATTATGATGTGTTAGCAAGGGGGCTAGAACAGAAAAGGCTTACCCTGCAATCAAGATAAGGTTCATACGACTTGAAATACATAGGATATATCACAGAGTAAATACAACCTGATCTAGTGGAAGGTATCCTTGCCCATGGTAGGGGTGTTGGAACTAGATGATCTTTAAGGTCCCTTCCAACCCAAACCATTCTATGATTCTATTCTATGATTCTAATAAGCAAACATTTTGGATGGAGTAAATTGCTTAAGCCACTACAGCAAAAGACAAGTAACTAATACGAAAAAGTGCGATCTACAAGGCCATCTACATGCACAGTGTATCTCACACCAGAACAGTTACCCATGCCATACAGCACTGCTGTAGAGTGAGATATGAGGATCCAGGCAAGGATTAAAGACATCTATAATTTAGGTCTCCAAATATAAGCAAGGTGTCTAAACTCCCACTGGAGTCAAAGGAAATACAGTATAGAACTCAGTAGTCCACCCATGGTTTACCAGTGCCATTTGTGATGTCCTAAGATATCACATCTGGATACCTACATATTCCATCAGCTGCTGCTTCAACGAGCAGAAGTCCTCTCTCAGAAGACCCATGCCACATCCGACTGCATGTGGCAGATGTTTCAGATAAACCCTGGCATGAAAAGGCAATGAAATGGCAATAATGTATGTGTTGAAACAAATGTGTTACACCACTATTCAATACAGCCAGGAGACCCAGGGAGTTATTGAGGTGATCAACAAGTAGGCTTCTAATTTAGGGTTAGCTAAACCATGCAGCTGAGTGGCAGCTGAAGACTAGACAGGATAACTTAGTGTCTCAAACTGCACTAGATGCCAAAATACAGGCAACTGAAGCCTACCCAAAGTCTACTGACAAACCTGTCTTTGACAAATAAGCGATTGTGGATCTTATTAAAACTAACAGACACAATGACAGAAGCAAACTCCCTTGCAGAGAGGTTCCCCACCTAATATATTTGCCTAAGACGGATCTTTCTATAAGGAATGATGGAAAACGCAGGGGTTAGGGCACTGACTGTAATTGTGCACATTTGCATGTGCAAGAGCCTAAAAACTTGTAACAAGAGAAACTTAACAGAAAGCGGAGCATATTGACAGGCAGGAATGCAACTTTTCCCTTGCTTCCCTGGCAACAGCAAGGCTGACATGAAAAAGCTGAGAAAGGAGCAACTGGGGGCACAGTATATCTTACTGTGTACAGCAAAACTGAACAACCCCAGCCTGTACACATGGCTAATTTCTAAATTCTCTAACAGAGAAATTATAGTCAGGTCCTGTATATACTGGACAGCCACTTGAAGTCTCAAGTGGAGACTTCACAGGCAGACATGAAACAGAGCTCCTAAGTAGAGAAACTTTATTAATATTCATCTTGAACCATGATAGAAGAAAGGACTGCTATTCTCACAGAACAACCTCACCAATACCAAAGATCACTGAAGCAAAGACTGAAACAAAACAAAAAAACCAAACATCTGGAAATCCCTTAGAGAAGACAGTCTGCAACCAGAGCAAACATTTTATGGGGACAGCTGCTTGGCACCAGGACAGTTCAGGAAGCTTAATTACAAAACTCCCATTTGAAATGACAAGGGAGATCAATCAGATTATCAATTCAAAGATTTCAATGCCAGAAGAAAACTAAAGATAAGGAAAGCCAATCTGTTGCATCAGAAGCTGAGCCAGTTGGACATCTCAATGCTTTTCAAGCTGTTTATAACCCAAAGCCCAAGGGGGAAAAAAATAGGCTGGTTTATATAAATGTTTACAAGATAAACCCATCAGAAAGTTTGTCTCAATTTATTGTTGCTGTCCAGAAAACAGAGAAGATGGTAAAAAAGCCATGGAAATCTCCAACAGTCAATAAGAGCTAGCCCAGTTCTCATGCTGCCACAAATTTTATGCCTAGTAAAGACTCTGATCCATCAAGCCAGAACATTGGTTCAGACACAGGCATCAGTTTGACCCAGCCAGGATACCCTGAATTATTAGAGAGAAGAAAATGAGAAACTCCTCCATGAAACAGCAAGGTGATCATCAGAGCCTTCTTTGTGGAAGGCCTTCCACATCCAAAACCCATCATGGTTTGAGGTATACTTAAAAAACTAGCTTATAGATGCCTATACAGTCTTACAGATCAGAGTCAGGACATCACACACACTCCCCAACACTAGAGGGTAATATCCTTCTTTCTATTTGTCTGCTGCAACTGGGAGCAACCACTAACCCAAAGGACAAAAGCTGGCTGTCCAGTACTGTAACTCTTTAGATCTCTTCCTTACTGTGACTGTAAACTACCTATGACTTGAAAACTGAAAACATGTATCTCCCCAGACACTCTGTGATACAATCATACCTACAACTTTTTTGAAAAGATTACCTCACCTGGTCCTACAGTCCTTGGAGAAGGGCGAGTAGGACAATCAAGAGAAACTCTAGGCAACACCAACACAAAGTAAGCTGAATTTCCAGGGCTACCTCAAAATTTGCCCACACAAAACACATCAGAAAAGTTCAAGGAGACAACTAATTAATTTAGTGACTCCAGAAATTGTGAACACAGAAGTTGAGATTAGAAAAATGTGGAACACATTATTGAAATTTATTTTTTTTTTAACTTTCTGGGATAAGTCATTCAAGTGCAACCATTTAAATATTTCACTGAGACTCAAAGTGTTATACTGAAATGGTTATTGGTTGTCACTGTATACAGTGGTCATCATACCTCTTTACTGCAGATGATGGGCAGGTAAACCACATTCGCCTTAGGTTAAAGAAAAATTAGTTACTAAGCTTTTTCGTGACGAAAAATAGCTGAAAAGAAGGGAAGCTTAAGTCACTAGTTTAACAGTCAATCATCAGCTTAAAAGTGCAAAAGGGGATTAAGTAAGTAAATGAAAAATCATGACTCAGACTTGACATGCTGCTGCTACAGACTCCTTTGCATCAAAGCTGTAACTGGTTCCTTATTTGTGATCTTGAAGTCTAATCAGAACTCTTTCCAAGAGTCCAGCTTCTTATTTAATTAGTATTTTTAAATTTCGCTCATATATATTCCTAAAAGCTGTATTTTTTTTCAATTTGTGCTAGCAACTAGTAGTTATATTACTAAGATTTCAAGAAAGTCTTGACTGATTTTAAATTACAAAATACTTATCCTAAGTAAAACAACCCCTCAACTGTTATTTTGTTCTGAAGCAGGCAAAAATTACTTCTTGACTAAAAGTTTATTCCCTAACTAGAAATTGCATATTGTTAATGGAATTCAGAAAATCATCTCGGTTTTCCTTGACTGCCTGTGACAAACTACTACCCGTATAATTTCAAGTAACAAAGCTTCATGAAGTAGCAGAAACATGCCTTTCTCTTTGCAAAAAGTTACAGCTCCTACTCCCAGCCCTCCTCACAGTATAATCACTCCCCTATCACGAACAGCTACAAGATCCTCAGACAAGGTGGTTTCAGTGGACAAAGCAGCGGGTGTTGCACTCTATTGTTAGAAGTAGATAAAATTCTGGTTTATGTGCCTTTTTTTGTTCTCCACGAGCATATTTAAACAAAAACAGTATTTCACAGCTAGTGATGAATGCCCTCCTTGAAGTCTCGTACAGCTTCCCAGAAGTTGCAGCTCCCAGACAGCTGGGGTCAAATTGCCATCTCCTGTTCATGAATCACTCCTGGAGTTCCCCCTTCTCTCAGCTCTCCCAAAGACACATTTTGTGATCCTTGGATGTAAGATAATTTTGACATACAGCTCATGAGACTAGCTCCCTGCTCACTGGAGCACAGAACAGGACCTCTGCTCACAGGCATAGAGCAGCTTGTCAGATCAGGAGTGCTGCAATGAGTTCAAAGAGCCTCCTCCTTATTTTAAGTGCAGCTCTCCTCAGTCGATGAATAAAGGTAAAATAATTACTGAACACTGGATTGGGTGTACCAAGTCCTCTGATTGAAGAAAAGCACAACATCTAAGTTTTCAACTGGAGAAAAATAACAGTTTGGAGATGCTATGTTTGGGGGCAAGGTCACGAACTGTTGCAAAATTGATGACACAAGCCCAGCTCTACAACAATGAAAACAAGAGTCCAAAAATTAAGGAAGTGGACAGATCATATGTAGCCAGTGGTGACCTGGGGCCACTAACATTGGACTCCAACAAATAAGATGGGAAGAGACAGGCGCCTGGAAGAGTTTGAGAGAAAGCCAAAGGGAACAGAGCTAACTGATCCAGCCACATGCAGCAAGCAGCTATCAATGCAGACTCCTCAAGCATCCTGAGAATGAAAAGAATCATCAACAACTCAGCAAAGTACACAAGGACAGTAATCATCTATTGATTCCTTGTAGCAAACCCATGCTTTGGACAGAAATTATGAAGTTGTGTGATGAAACATAGTCAAATAAATTATTTCTCTTCGGAAGAAACTACAGATTACAGAAGATTTTGACAATCCAGGAAGAGGAAAAAATTCCAGTGACATACTTACAGATCCTTTCAGAGTTCACAAAGGCAGAAAACACTGAAGAAAAACTGTTGGATATATGATCAGTGCTAAACATTAGCTAAACATTATAAACTTGCTGCACATTGAGCACACATTCTGCTGCAGCACGGAGACTACACACATCTAGCAGGATGGCAAGAGGTTAATTTCTGGAGTTGAATTGGAGGGGCTGATACTAAACTAAAAACCAACAACAGAAAGGAAGAGTGCTGGTAAACAGAGATTTGGTTCAAACTGAGCACACTGTGAGAGCACAGAACCAGCATGACAAAACCAGACTTTTTCCTCCAACTCCTTAGGTACTAGTGGTTTAGGAGTACCAAGTAGGCTATATCATAAGATAGCAAATAAGAGATCTTTATCCATATAGTTGACAATTCAGAATAACTTGTTTCCCCAGACCAAAGGAAGTTATAAGCATAACTACTACCGGAAAAAATGTAAACAAACTGTGAATTAAAATTTGGAATTCTTTCAAGTATTTTTATACAGATAAATACAGAGTCAGAAATAAAGAAATACACAGAAATAAAACAAAGGACAACTCTCGCTAAAAGTGCAACCTGATTCAGTGGCAGCATGAAATAATTAAAAATAAAAGGAAACAGCACCTAGAAATGAATGAAAGTGAAAAAGAAATTTGCATATATGAAGAATGACAACACTGTTCACAACAGCATAGGCTCATGACTAACTGGAGACAGAATGGATGGATGGACGATGCTCTGACCTGCCCTTTAAAGGACTGTCTTTCTCACCACTTACTGTACTTTCAGAACTCCATGGCCAGTAGCTTCAGCATAGTAAAGTTAGCTTTTGTGACTCTGGAACCACCCTAAACCAGAGTGAAAGAACGAACTTGCTTTTGAACTTGCAGGGAGCTAATGCTTCTGTTCACTACTGAGCTAAGACTCCTGTTCCTTACCTTCAAAACCAAAATAAAATTAAAAAAAAAAACAAACAACAAAACCAAAAAGCATTTCAAAAGGGAAGAAGGACCCCATTTTCTAGGATCTCCAACAGAACACGTGTTATTTGGCTACATATATATGCTTAATAGAGTCTCACCTCCTGCAAAAAAGGATGTTCCTTGTTAACAAAGGGAAGGAAAGCTCTTAGCCCAAAGACCATCAAACATCTAGGTTGCGATGACATGCGGCAGAAGTTTAGTAGAAGTGCAGACCCCCGAGCTGTGGAGCAGAGATCTGCAATCCAACACTATAGCAAAGACACCCACATTTGAAAAGCAGAGTAGGCCCTGGAACTAGAACTGCCTCAGCTAACCCTGCTCACCTGCAGTACTCTGTCCTGCCCTATCTTGAGGAAATATTAGGTATATTAGCTTGATAGTAACTATGTCTTCCTTGCTCCTGTCAGCTAGGAGGTGCCTGAGCAAAGGTAAACAGTACCAGGCAGTATTTGCAATGATAGCAAAAAAACGTTCTTCTTTTTTGGTGCTAGATGTCAAAATTCCTAGTGAGCACAGAGCTGGCTTAAAAGCCTTGAAAAGGTTCAAAGTACTACTGTGACCAAAAAAAAAATATTCAAAGCCAGAATGGGTAAGTTGCTGCTTGCATCTCTTTTAAAATACTTGAAGTCTGGTATTAAAGACCCATTTCACCAGCTGCAGCAGCAGTTTGCTCCTGTGCCTACCTGCAATGAAGGTGAATGTTACAAAGTATCAAGAGGCTCTGACTGCAGTGAGATTTGTGAGAACCAGAAAAAAGAGAGTCAAAGTTTTATTTATAGTTTAATGGTCACATGAAAAAGGGCCTCCAAAGCCACCCCCTCTGGTGAGTTGCCACTGACAGTAATTTGTGGAATGGCCAGTTTCAGAAGAGCCTTGCAATATAACAGCTGAAGAAAAGTGCTTTATTAATTCTTCTCCTGGGACCTGGCAAATACCTATGGTTCCCTGCAAGTCCACATCCAGAATGTCCTCATGAATGACAACTCCATCAAGTCCATGGAAATGGGATCCAGTCCTGGCATCTTCAATGACTTTTCACTTGTTTAAGGCTTTAAGTGATAAAGACTGGCCAGTTGAAGGGTGAAGAAAAGATGATGCAGATCATTCTCCCTTCTGAAGAGGTCAAATCCCATATCTAACCCTGTCGATTCAGCTAAGAGAGAATGTTGAGAGAGGTCTCTAAGAAACCAGGGTGAGCTTTACCTGCCTCCTGATCCGGGACAAGCTTCTCATCCCCTTTCATGAAGGACAGACAGCCTTAGTTGCCATGCAGATGACACCTATTTCATACAAGACCAGTAAGTGTGTTGCACTGCATTATAAGAGGGTCAGAAGGGTTTTCAAGAAAACCCCTCTAGAGTCATTCATTAAGATTCCCAGGCCTTAAACAGGTACGAAAGCGATGTCTCTTGGGTGTATACTCTTAAGCAAAACACCCACTGGCAATGTCCACCTGAGGCACATTGCCACCACAGATGGAACACAGTTCAAAGCAGGCAGGTTTAAGTACTCTCAGATACACAAGACAGTGTGTATCTACTTTTTTGGAACAAAAAGCAGAGAAAACATTTTCCACAGTCTGGAAAGGAAAAAGCCCTGCAGCCTACTAGCCAGGACTGAACAAGGACCAAAAGGGGGGGGGGGGGGGGGGGGGGGGGGCGGGAAACAACCAAAAAAAACCCCACATGACTTTTTAACAAGAAATTTTAGATTATGTCTTATTCACATCTTGTCTAACAAGCCAAAGCTCCTACAGACTTTGTTATTTCATTTATTTGTATCAGCACAACTAGATATGCTACAAATTGACCCAACATTGCTCTGCACTTTCACCTTGGGAACAGTGTTCCTGATTTCTTCCCTTCAAAATGTATCAGTTGTAGGGATGTGTCCTCTGGGTGACATGGAAGAAGTTCTCTGTCACTTACAGCCAGTTACTTAACCGCAGAACTGCAGTTACTGACATCAATCTGCATGTTTACTATATTGAAATTTCCTTATATTTGTATAACATTACTTTTTTTAACTAGAGTTATTGTATGAGAAACTGGAAACTACAAATACATTAACAGCTGTCAAAAATAAGAAATGAAAAATAGCAATAGCAATAAAAATTAGGTTCCTCGTCTCTTAAAGAACTCTTCTTGTTCCAACGGGTAACTATTTCTATTGCAAGAAAATTCCCCAGAAAATCTGGTCTCCCTATGCCCAAAAACGTTTGCTTCAGCCTGGAGGCTTGCCTCTTCAAAGCTGGCAAGCAGCAAAACTGGAAGCATGACCACTGCCAGTATGATCCTGTGGAAGTTTTCAGGAGGAGACTGTAAACATACCCTTCCAGCCTGTGATACTATGGTAAACATCTTAGCAAGCTGTCTTTTCTCAGAAACTAAGGACAGCACGTTAACCCATACTTACCATAATACTTAGTCGCTGGCTATCACCGGGGACCTCCCCAAACACCAGTGGAAGTCTGGGCTTAAATACTGATTTCTAATTAGTCTAAAAGGAGCTCCTCCCCTCCCCCCCCATCATTTTAATGGTGACTAAATTAGAATATAATGGGGATACAGAAATATACTGGAGTCACAAAATTAAATAATTTAATATGCAAAAAGTGTTATTTACCAGGAAAAAAATTTAAATCTCACAGTTTGATTTTATTTGGTTAAGTATCAATAAATTTGTAACATACTAATGATGTACTATACAGAAGTGTACTTGACTAAAGCAAAAGAAAAGATGCGGTACGACACAGGTGAGCACACTGTGACCCTGGAGTACAGATTTCACTACCAGGAAACTTTCCAAATACTACCAGCTTAAAAAACCAACCAAACAAAAAAAAAAAAAAAACAACACAAAACCAACCTACAAACCAGTTGCTGTTGAGATGAAGTATGAACAAACATTAGCAGCTACAGACACGCATGTGACTTTAGTATTACACTACCACAGATGGTTTTTCAAAATTCATTTTTAGATTAGGAGTTGTGACAAGCAATTTTTTTATTCTAAATAGTTTCCAGAACAACGCCTGACAAGACATCTCTCAGATTTTTACTGAACTCCTGATCTTTTAATGCAAACATACTCTGGGTAATGCTGATCATGACTGGTTGCTGACAATGAGCAGACCCCCTAAACACAGAGCCCTTGACTTTAAAGATATATATATATTAATGATGTTATACACAGGTTCCATTTCCTCTCTTCCCAGAGTTTGTCATGTGCTCCCACCAACTGTATTCCCCCCCTTGCACCATATATCCTCTCTCCCTGAGCAAAACTGCCAGCCCCATTCCCTGCCTTTGCAGGACCCCAGCCTTGTGCTTTAAATGCCCCTCCACCAAATGGAAACCCCTGCCTTATACTTCTGACCTGCTGGTTTCAGAGACCACGTATAGCATACCCATCAGCAAAGAGCAAGCGGACGAAAGAGGGGTGGCAGGGTGAGAGACCTAGGCAGGGCCTCCGGCAGCTCAGACCCTTACATGGGTGCATCGCAAGTGTTAACACAGTGAAACCAGCAACAGGAATGGCCGAGAAGTGTGAAGGCAGAAAGGGGTAGCAGGGATTCCTGGTTTCCCACATGGATTTTGACATCAGTACCCACAGCAGCTTTAAGAGAGCCATTCTCTGCCTTTGTTTCTCTTCCTCTTTTTGGAAGAGAGAGAAAATTCAAGAACTATTGTGAAAAACACAGGTTGTGCATGACCCGAAGATTAGAAATGCAAAATAATTGGTTCTGGCAAAAGATAGGCCTAACTCTTATCTTACAGATTTTGCTGTTGCTGATAGGAAATCAATGTAAGCAGGGGAAGGAAAAACGAAGCTTTGGTGGCTTATTAACAGAAGTTATGTTGTTACAGTTATCCTGAAAAGATGTAGAGTTAGGTCCTTCCCCGCCACATCAGTGCAACCCATGTGAGGAAGCAGACACCCGACTCTCCAATGGGAGAAAATCTGTGCATGTGCATACATGTATGTATGAAATATACACCAAAAAAACTGGCACTAAAATCTGCACACTTAATAAGGCCTCCCCTCCAATGGTATGATATTGTAAGAAGATGTATTTTGGGCTGAAGGACTGGACGTAATTGATGAGAATTTTTTCAGCCTTTTCGAAGACTGACAAATCAATAGCCATGTATTTCGGGCAGGTCAAAACAAACTGTCTAGATAGAGCATGACAGGTGCAGCTTTCCTAATAGTTGGAGAAGCAGTCTTGGAATCAGAGGATCTGCTTCACTACGGCCTGTTGCCTAACCTTCCCAAGGTCATTTTTCATGACACTTTACAAATAAAACACATATTATTTGATTCATTTCCCACATTCACACCAGTGTAAACCAGGGTTACGGTGGAGTTATGTTTATAAGCCTGTGTAGGAAAATCAAGCCTGATATTTGCCCCCAAGGAAGGGGCTGATTGAGTTAAGTGCTTATTTAAACTCAGTCAAGCCATTAAAACACCTCTGATCAGGTTTTCCTGCAAGTAAAATTAGGAAGTTCCTTTACAATTTACTTTCATAATTCAGGATGTAAGGTTATTCAAATTTATTATTTTGACATAATTCTTGTGGGACAAGGTAGCTTAAGCTGGCAACAAGATATATAAAGACTTTGGCCTCCAGACTACAGCCTGAACTGAACCAAAGCTGAATGACTTCTGCTAAAGCTGAGCAACGTTGCTGAAGAGTCCTCTGCAAAGCAAAGAAAATCTGAACTGTCCCTTCCCCTCAAAAACCGTGAACAAGCAGGCATTCTCAATCCTGTTCCTAGTTGTCAGCAACAGGAATCTTTGCAAACACAGGCATGAGCAGAAATCTCTCTCTCCAGGAGTTTTCTAGGGCAAAGCTAAGGTTCAGCAGCTGGAAATCAGTACTGGAAATCTTACACTGCTGCTGGCTTTCTAGAAAAAAGATTTCATTCAGAAATCTGTCAGCCTAGCACTGTTTATATAGGCAGCCAGGTCACAACAAAGCCTCTACAGAACCTCCCTGTATTTAGTAAATCGCTTAAATACATTAATATTACTACACTGGTGTACACTGCTAACCTGGAATTACCACACTGCTCAGGAAGACCTTACTCCTGTGCAGCTTGATGCCACTAGTAACATAAGCGAGATACAGCAACGTATGCTTGCCTACAGAAGTGCAGTGCAACTTCACCCAGTTACACCGGAGCAAATAGTCTTACTTGTGCCTTGCAACGCTGTAGTTATTCATGCATGTTCCTCAGTACTGTTCAAAACGGTATTTCAGGCAAAGAGAGAGACTACAACAGCAACACTTCATCTACTCTTCTGTATAACACAAACTTTTTTTTTTTCAGTGCCATGGTACTTGCACAGCGAGCATTCCATGCACGGCCTGAGAAGCTTACGTCTTGGTATCCACAGAAACAGCTTGCTGGCCGTAAGGCAACACCAGGCAGATGCACTGTGGGGAAATTTTTCGCTTGGGTATCACTGGCTTGGCGGGTGGGACCCCGAGCACTACGAGGCAAACAGCTTCGCTGTGGGATTCGCCCTCCCAGCGCGCCCCAAGCAGCCCATGCTTTCCCAGGAGAGCATGGCTGTGACTTCCAGGCCTGGCTGCGATCGAGATGAACTTTCGACCACTGGAGAGACCTGAACACCGGGAAAACGTTGCCCGCCGCCTGAGCTAGGCCGTTGAACAGCAGCGTCTCCCCGGGTCCCACCCCCACCTCCACAGCAGCCCCGCAGCCCTCGGGCCGGGCGAAGGCCGGCAAACCGCTCCACTGCCCGTCGCTTCGTGGAAGAGACGCCGACATCCATTTTGGGAGTGGGAGAGCCCAGTCCTGCTGGCAAAGTTTCGGGCCGTGTCCGAAGTTTGGGGGCAGCGCGCGATGCGCAAAGCGAGGCTGACGAACACGGCGCAAGGAAAAAAAAAAAAAAAAAAAAAAAAAAAAGAAAACCAGCAGGGCTGCGAGGCCGGCGCCGCTGACCGGCCGACGAACGCCCGACGCCCCTCGCCCCGCCGGCGGCCAGCTGCCACCCGGCGCCCCCCGAGGCCGCCCACCTCAACCCGGCGCCGCCGGGCCCGCCAGGACACGCCGGGCCGGAGCGGGCCGAAGGACGAGGGGCAAGTTCAGGTCGCACCCAACTACTCCCCGAGATCTGAGGCGGGGCAGGCCCGGCGCGGTCCCCGCCGAGCCCGGCCCCACCGCACGGCCCGGCCCGGCCCGGCCGGCCGCGGCCCGGCCTTGGCCCAACGGCGGCGGCCGGACTCGGGCGGCGGTGGTAAGGCGGGGGGCGGGGGGGGAGCTGCGGAGGGGGCTCCTCCGCCACCCCCGGAGAACGGTGGCGCTGGGGCTGCTCACCTGTGCCCCCGCCCGCCTCCTCCGCGGGTTGGCTGGGGGCGGGCGGGGGCCCCGGGCCGGATGGCGGGGTCGGTGCTTCCTCCCCCGCCGGAGGGGAGCGGAGCGAAGCGGGCCGGCAGCGCCGTGGCGCAGAAGCGCCTGCCCGGCCCCGGGGAGGCGGGGGGGGGGGCGCCGAGGGGCCGGCGGAACCCTCGCCCCGGCGGGAGGAGGGGGGGAGAAGAGACGGGACGGGGACTCGGACATCGCGGCTGAAGCGGCTCCCTCCCTCCCTCCTCTCCGGCCTGGCCCGGCGCGGATCCCCTCCCTCCGCCGCCACCCCGTCCCGTCCCGTCCCACGGCCTCCCCGCCCGGCGGCGGAGGGGGGGGGGGCGTGGGGCCGCCCCCCGCGGGCCCGCTTACCTGTTTCCCGGGGACACTTTGGAGGCGCCTCCAACATCGGCAAACACTAAAGAGAACTGACCCCGCCGCCGCGGCGGCCGCCGCCGGCCCCAACCACTCCGCCCCCCCCCTCCCTCCCTCCCCTCCCCTTCCCTTCGCCCTCCCGCCGCCGCCGCTCCGCCTCAGCGCCGCCCGCCACCCCCCCCACCCCCCCCCCCCCTCCCACCGCCGGCCTCCTCCGCCCACGGAGTATTCCCGGCGCCCAGCCCGCCCCCCCCCCCCCCCCCCCGCACGAATGGCCCCGTCCGCCTCCCTTCCCATGCCCGGCGAGGCGGCGCGCAGCGCCCCTAGGGGCGACGCGGGGCTCCGCGCCCCCCCAGCGCCGGCGGGGCCCGCCGTTCCTCTTCCCCCGCGACCCCGGCCCCGCTCCCCTAGCCAAAAAAGAACACCACCACCACCCCTCCCCGTTTTCTCCCGTGCGAAACGATGGTCAAAGCACGTTTTTTTAGCAGGATGGGGAAGGGGAAGGATAAGCGATGGAGTTGCCGGGCACTGCCCATCATAAAAAAAATTACCTCGTTGCCTGCCATGTTTTAGGGTGGTTTTTTGGGTTTTGTTTTTTTTTTTTTTTTTTTTGCATGTCCCCTACCGAAGGCAGAGCTGGACAGAAAAAATAAAATAAAAAAAAATTAAAAAAAGCAAAGCACAGAGCAGTCGGATTTGGGGATGCGCAAAGTTGAGATGAAAGGCCAAATAGTTTGTTGCAGTCTTCCTTTAAATTAGACACTTACAGAGGAATAAAAAGAGGGGGTGGGGGGAAATCAAAGAAATCAATTTCTAACTCTTGTTAGCACAAAAAAAGATAACATTCAAATTCTTCATCTCAAAGTAATCCAAAGGTTATTGTTCATTAAAAAAAAAAAAAAGAAGGCTTCCAAGTCTAATCCACAGTCCACCTAGGGTAGTTTGTAAAAATCTGCTTTCCTGATTGGCTCAAGTAATTATTTGTCAGGACAAACCAGGAATTTTTAAATCCATGACAAAGCCAGGTAGAAGCATCAGAACTGGAAGCAATCAATTTCCTACCTGATTTGCAAGACTGCAGTAACACAACTCTTCAAACTTAGAAACAATACCAGATTGATTTTGGCAAGGGGGGGGGGGGGGGAGATGCCTATATCTCTTTACTAGGCAATTAGATTTTAATGACAGCTATGAGAGTTAGAGCAATAGATATAGCAAATTTAATTTAAAAAACAACAGATATTTAAGCCAGGATCAGAATGAATCCAGAGTTCATATTTCCTCCAGTGTCTGTTATTCCATGAGATTTTTTTGTTTTAAATCATGACTTGAAACCAGTGGTGGATCAGTATGAAAACTGAGTAAAAAAGAAAAAGATGTAGCCTGACAGGATTCCCAAGCACTCATGGTACAGACACACTCTAATAGCACACAGCCCAGATGAATTTTGGTAGTAAGCTTCTATGTTGTAGACAATAATTTACACACCAAATACTTGTGATGACACTTAGTGGCAGGGCTGTATTATGAGTATCTAAGTGATAGCAAGGTTTTATTCATACTAACACAACACTAATATGACATTTACAACTTGTTTAAACACACCTTGGGAACTCAGCATTTGCTAAGATAGTTTTATACATACCCTGTATGCAGCCGTGGTAGCTTGTCATCCTCCCCTTCTCATTCCTCCGTTGTTTAGTTTTCTGAGATTCCTCACCCCTTATTTCACTTCATTCAAGAACTGAGCTCAGAAGTACGTAGTATAATACAATATCTTATGTATTCTTCTGATATAATTTAGCGATGGAAAATAACGCAAGTACTTTTCATAAGGCTACTACAAGTTTTTTGCGTAAGTTCACTCAGATGCTGAATCATGATGATGTCATCTATAAAAGTTTGTGAGTTTTTGTTTTCTTTTTTTAGTTTGTTGTTTTGGTTTTATTTACATCAAATTTTACTTTTTACTTTACTTACTGTTAGTAGCTTGAAGAACAACCCTATAGTATAGCATATACTTAGTATCAGCATACCCAGCAGAAAAAGGCATTCAATGAATGTCAGTATCGGGTTACAAGGGCGGTTTTCTGAACTTTCTGCAATAGATAGATATAATCCCAACCAGCCTCTAAAATCTCCAGTCTGTGCTATTATTTCAATACCTAACATTTTTATAATATTGCTATTACTATACAGATAAAAGCTTGGTTTAAAAACATATCTTGAAATACATATATCAACTCAGAAGAGTCTGATATCTTGATATACATTCTGTACTGCAAATGGCATATAGCTGAAAGAAAACTGAATACAAAAAAAGCAAGTTTTATCCAAAAACTTACCATATACATATATATTTTAAACACACTGATGACTTCTGGATCTAATTTTGTCCAGGAATAAAACAAAAGATCAAATATTTTATTATCATTAAGTCCATGATAGTGTTTTGCTTTTTAATAGGTTTCCTATATGGCTGGAGCTTTACATACATGAACCATTAAGTTGCATTACTAGCAACTCTTTAGATTTACTGTAGCTTCAGGGTGGGGTTTTTTTTTCTCCCACTGTTGAGATATGGGATAAAGGCTAGTCAGTACCTCCAATAAGAGCAGCTTAACAGAACCTAAAAACTTCTTGATTTTTGAAAATAAGAGACACAGAGTTTGTATATACTCATCCACTCTACTCCATTAGTACACAATGGGAGTGTCATGACTTGCCCAACAATCTAGTTTCAGTAGGTAAATTGTTAATAGGAGTGATTAATTCAGTATGCAGTTTGAAAACAAGAGGAAGAAAAAAAAAAGCCACACTAATGCCTAAATGCCAGCACAAATGCCTAACTGGGGAAAAGGACACAGAGTAATTCCATTTGGTCTGTATACATGAATGCAGGACCCTTGAAGACACTTGGCCTTGTCATTTTTAACCTCAGATTCAGGAAAAACAAACAAACAAACTTTCAAGCACTTTCAAGCTGACTTGCAAAAATCAAAATACTTTAATTTTTACTGATAGATTTTATTATTAGAATTGTAATTTTTTCTCTAAAAAGTCATCAAGAAATGAGTTTCCATCCCTCAATACACACTGGTGCAACAGAAAAACAAACAAACAAAAATCTCCAAAGAAAATGCACAGGGATGTATTTAACAAGGAGATTGACAACCACAGAAGCTGAAGCCTGCTTTTAAATCAATACATTAGAAACAGATAAAATGGTTGGAAAAGACCTCTGAAGGTCATCTGCTCCACCACCCTCCCCACCCCCTCAAAGTAGGACCAACTTTAATGCTAGATCTGACTTTGGAGTTAGCAGGTTGCTCAGTTTACTTTTGAAAGTCTCCAACAACGGAGATTTTATAACCTCTTCCAGCAATCCGTTCCAGGGTTTGGTAGTTTCTTTTTAGCTGTACTTTTAAAATATATATTAAAGAACTGAGATGATATTTGGATACTAAAGTTGAAAGAGTAATTAAACTAATACAGAGTGCTCATAATATACCAATAGGAAGTGGATAATGCATTATTTGTATTAGTCATAGTCATTCAACTGAATGAAAGCCTCTAATAGCTTAATACAAGAAGAATGGGTCACTTAATTTTTTAATAATATTTTTCCAATAACTAAAAACTATTACAAAAGCAAAAGCCAGGACTTTGGGATTATATTTGATTAAAACCCAGTATTATTAATAGACCTGTCTAATCAGACCACTGCTTTCTACAATTACAGGTGCAGAACTGTGACTATGAAAGTAGGTTGTTGACTACAATGCATGTCATACGAGTGACTAAAACAATTTATCACCCTCTGTAGTACATAGAGAGACATGAACAAACCAAGATACAACAAACTTATGAGTAAATACTATACAGAGTTTTCTCAGGTAATGGAAACCATTTATTCTTTATGCTCCAGTGAAGACTCACAAGCACCAAACTTTAACAACTCACGTAACACATCATCTTTCACGATTCATGTCTAAAATGTGAGTTCCCTAAATCACATGAATCACACAATCACTTCAAGAATCTAAATGAACTAGAACTTGCACTTGTCAATGTATATTCAACTTTTTCCACCACTTCAAATTACTGTTAGAATAAGGACATTGTGCAACCTTAGGCCCTCATCTCCTTTAGCAAGTACCATTTTTTCAGAACACACCAAAGTGAATCCAACCAAAACGATGTGCTGATTTTTCAACTACCAGCTTACATCTAGGTCTCTTATCATCAAGGTATCAAAGCCATTTCTTCATTTGTTGGCCCACTGACCCAAATTCAGATCACTCTGCAGGTAGAATTGCATTTCCTTGTAATTATTTGCTCCCATTGCTCTCATACATCAGTGCTGGAAATAGTAAAGCCTTGTCTAAATAAAAGCTTTACCCTTTTAATAATGGTAGTGAAATTTAAAAATTATACTGGTACATTATTTTATAGTAAGTATTAGCAGTTGTATTACACATTCAGAAAACTCCACACTATTCATTATCCTAGTTCATGTATCCAAAACTGCACAAAAGCTACCCCTAAGTCTCTAGTTTTAATTTGCACATTTAATTTGTTTGGGGTTATAATGACATGACTGGGTTTGTGTCAGCTATTTCCATCATTTTCCATTTATTTTCAACACAAGGAACTGCAAGACCTTTCTATACAGTCATCCCGCCTTCTCACAACTACAGAAAATGTGATTATGCATATTTATGCCTATCTAATTAGTATGCATAACTGTATAAACTTGTGTGTGTGCATATATGCACAGTTAGTTAATACACGCAAATTCATCATCTATGTTGAATGCAAGAAACTTCTTGTATTTCCTGTGTTTTCCAGATACAGAAAAAAATAGGTTTGGATTATACCTGTAAAACATAGATCATAGAATTTTAGACAAAACCCCAGATAATTCAGGTAAATCAGTGCTTCAAATCTCATGACCACAGGCAATGAAGACAAATATAACTACAGTTTGATGAATTAGCAAGAATAATACCAGAACTACCAACCTGAAGATCATGCCGTACCGGTTTTCCATTACAAAGCACAGACATTTAGGAATGGCCCACTTCTGCATTACTGGGCTTTGCTGCTTCATGAGAATACATTGGCTTTGCTCAGGAGAGAAGTATGGGAAAGCCAAAGTGTAATTACAGGCCAAACCAGCAATAGATTCTATAAGATTAAATTCCTGTTCACAAGCCTGTTGGGGATTTTTGTTTGTTTGTTTTGTTTGGGGTTTGCTTTACTGATAGCATTTTGACTACATAAAAAGGCCTTCAAACAAGTCCAGACAAGATGCTATTTTCATTGACAGTGTTGTACAACAGCATCACACCCATCCTGAAGTGCTTTGGATTCTCGTTAGTGCCTCTCACTGCAGGCACAGATTACAGCAGCATACTTCAAACACAACCAAAGCTACACCAGTAACAGCACCAGTCTGTCTGTACATCAGTGTCAGTATTAGGTACATTTATTGCCACAGTCGTGCTGGCAAGAGATTGTACCTCATCATACCTATTGACAACTTCACAAATAGCAGACTGTAACAGACTAGGTCACAGAGAAGGCAGGGATCAGGCCTTTTAAATCTTGAAGTAAGTTAAAGCCAGTGTTGGACATGAAAATTAAATGTTTCACTCATCGCCAAACACGTTCTTGTACTGCCATTAAATCTACCTGATACAGTTAAGTAGATGTAAAAGGACACAACTAGTCGGGAGAGAATTCAATCAGTAGAAAGGTGCTTCCCATTCTGCATAGTTCGTTTGCTTTTCTGCCCTGCTACATAAGTTACACTGCTACAAAATATGTTGTGTACTTCACTAACAATCTTACATTCTCTAACACACCAGGGTAGTTAAGGCAAACAAAGCCTAACCCTCCTAAAATACTCCTTTTGTTGCAGGACAGTGGAAAAACTCTGCAACAAGTTGAAAAGGACTTAAATTTCTACCACTTTGTAGAAGTAAAAAAATTACTTAAGGCAACTCGGCAAGATTATAAAGTTATACAGTAAATTAAACCTATATTAAATCAGTAAGTTTTTAAATTATTATTCTCTTGGAACAAGAACTTAGACATACATGAAGTCAAACAGCAAGCAGAAAAGAGAAAAAAATTCTCTGTACACAGCATTATGCAGACACTTCATACAGAAAAAGGGTGCGTGTCATTGTCCGTCCCCGGCCCCCCCAAAAAAGCAGCTTCAGAAGTTACTAGTATTGTAAACATGAATCAGTAAATGACAAAGAGCTTATCATAGTCAATAGGAACAACACTAAAGCCTACACATGCTCATAAGTATAGAATCTCATGAATGGAAACACTAAAAGCAAGGACAACCGGCATTGTCACTCAAATGGTGTTCATTTTTAGAGGATTACCAATGCCTCCAATTTGCTGTTAGTACTATCTTCTGCCAGCATACACTAGCTTCAGACCCAGTTTGCCCAATTTTTAAGTGCATGCTACTTCTAGGGATGGCAGCAACATATAGCTTCAAAAAATGTGAAGTGTTACTGAGTAAATAGTAGGTATTACATCAGTTGAAAATACAGAATCTATGCATTTTACACCTACATCAAATGCAATTTAACTACTCAGTTTCACCTACAAAGTAGCCATTTCTAAGTGAGTTAACTGTGCAAGAGGTCTGCTGTATATTATGCATGTTATAGCAACTATCACTGTAACTTTTCCACAAGATAACAGTGAATTAAGTGTAACATAGTACTAATAGTAATACCAAGTACTAATTAATAGTATATTACTAGTATATATGAATAGCATATTCAGAGAGACACACAAATCATATTTATGTTAGATGAAGTTGGTTAAAACTGTTTGATTTCAGAACATTTCACAGTCCTGTCAAAATTAAGTCCCCAAGCCTTAGTAAAGTTTTTTGGGGGACTGCAAATAAAATTATGAAATACTGGCAGTAACAAAGCACAAATAGTCACGTATGGACTAAATTCTATTGCTATATGAGGGTGTAATAGAATTGACAGTAAAATTGCAGCAGTTCAAACTTTTCTTTTTTTTTTAAATCGTCAGTGCATCATTCTCCTATTAATAAAAAAACCCACAACCTTATCCTGCATTGTCACCAAATCATCATTTTGCACTTATGTGCTAACTATGCCAGGGCAATGGGAGTTTGGGGGTTATAGGAGGTCTAGGATATTTTGAGAAGTGACACAAATGCACTAACTGGATGTTTCCACTAAAATGTTGCTGTATTCCCACCCATCCAATAATTTACCAAAAGTATTAGTTTTGTGATGATTGAACATTGCTGAATTTGACAATTTAAGCAAGAGTAAACCCCCACACAATTTGAGAAATTCAGTGTTCATTTAATGAGAGTAATACTAATCTACTACCTGAACAGCAATTAAAAATGCTTAAAAAGGGAACATCTATGACAGGTATGTATACTCTTCAATTTCTCTGAAAGTTTAAACGTGCACAGTGCCTACATGCCTTCACAGAAGTTAGGAAAACATCCCCATATCTGAAAGTGTTTTGATCTTCAAAGCCATATTAAGACAAAATGTAAGCAATCTACAAGGCAGCGTCTTTACAGATAGGTGAAAACTATCCCAAGATTTTCAAATCAGTTTCCTCACTACACCCACAGTTCCCTATGGAACTCAGTATATTACTGTTATTTTTATATATATATATAAAATATATACACACACATTTGATAAAAGGAAAAAAATAAACAGAAAAAACACCTTAGATAATAAAATCCAAATTTGGAGGGAGGCAGCCTGTAAGCTTCTACTTCAAGACACAAGCTAGAAATTCTCACTTCCTTTTCTCCAGATTGTTTTTAATGCATTTAAAGAAAAAGAATGAAAATGTAGAAGTTGGTGGAAACCTGCACTTTTAAATTAAAAGCTATAAATAATAAGGTCCTTGACACTGTATCAAGGAAGGTAAAATACAACGTACATATCAAGATGGATATACACTACAATCAAACCAGATTAATGTACGGCCTAAGCAAGATTTATTAACCATCTTTAGCAGGGACCTACACATAAAACTACTGTGGGGACCAGTATCAAGAAACAAAGCTCTGTGACAGAAAGCAGCAGTGTTCTGGTGCAGACCATGCAGGAGGACTCCTTTCCAGAGACCAAATCCTGCAACAATAGTTTGTAATTATAAGAAAGAAAGAATTAAGTAAATGCTTTACCTTGTGACAAACTCCTAACAGTGACAGGACCCTTTACTCAAAATCAAGCAAGATGCATTAATAGCTGCCTCAAAATGCATAGAAAGCCATCTCACCACAAAATGGTATGGAATCAGGTTATGCACAGATCACCACAAATTCTCCAATTACATCTTTGGTTTACTCCAAAGAGAACCCCAAGACATTAAACGTGAGGTGCAGGGAGGGGTGCTCCAGACTGGGCTGGCTGGCACAAGACAACACTTGTCATACTTAAGCAGGTACATCCGATACTGGATAAACATTTAGATGGATTCACATTTCAGAAATCATTCAGGAAGAACTAAGCCTTACTATGTTGCATGCTAGTCACTAACATAAGGAAACGTGCCTTCTGGATGAAATGACAATCTGTATCAACATCCAAATGGTAAACCTTTATAATGTTCACTTTCAAAAAGCATTGCACAGAAATGAGTTTTAAAAAAAATAAATTACAAAGTAGCTGATGAGGAAAGTATAGAAGCAGATGATAGATTTAGATGAGCATAAGTACTATTCAGAGAAGTTTTTATGGAAAAGAAACACAAGCTTTTCTATACAGTATTCCCTAGTAGTACCTGAGATACCAGGAAGACATGAGTAATGTCCAGATATGATTTTGTCTATTCCTTCAGACTAGAGAAAGGAAGGAAGCTAACAGAAGGAACTTTCAGAATTACAAAAACACATAGCAAAGTACCATACCAAGTCTATTTTTCACCTGCAAGACTTCAGAATGTCGTCAGGCACAGTACGAAGTCTACTTTGCTCAGAGTTTACTAGGATTTATGGAAAAGTTATTGCAAAGGCAAAAAGAAACCTATTACCTCAGTTCATGGAAAGGGCTACCCATCCTCTGAGTTGTAAAGTTTGCTTGGACCAGTGTTTTCTCTTATTATAGTATACCCCAACAAACTCCGATACTGGTTTATATACAGGATCTTGACCCTTCAGTTGCATCGTGACCATAGTTGCAATGCATTTGCCCCTTCCACTTTTGAAGAACTTTGTAATGTAAGAATTCCAGCTTGGTGCAATTACTGATGTCCTCTTAAAAAAAAACCAACAACAACACAAAAAACACAACCAAACCACCACACCACCCCCCACCGATTCTCTGAGAATCTTCAGAAATCTATCAAACTTAACTTTCAAGAACTGATTGTTCTCCCTCTCATTTCTCCCTCCCACCCCACTTTGTAAGCACAGATTTTCTCCATATGACATCCCCATTGTGTCACACAATTTGCAGGAGCATTTAGAAGATCCTTCGAAACAGGATTGTCTGGACTATTACTTAGAGAAGCCAAATTCACCTGTCACTCCAGCAGGATGCTTAAGACAGAAGTTACTGATTGGGGCATATGATAATGCACAGATACACATGAGATTTAAAGAAGTTATAGTCCAAGACTCAGTGTGATACAAAACACATTAGAGCAAGATGATGCCCCCAATTTCTTTTTTCCCCATAAACTCAAATCCTTATGCAAATCAAGACTTCAGGCTCAATGTATTCTAATCAGCTGGAGATTAGGTGCTTTATCAGTCTATGACTTGTTTACTTAGTGATGTATACTTCCTATACTGCTACAGAGTACTAACATTCAATAAATTGTCTACACCCAACAAATAAAAGCGTACTTCATTTTTTGCATGTGAAATATATCTACCAATGTTTTCTGTTGACATGGGGACAGTTTAGAGAATAAGAGAGATGGTCAAGAGCTATTCACCCTTTGTCACCAGTCAGAATGACAGCTGTCACACACTCTTTACTGACCAGTACAAATAATAAATTGAGACCAAACCCATCAGATTTCATCTGTCTTTTGAACAAGACCTTCAGAGAAAGGGGTTAAACTAGGAACAGTGTAGTTTTGTCTTGAAAACTTCCTACCACAGTGCAAAAGTCCTGTTCTTTAAGCATACAATAGACAAATGAGATCTGTATCCAAGACTTCTGTCTCGAGTGTTTTCTGTATTAGAAGATGACTGTATCACATTTGGCTTTCTATCTAATCTCAAGAACATTTGATTTGTAACATAATGATTGCCTTCCTTTTGGAAAACAACTGAGCATTTTCTGAGCAGCTTCACTGAATCTGTAACTCTCTATTTGATTAAGGTTTGACAATGTTGGTCTGATAAAAATTTGACCAAAAATATCCACATAGAGCAATGCTAGCAGCCTTGCTCTTTTGAAAAAGCAAATCCCCAAAAAAACAACTTAAAAAAAATATCCTGGGCACCAAAACTGAAGGCATCTAAATAGAGAGGTCACTTGGAAGGCTTTGGAACAACTTCAGAATTTTTACCAGAAAACAAAGTTATGATAGGAGAATCCCCTGCCACAGACAGTCATAGCCAGTCCAGACCTGCAGCTCTCAGGCTCCTCATAGCACATAACTCAGCTTCTGCATAAAACAAGGTTTCTAGTACTTTACATTATGCAGAAAAGTGTAAAGATACAAATCAGGTTTCAGCCATCACCTCCCAAACCCCAGCTGCACAATCCTTTCCATTTCTTGCACTAGCTCTGAAACTCCTGATTACACAGCAAGCTGATTCAATTTACTAATTGAGAAGAAAGAAAGATTTTTCACTTTTTCTTCTGGAAGTCAGTTTCCTACTGCTTTAACATGCTAAATCATTTCAGTGCAGACTCAGACAATAAAGCTGGATGCAAGGTAGGAATGTGAATCACGAGGCTGGAAAGGAAGGAGGAGGAGTACAAATTCCTCCTTTTCAGTGGCAGTAAACTAATAGAAGACACTGAATAGCAGGAACCCTGCTTGATTTTATCTTTAAGGATAAAATGCCCTGGAGAACTGCATTAGCACCATCCAGATAATATTGCAGTCCAGGGAAGAGAAAGGGCCCAGAATGTTCATCTGAACAGATTTAACCCTGACCTACTTGGCAGAAAGCACTCCAAAGGGCTCCAAGAGGGTAAGTTCCCACCTGCTGAAGACAATACAGAAGTTTCAAGGTCTTCTCACGGAGATTTTAAATACCAAAAGACAGACCAGCACGAGGGAAGCAACTGTGGTCAGTGTTACAGTATTTCAGATAGTAACATCTTTCTTTGAGGCTATCATTATGGTTTTCAGTTCTTCACAGGATTCCTATTCCAGAAAAGTAGTCTCTTGTAAGCAGCTCTTTCACCAGCAGAAGTCAAGAGAAAAATGACACTTCAAAAGACAAAATTACACTTGCAGGTAGCATGTATGTAAACTGAAGTGGGTTAAATACAATCTAACCTACTATCTCTGACACACACCTTAAGAGCTCCTACGGAGTATTATACTAAAAAGATTGTGGACAGAGGCCTATAAATCTGATCTCTACACTGGTATACACTGCATGATCAATTGATTTTGCATTTAGCTTTTGTTTATTAAATACAAAACAATCTGAATGAAACCCACATAAATTTCTAAGGAAGCCACTTCATGACAGCAATTACTTTGGAAGTACAAAGTTACTGAAAATGCTCTTGCTTTGTAATTTAAAAACCCCTCAGTTTTAAGCAGCTCAAGAGAGAATCTCTTAAGTTGAATCAACTGCTCAAAGCCCCTCAAACACTACTTTAAAAAGTACTTAAAATCTGGAGGAAAAAAAATATGGCAAGTGAACAGAATACCCTGCATTGCTATTGTCAGTAAAATGAAATAAAAGCAGTAGCTAAGTATTTTCAAATTTGTATTTCTGAATCGTATTTTAATAAGGTAAAAGAAGGCTCCTGATATTTCCGCTCTTCCAATTTTATTAAGGTATTTTGAAGCCTGATGGTTTGGAAAGTTTGTAGAACTCCTGAAAACACCCGGCACACAAACCAAGTCCCAAGCCTCTGTTCCCACCCTGCTGTGTAGCTGCAGCTGAAGGTGGAATATCACTAAGGCAGCTTAATTCCCCTTATCCAGTTCAACACTCAACTGTTCAGGTACCACTGCTCACGAGAGCAAATCCAAACTCGATTGAGTGATTTGGATTAAAAGCAACTGGGGATTGAGTGATTTGGATTAAAAGTAACTGGTTTTAAAAGAAAGTTCATTCAAGCCTATTTTTTTAGAATGATCAGGATTTATGAGTGTGCAAGCACAACATAATGTTGAATTGTTTTACCAGAGGAGGCAAAAACTATACTGGCTTCCCCCCAACAAAGCTAGAAATTACATAGCTGCATTATCACAAAGCTTTTAATATCACCAGGACATGTTCTAAGAAACAGGAGTGCCACAGGTGATTTTTTTCCCCCTTTGTTTTGAAAACATCATTCATTTTAATAAATATTTACATATACAAAAAAAAAATCACCAAGAACAGGACTGGAAAGTCTTATTATCAATTATATTTAAACCTTTCCTGACAGACGTTTGTTTAACATGTTCTTTAAAACTTAATTACTGACATGGGAATTTTATGGTCTCCTTAGATTGCACCTTTAAAACCTGAGATGTGAATTATATTTTGTCAGACTTTCAAATAAAGTAATAACTAAAAATCAAGCACCCAGAACAGTATTCATAAGATATATGAATTAAAAAACTTAATTCTTCACAAGGATACATTTTTCAGGTATGAAAAAAGTGCCTTTTTCCAAAACAGAAACCATCATCTCTTGAATAAAAAATTGTACAGAACAAAGCAGTTATTGATACGAGGCAGCAGAACTTTCATTTAACAATCCTGACATATGCTAACAAAGAAACTCTCTTCCCACCACTGCAAGCAAACAGGAATCCTGCATCTGAAACTCCCCATTCAATATTTGAAGTCTGTCAAACGGCAAAGAACCACAATAAGGAAGTATTTGATCATCTATGGGAAATGAAAGCACTATATCTTAGTGATTTTTTTGTTTGGTTTTTTTTTAAGAAACTATTTCCTTCAGCTGTTACAACAGATACCCTCTGGAGAAAAGAGGAAAGACCTCACTATCATCCAAATTCCTCCCTTGATATCCATCACAGCATTTTGGAATTACTGACATCTTTGTCTCAAGAGTAGCTGAATGTAAGGAACAGTGCTTCTGCACTCCACCATGAAAAGGTCCACACGTATTTCCATTCAAGGGTAGTAATCTATTTTAAAACAAGAATTTATTGTGTTATAGTATAAAGACACTAAACACAAAACAAAGTGTTTAACAACATGAACATTGACACAAAATAAAAGCAAGATCGTTTCAAGCCAATTCTGTAACCATTTCATGTGAGAAATTCCAAGTGAAAGAAAGTTACATACACAGAGTCACCCTACAGAAAGGATGGCACCACCTTCATCTAATTCAAGCCCTATTTCAGGACATCATAGCATTGTCAGAATAGTTGCATTATTTTGAGGGCTTTAGTGGTATATAGGCTTTGTCTTGGCCCTCTGTATATAGGTGAACTTACCCACAGATCTACAAGAGAACCAATGGAGGCATTTCTACTGTAAACTAAAAGACCTGAGGTACATTCTCTTCTAATCTACCTTGCATTTTTTTGACCTAAATATATTATAGGGGAGGGTTATTAAAGAGCAGCATAAATTTGGTTATTTAACTTCATTGTAGTCCATGTGATAGCATAGGTCAATAAAACGTATAATGCTTTGCACTACGACACCCATCTTCAACAAAATACATACAGCATGTCATAAAGCTTCTCTGAAACCATGTATTGTAGTATGGCAAGCCACCATATGAAAAGATACATGAATCTGAGAAGATGTTCTTGAACCATTTCTTCAGAGACATTACCTTATATCACAATAAGGTCTCTTTCCTGTGGACTATTTGATAGGATCCATTATGTGAACCATTCATACATGAATTTCTCAAAGCGGCACCAATCATTTCAATCAATACAGAGCAGTTAATATGAATATACGGATTAAGTATTAGATTACTGCTCTTTTATATGAACCATTTCCAAAAATAACCAGTTTGATTAACTCGCAACAATAAAATTTTGCTAAACAAAAAGTTCGGAGCAGAGCTATTTCATTTGCTTAAAATGATTATTTTTGGCTCTTAAAAGAAACTGAATTCTATGTTTTAAAGGCTCATTGTGAAAATATATACACACATCAAATTTATATCCAAAGCTAGATTTTACCATTGAGTTTTAAAGGCCAAGAGATATTTTCAGTACAGTAGGAAAAAATAGCAGTTCCTGAAGTATATTGTAGCCTCACTTCACTGGCAATATCCATAATTCAGTTGCTGTACAAAACACTTCTCTGAAGCAAATCCATCTGAACTCTATCCACCCTGAGTTAAGCATCTACACTTTAAAATGTTTTAAACATTAGGTAACAGAGAAGTATATACATGACTATAAAACTTGTCAGTTATCATACAGCAGTAAGAAAAAAAATCAGTATTTTCAGCCAATTTTCTTTTTGTTATTGTAGTTATTAGTTCTGGGTTAGGTTTGGGGCTTTTTTGGCTTTTCTTTGTTTTTAAATCAAGCAGTTACTTGATTTAGACATTCATGCATTAATCGCTTGAATTTTTTTTTTTGAGTGCAACAATAAGGCAACAGTAAAAAAAGTTATAGAAATTTTGCATATGTGTAAAGGTATTAAGTTTATAAAAGTGCTTCCTAAAAAGACAACCTAATTGCAGTATCAAAATATTACAGAGTGGTGAGAATGACTATCATTTCAATAAATGTTGCTCCATAGAAAAACGTCAATCTGATTTTAGGCTTTTTCCCCTTTTTTGGTGAAGTAAAAGCCTGGAAAAAAATTGGTATGGCTGCGTGGGACAAGCAAGTTAAGAAAATATACTTTAGTCTAAACTTAAATAAGAAGGTCCACACTTTTTTGTCAAAACATTAAGCCTCTGTCAAAAATGTATTTTTTTTTTCTTTTTATAGTACAGGATTAAAAGACAAGATGATGCTTACAAGATAAAGAAATAATTTACATGAAAATATCTTCTGACAAAGCTTTTCAATCAAAATATTGTTTTGTAACATTCAAACATGACATACAACAACAAAAGAAACAGTGAATGCAAACAAAAAATGTTATATGGATTGCTTTCAAACACATAAATAAATGAAATATTGGTGTAGGCAGTAGGGCTCATGCTGATGGCTAGCAGGAAATAACAGTGTGCAATCTATTTGGAAAAAGCTCTAAAGTACAAATTACAAGCCCAATTACGGACTGCAGCAAGTTCAGTTATATCACTGCCATCCTCTTCTATCTCCAAAATAAATTCTTGGTTAAATCACTCATACCCTAAATTACTCATACCTTTGCTTCAGAGATATGAATAACTATATACAAAAAGTAGTTTTATTTCACCATAGGGATAACATTGTACCTCTCTGCCAACGTCACTTGAAAAACCTTCCATGTCAAAACAATCTGACAGCAGATAAACAATTTAATAAATATGCTATGATCTTATTACAGTCCTTCAGCTAAGCATGTTGATTCATGCTGCTAGTTTTGTGACCACAGTGCATAGAATCCAAATATAAAAGAATGGGGAGGCTTTTAAGGTAATGGAGGATCCCTTGCTTATAATCCAAATATATCCAAAACTTTCATAAGCTCTGTCATGCATCAATCTTTTTTTGTGGCAGGAGCAAAACCTTTCCCTGGTACAATGTCCATTGCCGGCAATGGATGCACCAAAACCGTCAAGGAGCTCAGTGTTATTGCACAATATATGAAGACCTGGAATTCTTCCAAAAGCTTAAAATAAAAATAATGGAATTATTCTGACATTTCTGGACACCTGCATTAATACTGTATGACTAATAAAAGCATGTCAGTTGCATGGACTGAACCAGCGATCAACATGCGCCCAGAATGCACACTAGTAAAAATGCAGTCAAAGGAAGTAGTCTTCATTGCCTATAGGTCACTTCCAGTCAAAGGTTAAAGTTCAAAGACTGAATGATCAAAGTGCTCATTTTCTCAGTAGGACTATCTTCTGCTACGAGGATCACAAAATGGTGGCATCAACATGTGTCATCTTTAAAATAAAAGAAGAGCATTTATGGAAAACATATAAACATTCTAAGTCCAAATTAGCAAGGTGCTGTATGCAGAAACAATTCCTAGCATAGACAGTAACATGCAGTGGAAATACACCAATTGAATAATTATGCAGTTTTGTTCCATAACGACTCAGGAAAAAAAGAAGAGAATATCAAAACACAAAACTTCCAAAATACACATAACACCCCCAAGCATATTAGTATTAGCAAACATTTCATTAAAAGGACAGTAATTTCCATGCTTGATATTTAAAAGGTCACTCATCATGAAAATTAAAGACTAAATATGCTTAACATTTTGCCCCCTGTAAGTACAGCAGGTCCACACCAGTTACCAAATAGAGAAATCCTTTTATAAGGAATATATAGCAATAAAAGCTAGCAGAGTGGGCTTCTCCTGCTGCATTCTCAACCTTTTATACATATATATGTATATATATTTATATATAAGTATGTATATTCATTTATTTCTCAAGAAGCAACACAAACTATAGCTGACAGAATTATGCAAAAATAATAGGCTACTACTATAATCCTAAAATCTTAAACCTGAAAATAATTTCTATTCACTAATTTTTAGATACTGTGATTGGACAGAACATATTACAAAAAAGCATATTCTATGACAATCTTTTCTGCATTATGCGCAATATTAAAGTAAATATTTGCCTGTGAAGGATCTCCCCTTTTAAACTTTCTCTTCCACACACGAACCTGCAGTATATTTGCATCTGGTAACAGTAAATATTAAGTTTGTTAGCAGAAAGCAAACTTACTGTCTTGTTATTTTTAATGCACTTGTTAGCTTGCACACCTAGAAAATGTAGCCTTGTAAACAGTATTTTTACTGTTTACAGATTTAGTATGTATAAAGTAGCAGTTAAGAATTCTACATTCTCACTGGAAAACATTATGTCATCAATACTATGGCATGTAAAAAAACTCTTCATTTTGATAGTAGGGTACTATACATATAAAAAAGGTTGGACAAGGATGCAAGAGAGATAGAAGGGGTATTTAAATGGTGTACCAAAAGTTTGGGCCAAACACCACAGAAAACATTTCCTACTTCAAAAAAAAAAAAAAAGAAAAAAAAAAAACAAGCCAAAAGCAGTAAGGAGGTGCTGGTTGAAAACAAACACCATTGCCCTCTTTTTTTCACAAAAATCTACCTCCTGACAACACCAAAGCCAGGCAACAGCTTTATGAAACCAATTTCAGCCTGGATGCCCAAGAAAACTGTATCTGGAAGATCCTCCTCTGTCTTTAACACAACACCATCAACTCTCAGGTTGAAAATTCAACATGAAATTCAGTGTACAGGTGAAGCAGACATTTGCAGGGCAGACATTCTAGAAATATTTTAAGTTATCAAAGATCAGAAGTCTTGAAACAGGGCTTGCGAGGACTTCAGTTTGTAGCAAACAAGGCTCCACAACTCTGCTAATGCAATAAGTTGCTTTGTTGAGGCAGGGATGAAATGAGATTAAAAACTCTGTAATAAGCTAAATGCATGGAGACACATGTTTACATGTCAGAATATATCTCAAAGTGCTACTTTATCCCTCTGTGCTCATATTGGTTTGCTTTACATCAGCTCCCAACCATGCACTACTTGCTCCCAGCTAAATAAATTCCAGGCACTTACTGGGAAAAAAAACCAAAAAAAACCCCCAAAAAACCCCACAAAACCCCCCAAAAACCAAAAAACTTCAAATGCATATATTAGAAGTGATGACAGTCTTCCTCCTTTCTCTTCAAAACACAAGGATTCAATTTCCAATGGCTAGCTGACAACAGAAGGGGCAGAACCACTCTGCATCTCCCTCCACATGTTCTTATATTAGCACTGCCATTTATTTCACCTAGTTGTTACCCTTGCACAGCTGGTTTTCTTTCTTGGTTGGGATTGGGGTTTTGCCCCTAATTTACCCAGCCTGAAGTGGATCGACCACAAGATCAGATATGTGACACTTCAGTTGAAGCAGGAGCAGAAAATAAGATGACAGAATCACATTTTCCAAGGGCTTGTAAATCTTTTCAGATGACAAAACACTGAAGACGGTTCTTTTCCAGAGAGAGGTGGTTAAAATCAGCAGGCAAGCTACACCTCCCATTTTAGTATAACCCACCATTTCTTCAAACCCATTAAGAAAACATTGAAAATTTAAAGATCATGCTTTGGCAGTCTTGTTTTATGTCCACAGAAGAGAAACAAAATTACTTGTAAGTAAGAAAAGGAGCAAGTGACACACAAAACTTGAAGGAAAAACCCTCTAGCATTTAAGAAAATTTTTGTCCAATGGACATTGTGCATATTTTATTTTTTAGTGTAAGAATTTAATGGTAGGGGAGTAAAACGCAATGAACTTCTAATCATGACCTCCTTTTTAATTAGTACTTAAAAGGGAAGTTAAAAACCAAATGAAAAGACTATGAAGCAAAACAGTATGAGTTATTTAAATGAACTGACTTGCTTTCTCTTGCCTCAGGTTGGTTTTTAGATTGCTCTGAATTTGGGGAGGGGTAAGGTTTTCTGACTTTTAGAAAACAGCCATTGCATAGTTACTTCAAAGTAATTGACTTGTTCAGTGGACTATAAGCAGCTTGATGGTTTTGAGCCACAATTATATAGCAACTTTCAGAGTCAGATAACCCACACTTCTTTTCATACTCATTTGGTGTTTTGCTTGTTTAACTCAAATTGAATTTAATGAATAAGAAATCAAAGTAGTATTGGTAGACTGTTCTTCTTGATAGACTTCAATCCTGAATCAAGACTACTACAAATTCAAAGCAGACAAAACATATTTTAATCACAAGGTAAAGCCAATAAATGAAACTTTACTTGTTTCTCTAGCAAGTGAAAATAAAAATACTTAATAAAAATTCTCCCAAAATTGCCAATAAAGCAAAACTAGAAATGGAGAAACACCAAACACATTACAAGAGTGTGAAAACAGAAAGAGAAGAGAAAGTGACTACTGAATAATCTGGTGAAGATTAAAAACCCAGCCTTGCAGGCAATAGGATTATTATACTTGGAATCAATTTTAAAAACAACATAATGTACAACCACATGATAAACAGTCCTGAGTTTCTTAAATACCTCTTAATCCTATGACATACAGCACTCCTCTTACTGTAATTGAAGTCACCTTATTTTAGAGATACTATTAGAGTATTATGAGAAACAGAGTTTCATTCTGTTACATTACCATACATCAAAATCCCATTGGTCTCAGCAAGTCTTATGAAACTCTCAAGTTTCACTTGTTAAGGCATCCATGGGCTTTTAAGAATCTAAGGGTGAAGGTTTTGGCATTTGCCTCTCCAGTCATTAACTCCCACTGTCTCAAAATACCCAGTCTTATTTCACATAGGGGACAGAAGATGTCCTGGGGTGGGGAGGCAGTGAAAAACAGAGGATGTCTTATGATGGAGCCTTCGGTGAAAGGCAGTGATGGCATCAACTGCTCCTCCACCACCCTAGCATACAGCATTACTTGCTCTAAATACATCCTTTCCCAAAATACACGGGCTTCCAATAATCACCATTTATATAGTATTTTCCCAGGGAAAGCAAAGAAAGTATTGGCCAACAATAGAGGAGAGAAGAAAAGCATAGCCCGTCTCTAACTCCTGCTTCTTTCTTTCCTCACCAATGGAGTGGTTAAGACAAGCACATACAGTCAACCCCAGCTCTGGGAAAAGGATGACAAATATTGAGGCAGAAGAAAGAAACCACATTGTATGAAGCCAGACAGAGAGCACATGGAAAGAAGGGGAGAAAAAAAAAAACAAAAAACAAACCTACAAACAAAAAACCTCACCAAACCAAAACAACTAGCACTGCAGACACTGTAGTACTATACGTAGCAATTTTAGCATGGTGGTTTTTTACCATGTACATGTAGAATCTTATTACTATATTATTGACTACTAGTTCTTAAGAGCCTTTAAGTCAGCCAACTGTCCCACACTGGAAATTCTGATTAACAGCGGAAATCTATTAAAACACATAGCTGTTTACAAATACA
The DNA here is from genome assembly GCF_964188355.1 of Buteo buteo. Taxonomy (NCBI): domain Eukaryota; kingdom Metazoa; phylum Chordata; class Aves; order Accipitriformes; family Accipitridae; genus Buteo; species Buteo buteo. The sequence goes on from NC_134173.1 coordinate 43,767,034, forward strand.
TAGGCATTTTTTAATTGTCATAAAAGCTCTTAAAGCATTACCAACAACAAGAAAACCTGGGTTTAGAGCTAAACCTAGTTTCATTACAGACCTTCCCCCATCCCAAACTTAAGACTTGTCATGTACTAATACAGTTTATAAGAACTTTCATTCAAATTCAAACCTCCAATTTAGAACATAAATCTGTGCAGTTTAAATTTCCATCAGGAATTATTAAAATGTGATATAAAAAAATCACAGCAGAGTATCTCAGAAACAGGATTTTAATAACTTCTTGAAATTTAAGAAAAGACTTTAAGGCTTTGAATGCATTTCTCCTACTTTCCTACATTTTCATTGCCTTCAGCCTGCTCCTAGTTAAATACTTACCATGATACCACCATTTTGTTTTCTTTGGATTCTTGTTACATGTTCTTACATAAAATGAGTTATCTGGAGGTCGCCTCTGCAACAGAAGAAAAGACCTACAAATAATCAAACAATCCTCATATTGTAATACACGAGCTATTTAATAAGCTTATGAAAGGCTACCATGTGAATGCAGTGAAAATGAGGTAACAGGCAGGGCTACAACTTTGTCAAGAAAAATCTCTTAATGATCCAGGTAAGAATTCTCACTAGAGATACTCCAAGCAAAAAATTAATGAAAAAATACCAAACAATTCAGACAGACAGGGGAGAAATAAATAAAAACAAAATAAAATGAATAAAAAAAAGGAAAGGAAACAACCCACAAGAAAGGAATAGCTGTTCAAAAAAACCAAATGAGATTCCTTTGCAGTTTGGAATCTAATTCTGATATATTAGATCCAATTCCCATCCATAAGTCTCAGATTGGAGTGGGTGAAAAAATGAACTTAAACATCTATATCTGATAAATACTTCATATTCTTCAGCTTTCTTCGTAAGTGTCATCATTATGCAAAATCAAAGTCCTAGGATACAATACAAAGCCATTTTGGGGGTGTTTTTCTATCACATACACATGACTAGGACTGATTGGGATGTGACATAAATAGGCATGTTTGGATAGCACAGATGTACAAGCTCTGACCACATCTAACTTCCACAGATATTCCACTGCAAAAGAAATGGTCAAAAGTAAAAGGGTAGTCTCTTCACAGAAAAGGTCTGAGGTATCAGTACCACTCATCTATGACCAAAAAAACAGCTTAGCACCATTTACCTTCCTGAAATGAAAATTATAAAGATCACTGAAATAGGACAGCTGCAAATAAACAAAACATCTGCACTAAAGACATTTCAATAAGCCTTTTGCACTGCCTTTAGAGATAGAATCAATTTACACAGAATTGTCCTAAAACATGACTGAACTTCACAATTAGTACAACTAGAAGGATTCCATTCACTCCTCTTTTCCAATAATGATATATGAGTAGTTTACCATGAAAACAGTGACAAAGTACTTACTGCACTGTTTATTTTGCAGTTCTAGCTTAGTATTTTTTCAGTAGTAGAAATGTAGATATAGTAGTTTTACCTATTTTAGAATTTGAGAAATGAAAAATCTCACTTTGCAAAGTAGAAAACTATTAACTTTTACTTATTCTGCTCCAACGGTGCTAAAAAAGCCCATACCTTTTCTTTGCAGCTGGAAAGCATGCTAATAATGCTAAGACAAACAGATTGCACTGAGAGAGCTGGAGACCAGTCTTCTGTTAGAATGGATAAACAGATATGACCATTGCTATAAACATGAGGATGAACAGGAATATTGTCTCCAGTAAACATGACCTAAAAAAAAGAACAAACATTACTGTATTTTATGTTCCACATTTTAAATAACTGTATTGCTTTGGGGAACACAATATCTTATTTAACAAGTGGATCTGCCATTTTCACTTACATTAAATAATACACTTTACCATGTGAGGTTCATTAATTTTTGGAAGCTGTTAATTGAAATGTAAAATAAAACAATGGAAGCCTAAATAGCTAGTGAAGATGAAGTTAAATAAATGGTTATATGTAGGGTTTTTTCTATGAATATTTATACAGCATAGAAAAATACAAAGGTAACAGTGTAAAAACATCAAACTAAACTTTTTGTATCTTGCGGCCTCAGTCTCTCACATCCTGAGGAATACAGTTGCCTAGCCAAAACACTGGATTTTAATGATTTCATGAGCCACAATGTTATACACCAGGAAACACAACCGAGATTCACAAATAAGTATTTCTATAACCTGGACACCACAGAAATTAAGTTCTGGACAACTAATCCAGGTGCCAGCATAAAGAGTAAAATGCATCAATCCTACTAACTATAAAATAAAGGACTTGTACAACCAAAGTATGCTACCATATAGGAAATATTTTTAGATCATTATTTCAAAGGGAATACATTTTTATTTGACATGGATGAATATGTAAGAATAGCATTTAGAACCCTAACTCCTCTCTATTAAAAGACAATATCACAGTCAAAAAAAAGGTTAGAAAACCAATTTTGACTATTGCTCTTACATCAAGTTTTTGTCAAACACATAGTTGGTTCAGGACCAACGGAAATGGAGTAAAAGTGAAACCTTTGTAGCAGCATTACCCGCCTGAGCTCCTTATCCAACATAACCACTGTCAGTAATCTTTTATGCAATGACACAATAAATCTCTACCACTCATAACCATAATACCCAGAAGCCTCTTAAGTGTTTCCTAAGTTATATAGATATATGTATGTGTACAAATATGTATACATGTACACAACACACCCACCTCATCACTGACTAAAAGAAAGAAGCAACACCTTCATCATGCAGGAAACTAAAATTAGAGGGCTTAACAAATGGCAGATTGGTTTTTTCTAAGGCAGTACAAAAACTGGATGCAGAATGATCTTTCATGGGTCTTTAAATTGGTATTTCTTAAGCACTGAAGAGCTGACCTTCATAATCTAGTAATGTATCTCACTTCTAACTAACATCTTCCTTTTATAGGAAAACCAGAACTAGGCATGCTAGGTAAGTAAAAGTATGCACACTATGATAGACAATATATATTTAAAGGCAGAAAACAACCAAATGATTAAGCAGCAGAAGTGTAAACTGCCAATTCACAATAAGTAGATTTGCAGGAGAGAGAATTATGACCCAGAGGTTTGTAATGTAGAATGAACCACTCGCACAGCAGCATTTTTATAATGGAAATTCTAGCCATCTACAACAGTCAAGTATCCAGTACTTAAATTCTTAATTGTTTTCTGCGCTAAAAGTCAGTGTACGTGTACAGATCTAATTTGCTGTTTTACAATAAATTGCACAGAGCCACACACACAGGTTGGATAATGAGTACAAACAGTACATGCTTGGAACCAAATGAAAGTGGCTACTCTCTTGTGGATGACCTATGATTAGTTCACTGCAAACCTGATGAAGTGCAGAAGTACAGGTGGCCAGTTTGTTCCTTAAAACCTAAGACTGAAAAGTCAGCATTCTAGGTTTTAATCACAGTACCTAAAAACATGTCATGTTTATGGTTTAAGTGTCTCTCTCAGGTCAATGCTTCAGTCTCAACACCAATGAGAAAAGTGTCAGAGATCATTCTTGGAACTTTGTGCTGAAACAGACAGGATAAGAACTAAGGCACTCTTGCTTTTCTTCTTCCTTTTTCAGAAAGGCAGCACTGATAGCTGAACACTACTCTTACCAGCCGTGTTTTGTAACATTTCCCTCAGGTAATGGAGGGATGGATGTACAGATCTCATTCTGCAGCCTAATAGTATTGCTGTCCCTTCAGTTCTTTACATTGCCATGAAAGCAACACAGTATCTCACATCTCAGCTGTAACCACTAGATTTATAGGCCTCTCATAAAGATGTCATGTATCTATGAGAATCCCTACCACAAGAACAATATTGCTCCAGCTGTATGAATAGTGGCAGCAGAGAAGATGCAAGAGGCTTAAAAACAAACTAGAAAAAAAAAAGTTGGAAGCAAAAAGAGAGGGGACAAAGAAGCAGTTTGTTGTTTACTCTACTCCTACACCACAGTAAAGGGGATCTTCCCACTTTACCTTGTGTTGCTCTTTCACATGATATGAATATCAACCTCAAAGAAGCCTCCAGTTTACACTGCTCTTTCATCTCCTACGAAACCAAGTAGATTGTCACAGCACTATACCTCACTGCAGAGTCATTTTTTAAAAGAAAAGGCATCTGCACAATGCGTTTAATACAAATTAAAGTAACTAAACCTCACATTAGGATATGGGGATGACACTAATATTCAGCATGTGTCATGCAGCTATAACCTAAAGGTAGCGTTAAGCAAGAAGGAAGAAAGCGGTTACCTGAGGCGAATCAAAAGGATACCGACTACTGAACTTAAATAGAAGCTGAAATTTCTCCCCTTCATATAGTGTTCCTGGAGCACCTTCCATGTCTACAATCCACCTAAGGAATGGGGAAAAAATTGTTAGTATTGTGGACTGACAAGTAATTTTACTCCTGGACCACAGGACTAATCAAATCAATTACCAATCACAGCCCAATTTTCTAAACTATCCATTAGTATCATAACCATCACAAAGGTGAGTAACACATCAAATCTACATTTGAAAGAAAAAAGCTTGGTATTTTACATACAAGCATTGATATTGTGCGGCAAATTATACAAGTAATTATGACTTGAATTCAACACAGACCCATCAGTTCCCAATAAAATGACTGTTAATGTGGGACAACAAAGCTGAAACAAAGACCTTTTCCAAAGTTTATTTCTACACAGAAACAAGCTTGGAACAAAATAAACTACTACGCATTCTCTTTCACGTTGTTTTACTTTTCTGTCAAGGAAATCATCGATACAGTTTATTAAAATAAAATCTGTATCCAAAGGGGAAGGACTGCTCCTCTTGCACCTACATCTGTGAAAAACTCAGAAATTAAATGGTATATAACCTGGCAGGCAATGGAACCAAAACTGGAAAAGTGAATAGTATAAAAAGGAAAAGGTCACAGAAAATTAAAAACAAAACAAAACAAAAAGGATGATTTGCAACTGTAATAAAGGTAACACCTCAACATATCACAGTATTTTTTTTTTCTCTGCTTCTGCTCCTTCCATCATAATAACACGGAAGTAACTGACAGCTGGAGTTGGCAGGGGGTAGCTGGGTGTGAGTTGTTTATTGTTGTTGGGTTTGGGTTGGGTTGTCGGGGGTTTTTTTAATCCAGTCAAAAATAGATGCTTTGCATATTGTTCAACACATACAGCAACAGTCTGCTATCCAGCTTCTGTCATTCTGGCATTCTATTGTTGATCACTTAATACCATCCTTTGCAGCACAACTTCCCCATTTTTGTCTTTCACCCTTCGTTGAGTTTTACACATTTGAGCAACACGATAAGGTAAAGATTCAGCAAGAGACTACAAAAATACTCAGATAAGATTTATATCAGACTCAAGTGAGGCAGCCAAGATTTTTCAGAACAGCAGCGTGTTCAGAAAAGTCAACATCTCCTCCAGTTGGCAGTCCTGATGACCCTATTCCCAACCTCTCCATCCTCATATCACATACACTCTCCCCCTGTATTTAAGCCACGCACATTTTTTATCTTGCCCTCTATTACTCTTTTTTCTACTGAACTGCTAGCTGTCACACTCTTCAGAAGGAATGCATCGTCAACAGTAGCATGGTGATGGCTGTATCAGTGTTCCATATTTTAATTTTGTGAAGACTCTTTTGATTTAATCTATCTGCACCCCAGACCACTTATCTCTTCTTATGCCTCCTGCTTTTACATTTATACACATGGTGCGCCAGTACTCTTCAGTTTTATTAGTCCTTGCGATCCAGAACCTCCACTTTCAAGTTTTTAAAATAGTTTCATTTACTAAGTAGAAGATAATTCTGCCTGGACATTGCTCCTTTTATGGTCAAGGAATCACTAGAACCCATCTTTCCTGTGTGCTTTACGGTTTAGCCATCTCAAATTTCTAATCTTTGTGTATTTAAAATATATGATTGCTTAACATTTCAAACAACCCAGTTACATCACAGGATCCAATTATTTTATTTAACATCTTTCAAATCCAAGCTTGTATTGCTACACAAATCTTTACTGCACCAGTTCAAACTGCAACTTGATTAATGAACTCAGAACATGCTACCTGGCACCAAAAAAACACAAAGATAAAAAATACGATGTTATTCATGACAGTAAGCTTCTTAAACAGTGACAATTCCAAAATCTAGCATGACAGCAAACAGGAGGTTTTTACTTGCAAAGTATTGAAAAGTATAAAAATTGCACATAGCAGAAAAAAACAATAAGGTAGTACTCTGGGAACAGAGACATTCTAAGAAAAATGGAAATCCACAAAAAAAAAAACACTCAACAGGTATTTTTTTTTCCTTTTACATCTCTTCATCTGCTGTAAACTTTCACTTCATAGTTGTTTTTTGTTTAAATGAGTGAAAAACACTTGCAATATTAGACTGAGTCCCTTTTTCAGAAAATATAAGTATCTTGCTTCCAACAGAAAACCCAAAGTAAAGCAAGAAACACAAGCTGTAATTCACAATTGTACAGCAGTTTATTACTATTTGTACCAAACTCTGGAAGGTGCTATTTCAATTTGTTTCAGTCATATGTATCTGCATGAAGTATCACAAACCCCAGCATCATTTAAAAAGCAATAGCAGTGTTTAACTCAGTATATACAAGGCTCAGAAAAGCCTCACGTAACATGGGCTGAGTGCCACCACCAAAAATGCAGATGTATCATGGTTTAACACCAGGCAGCAACTAAACAGCATGCAAGCTGCTTGCTCATTCCCCTCCTGCAGTGGGATGGGGGAGAGAACTGGGGAGAAAAAAGAAAAAAAAAAAGTAAAATTCAGGGGTTGAGATAAAGACAGTTTAACAGGACAGAAAAGGAAGGGATAATAATAATAATAATATAATGCAAAACAAGTGATCCACAATGCAATTGCTCACCACCTGCTGACCGATACCCAGCCAACCCCTGAGCCATGGTGCCCCCCAGCCAACTCCCCCCAGTTTATATACTGGGCATGACGTAATATGATATGGAATACCCTTTGACTCGTTTGGGTTAGTTGTCCTCGCTGTGTCCCCTCCCAGCTTCTTGTGCACTCCCAGCCTCTGCTGGCAGTGAAGTGTGAAAAGCTGAAAAGTCCTTGACTTAGTATAAACACTGCTTAGCAACAGCTAAAACATCAGTGTGTTATCAACAATATTCTCATCCTAACCCCAAAACACAGCACTATAGCAGCTACTAAGAAAATTATCTTTATTCCAGCCAAAACCAGGACAATATGTGAAGCAACATGAGAAGACAGCTCTATGTTACGTTTTTAAATTGATCCATCAATCAATAATACAGTCCAGAATATAGAGCCTGAGATTCATACTCTCATAAATGTTTACATCTGCTAAGATTTTTTTGACATTTCTCTAAAATTAAACTAAGAAAATTATCTAAAAGAAATATCAACACAGTCTAAATGTTTTGACTTTCAGTCAATTAAAATAATAATTTAAATTAATACCAGGAACAATCTCTGTCCATTTCAATGGACAGGACACAATATTTAACCATGTTTCTCCTTCTGTTTCACTAATCACAGAAAAAAATACAGCAGGAAGGAAAGTGCAGAAAAACATACTTAGATAAATTTGCTCTTTAAGAAGTTTCTTCCACTTGCTTTAGAGAAAGAAGGTAATGGAAATTAACAGCTACGAAATATACTCAATACAAATAATGTAGAAACTCTAAATCAGCTACTCCATTATTTCAGTAAATCTACAGGGGTTTCACAGGTCAGTAGCTATGAAAGATTGTTAAATTATTTTATTCTAAAATATGCAGAAGCTTTTACCAATTGACATTTTGTTAGACAGTGAAATGCCTAATAAAAATTTAATAAATTCACTATCCAGTTCCTAAGAGTGTCCAGCACATTACTGCAATATGCTCATTAAGTAGAGCAACATTTCACTCCCTGGACTAAAAACAAAAATGCAGAATGTTACTTGGAATAAGTGGTGGAAGTGGCATGCAGAGAACTTCTAATTACTTACGCTTTTCAGCTTGATAGCAAAAATAAAATAGAATGTATACTTACTGCGTAATTGAATTTTGTACACTCTTTTCATTTAGAGTCATTCCTGGAGGTGGATCATTTTGCATTGCCAATAGTTCTTTTTGTAATCGTTTCTATAAAGAAATTGTATAGAATATTTTAAATATTAAATAAAGTTCAACAATAAACATACACACTAAAGTACACTTCATTAACTACTAAAGGTAAAAAGAGTTTTATTTGAAAATTTAAATATAAAGTGAAATTGAAAGGTGAGCACGAGGGAAGACTCCTCTCCTAGAAATTAAACTGAAAAGTCACAGGCAAAAAGTCACAGGCTTTAAACTTACTTTTTTGGTAAAATGGAACAGCACTTGTATTTGCAACAGTGACAAGTGAAGAACTGTTGTGATATGAAATACACAGAGGTATCCAGGGTTTTGTCATATTACAAAGATGTCAGTCAGAGCTCTACATCTATCAATGAACATTTCATATTCCCGATAGCATCAGATTTACAATTAATTCTCCAAGATTTTAACAGTAAACTCTTCCTCCTCCAAGTAATTTAAGACACTTCTATGTTGCATCTGTGCAAGCTTTTGCCTTGTTCTAAGCCATCCCAGAGGACAGAACACAAAACTAAAACAAGACTATGTGACTTGCAGATCATAAACTATTTTATAACTTTATAGTAACTGTATCTTAGAGCCTACAGAGTCATAGTATTTAGAAAAGTGTTACACCAGTAGCTCAGGTAATTCTCACCTATTTTGACAGGGATAAATCGGTAACTGCAACCAGCTGCTTCTATGTAACTACCAGAACTGTTTCTTACAATGTATGGAGCAAGGGAAATGCAACCTCTGTAAAGTGCTATCATTGGCACCGCTTTCAGAGTGTATTTTCTCCATATAAACAGTTATGCAACATGTTTTGTCATCTCCAAGCTATCTAGATAACGGAAAATTCAAGGCTTTCTCATTTCTTACTCTCCTTTTTCCTGCCAACCATTTTAAGGTTTACGACCTACCAGTCCACTTCCATCATCCCACTCGTCAAAATTACCTTACCCTCAAGAGGAATAAAAATATATAGTTTGGGGTTTAGTATCTAATTTTGATTCAACATACAATTTTTTAAAATGTAGGTTTATCACGCATTTGTAGCTGTTTCTTACTAATTTTCCAAATAATTTTTCTGGTGCTTAGTAGAATTTAAAAAAATCCACTGGGGAAAATAAAGCGTTCATTTGCCAACATAGAAGTGATTCAGTATCTCTTTAATACCTTTGAAATAGGACTACAACAAATTCAGACACACAACTCCTAAAGAAAAGGCCTCCATACATTCACAATTTACATTTCAAAATAACTTTGCCTCCATCAAGCTGCCCTGAACACTTGCTTCGAGCTTCTATTTTGAAAGTTCCTACCTTGAACACAGATACACACTTTAAAAGTCTTTTATTTGCAAGCAATTAAACAAATATGTTTTGAAGTGAAATGTTGTCATAAAAGAATTTTAAAGGCTGTTATAATTGGTGTACAGATATAAACAAATTGAAAAAACATTGCTAGCATTTTCATAGGAAAGCTATATACATTGCTAATACAGTGAAAAACAAATTAGATTCCTAGTGTTCATCTTTGCTTTATGCACAGTTTAGGAAAATTTCACATTATAAACACCAGTGTTTAACACCACTATTATGAATTAAACTGCAAAAGAACAAAGTTCCAAAACCATTTTACAAATCCTTAATTTGAGTGGCAGAGATGTTTTGAAGCCAATTCTCTTTCTGACACTTTCCAAGACCACCATCAAATAAACCTCAGTGGTAGTCAACCTGTGTATGCCTTGTCATACAGATCATCATACTGACAAATATTTTAAAAGTTCAGAGATTAGAACCTTATATAAGGGAAATTCAATCTCTTTCTCTTAAAGAGGAGATTTAGAAACTTTAGGTAAAAAATAGTAAAGAACAAATGTACTTAAGAACAGCAAATAATTCAGTACATCCATTTGCTTATACATATAGACAAACTGTGTAACTGTCTTTATAAAAAAGGAGCCTAAAATCCATTTTAAAATTAAATTAAAACCAGCCACATTAAGGTATCAGCATCTGATCAAAGACAGTAATTTGAAAAGAGGAAATTTTCTTTATTCTGTATCCTACCAAAAATCCCAAATTACCAACACTTCTCATTTCAAGTTTGGACCTTTGGCCCTTTTCTCCAGCAACCGTCTTTTCAGTCTAATACAGTCTCAGTCACTTTTTTATCCATCTCACCAGTTCAAAAATATTCTGACTGCTTCACAGCTTTTCAGTTCTCACATATAATATTTATGGTTCTTTCTAAAAAAAAAAAACAAACCAGTAACTCAAGGGGAAGAAAAAAAAAGTAAAACATGTACTTGATCAGCAGTGTACCATTGATGCACTCTGTTCCTCTGATCTTAAAACATTTACTCACACTGTCATGGGGGCCTGCCCATTGAATGCAAATAATACATACAGACAACACATTGCTTCTCCTCAGTTGCAATACAAAATATATTAAGATCAAAAAATGCATCCCAGAGAAATAACAGCAGATACTATTTACACTTTGGGTCAAAAGTATCACAGTAAACAAAATCATATTTTTAAAGACAAAAAAGAAATTCTCTTTCCTTAGTTAGCCAGTTCAAACAAGTATCAATGTAAGTTCAGTCTGACCTGTATTTGCAGCTCTCAGTGAGAATATAAATAAAAAAAAAAACCATGTCATTCCCATATAAAGCTGAAAAGAGCACATTCAGTAGAAAATGGATATGTTATCTGACTATTAAGCCCAAGAAACTCAATAACGTAAGTCCCCCAGAAAAGCAAGCCTGTAACATTGCTAGTGTTGTAATGAAATGAAAGCAAACTTTATCAAAGAAACTTATCACTGTGAAATAAGGGAATCAACAAAGAAAACCTGATTATGATTACCTATTATGCATACAAAACTCCAGTGTAATTCTGATTAACAGTAAATTCCTAGGCAAAGCTCCACATTGGAGGGAGAGGATGCAGAGGTCAAGAAACCCACAGCTCTTCTGGACTTGTTCTTCATTCAGAGCAATATCCCAAACAGTACCAAGTATCAGCAAAAGGCATTACTTCCTTCAGCTTTACTGTAACCACTCTAACCCTGTCAGCTGTGTTCTCCATTGTACTATGCCCTGATGGATTTCATGTATCTCAACATTGCTCCCCCTAAGGGTAAGGCCAGAAGGAAAAAAAAACCAAACAAAACAAAACAAACAAAAAAAACCCAAAACAACACACACACACAGATGAAGAGGATCTCACCCCACAATTGCAAGCAATCAGGACAGAAGACCAACAACTGCTATTAGAGATGGCACAGAACCTTTTCATTTTTATTCTCTCCAGCTATACTGACTATCTTGGATAACTTCCCTTGAAATTAAAGGACAAAAATACGATTTAATAATAAATTCCTAGGTTTCTCCAGTCCCCATGTCAGGAGTTCTGAAAGTCTTAGACAGCTCAAGGGGAAAGAAATGCTTTTAAAAATTTCATTAAGTATTACTCTAGCCACTACAGAGAGAAGCAAGGCAAAGTCTTTGTGTAAAGATAATTATTTCTATTGGACCAACTGATACACATTTAAGAAGGGGTACTTGTGGCAATATAAGCCCTTATTTGTTTTTTTTCCAACTGGAATAATAAAATATACTATCTATTTTACAACACCCTACTATTCCATTAACCATGTCATACAAGTTAATCATACCTTATCTGATGAACACAGCTGGGTATCTTTAATAGGCTTTCACCACACATGTTCAAAATTTGGTTTGTTCTATCAAGCATCAACTCAATTATTTCTGTACAAACTAATGAACAGCTGCCTACAGACCTTTTCCAGAAGACGCTCGAGAGTACTCTATAGCAACTGTAACAAAATTGTAGAGGGCATCATGGCCTACTAACCAGAATTAATCCAAACACTGAATAATTGTTTTAAGAGAGGGGCTAACCAATATTTCAAAAATTGTCTTCTAATCAACCTCTCTGGTCAATGCATTCCAGTGTTTGACTACCCTCCTGGTATAAAATGTTTCTTTTGTATCTTATTGGAATATCTCACATTCCAATTTGTGTCTGTTGCCCCTTGTCTTCCCACTGTGGCCCCATTTTAGGTTGTAGGCATCAGCAAGATCTTCCCTTTGCCTTCTCTTCTTAAGGCTGAAGAAATCCAGTCTCCTTGAACATCATGTAGTTTAGCTCCCAACCATCCTGGTGGCCATCTGTTGGACTCACTCCAGCACATCCATGTCTTTCTTCAACTGGGGGTTCCTAAAGACAGTACTCCAGATGTGTCAGAGTGAGGGGAAGAATCACTTTCCTCAAGCTGCTTGCTACATGCTTGCACACACAGGCCAATATGCAACTAAGGATATGCAGAAAATTTGGAAGATACTCTCCAAAGATACTATGAAGGACTATTTTTTCCTTCCTCTCTCCCTTAACACAACTTAAAATAATTTGTCTCATGTTGTGTCTCATTAGTACACAAAATTGGATTATCAGGAGCCAGATGTAGTTTTAGAAAAAAAAAATCTTAAATGAAGCCCTTGAAGGCCAGATTCATACAGTTTAATTAGGAAATTAAGCTCTTGGTTACCATAGTAATTCATAAAACATCTAAAGTTTAAATGTAACAACTTGAAATTAATTCCTCTTCAGTGTTTAACAATATTTGTACTGGCTGACCAAAGAGGTTACAAAGAACACTAATTTTCTCAGAGTAACACCAAGTCTAAAGACAACTGTAATATCACGCACAAATCCAGAAACATGCACTCTTAGCTTCAAGATAATTATGTACTTTTAAAAAAACATGACACTGATATACGAAGCCCACACACGTTATGTACAAAAGGCACGCTGCAACCCTAAGTTTCTGAAATTAAGCATTTGAAAAGGAACAGTTTCAGGAGGAAAGCCTTCCTTGTATTTGACAGCCATGAATGCAGAAAACTTTTTCTGGCACAAAATTCTTGAGAATTAGCAGCAACATACATAGCAGGACAAAGTATAATGGATTAACACTTTTCAGACAATTTTAACCACCTCATTTGTAGAATCTTATAAACTTAGGACTTGAAGATACCTCAGGGAAGTCACCTCCCCATCTTCCTACCATAAGCATGGATCAAAGATTCTTAAAATATCCTTGTAGTTAAAAGCCTTTAACATTTTCCACATCACCCTATCTCTTGCTTTTGTAATTGGAAGAATTTTCTTCACAATAAGAGATCTAGGTGAGTTGAATAAATTATGTCAAATTACTTCTCTTACTCTTCATGGATACAGAAGAGAATTCTTTTACTTATTTCAACTTATTTCTCTCCTTTCCCAATCCTTACTAAACACAACACATAATTCTTTCAAGCCAATGCAGACTGCACTCAAAATCCCCTTTAGCAGGTCCACCCAGCTTGACAGAACCAAATGCTCTCTGTCAATCAGAAATCCAGTTGAAACAAGAGTGATTTTACTGCAATCAAACTGCAACTGTGATACCTTGAGAAGTGGTCTTTGCGGTTAATAAAAAAAAAAGAATCCAAGAATCCACCAATTTATACATTTCTCTTGTGTGCTTATTCAAATGTCACAATAGCACAAGCCAGAAATACTTGCACAGTCAGAATACAGCTACTGCTTCTCTTTCACAATAGTTACTGCACAATAAGAGGAGAAAGTCATGTTAGTTCAATGTGATCCATTTTGGCTACTTTTTAGCTAGGTACTCACAAGTTAATTGTCCATTATATCTTACAGGTGTCAGAGACTATTCGGTTCAGTGACTTCCAGAAGCCACCCTTTCTTCACACAACAGTACAAGAATAAAAATAATACTTATCTGGAAACTCAAAGTAATTGTCAAAAAAACCAGATTCAGTTGCTTAAACACTTAAAAAAAACCAAAATCAATCCACACAGCTGAATCCTAGTGACCAACATAATACCCAACACCTAAAAGGTATTGAATCTGTCCTTTTTGCTTGGCATTATTTGTTGTTAATTTAAGTAACTGTATCATCTATTCTTTCCTTACCTTTTCTATTCGCAGGCTCATCCCTTTCTTCATCTTTCTAGTGATTTATAAAAACCTTTCTTAATGCTTTTCTAATCTGCTAATATAAAACAATGAACCATGGGTAGATTTCACTCATATGCTTGTCCCTTTCTTTCATATTGAGCTTTAGCTGTAATTACTTATTTTCACTTTTCTGTTTTATACAAAGCCTTTTCAGTCTTCAAGTCACTAAATAGAACCTCATGTAGCCATTCTGACTTTTACTATTATTCCTATATTTTTTCCATATTGAGACAGCTTGCCACCGTAAATTAGTATTTTCTTCTGGAAATTTGTAGCCCTTCAACACTCTTAATTACAAGGAGTCCTTTATTTACAGATCTCCAGCTATTTTGAGACATGCATATCTAAAGTCAATACCATTATTACTTTTGCTTTTTTTCTTACCATGAATCAGGAATACCTTTTTTTTTAAAAAATCACATACTCAGGTTCCTTTCAGCCTCTCAACCAGCTCCTTTAAGTCAAAACACAAGCTAGTGCAGCCACTCACTCCCACAATAACCTCCAAACAGATGTTATCTATACATTAATATGCTCTTGGGTGCTCTGCTTGCTGGATTGTTCTTTTCATATCACAAAACCATCTTTCCAATGTTTCTGCTAATCCATCATAAGATTTCATATAGAAGCTCCCTTCCTGCTTCTCCACCTTCTCTTTAAAGAGACTGCAAAAGAAAACATGGACTGCAATCATGGAGTTATTTACGTAAAGGGGGAATAAATGAAGCATGCATAGGCAATCTGAATTTGATCTTTTCCTTATTTTTGAGAGAGGATTTTATGCTTAAACATTCTTTTAATACAACTTCCCAATAAACCAAAACTAAAAAGTATCGAATTGGCAAAACCATTCACTACCTAGAGGGAAACAGAACAGCAGGGTAGGAAGATCAGAAACCCAAGATTGGGTAACAACACAGTCCTTCAACTAAAGGAATAACCAGCTGCAAAAGGCAAAGAGTAGTGACATAACCAGTAGTTTACAGAAGTATTTTCAAAAAGGTGGAAGTCTTTGAAACCAAGATTGCTGAATTCACCTTTACAGGAAAGGATGATTCAAGGATGAAATCAAAGAACACAGCTTAACACTGATCCAAACATTAGTTCCAAAAGAAAGTTTATTCAAGTAGTTGAGACATGACTGACAGCAATGGCTTGTATTCTGTTGTTAATTCCATCAATTAGGATTTGTGCAACCCCTTCAATTAACCTCCACAAATTTTCTAAAGTGTCAAGCTCATAAGACTTCTCAAAGCATATGGAGCAAAGAACACAAAATTAACTGGGCGTCAGTGGAGTAAAATTCCTGCTGGCTCCCCAGACAGCTCACAACAACCTCCATCATTTCAATCCTGATAGATGGCACTCACTGTCTGTCATGGTTCACGTTAAATATATCTCTGAAGCCAGTAGCTTCTAGCACCTTTGCTAAACAAAAATACACATTCTTCTTTCTCTGAACTGGCACGTCTTATGTGGCAACCTCTGAAACTGGTATGGAAACATCTCAAATGCCACAGCTAAATTCTCACTTGTGTTGATTCCTGGTGAATCATATAAAGAAGCAGAAGGCAGGGCAGAAGCATATAAAAAGCTGCGATTTGTGAAAAGGTGGAGAAGGTAGCAATTTAGTACAGGAGGAGATTTGGAAGTTGGCAAGATGAGTATTTCGGAATGCATCTCCTAGAACCAGTTAGTTTGGTTACTGTGCACCACTGAGCTAGATGTTTTATCTCACATGAATGATTATTAACATAGAAAATTATTCCACTGGTCTCTGTATCCCTGTCAACTACTTCAAAAGGATATATGACAACACTACTTCTAAAGCATATATGACAATATCACCATCACATTCCCCAAAACCAGGGATCTTTTTTCTGATTCTACCACAAACCCATGGACAGACAGGTAGACAGACAGACTTTATCCACAATCCCCCACAATGCAACAGTGCAGTCAAAGGTATTTTCCTCCCCCGCCATGAAAACTTATCTAGCTCTTGGAAGGTATGCGAAAATTACCTTCCTCAATGCCTTTAAAAAGCAGTTTCACAATATCAGCTGTCTATTTCCAGTTCTAATCCCACTGTCAGAACTCTTAGAACAGCTTTGCCTCTCCCTTGGAAAACTGGAGCCTACAGAGTTAAACTTTAACAAAGCTACATGCAAACAAAAACGCGTACAGTGAAAAAGCAAGGCACCCTTAGTTATAGGCATCACTACCAAGTATGAATTATGTACATAAAGCTGAGAGCAACTAAGGTAGCCAATTAATATTGTTTCAGTTAACATATAATTCATAACTGGAGTAGGCAAAGCATACATACACTATTACATTGGCTCTGTTGATTAGCAGTAAAATATTAACACCATAATCCAATAAAGGTCAACTGTGTGCCCATACTCCTGGCTTATTATCTCCTCAGAGCTGAAAATACAAACTCTATAAAGTGTAAATGATACAAAGAAAATAAAACTGAAGATCAATGTATACATTCAACTGCCTTATCTTTGCAATTCTTGAATATTCCACTTCTTGGTGTTTCAAGAAATGCTGCAGGAGATGTGCAGTGTCTTAAAAGGGTAATATCTTAAATGAGTAAACTAAATTATGAGCTATCTTAGTCAAATAATTTACCTATGAACAACCCTTAATATAGACTTCAAAGTCTATTTTAGGGACTTTTTTTTTTTTTAAGAGAAAAAAAAAAGTAGAGAGAGAAAAGCTGAGCTGATTAAACCAGAAGGAGATTCAGTACCAGACAGGATGTATTAAGGGCAGCAATAACAGTTTGGCAGAAAACAGCTGGGCATAAAGCAATTTTTCTCTACCAGTAGAGCAGAAACCTATGAGTAGAACAAAAAGCAGAAAATGGGCAAACAGCTTCCATTCCTTTCTGCTGGAGGAAATGCTCCATCACCACACCTTCTTTCACCACTAAAACAAGCTATGATGGGCGATTAAGCTGGAATGTGGCGGCCTTTTCACCTGGAGTGGTAGGGACTCTACTAGCCATGCTCAGTTAGGTAGTATCGTGAGGATATGAAGAAACTGAAAGATGGAACAGCAACTTCACAGACTAGGAAGCATGGGTGTCCAAAACATCTGTACTTGAATTTTGTTAGAAACCTTCTATTTCCGTGCACTCAGATTCCCCTCTCTTTGTTGCAATGATCTAAGAACCGAGTGGCCTTCCAAGGCCAAGCCTTCCTAGACACTGTAAACTCAAATCTTAATCTGGCTTGGAGATCAAAGAGGAAGAAAAACTCACTCATAAATAGTTAAAAATTAAAAATTAATCCCAGAGGGGCTCCACTCTTCTGTTTTATGCTGGTAAAGCCACTGCACCCTAGAGAGACCCAACAATATTTCTGCAGTAACTGCCAATGATTCTCTTCCACACCCAAAGATTTAAATGTACCCAGAAAACTCTGTTAGCACAAAAGCACTGTCAGTACTATGATGAAGTCCTGGCAAAGAATTTATATTTCACTTATCAGCTACAGGCTGTCACCTCCTCCCCCATTCAAGTTACAAAATATTTCACAAAAAACATCCTTTCTGTTTTGTAGAAGTTTTTGCATGCAGGATACAGATTTTTTTTTTTCCAAGCACTCCCTCACTGAATGGAGGCAAACAGTAACCCTGTACCAGAATAAGAGAAGTTGTAAACAGGCTGCAACAACAGTGTTGTTACAACACCACCATGTTGATTCATAAGCAAAGCTGTTACTAGCCTGCTAGTACAACCTACTAGCCTGAGAGAGTAAGACCAGTAACAACTCTATTTTCAGTATTTTGGTTCTTCCATTCACACATTTCTTACTGAAAAATATCTTAAGTCCAGAATATGAAGTTCTAAGCACTGGGTAGGTAGTCCTGCTTTTCAAACAAAACTTCTCTACAGAAAAAGAAAAAAAAAAACAAAAACAAAACAAACAAACAAAAACCCCACACAAGATTTTTAACAGTGCAAGTATTGCTGGAACTGATTGCATATTACTCTCTAACTAGAAATCTAACTTTAAATACCAAAAAGTTCCCAGAAGAGAAACAAGGTAAAGATTAAAAATGGTGATATTTAGGAAAAAGCTACCTGCTACAGTCCATCTTGCTACCTAAGGAATCTAAAGAAAATATGACAGTTCCTACAAATTAAAAAAATCCTTTCCTTCCTAATCAATCGGGTCATTCAAGAAAGCACCTGCAGAGTGTATCCCATAACTCAGGCAAAATCATTCGGCTCAGACTCACAAACTCACAAGCTATCCAGACACTTGATTATCACAATCCTGCATGAATTTTTCCTAATCAAAGTTCTTCTGGTAAGTTTTAATCAAGGCCCAGAGGAGGAAAGAAAGATAATTGTCTGGACATGCTCCATTAAAGCTTCAGCAGGACACATAACAAAACAGCTTCACAAAATACTCTGTACATAAAA
This sequence comes from Buteo buteo, assembly GCF_964188355.1. Lineage (NCBI taxonomy): Eukaryota > Metazoa > Chordata > Aves > Accipitriformes > Accipitridae > Buteo > Buteo buteo. The sequence goes on from NC_134173.1 coordinate 43,785,721, forward strand.
AAATAATACCAGGATTTGAATTTGAAGAATTGTTTTTCAGTTTTATCTATTTTTGGCTGAATATCAGGTTTTCAATCTGTACTGAGAAAGCAGAAGCAGATTAGTCTCCTCCTTCTCATTTCTAATAAAACATGTTAACATCTGGCAACCCAGTTCGAATGTTATTTTCCCAGACCAATCCATACTTCAAGTTCTGAATGTCAAGCATTTTGTACATTTCTCTCTTTTTAAAGGAACCAAAAGGCAATACATGTATCTTTTAACAAGCTACTTACAAATAAGTTTCCACCACTAATCTTTTGTTCTTTGAGCATTTAAAAATTTCACTAGGTTGGGGAGGGGGGGGAGGCGGGAGGGAAGGATTGTTGATTTCTCAGCTCGATAACAGAATATTATCTTCACATGCTCCAAAATATTCTAAACTATTTGACTGGAAGGTCAAGGCAACACAGTTCTCTTCTAAAGGGAATAATATGCTTGACTTAAACTCACTAAGAGACAAGATCAAACTGAAATCGGAACTACAGTATAATTAAAGATCAGTCAATAACTACACACACAAAACACTCCGTACTCCACAGTCTGAAAAGCTTTTTGTCAGATAATCAAATTTTTTTACAATGAACCTATCATTTTAAAGCAAATTAAGTGAAATCCACTAATAAAGAATAAAATGAAACTGACAGCTAGTCATCTGCTTCATAAACAGAGTCTTCAAATGTACCAATGCCCAGCACAAGCCTCACACAGTACTAAAAAGTCAAACACAAATAATTTTATCTTTTAAGGACAAGAGTCTGGCATTATTTGAGCTGCTTCAGTTAAAGAAATGAATTTAAGACAACAGCAAGGGCTGGCACAATAAGGACAACCATATATCTATCAGGGAATTTCTCATCCTTATAAAAACCGTTTCAAAGGTTGATAACCAAGATAAAATCCTGTATTCTGATAAAAAGCCTTTTGGAAAGAAAAGGGTCAAAATCTTGGAAGTTGTAAACTGCAACAAGATTTAAATACTCATCAAATCCATATCCCTAAACATGACAGGGAGAGAATTTAACTTAGGAAACCTCAATCCATTCAGTTTCCTTGTCCCTTCTCATTATTGGCCAACAATTTCTAATCAAGAAGAAATAAATAAATCTACGTGAATAAGTAGTATCAAATTCTATGAAGCATTTTAGTCCTGCAGACCTTTAGCGATAATATTTGCTATACTCTCGTAAACTATTATCACCATTTATTGATATATATACAGGATTTTCTTCTTGAGGCTGATCAAACAGTATTTTTAATTAAGTTGAATAAAAAAATACAACAAACAACTTTGTAATCACCAAAGGAGAAAATTATTTTTTAATACTGTGTATGAAATGATGAATAGCTAGTATTCTCAATCAGATCATTAATTATCAAAAATAAGATGTCTCGCAATTCCTGTGCTACCACTGTTAATTTCTGTCCTTTCTTTTCTAATACATTAATACTGCTCCCAGGAAGGCAAATGACAAGGCTCCCTCCCTTCTTCCCCTGCCACCCCAGATTGATACCTGTTTTTTCATTCCAGTGATTAAGGTCACCTTAGAGGAAAAACAAACAAAAACAACAACAAAAAAAACCTGCAAAGGCTGGCACCAATTCCAGAATACCTTTTAAAAGCACTGAACTATCAAAAGCAGGCAGAAGACAGGTTACCTGACCTTCATTCTATCACAAAAGGTTTCATACTGGCTCTTTTTATTTTAAAACATTCAACCTATTTACTTTATTTTCATTTGGTTTTAACAAATGAAGTTACAACAGGTTTCAATGAATGGGCAATATTGTCTCTTCCTCCCTTCGAAAGGCAAAAAAAACAATCCCCAGCTGATAGTTTTGTCACAGTCCTTCGCTACTTCAAAACCGTGCAAGACACAATTTTTGGCTCCAAGTACTGAGCAAAATCCCTTCATCGTCCTGTTCCCCTTTGCCCCGGTAGAAACTTTAGCCTGTAAACTGCTTGAAAGCTTGTCTCTCAGTTGTAAACCAAGGCTACATAAGAGACATTATCATTATACCAAACACACTTGTATTTGTTGGACACAGCCATAACTACGGGTATGTTCAACAGAAGTTGTGCCTTCTCTCTTTCATATTAATAGGGATAATTTAATCACATACTCTCTGGGAGTATTCACCAGTACAGCCTATGCCTGTATAACATATAGTGAAGATCCTTTAGTCTGAAAGTCTTAGCTTGGTAGAATTTGAGCAAACAATTAAAGAAAGTGCTTGATCACTGAGTTTTGCACATTGTTTGAGCTAAGCTGCTTTAGCTTATTAATTACAAACTCACAGAGCTTTCCAAGGGAGCAGCTTAACAAGACAACATTCCCTGGCTTTTGCAAATTCATTGTTTTCTCTTTTCCCCTTCTCAGAGCTTGAATAGTTAGGCCTAAAAGCAAGTACAAGACATTATCCAACTCTGAGCAAAAAATATTTAACATCAACTGGAATAACCATTCTTTACAATAAATATCTGCCTGCTTTTATTTTCCTGATTTAAATCACACACATATTCATGACATATCAATGTTCAACGTGACAGGTTGAAAGCATTCATAGTTTTCTATATTTTAGCTATACAGTTCGTATAGCTGTATAGTTGGTCTATTTGGAAGAAAGATCTGCTGATAATGCTCAGTGACACCAGTTTCAGTAAACTTGTCTACTACTGCTTTCTTTTTTCAGAAGTGAATTCTTCCATTCTAGCTCAAAAATTGTGCAGTTGCTGCACAGCAAAATGTTTCCCAAAATTCTATTTACGCAGGCAGATACAAAAACAAGCAATTGAGACTCTTCAGGGCCTAAAGCCATAACTTCTATTTTATTTACCTTTACTGACTTAAAGACTATAAATTTTAAACTTCACTTGATATTGAACTCACTTTAAAAGTTTATTAAAAAAAACCCCCAAGATTAGACTATCTGATCTTGGTAAAATAACTATAAACTTTGTATTTATCTTATTTTACTGTAGCAAGGCTACATGCCAAAGCTAATATACCACATATCAGTACAGACTGGTAACTGAAGGTTACATAAAGGACTAACAATCTCTTAGTGGACAGGAGAAATGCTTTTTACTTTCAACTCATTCTGGTCTCAAATATGGTGCTTGCATTTTTCAGTTTAAAAAATGATTGAAATGTTTATCTTCAACAGTATTTCACCAATGGCACCACTAAATACTTAAAGCTGTTACTAACTACCAATGATTTCCTTGTGTTTATACCCCAGAATTGGATATATAGTTACAGTAACCACTCATTTTCTTTTTATTTTCTAAATATTTTGTTTGAAACAACACAAATAGCATCCCATACTGTGATGTTTAACAGTACAGAACACATGTGCATCATCAGTGAAGTTCCAGTTGGCTGAAAACTTTCCTCACTCAACGCTGGGTTTATTGGGGTTTTTTGGAAGATATATTAAAAATAGTTTAGAACTTTTTCCTGGACAAAGCTGTCAAATAAGTAGAGAAAATTACTTCCAAATTATTAAATAAAAATGCTGCCAATATTGAAGAAAGATTAATCAATAAGCAATTGTTCTGAGAACAGCTGGAAACACAGAACTTTCACTAAGACTAGGAGAGCAGGTAAAGAATAGAACCAATAGCAGGTATAGAATAGAACCAAGGAACTTTAACAGAAAGCGTACATAATTTTTCTTGCAATTTCAGTAGCCTGTATGCATTTTTGCCACCCCCTACCCCACTGGCTGAAAACACTGGAGTGAAACTTGTGGGAAACTTTTATATTGCTACTGGTTTGTGTTTTGTGATAAAAGTTTCTGGTGCTTTCAAACTGTAACATGAATTCTGCATTGTCATCTAGCACAATTATTTTATTAAATGCCTGTTTAGACATGCATTTTGAAAAAAATTCTATTGCCGGAACAAGACTTTTCAAGTAGCCCTTTATTTTGGTGTGTGCATGTATTTTGATGGCAGCCCACCAACAGGCAGTTTTCAAGGGCAAAAAAAAAAAAAAAAAATAAATTTCCTGATAACAGAAATGCATGGTGAAGGCTAACATTCTACACTCTTTACTAAAGCTGTTTGTGTTATTAATTACATTAGCTCTGTATTTAATCAGATTTAAATATCTACATGTACAAATCTCATGTACCTAACTTTAAAGAAAAGACAAGAGGTTATTTTGGTGATAAAATGCAAACCTAAAACTGTTCCCATAGACATGTTTGTGAAAGCTGTTTAAATATGTCCAACCATAATGCAGGGCCTGAAGTAACATGGTATTAAAAATGAAAAGAGGGGAAAGGTAAAACAATAGTAATTAAAATGCAAGTATTATGAATAAAGCCGATCTTTCAAGTTCAAGATGCAAATAGTTGGTATCTAGCACTTTGTACAGCAATGATATATTTTCTGTACATTTTCAGCTGAACTTCCTTGGTTCTATTTTTTACCTACTCTTCTATTCTTAATGCAAGTTCTGTCTTTCCAGCTGTTCTGAGAACAACTGTTTATTGCTTATTATTTCTTCAGCATTTGCCGCATTTTTATGTTATCTGTAGCTTTAAGACTTCAGATTACTAAAGATGCTATACTGAATTTTCTAAAGCAAATCCATTCTATTCACTTGTTCTATACAATTTACAACTTTTCAGAATATTTCTGGGTTTTTTTTAGGAAGAAGTTGCACAAGCTGGGGCTTCTTCTGGGAAAAATGTTGGGAAAAAACGCTTTTCCTCCAAAGTTTGTTTGTTAAGAAAAAAAATTATCACTTGCTTAAAGTTAGGCAAACCAGGTTTAAATCAACCCAGCAGTGGCAAATTAGCCACCACTTTGGACAACTCTGTGGTTAGAAAACAAAACACAGGATCTCTTCAACATTGGCTTCTATTATTCTAGAAGAAAAGCATTACAGAAAACTACCATTAAAGAATGTCCACACAGACAAAGATCACAAATTTAAATAGTACACATAAAGACTCAAACACAGGAGTTTTACAAGTTACTGCTGTTCAGTTGATGCATAGTATCTCTTCAGGCTGATCTTCAGTGCTATTGGCAAAAAGAGGTGACTTGTTACAGTTTCAAAACTTTCCTTGTAGGCTGACTTAGGGCTGATCAGATAACTCTAGCTTTAAGTTAAACACAGAAATTTTGGTGGATCTGTAAACATAAGATGTAATTAACCTAGGGCGTCATACATTGCTGTATAAAATTATGGCAGTTTAAGAAGTAACTAAAACATATTTAGCATACCAATAGATCATTCTTATGGGAAATATAAATAATACTGCCACAATAGTACAGTGATAGACTACTGGTAGTTAGAGAGTGCAATAAGTTACACAAACATTTCAATTAAACACTGGGTACTTAAAAACACTGTACATAATCAGAAAAAGGATGTCTCCTTTTTATCTCAGGCAACTTACATATTAAACATCAGCACTAATAAATTAAATTATTTTGAACCAAAAACACCCTTAAAATTATATACAAGTTTCCTTTGTAATTTTTTTTTTTTTGCATTGAAGATTTAGATGTTAATTAATAGAAGAATTCAGAGCCTTGAGGTCTTGTTGACCTGGGAAGGTGTCTACTATTGAGAAACTTCCTAATTTTACAGTTCACTTACTAATTTTTCATTTATGCTTCCTTTAAAAAAAAAAAGTCCCAGACAATTTCTTTTCCAATTTGCTAAACTACATTACTAAATTAGTAGTTTACTAAACTCAGGAATAAGTCATCAGAACATTATACAACATATAGACAAAAAGACTCCATAAGTTTTCTTGAATCTCTCATCAGAAGACAAGAGAACACCATTTTAAAAAAAAGTGTATTCTTAACAGCTGGTATTTCTAAAATGAAAGCAATTACAACCTTAGATTTACCATGACCATATTTTCAGGAAGTGAGTACTACCCTCCACACATAACTTGTCTTCTAGGCAATATTTATCATTCATATATCCTAAACAAACTTATTTAATTTGTAACCCTTATTTCCCCTTTACAGAGGGAGCAACAGGAACGAGGGGTGAAGCAAGCTACAGAAAGTTGTTTACTAGGCCAGAGACAGCCACACAGCACAGGTTTACAAAGTCCCACAGAGTGCCTCCTTCAAGTTTCACAACTGTCATTTCCCTATAGTTTTCAAACAGTTTTAGAAAAGATACTACTTAATAAATTATTGCCTCTATTTTGCAGTTACGCTTGTGAAAGTCTGAGCATTAAAAGAGCAGTACAAAACGCATTTTCCAGATAGAGCTGATAAAATGAAGGCAGATCAGACTACCTATGGTACTGCTAAATGAAGAACATTCTGTACAGTATGTTCAAGTTCTTGATCCCGTTTCATTTCAATAACTCAGACACACCATGGGTTTTTTTATGCTTCTACACTTCATCAGTAAAATGTTTACCCCATAAAGTTCAATGCTTTAACATTTTAACCCTTTTTTAGCTATGCTAAATCGAGGCTATCAGGACAATTAAACTCATGTCATTGTTTTTGTACATTCCTTCTGGTCCGTTTCAGTACTAGTGACAAAAAATGTAAGTTATACTGGACCAAAATGAAAACAAGAAAGAGAAAAGAAGCAGCAGTTTGAGAAAGAAAACAGAAGTGCCAGATCATCCAGATCTAAAAACAAAATGGAAAACTGTAAAAACTCAAGGAAAAGCAGAACAGTTACAGGTGAAATAAGGGAGGACAGGGGCCACTGCCACAAAACCCAGCAATCTTTTCTCCTGCCCCTCTCAATAAATCACCACCCACTCGGAGCAGCACACAGTGAAAGTGATCCATTCTTCCAGAGCAATTTCTGCAGCTACTATTTAAGAACTCCTTCGGAGAAGGTATGAATAAATAATTCAGCTGGAAATACCTGTCAAGCAGCAGGATGTTTCATGCTACTGTACCCACAGCAACCCCATCCAACCAAGTAAAACCAGACGTTATCTGTCCACAGGACTGACACCACGCTACAATCTCAATTTACGGAGAGAAAGAGGACCCCACGGGCACACGGCTTGGGACAAAACTTGCCTGTCCCAGCCCCCCCCCGTACCGGAGAATTACAGTGCCGCACCCCCAGAAACGCCCGGCAAGATGCAGTTGTTGGTTACATCCTTCGACACCGTCCTCACGGTGTCACCGGGGGGGTGCTGGGGTGTGTGTATCTCCCTGACCCCCTCCGCTACGCCGCGGCCGCACCGCCGGGGGAGGGAGGGGGACGACCCCGCCACCTCCCACATCGCCCAGCGAAGCCGCGGCCCCCTAAAACCCTGCCGAGGGGGAGAGGGGGCATCGCCGCCAGACCTCTCCCCGAGGCAACTGGCCCCCCCCGGCGCCTCCCGCCTCCTCCCCCGCCCGCCATCCCGCCCCGCCCGCCCTCACTTGCGGCTCCCTCCTCCCTCCCTCGCCGCAGCCGGAGCCCGGCCTCGCCCCTCGCAGCCTGTCCCCGCGGGTCTCAGCTCCATCCCGGCGCCGGGCCGGCCCTACCCTGCCCTCCCCGTCCCTGCCGAGCGGCCGCCGGCCCTCCCTACCCCCGCGGCCGCGCCGGAGCCGCCACGCAACCGATCCCCTCAGCCGCTGCCCCGGCGGTTGCCTCCGCCCGCACCGCTCTCCAGAGCGCACCGCCACGCACCCGCCCGGGGGAACGGCTCCCTCCCGGCTCGGGGCCGCCGCCGCCGCCGCTCGGCCCCCGCGCCCCGGCGCTGCCCCGGCTCCGCCGCAGGCTCCTCACCTGCATAGACGCCATGATGGATCCTCCCCCTCCCCTCTGCGCCGCCGGCCCGGGCCCACAGAGACGCAGCGCCGCGCGCCCGTCCCCTCCCCGCCTTCCCCGGTCACGTGCACCGCGCCGCCGGCGGGGCGGCCGCGCATGCGCGGAGAGAGGGCGGGCGGGCGGGCGTCGCCGTTGGGCCCCCGCCGCCGCCGCTACCGGCCGCGGGGGAGGCGCCTCGCTGCGCCCACGGCGGGGCTCCCCCGGTGCTGCCCGTCCCCTGCTCGCCCTGCGGCCGGGGAGGGAGGGTGCGGACCCCCCCACCCGGCCTCAGCTGTTTGTAAAGGTCTTGTACCCGCACGCCTAGAGTCTTTAGGGGAGCTAGTTAATGCCGGCTCTGCCCTTTTATGGGTTTCTCCGGGCTCCCCTCACGTCTGGCGTGTCCCGGCGGGAAGGAGGGATGAGGGATGCGCAGCGGGCCCGGGCCGGCCCTGCCCGGCTCAGGACGGCGGGGCCGTGGGCTGGTTTGCCGTGGGAGAAGGCCTGCCTGCGGCTTGGGGTGAGGGGCGGCCCTCCTGGCGAGGGGAGGCCCTTTCTGCCTCCCGCCCTGCGCTGCCCGCGGGTCTTCAGTCTTCAGATAACCTGGTTTGTCTGCGGTGGTGGTCGGGTGGCGCACGTGCCCGAGTTAGCTCGGGTGTGCTTCAAGCGGGAGCGTTTTTAGATGCGTTGTTTTCCTTTCCTGGAGTGGAACATCCTTCGTCCTTTGCACCAGATGATTTTGTGGTAACTGCGTAGGTGAAAATAAACGCACCGCTCGCTAGAAGCGACTTGCATGCAATCAATAAATTAAGCAAATTGTGGAAACACTTTTCATAAAGCAGTTACTCCAGCTATAGTATTTCAGGCTTAACATCCTCAGGATAAACCCACAAAATGTTTTTTCAAAGTCAAACCTACAAAACTCATAATCCTAGTGGATATGTAAACCAAGGATTTAATAGAGATACTGATTTTATAGCTCGTTATAATACCCATCTCCCTGCTGATAGCACTACACGTTCCAAAAACATTGGAGTACCTTTCTCCGTCCCTTCACACCCATGCTTTCTGATGCTAAAGAAGCCCTTTGGGTCACGTCTGCTTCATCAGTAGCACCTGATTTTTCCTTCAGAGATGGCCTAGATACACATCCAATTAAATTATTGAACAGTTGTTCTCAGTTTGTGTTTACCTTTGAAATCTGCTTCTTTAATTTTAGACCTAAAGATGGGTTGCGCATCCAAAAGCCTGCCTACTTTCTTTAGCCACATTATTTAATGTGATGCAAGATACTACTTCTACCTACAAGCTTTACCTTCTGGTATGTTTTTATGCATCCTCAACTTTGAAAATGGCTATCTGGAGGAAAACAAAAACCCAGCAGAACACGGCATCAGCTTCCAACTTGTACCCAGCACCAACAGTGTTGCCAATGTTGAAGCGAGCATACAAACTTCTGGGGTTTGCTTGAAGGGAGGAACAGAAGGAGTATCCTTGCCCTCTGAGGTAGCTGCAGAAGGGAACAAGCCTCTTGGCTTTGTGGGAATTTGCTGATGACAGAATTGAGTATGTGTCAATTTTTGCATAGGAAAGAAGACTAGCCTACCAAAAGTAAAGATGGAAAAAGTATCGTGATATTAACCAAATCCTATACTTCTTGTCCTCTAAATTCAACCTCAGTTCTCATGTTGCAAACTATGGCCTCCTGATGCTGTGCAAGCTGGCATTTCTGTACTGACTTCATCTAAGTAACACCTAAGTCAGAAGAATCTTGCTCGGTGTGTTTTCCCTGGAAGTCAGTATTTATGTACTATATGATTTCACAACACCGTTTAGGATGCAGAGGATTTATTGCATTAAGTAGACGTTTAGACCTGGTAGAGGTTTCTTTTTCCTGCAGTTCTTCAGAACTAACTTAGGCTGTTAGAACATTAAGTGGAACATCGCTATTTCTGTTTTACTAGATGTTGTTGTTTTGCATGATCCAAACATATGTTTATCCTAAAATACATTTCTTAATGCCATATGCCACAAAGATAGCAAGAACATCAAGTTTAAGCAATGGACATGTGTTCGGCTATAAACATGGACATACTGACTATCTGTGTTGATGTAATCACAGTGAGATAAAACTGATTTCAATCCATTATATTCAGTTTCTTAACCCTGCTCCAGAAAACCCTTTTCAAGGTCAGAAGATATGAACAGGCATAAGCTTATGAATGCCAGCACACTTCACAGGCTGCAAGCTAGTTTTGTATTAAAAGATCGGCTTTGCAGTTTTAAGCTAACTGTAATCAGTACAAATATGACTTCTACTCTATAACAAAAGAAAAAAATTCTCTCTGGATGAAAAGCCATGTTAGCAGAAAATCATAGCTTTTAACTGTCCTTATGTTCAAGAAGTCTTTTTTTCCTATCACACAGAGCTCTGCAATGTTAAAAACAAGGCACCTACCACATTTTGGACTAAAATATTGTTTACTGAGATAACTTCACCTATGCTGCAAAATCCCATTCCTGAGGATAGCAGGCATGAAAAGCAAGGGACAGTTTGCCCTTCACATAAATAATAATGCACCAACAAATTACTACCCCACCCTATCTTAACTGGATATGTAAGAAACTAAAGCATTACTCTGCAGCTGAAACTCATGACCAGATCCCCTCATCCCTAAATTCACTTTGAGTAGAGTTTATTCTTACAGGACTGCCAAAGGTATCTTTTATCACTGTTGTTACATCTTTGTTTTTTAAAGTGTCATGCAATTGCCTAATACACACGTGCAACATTTTTAGCTCTTTGCCATCATGGGAATAGGGGCAGCTAGAGAATTATCCCTGTGTTTTATTGGTTTTTTTCCCTTTCCCCATGTCTCAGTAACCTGGCTTGCAGACAGTGCTTTTCAGTAAGTGTTTTTGTACAGTGCATAATGAATGCTATAGGGATTCAATCCCTTAAGCACAATAAGAAAACAAACAGCAGACTTCCAGAAAGAATTTATATGAATATCAGTATTTTCTTCCTTAAATACAATTCCATTCTTGATTTTGTGGTGGCTCATAGTATTCTTTGTTCTACGTTCTTCAGTAATCTCAGCAATGAAAGGCCCAAAATCCCAGAGTGGGTAGATTTCACAAGGAGTTGGTTATATTGTAATTTGCTGTTCATTTCAGTGTTGACCTTTACCTGTGCAAAATGTAGAAGAAAACACTTTTGCAGTTAACCCTTCATAATCTGTTGCAGGTGTAGAGATAGCCAACGCAATAGTTGTTTGGTTTTTAAAAAAGAAAGCTTTACTATTTGGCTGATGCAGCCTGATCCTACACCAGTCAACCTAAGGAACGCAGTCCTAGGTCCCAAATATTCAAAACTTTAGGAGTAAGAGGAATTTCATCTGTTATCTTCTTTATTTCAGAAGCTATCTTGATCTGATCAAATACATGATTATGACTCACATATCAAAAACGTATATAGCAAATAATGCAAATTTTACCTCCTATTAAAATTGTTTCTGTAAATATTCACGAATTTGATCTAAAAATCCACTTTTCTTCAGAGTTTGCATTACCTTACATTTACACAAAAAAGGCAACTGGTGTTCAAACTGCATTTATTAGATAATTTTCTGATATATCTAGCCAGTTTCACAAAGGTCAAATGTTTCTTGATTAGGGTCCCTATAATTTTATATTCCATTCCTTACATTATCCATAATGTTTTCAAACATTTATTTTCTTCTGCCCTCCCTTTTTTTTCCCTATAGCATTCTTTACATACTGAACTATCACTGCCTGCTTCTTTACAATTTCTGCCACTATAATAACACGGGAGCTTGATTTCTTTTATCCGTGTCCACCATACATTTTTAGCTTTCCATCTTGTCTCCTTCTCACACAGAAGTCAATTTACATTCACGATAACCTCCCCTTAGTACTCCAGTGGCATAGCAACCATAATCAGCAGTACCAGGAGACTGCATCTCACGAGCCTGGAGGACTGCCTACCTCTTGAAAGGAATTGTGCCAACTACTTCCTCCACTCCTGCCTGCCAGTTTAAGGAAGGGCACCAAGTTTAAAAAGTCTGTGGAATGGAGATCTGATAAACACAAGCTTGATGCACCTGCAGAAAACGCCATCTAAAGATGTAGAAGCAAACCAAGGCCAGATTCTATCAAGAATATAAAAGAAATAAATTGCATACATAGCTAAAAATGAAAAATACCCTAAATCTGCAAGATGTCTTTGAGGTGTTGAGATTTTATTTTATTCCTTAGCAATAATCTAGGTATTCCATCAAAGGTGTATTCCATTTTCATCTTAGTGCTGAACAGTCACAGGCACATTATCACTTCCATCCCAGAACTTTCAAAGGGACAAAAGGAAAAAAGTTTCACCTTATTCCTGATCTGCTGCAAGTGCAGTGCCTGCAGAAGAGGGTAATATTGTTTTCAGATGTCATATGCTTCCACTTCTTCTCTTTACAGGATTTGACTATTTTGCAGCTGCTGGGTGATCTGTGCCTTTCAGCTTATCCACAGGAAGACTAAACTACTAAGATAATTTTCCATCAGATCAGAAAAAGAATCTGTCTTATTATGTGGACACACTGTTGTTATAATTACTGCAGGGGAAGAAGGAGGACATGTAGCTAGGGGAAGGAGTAGAATTGCCTGTTTTACTAATATGCCATAATTACCAATTTGTAGTAATTGTCAAGCCATGTTTTTTTAGCACCATTAGTCCTCTAACTCTTTTAAATGCTGTGAAGATAAATACCTATAAAGATACAAGCTGTAAAAAATTAAAATAATGAGGATTGTCTAGGACCTATAATCAAATAGATGAATGCATTATAAAGTGCGAGGTTATGTAATTATTAGAAGTTCTTCCACATCAAAAGCATCCATTTGCAGAGCCCATGTGAGCAGGTTGATTACCGTGTCTATCGAATACAAGGGTTCAGACGCTGCTCAGTGATAATACCTGTAAGATTCAAATATAATTATCATTTAGTAATTTTATTTTACCTCTGAAGACTGTCAACTGAAGGCTTCTCAGGTAAGCCCAAGAGTTATATGAATACCTAGTTGATTTTCTTATTACAAATACACAGAAGTGACTCTTGACTTCATAACCAATGGAGAAGATACTGACAAGGAATTTATGAAATTAAGTAGCTGTTTGGTCTTGCCAGTCTAGAAGCAAAACAAAATTGCTGGAAAAGAGGCTTCCTGGGTAACTTCCACAACTGTGCAATAAGCTATCACAGCTCCTGAGGGATGAGAAGCAAATCCTCCAAATGTGCCCATCAAACTCCATACTGCCATCACTGGACCCTGCACACTACTTACAGAGCTTGCAGAATTTCATTTTGCAGACCTGTACCCCAAGATGACACTTGGTTTGCATTTGTTTATTTAATGTCCCTTGGGAAAGACAAGACTTCATATGGGATATGACTACCATGAAATGGAGGTATGTTATGAAAACACAATGGATGAGCAGTTACTTGACTATTTCAGCTAAATATCTTCAGACAGTTCTCTTGTTAAGTCATGGTTGTTTCTTACAAGTCAAGTATTTTTCATAAAGAAAAAATACTTTGTGCTCTACAACAAATCTGAAAGCAGGTTAAATGTTAGTGCAATACTGATACATCATTTACACGTTTACAAGTAGTTTGCTACAAATAATTCTAACTCAAATGAACTGTCACTTCTGGAAAACATTTTATGTCAATTTAGTATTGTAAACGCGGAAAGTGTTTCCCTGTATAAAAAGAGAAATTAGATCCTTTATGCCAAATGCATTTAGATTCTAGATATTTTTCAGGCTTGGTGATACCAACCAAAACTGAGAACTATTTATGTAAAAGTGAATTAACCTGCATAACAAGTATCCCATTGTTTTACTAGACAGAGTAACAAGAATTTAGAGCAACTGAAGACATGAATTATGTATTACTTATGGTTTTGTGTAGTAGTGATTTTGGAGATAAAGGTTTTCTATTATTAAGTGCAAATAGGATACCAGTAGTATTTTCTTCATGGGAAGAAAAGCCTTAGCTACGAATTCTCACCTGAAAAGGTGGTTTTATATTTGAATTAACATCAAAAGAATTAACAGTATTTAACTTCAAAGTAACTTCTGGTTGAGGAAAGAAATTGGCAACAAATAAATAAGGAATAGCATTAATCCATGCCTGTATTCCCCAAAAAACTCATCTCACAAAACTATCCTGAAAACCAGCAACTTTAGCGCTGTTCAGTAAGATTTTAATTTATCTAAAAAGTCTCAAGTTGTTACTTTCACCAATCTAAAATGCAGTACATATCTCAGGCAATTTTAACTTTATTTTCCAATTCTACCTTTAACAAGTGGGGCTACAAAACATTACATGATTAACATCTTAAAAACTGTTGGAGTATGTAAGTTCAGTAGGATAAAACATTGAAGTACTCCATTTGTCTAAAAACAATCATGAGCTTGCAGCTCTGATTCTCCTCCAACATAGCGTGAAAGGAAAATCCTGTATTCTGTAAACATGAAACAGTAACATGGCAATAACAGAGAGAAGTATCTTTTTTTTCCTTTTTTTTTTTTATCTCAGTGACCTTTCTCCCATAGAAGAGATTGCACCACAACCTACATTTTAGATGTAACATACTCAAAGCTTTATTTCATGACACAGAACACTTGTTAAAACTCGAACTGATAAACTCACTGTTCTTTTCTCTGTGCTGCCCTAGTGATGACACTCAAACAAGCTTCAGAGGTAGCTGATAATAATCAGAAAATCTACTATGTGCTCTTTTCTAGCTCTGTTGTGCAAGACAGCGAGTTCACAGCATTAGTATCTTCCCATAAAATTGCCACCTAATAAGGTACATTTAAAAGAAATCCAACTCCAATCCAGTTTATTATTTGTCAAAAAATCCTTCAAAGTTGAACTTTTTCCATGGGAAAAACTACCTAATGCCTTTTTTGCTAATTGCAAAGCTTTGGTCTGTCTTTGAAAAACAGCGTAATAGTTTAATCTCCAAATCCACTCAATCTTAAATTAATGAGTTCCTGCTATTTTTCTCTTATTCAGCTGTTGAAATTAAGTTTATACTACAGCCTCCACCCTTAGTTTTCAGCTAGGAAAACTGCTACTTCTCCTTAGTACCTACACACTAACATTGTGCTTTTGTTGTTACTCTCTTAAATTATACTGCAACATTTGAGACTTAACAAAATAAATAAAACTAGGCATATAAAATATGGACTGAAAAGTTAACTTTCCTGCCCCGTTAATTTCCTTGTCCACTTTACCTATCACATAAACTAACAGATTTAGGCAGGTGTTGGGAAACCCCTTTCAATGGGAAGAGTAAAAACAAGAAAGGGTGAAAAAACCCAAATAGCCACTGCTGCAACTTACAGCTGTAAAATATGACAAACAGTGATAAAACACAGACAGAAGCAACCAATTTTCCACACTTACTACCGTTAATTAAGAAATGCCTTTTAGACGTCGTGTTCATCGCAGCTCTTGAACATAATGGCATGGTGAATCTTGATGGTGAATCCTCCTTTCTTCAACCTCAAAACCAAAAAGGAATTTCATGTCTTGTGGAACGGAGTTCTGATCATTCCAGATGCACAGACCATTTCGTGTTGGAGACCATCAGCAGCTTCTTCAGCAGCTTATACATACTGAAATGATGAAAAACCATAACCCAGCAGGACTCTTCTCATTACTTACAGTTAGTAAAGAAGCTGGAAGTTTTTATGGCTAAATCAATGGTTCATCAATTTGAACCATCAAGGTACAGGACTAGCTTACTAAGTAAAAAGGAGTATTATGGGACACCTGAAGTCTTCAAAATATCCTTTTCAAGGCTGTTCAGGAATTCCATCTTTTAGTACTTGGTTATTACTGAGAATTGTGCATACTTGTAATTCAGAGGAGCACAAAGATATCTAAATGCTTCAAATCTATGTAACTCTTCAGAACTACAAAAAAACCACTTTAATTTTATACATGCAGTTTCACAACCAATTACCCAAATACTAATTATATTAGCAATTTGCTCACCACATAGCCATGAAAATTAGGATTCTAGATATGAATACTTGCTCTGAGAAGTCATAAATCAACAGAAACACAGGTTTAAAAATTTTCAGTTTTGAAATTTATTTAGAACTCAGGGGTTAAGCGTGGTAAGTTTCCAATCGTCTGATAATAGCATACCCATGTCACTATCACGGAAATTGCACTAATTCCCTCTGCCCCCCTCCCCCTTAGAAATCTGCACGTTAGTTTTAACAGCCGGTGGTTTTGCAAATAGTGTGCTCTAGGACACTACTGCATTTCCTGAGTGTTCAAAGCTACTGTATGATACATTAAGCTGAAGGAAAAACAACAAAATTATTATTCAGAACTAAACCAGCTATTTTACCTTGCTGCTGAAGTATGGAATCATAAAATGCAATGTATTTTAACAGGAGATTGTTTTGGAATGCTTAAAAAGGGAGGAAAAAAAAGAAAAAAACACTTTAAAAAAAAATGACATCCTTTTTACTTCCATTTTAAACTAAATAATTTTTAACTTCAAGTCATGAACCTCAAGACTATTAAAAATGGCCAAAGAACTTAAGATTCGCTCAGACTGAAATGTAGTTGGGACTAAAATATCCACATCGGTATTCCTTGACCTTTTAGGGTATTCCTAGTGGCTCTAACAAAAGCAGCATAACAGGGTATCTCTGGTTTATCTTTTTAGTGCTCTTGAAAATGAGTTACTAACAGCACTGACCAGAGTGCTTAAACATAGGATTTCAGACAATCACCTTGCAATGCACTTCAGCTTTATCGTGGAAAACCAATCTAGTCATAAACATCCCCACATTAAACACAATAAATTGTGCCAAAGTACATGATGTGAATAAATGTCAGCTAATCTATCAACACATTGACAAATGTCAGCTTGTCTATCAAGCGTTGTTCAAGCCCCGAGTAAAATTTCATTAGTCAGAACTCAACTCCTCCATGGGCAGACTGCATAGTCTATGTAAGTTACTAGTTTTTGTCCAGAAAAATCTCTTCAAAGTTGTATTTATGTTGACAAACAGGTTTAGAAGAGAGTTTCAGTCCTCTAAATTCACCATGAGTTAATACATCAATAAAGAGGTCCCACCATCTGTCAGTGGGATTTTTCCATAAAAGACCACAACCACTTCTTGATCAAAACAAAGCTGAAGCAGTGGCAGCTGATGGAAATGCTAACTACATTGTTCTTGCATCATTTTTATGATGTATTAGATTTATTCTCATTTACAGATTATTTTGGCAGAAGGGTTCTTCAGGCTGCAGCTGAACAAAAAGCAACTTCTTGTCCCAAGTTTAATTTTTTTTTTTTTTCTTTATGGAAACTTGTTTTGAACAAAGAACTGTTAGTATAGGCAACTACCATCAGGAACTACCAAGAGATGACGTGTTCCACTCTAGTATTATGTCAGTGGCTTGCCAATCCTTTTCTCCTAAAATATTTGTAAAAACATTGGAAATACCTATGAAATTTATAAAACAGCTCCTTAAACATCTGCTTAATGCCCTTTCCTTCAAATGTAAGAGACCTCCACATTTCAGGGTCTTTTTCTGTGGATACAAGGAAGAGGTCGAGGAAGAGGTAAAAGATAGGATAACTACTATCTTTTCAGTTCCTATGTTACAAAATTTAAATGACTACTACTCTAAAGATTAAATATGGACTTTACATAACCAAATCACAACAATGGAAATAAACCATAACTGAAACCATATAAAATCCATATCAGGTCAAGTGACAGTACATTAAGAATAACCTTGTATGTTATACAGAAGATAATATACACAGATTTTAACAGTTATTTTTCCCCTTAAAAGCCACTGTCAGTAGGATCACAGTCTTACTGTAGAGACAAGTGACTTAAATATTTGTAATTACTAGTGGGGAAAATTTAGGTTCTGAAAGAAAA
Organism: Buteo buteo; assembly: GCF_964188355.1. Lineage (NCBI taxonomy): Eukaryota > Metazoa > Chordata > Aves > Accipitriformes > Accipitridae > Buteo > Buteo buteo. Next base: position 43,803,520 of record NC_134173.1, read on the forward strand.
ATGTATCAAGTACACCTTTACACACATCTATACTATGATTTAAATTAAAAGCCTTAAGCATTCTCCTACATACTCCACTTTCAACCTAAATGGAGTATTGCTATCAATATACAAACCTTAGGGAGGGCACTTCTAATCTAGTTAGTATAACTATTCTAAAGGACAGCTATCTTACAAAGGAGATTAAGTTCAGATGTTTAGAAACTTTAACAATAAGAGAAAGTTAGAAACCCTAAACAGCTACTCGTATTTAACTATAATTACTTTTAGAGAGCATTAGACTAAACTCCAGTATTTTCTATGGTCATTGTATTAAAAGAAAGTTCTACCACACCTAAAGGATAAGGCATAGCCATCTACTAATTGGCATATTTGTTTATTTGTCTCAGTTTGTGAAAAGGTCCTTATTTGTGTAAGCAGCAAAACAAACTTCAACTGAATGATTGCTATATGCAAAAGGACTGAAGGCAATTGCCTCTGCAGTGAACTTTACAGTTCTCAACAGCACACACGCAACATGCTATCTGAAAAAAAGTTACTAACTGAACTACATGTATTAAATACTGAAAAAAGTTTTACATTTTTTATTATAATTTATTTTATTTAACAATCTAGGAAGTTTGCAGCCATCAGAAGTTCCAGTGCAATTTCAGGTGCAATTGGGAATTCAGGAATCTCCGTAGAGCTGTTAGTATAGCGGACCTTGTAGGTGAAATACATGCATACTTTGGATAGGACATGGGATGGGATCTCTCTAAAATTCACCTCATTTGTTTCATTTTCTGCAAACTGTCCTGTAGAAAAAAACAAAACAAAACAAAAACAAAACAAAACACCAAACCAAAAGTCAGAATCTCAGTTCACTGCAAAATGAAATGCTTTACCATACTAATACAACACATTCTAAATAGACTTGCATAAGTCCCATATTCCTGGGTATTAGATTCTTCGGTGTAAAGCAGGATGTGCCACATTCACAATCCTCAAGAATATTAAGATCCCCTGCATTACAAAATGTTTATTTTGGCTGCAGCTTATTAATAATATTCTGAACAACTACACCAGAAATTTAGGTTTAATTCTGATGCTTGCTTGATAGGTGCTCTAAAACTGTAGTGTACTCAACTCTAAAGGTCACAGTAACAACATTTAAAAAAAAAAAAAAAGGGTATCAATCCAAATTTCTAGCTATCTTATCCAAGAAAAAAAATGGTTTATAGATGTTCCATATCTGCATATACACGCTTATCAGTAGTCCCTTCTGTGATCCCACTAGCTTTGAATTTCTCAGTTTCAGGAAGATTTGACAGAGGGTCGAAACCTCAAAGACCCACTAACTTGATAAGCTGTGAAAACAGGCAGGCAGGAGGGACAGGGAAATCGTAGTTGTTCTGGAGGTAAGGTTACATACAGTACAAGTTTATCCCTATTGGACTTTGAAGAATTTATCCAAAGCTCACATATCAAAACACAAGTACATTCAAAATTAGCTTTCTATAGTGCCTATAAGCATGAAACTTGGATGATATGAAGTCATCATGTGGTTAGTCCTACAGCCTTTCTACTGTTGTCTCTGTCCCTCTTTTCCTCATCTCTCTGGTCTTTCAACTCGTTAAGCTGAAAGACAATACAAAAAACACTAGCGTATGCTCCACATTTATGGGAGACCCAGCAGTGTTTGGTTCCTGCTATTTCTATAGGAATCCCCTAACTACAAAGCAGAGCTATTTACTAATGTCTACACATATTTGTGTAGAAATAGCTGCATGCACTGAAGCCAATCTGGCTTGAATTCTAGCACATGAAGAGTAGGAAGCAACAGAAGAAATGTTAGCATATTGGCAATGTCATAGTACCGAAATAGAGAACACTTACACATCAGTGAAATTATAACCTACTGAACTAGACAGGAAGAGTACTTTTCCTTGTGAACCCATTTATCTTGCTAGTTTTTATACAAAATATTCTTGAATGCTGACTGCTTTACAGAGTCACTTTTCTAGCCCTCTAAGCAGGCTACTTCGCCTTTTGTTCCTTCACATTGTTTGTGGAACAAATTCAGAGCAGGTCTTGTAACTACTCTTCCTTTTACATGTCTGGGAGGCTGACATGGAGTGGATCAGACACAACAGACCTGTTACATATTTTCAAATGCAACCATTACAATGACAATTATTGGAACATTAAGCTGAGAATTTTAATTGCTCAGTGTGCCCAACTATTACTAGGTAATTTAAAAAAATACTAAGCAAAATAGATCTCTCCAGTAATCTCCCTCACCAGAATCTGAAAAAGAATATACAATGACCATATTCAGACCAGAGCTCCATGTAGCCTACTGCCCACCACTCAAGTGGCCAAAGGTAAACGTACGGGATGACGGTACAGAAGAAGAAAAGCACAGGTGTTAACTTCTCCCTGTTCTCTCCTCCACCCTTTTGGTCTTCAAGAATTAGTTCAGACACTTCTTAAACCAGAAGTAGTCTCATATATTCAGTAACATGTGAGGTCCTTCCCTTCTGTAAGTTTATCTACCCTCCTATCAAACTTAAGCTAACTTTTGTCATTAAGCTCAGGAACTCCTTGCCACAAGATCTTGTGAACATGTTGTGGCCTACGCCCCAGTAGGCAGCTAAGCACCACACAGCCATTTGCTCACTTCCTCCTGCAGCGGACAAGCGAAAAGGAAAGGAAGAGTAAAAGCTAGAAAACTCACGGGTTGTGATAAAAAATTGTTTAATAAGCGAAAGACAAGTGGAAGGAGAGAAAGGAAACAAAACAAGTGATGTAAAGGTAATCACTCACCACCTCCCATGGATAGACTGATGCTCAGCCAGCTCCCAAGCAAAAGATGGCTGATGTCCTTAACCCCCTCCTCTCCCTTTTTACTTCTGAGCGTGATGCTATATGGCAGGCAATATCTCTGTGGTTAGTTTTGGTCATCTGCCTGGTTGTACTCCCTGCCAACCTCTCGCACAGCCCCCTGTCTATTCACTGGCTGGGGGGAAGATTGAGAAACAAAGAAGGCCTGGACACTGCAAACACCGTTCAGCAATAGCTAAAACATTGGTGTGTTAGCAGCATTGTTGTTGTCACAAATCTAAAACACAGAACCATATGCCCGGCTATGAAGAAAATTAACTCCATGCCAGCCAGACCCAGTACAGAATACTAAAAGTTCAACCGTGAAGGTGGCAATGAAGAACTACCAACTCTTGTTTGTTTTGAACTTGACAGCTACACATTTCATGTAATACCCTCAATTCTCACACCATGGGAAACCGAGTAGTAATGACACTGTAAGATCGCTAACTATCCAAAAGCGGACAGAGTCCAATTATACCTCTGGTAGCACAATACCCTACAAAAGTGGACTGTTCCACTGGAAACAGGAACTAGGCAGGATCTGGAAAAGTTATCATTTATTCCAACTTTCGCTCACTGAACAATATAAATTCAAACTGTCCAAAAGTGAAAACAAAGGATGTGAAGGTACTAAAACTTTTGTACCTACCTGGTCCACTCAACATAGCTTTTATTGTTCCTGATGTTAATGCATGCTCTCTTTTTACAATGAACTCATGGCCGTCAGAGGATATTAACTTCACGTACATAGCGTCTGGGCCCTCACACCCACCGTATGTTTTCTCTTCTCCATCTATAACAGAAAACAGATTAACAATTTCAGAACACAATGACTGATTCACAGCCCTAAGAATGCAAGCTGCAGTCTTTTCTATGACTACGTTTGCAGACCAAAGAACCCAATACAACCAGAAATGACAGAAGCATTTTGCATATTTGAAGATGAATTCTCTGAAGTGCTCAGCAACCTGTTTTAAAGTAAGAGTTTTTGCAAAGTAGGATTTTTTTAACATTTAGTTACCTAAATGCATATCTAATATGTAAAAATACAGACTGAAAGGAAAAAAGTGCTTTTTGAAGCACAGTTAAGAATAAAAGCAGTCAGTAGTCCTGTATTGAAGAAATGACATGAAGTAAGATTCATTGTCCCTCACTGCCCAGCCAGACCCAGAACCATACAGCGTTAGTGCAGACCCGTGTTGTGACCTTTGGTGGAGAACAGGGAAAGTGCAAAAGCACCAAAATCAAGGAAATTTGGAAATCTCCCCACAGCAGTTCTGGCTGTGCGTTTTCTGTTTCCCTTCTCCCTTTTGTCTCACTATATACCTGCTCTCTACTTTGTTTCTCTAGAAGCCCTTATCCCCCTTCCCTTTTTGTTCATTCATTTATTCTCTCCTAACAGTGCTATCTTTGAAGTTGAAACAACATTACTGTTGCCATCACTGCACTGTTCACTCTGTGCAGTCTTAACAGTTTCTGCATCTTGCACCTGTCTTGTCTATTTAGGCAGCACGCTTTCTGGGGTAGGAACCACTGACTACTTCGTGCCCGTATGATGCTCAGCACTATAGGACACCATCACACTAAGGAGACTGTCTCTGTAGTTGGTCTTTATATGTTCCTGTAAACTCTTAAATAATAAAGACTGCAGTAATATTAAAATATTTTTGAAAAGATGAGTGTAAAAAAACCCCACCCTACTAAAAATACAATTCCTATCAAATTCAAACTGGGAATTTAATGCCTTCCTTCAAATACTGTATTTTCTAAGGGACTAATATAGCAAGTATTGCTAGAATTCCATTAAAAACTACTTGAATTTGATACTGCACATAAAATTTGATTTTCAGAAAGGGATTAATCTTGACAGAAAGTTAAAAATGAAAGTCCTGGAAGTTCTTCCAGCTTGGAAAAGTATAAGAGAAGAGATCTGTACACTTCTAGAAAAGTAATATACCACCAGTATTTCATGATCCCATGCAGAAGTATGGAAGATAAAACAGATATAGACTACAAACTTGACATTTCATTGTTAGTGTTGTTTCTCCTTCTGACAAAACAAAAAATAGAAATTATATTAATTATATAAGTACCTTGCATTGTATCTACTGTTATAGCAAATACAACATTCCCCCAATTAATTAAGTACCTTTGTGAATTTGAAGTTATAACTGAATTACCGTGGAGTTAGTGCCAATTTTAGTAAAGTACTGCCAGTGCCAAACATCCTAAAATACATTCAGAAAAAGTATAGATAAAAACAGAATCTGTACAATCATGTTTCATTAACCAGCCATTTGTAGAGGCAGATACAACAGTTTCAGACATTTAGTCAGATCACACACACAATATAATTTATCAGAAATCAGTCCTTATTATGATCTCAGCCAGAATTCAACAGGCTGGCCTTAGTTAACAAACAAACAAAATATTTAAAACAGTACATAGTGAAATTTTCTTGTCCACTATCTAAAAGTTTAGTGCTATAAAAGTCTAAAGACATCCTATTTTAGCATGTACATTTTCAACACTATGGATATTAAGCAACTGAAATTGTTAAATAGATGCACTCCAAACAAGTCTTTTGACAAATGAACAGTCACTTGAGAATATTCTCCTGAAAACATTTGTAGGAAGTTCCATTAATTTTTGAGGCTACAGGAAAAACAGCAACAAGATCAACATTTAAAGTCTCACAATCCACCCTCCACCGATGTAAGAGAGAAAATGCTTATAGGAATAAGCATTATTCCTACATTATAGGAAACAAAAATAACCCTCTAAATGATGAACTTACCCATTCTCTTCTTATAAAAAAAAATTGTTTCTTTTCAACAGCAGCTTTTGCAATAGGAGCGTCTGAAAAAACACAAGCGCCAATATTTTCAGTCAGTAGTACAATTTCTTAAGTCAGCTTTAGTTACTAGCCTTTACGTTATCATAAACACTTTTCAGAAAAGAATATGATGATACACAGCATGCAATGTTGGTCAGCATTACATTTTGAAAACATTACATTTTGAAAACATTACATTTTGAAACTTATCTTTGCTGCCCAGAGATCCCTACCATATTCAAGAATCTCTAAATTTTAGCTTACTTTGTAAAGAAGGCGTTCCCCTAAACTTTTTAAAGACCCTTGACTATAAAGCCAGAGTTATTTCAAGAGCCTTATGATTTTTATCACTACGGACACCATCCATATAATGGTATCGGGGAGGTAAAGAAAGCAAGCTTTGCCACACTGCAAAAGGCACGTAGGAGACTGAACAGCTTGTCTACAGGGGGGAAAAAAAAAAAAAAGAAAAAAAAAAGTCAGAGAACAGTTCACTATGCTGTAAATAGAGGAGCAGTTGTCCTGCCATTCAGAGGGACCTTGACAAGCTGGAGAAAGGGGCCAACAGGAAATCTATGAAGTTCATCAAAGGGAAATATAAACCCCTGCACCTTGGGAAGAATTACCCCAGGTACCAGTACCAGCTGGAGGCCAACCAGCTGGAAAGCAGCTTTGCAGAAAGAGACCTGGGGGTGCTGGTGGACACCAAGCTGAACATGAGGTAGCAACATGCCCTTGCAGCAACGGCAGCCAACAGCACCCTGGACTGTATTAGGAGGAGTGTTGCCAGCAGGTTGAGGCAAGTGATCCTGCCCCTCCACTCAGCACTAGTGGGACACATCTGGAGCGCTGGGTCCAGCTCTGGGCTCCCCAGTACATGCCAGACTGAATTGAGTCCTGCAAAGGGCCACAAAGATGACCGAGAGATTGGAGCACCTATCATATGAGGAAAGGCTGACAGAACTGGGACTGTTTATGCTGGAGAAGAGAAGACTCAGGGATCAGTCTAATCACTGCACTAAATACCTAGCCTCCAACCTGTCCTTCCCAGAAGATTGACAGGTCCTGATAACAGCCACCAGTGTCACCTAGATAATCTACTTCAGACATTTAATGTAGGTATTCACATAGTAAGTTAACCAGGAGCTTCCATAGCTTATAAATTGACATCCAGCTTGCCGCATACATATTTCACCATGTAAATGAATCGGAAGAGTTAAGAGAAATGGAAGCACTTATTTGCAAAACAAATCCAGTATGCTCAGATACAAAATATATTTCTTTACACTGAACCGCATCTCTGCTGTGGGAAAGAAAACTTCGGAAGAGAAATTCCAACCACCCACACCTGCTGTTCTGAAATTCCTTTCACATCAACAGCTATTCTCCAAACATTAACCCAGCACAAATCAATGAACTACTGCTGTATGCCCACAGGCTTAGGAAAACAGCACCAGTGATTCTGGGTGGTTTCCCAGCCGATATCCAGGGTCAGGGGCAGCAAAGAGACTGTTAAGAATTCTGACAAACCATGTTGTTGCCTCAAAAAGCAGTGAGCAACACCAGAGGCATGAACCGTGGTTATGCACCAGAGAAGGACCCCAGAGGCGGAGGTGTGAAAAAACAGACTAGAGACCACTCCCCCCATCCCCTCCCTCCTATGTTTCTGGTAAAAGCTTAGCAAAAAACATAAGCAAGTTGAGGAGGGAGCTGCAAGATTTGGAGGAAGTTTTACAGAGATCTCTTCATCTCTTCAGAAGATGCAGCTCTTCACTATTGCCAATACCTTCACTTCTCAATAGCACTTCGGTGCTGATTTGATCCATCTCCCTTTTTTCATAACTACAATTATGAATTAGTCTGAATGTTTCCTCAAGCTTTCACAAGAAGGCACTGTTATGTACACCTAATCAAACTACACATGCATAACCAATAGTTTTTAGTTGTCTGTGGAGAACTGAGCAAAAAGCATCCTCCACTTAGACTGCTGTCGTCTTTGAAAATTATCCTGACTTTACAAAAATATCTTACAAAATATTTTCCTTCCCAAGTGGTATAAGGAACATCTTCACCTGTACTCTTGCAGGTGATAAGTACCTGAATATAAGGCATATTCAAGAATGCCCTTTGAGAGTTACTTTGTGTACACTGTCATAAAGATACCTTAATATCAAGTGTTAAATGCTTTCACCATTTTCACTAGTTCCAGGAACTTCTCCAAGGAAATTACATTTGGGTGCTGGAATAGTTGCAGCACAAAACTGATGGGATCTTTCACCCTATTTCAATGGTTTTTGTAAATGGAAATCAAGCATCTTATTGGACAGTATCTGTTGCTCAGGAACTGAGCTCAGGAACCTTGCATTATTACTTCTACTCCGCAGAAGAGAATCACTTGTGCTACCTCTTTCTCTAGCCACAAAACCCTTCCCTACATTCCAAAAGAGTAGTGAAACCACTTATAATGATTAAAAAAAACACAGAAGAAGTGATACCATTTTGTGGAGGTACTGTTGATGATAAAATGTGCCTTAGTTTCCAATACAAATAATGCCACTAAATACAGGAATAAAGACAGGCTACATAGTGGGAATGCAAATATATTGACACCTTGCAAGGTAAGAGCATAACTTGAGGAGGCTAATATATTGAAGCTGGGGAGCTGAAAAAATGTCTACGTTATATTATATTAGAGCTATCCCAAAAAATTGCAATGAGCACTTTAATAAAATCAAATTAAGTATGCTATCATATGATTAGACAGGAGAAAAAATACTGTAATTAACACTTAAAGAAGAAAAAAATTATCAGGCTTAGTGGTCTGAATTCAATTGTACTAAAAGGAAAACAGGATAAAAATGCAGTAAGTGTTAGCAGATTTAGGACATACTGGACTATTCCAACACCTAAAAAATGAATCAGTCGTTTCCTTGAAAAAAGGAAACTCAAACAAGATGCAATCTGGACTCAGTGAATCATCTGAGGTTAAATAAATGGGATAAGAGGGTAATCTTAAAATGAGAAAGAAACTTTCTACAAAGGTACAGTATGATGGTGCAAACATGGAACAATTGGACTAGAAAATAACTACTAGTTCCTCCAAAAATTACACTGAACTTTTTGTTGTTGGGGTTTTTTTGTTGTTGTTTTTGTTTTTTGTTTTTTTTAACAAAGCTGCCAGAAAAGTATAGGTAGATTTAGATGAGACAGAAGTGGAAAGCACTGCAACAGAAGGAGAACAGAGTATCTCTCAGAGAAGTGACTGGTCTTGAAAAATGGCATACTAGAAGCCACATGAAATGGAATCATATGAAATGCAAGATTCCTGCACGTAGGGACTGATACAAGCTTCTTACATGAAGTCAGGGTTTGTTGTTTGGGAGTACAGTCATTCTGTGGTCAACTATGAACTGATGCAGCTCTACAGGGGAAAAAAAGGGGAGGGGGAAGAGGCAAATGCATATCAAGGATTTCTTTGCTATAGAGATAGGGAAACATGAACATTGTTGCACATGAGCAACAACTTGTCAGGAATACCACACACAATTCTGAATTCCTGTTTTCAAGAAAAAGAAGTTTTAATTACAAGAACTACAGAATGGAGCTACTGATACGACTGTTGTACAAAAGAAGAATTAGTCTTGCTTAGTCAGCTTACCAAAATAAAACTAGAATGAAGATAAATCTAACAATTCATTAAAAGAATAAACATTATTCTTCAGTTTAAGTCTAACAAATGAACATAAACTAAAAAAAGAATAAAATTTATACTGCTATTCTAGAATCTAAGTTTGGTTCCAAATATAGAACAAAAGTAACATTCTACTGCCAAAAGTAAAAGATGCAGAAATCCTACCTGCTCTTAAAAAAAGACATCATACATTCCATTATATGATGCATTCAACATGTAAGCAAGGGATACAGTTTGGTTTCACTCAGTTTCTATTCTGATATAACAATGTGTCACTTCAGAAAAAAAAAATCTAAAGAGATAATCATGAATACTATTACAAGTATAGATTTACTCCTGACAAAATATGGACAGCAAAGAGCACAGAAAAAACACAGAGTCAATGCAACAAAAGAGGAGAGAAGGAAAGAAAAACAAGAAACCTGGGAAACTTGAAAAACCTAAAAAAAGCAATGATAACCTGTTAGCATCTATTAGTTCCTCTTCTGGATCAAGAAACGTTTGGTGTGTCACGACACTTCATGAAGATTAGAACATACTGCAGCTCAAAATTATTATTTTGTAAAAAGCATCTTCTTACCAACAACTACACTCAAATTATCTGAGACAGTATTAACATGATCTTGTGCAAGCCATAGCCTATTTTTTCAGTCAACTATTTATTATGTATTTCTGACCCGAGTATTTCAGACTCCTGCAAGGAACCACTAATTTTTGTTGAAGTACATTCCCGATTTCATTTCCCCTTGAAGAAGCTTATGTGGCATTACCAATTAGGTAGCTCATCTCGCCGCCTTTAATCTCAAAAAAGCACACATATTAGGAATTATTGTTCTCCTGCCTTGCCTCCTAAAAAAAAAAAAAAAAAAAAGCCAACCCTGCATTTGTTAAGAGAAAGATTATATAAAAAAATTGACGAGGGAGGATACAATACAACGAAAACCAGAGTATTTGGTACAGAAACTTTCCAACCTGTCTAAAAAGGAAGCTCTTGCTACAGAAAACATAAAATTCTCATTAGATATTAGAGAACTGAAAGTTTTCACAAGTTGCTAGAATATTTACACCTATGAGGTAGAATATAGCAAACTATCATAAAACATGGTAAATAACCCATACAAGGCAAGTGTTCTTGTTAGCATAAACATCTTATTCTCCTCCTTACAACTCTAAGAAGAAATACTATGGTATCGTGAGTTTAGTTTGATCTCTTTCCTGCTTTTCTTCAGCATCAAATGCAAGAAAAAAAATGAAGTACGTCCATGACCTTCCCACCTTACTCACAAAGCTGTGTGCTCATCTCCCAAGCTTCCCAGAATTTCCAGAATATAATTTCCTTGTTTATCTTGTATGTCGATGAGACCGCAATAGACTTGAAGGACATAACGCTAATTTAGCTGAACACATGCAACCACTGTACAGATTCCAGAACCCCATTGCTTTATTCTGGTTAGCACAAGAAAATTAAATCTATGCAAACACTTCAGGCATTCAGATTCTTTGATCCCACAGAAAACTCTTTAAAAACTCAGATTCTGGCCTAAGGAAACTCAAATGGCTTCCAACTTGTTAGCTGCGCAATGCACACACAGCTTTTTTATACTTCAGCTGGTGACATTTCCATACTCTACACTATCAATTTTTGGAAAATGTGGGTCTAATAACCTTCACAAATGCCTTCACAACCCCTAGGTTAGTTTTGAAGCCAAACATGACATCTTCTGGGTCTCATTTATGTACTAGTAAGAGTTCATCAGTAAGCAAAGGCTGCTGTGTGCTAAAACAGTAGCCTGCTACTGTTCAGTCCTAAATTCTATTCCTATTCTTGATCCTATATGCTAACTTGTTTAAAAATACCGCTCTTCAGTTTAGTATTCATTGTTCAGTATGCATCAAAAAATAATTAATGTAAATAAGGATTGAAGCATATTTAGGAAAAAAAAACACGAGGGCAAACTGGTACAGTGTGATTTCCAAATCAGGTGATTCACTATTACACACTCACAGGCACTAAAATTCAAACATTCAGGGGCACACTGAAGTGTGACAGGAAGGTGTACCACAGGTGAGTGCTAGTTAAGCTAAACAGGAGATGAGGTAGGATACTGTGTGTGGAGTATCAAAGATCTCACATTAAGATGTTGCTATCTAAGGAAATTTTCCTTTTTGGTAATTCCTAAGAAAGTTTTAAGAAAAAAAGAGGGGGAGGGGGGTGGCGGGCAGGGGAGTGTTACTGTTTTCTTCCTAACATACAATAAAAGGCCTGTACTATACACTTCTTGCTATTAGGGGGAAAAAAAGCTGCTAGCATATTCCAAAATTTTATAGGGGACAGATTTCTGCCCTCTCCTTATAAGCATTCATCAAAACCTGCTGTTATGCCAACTAGCCTATAATGAAGATAATTAAATTCGGAACCTTTCTAGGTGCAAGAAAACTTGTCAAAATACATGAAAATTCCTTTGTTTTAATCTGGCAAAACCCATACTTTTATGACAAAGCTTAAGGGTTTCTTGTAATATACATTATGAATTGCAAAAACACAGCAAAACATCTGAAGCTAAGTATACTTTCAAAAGATATTTATTTATCTCTACACAAAGCATAAGGGATAGGAGCGTGAACACAAATGTATCAGAAAAAGAAATATGAGGTTGGGAGACAGAAGAAGGTACCTCATAGAATCAACTGGATCTCCTCACCATACCAATACTAAGTCTTCACATTAAGACTACATGAAACTACCTAAATCTGTTCATCACCCATTCTAGTATAAAAAAAGAAATCTCAAATGACTTTTTGCTGATACAATAAGAAAAAAAATATTAAATGCTCAAAGTTTCTAAAAATTATCTTGAAGTTCCCAACGTTAATGGGAAATGTTAGTGAAGATTTTATTGACATAACTTAAGCACATTAAAAGGCTGATCTCAAAGCATGTGTGCTACATGTGCAAAGATGGTAGCCAATGTATTATAGAAAAACTAATTGACACTTACTCCCCTTCTAAGTAACTCTTTAGTTAATAAACATTATTTCTCTCCCGACAATATTTTTTTGTCCTTAGTATAGCAAAAGGAGGAAATTGAAGCACATAAGGAATTACTCAAAAATAAGTACACAAAGTGGTTCTTATCCTAAAGGTCTCTCACCTCTCTCTTTACCTATGTTTTTCTAGCTTGCTTCCAAATTGAACTTTTGCAAGTGATCTTCAGCAAACCCAAGTAAACAAATGGCCTATGACCACCTAAGCCTTCCTACAGTGCAAGGCTTAACTCACAATCTACAGGACTAACCATCTTTAATAAAGCTCTTGCACACAGTATTGCATGGTGTAAGATTAAACTGGTCATCAAGGTTAACCGCTAGCACCACCATCACCTTTTCATGCATCTGTGTGAAGCCATCAATAACTCACCAGTGCTCAGGTTCCCTTATATTAAAGCAGAATCTCCCTCTGAGAAACACGTGGTACTCAAAAGCTTATTTTTCTTACTACATGTCAGCGTATCACCCTTTTATGTCAACCTTGCTTCCCTTATATTTGTCGACCACTACAGCTAAAGCACTTTAACCAGCACTTCTCACCTTGGTATAACAACCCCTGGGGGTGCATCCTAAATTCTTTCGGCCTTAGTTTTTCCCCTCTCTCTAGGGCCTGGCGTGGGAAGAGGGTGGACGTCATTTGTGGCGGAAAAAGTTTAAGAGCGATATTTAATTAAAACACCGTGCCGGAAAGCCCCTTTCCCGGCGGCGCCTGGATTTCAAGGAGACGGCTTCACTCCCGCACGCAGAGGCGAGAATCGCGCCCTTCGCCACCGTCCCGCGGTGGTGGGGGAGAACTCCGACCTGGCACCGCACCCCTCCACACACCCCCAACGGCCCCCCGCGCTCCCCCGACTGCCCCAAACCTCTCCGCTCCGCGGCCCGCCTCCCGTCCAGCTTCCCCTCCACAGCCCCACCGCCTCGGGGAGGGGGGCGAGTGCGGGGCGAGTGCGGCGCGGAGGGCGAGGCCCACTCCCCTCCGAGGGGCAGGCCCCGGCGGCTCCCCCTTCCCCGTTTTCCGCCCCCTCCCCCCCCGGACGGCGACGGGGCCCCCGCCGCTCCGCGGCCACTCACTCGTCGGCGCCGCTCCCTCCGCCCCGCTCGCAGGGCCCCCGCGGTGTCGGGCCAGCTGCCTCCCAGGAACTTCCGGCAGGGTCACAGGTCACTTCCGGCCCAGGGCGAGCGCCCCTTCCCGAGCCCGCCCTTGGAAGGCGTGCGGCGCCCGGCTCCCGGCATGCTGTGCGGCGGGGAGCGTTGCATGCTGGGGCGCGTAGTTCCCGGGAGGGCAGGTGCCGGCCCGCCATGTTAGGAGCGGCGCGGGGGAGACGCTGAGGCGGAGTTGCCCGGGCGGCGGTTCCTGCCCCGGGGCTGGCGGGAGCCGAGGTATCCGAGGGCTCGCCTTCCCTGGCGGCAGGCAAAGTCCGAACCCCGCTGCGGGCGGGCCCTAATCGTGCGGGCGTACGCTCTCGGTCTCGCCCCCCGCCCCCGCCCGCCTGTGCCCACGAACGCAGCGCCGCGGGGACCCGTCCAGGAAACCCACACATCGCCCGCCGGGCCGGGGTGCTGCATCGCCGGGCGGAGGCCGCCGGCGGCAGCCTGGCGGGGGCGCGGTGGAGTCGCCCGGACCCTTCCTGCCGGCGGAACCAAAGCGCGGGACTCTGGGCCGGCGGGGGCTGCCGGCCGCTGCACCGCGCCGCGCTCCCCCGTTCCCCGTCCCCCGCCGCTGCGGGACGCGGCCAGACATGCTGCTGCCGCTGCTGCGGGCCGCCGGCTGCCGCCGCGCCGCCGCCCCGGCCTCCGCCGCCACCTGGCTGCGGGGCGCCGCTCACCGCGGGTTCCCGGCCGCCTGCCGCCGCCGGGCGGCCCTGCCCGCCGCCGCGGGGACCCAGCAGGTTGTGTGGGGGGCGAGGGGACGCGGCCCCGCTCCCCGGGAGGAGCTGGCCGGGGGAAGGGCGGCCGTCCTGGGATTGGCGGCTTTTTCCCTGCGGAAAATGCCAGCCTCAGGCGGGAACCGAGGTTTCCCCCCCCGCAGGGCATACCTGAGACCAAACGGAGACCAGGCGAGCGCGGGGGCTGTGAATGTCTCCCTGCGAGGCCCGATGTACAACGATCGCAAGCTTAGTATTCGTCAGTGGGGTCGCAGACATTTAATGCTAATTTGGGGTCGCCACATGGAAGATTATTACAACAGTCAAGCGGTGTATTAGTTGGCGTTTGTTTGTGGCCTGCGCTGTAGCGTAACCTAACTTTAATCCCCAATTTAAGATGCTGGGAATAGGTTCAGGGCAAGGAGAAACTTTGTGTATGTGTATATATAGGTATATATATGTGCGTGTGTGTGTGTGTATATATATATATAAAGTGTAGATTGGTACTAAAGTTGCTTGGCCATGTACTGCTTTCATCTTTCAGGTTACATCTTTTCAAGGAGTGGCTGTTCGCAGCCTCTGCACATCCTCCCCTCATGAACACCCAGAACACGGAAGATTAGTTTATAAAGGAAATTTGGCAAAGGCAGTGTTAGGTATGTGACTTGAAGTGATTTGTATTGCTTTTTTTTTTTTAACAGTGTTTAATAACTTTAAAATGCAATATTATAAAAGTGACTGTTCTCCTTTCCAACTCTGCTAAAACCTGGATCCTCTATACAGCACAAAAATGTGGTGGTGGTGGTGCTTGGTTTCTGCTTCTACGCTTGGGTGTGCAGGGAGTTCTGTAGGTACTGTGCATCTCTGTAACCCCTCCGCCTCTGTCTGTTTCTCTTGCAGCTTTTGGAGTGCATGACCCAACCCAGTAGCAAACAAAGGCTAGCTGTAACTGCTATTTACATTCTGTATGTTTTCAA
The DNA here is from genome assembly GCF_964188355.1 of Buteo buteo. NCBI lineage: Eukaryota > Metazoa > Chordata > Aves > Accipitriformes > Accipitridae > Buteo > Buteo buteo. The sequence goes on from NC_134173.1 coordinate 43,818,802, forward strand.
ATGTTACTGAAATGTTTCTGAAGTAGACATACTACAATGAAATGCACTCTCTGTAATGAGACTTTGCTGGTCTTTCTCTGACCGGTTAACGTTACAAAGACCTAGTGAAAAGTAATCCATTGGATGTTTTCTTATATGCATTTTTGAGATGTGTCTTAAAGAAGGAGGAAGTATGCCTTACTAACATACATAATTATCACAGCATCTTAGGCTCCTGGTTCTCACGGTGGCCTAAGGACTGTGAGAGATCCACAACACTGGCTACTGTCTTTCAAGCTGCATGCAAGATGGCTGTGGAGTACTTGCTAATATTGAATAACCTAGGTTTTTCAAGTTATGCATGGTAGGGGACCAAGTGAGCTTCTTTGTAATGTACAGTGAATGTCAACATTAGTTGTTGGTGAAGAAAGAAATTCCCAGTCATATCTGTCATGATTACCGTTATGTGTGTCAATGGCTGGAGTCAAGTTTCTCTTGAAATCAGTTTCAATCATAATAGCTAGTAGATGACTTCATCATAGAAATAGAGCCAGCTACCAGCTTTGATAAACCCAACATGAACACATAAAACAGAAGTGGCAAGAAGGCAGGGTTGAACTGTAAGGTTCTTTGGTTCATGGTTTCTTTGTAAGCTTGAAAAAAAAAAAGAGAAGTGGATTTTCAGTAACATCAGCTGTTTGAGTAATGCCATTGATATATAGTAGCAGAACATACATAATTATAGAGAAAATTTTAGTCATAAGTATTAACTTTAATTTTCTTTTTGTTTTATGTAGGTGTGAGGTTTTTCTCTTACTCCACCAGCATATTCAACCTGTTCATGATGCCCTACATCATGCTCAAAACGGGTATTGGATTTGAAAGTCTGCTTATACAAGCTGCCTTTTATGGGTTGATTGGGTTTTTTACATTTGTAACACCGGTTACTTTGCATGTCCTTACAAAAGGCTATGTGATTCGACTCTATTATAAAGATGAAATGGACACATATACAGCCATTACATACAATGCGATCTTGGCAGAAAAAGCAACTGTTTTCCATCAGAAGGATGTAAAGATTCCAGACATCACCAAGATGTTTACAACATTTTATGCTAAAACAAAATCAATGCTTGTTAATCCGACACTTTTCCCAAATCCTCAGGATTATAACCATCTCATGGGCTATGACAAATCCTTTTATTTTAACTTAGAAGAGGAAAAGGAAGCTGGTGAAAAGAAATAATTTGAAGATAATGAATGTCACTCTCATTGTTCACGGTGCAGTGCTATATATGTGAAAGAATGTAAAATTCTGTTACACTTTCATAAGTATCAGGTAGCTAGAAGTCCCCAAATGCATTTTGGAATGTATAAGAAAAAAAAATATCATTCTTTTAAACTTGTAAACAATGTGAGGGCTTCTTCAGAGTTAATGACACAAAACATAGTAAAAAAAAAAAAAAAATGCTTAGATCTGTCTTGTGCTTGTTTGTTCTTGGCTTGGTTTTTATTGTTAACTATCCAGGAGAACTGTAAAACGCATGGGCTGTGCGGCAATCTCACCACCTCCATTTCAAAAGGAACCATTAGTATAAGAAAAATCATCAATACACATTACCTGTCAAGTACATAGTTAAGCTTTTAAGCCTTAAAGATTAATTGTACTTAATCCAAAAAGATTGGGCTTTTTCTTCGATGCTACTGGTGGTATAAAGGGAGTGGAGATGGCTTTCACTTCCCTTTGTGAGAGCATCAGTAGCCAGGAGGAGTCTTCAGAAAGCAGACAGGTATTGTTGCTAGTTCCCACTACAGCCTCCTAGAGGCCTGCAGGCCTCTGGAGAAGATAGGGAGAATGTCTGCGTCACCATAATCTCTAGCTACTCACAGCTACTAAATGGTTTCTTAAGCTAGAGTCCCACTCCAAGCGACCCTGTCCCCAGAGGTGGAGAACAAGAAGCCTCTGTTTTGTTGGGTGGGGAGAAGCACCTTAGCATAAGAATTGCTCTCTGAATATCCTGTTGAAAACATGTGCTGTATTTGAAGCAACTGAAAATACTAGCAGCTAGTAGTTAAAATGGATTCTGTCAGCATTTATGTAAGATCGGGAAGCAAAACGTAATCTCCTGTAGGGTACTGTTCAGATCTTGTGCCTTTAGAAAACATACCTCTTGATTTTTAGCACTGCAAAGAAAGCCACCTTTAGCTCAAGTAAAAAGATGATTAGATCTTTTCATGTGACTAGACTGGTTATTTCTGCACTTTGAGTATGCAGAAATTGGATTGAAATGTTTTTAGCCCAAGGAGAGGTTTGTCACGTAAACTGACAGATACTTGTTTTCAAATAATGAAGGGCCTAAATATTCTGAGGCCTAAAAGTTACTGCATTAAAAAAGTCAAAATTCAAATTAATTCTTTTGTATTAGCAGTGCCCTTTATAATAAGTAAATCTAATGCTTGCTACTAATTAAGTCATCCTGATACTGCAAATAAAGAGAAAATAATTATAGCTACCTTTCCAGATGTTTCTTAAGTTCTAGCTGCAAAAATGTATTTAAAAGTCTAAATGTCTTCCAAGACTATTATTTCAGTTTCCTGTCATAGGATGACACTACAGATCATACTAAGACACTAATGTTTTTAAATGTTGTTTTCCTGAATGTTGAAACTGCTCTCGTTGTACTTGCTGAGTGATTAAAAAGCAAATCAACCCATCCAGATATTTTTGCGGCAGTTGTTTTGTGTTGGGGCAGCTATAATTTTAAAAGCCTGATCTAGCCCCATTAAGCCAATATCACTTTAGAGGTAACAATAATATAAAAAAAACATATTCCATAAATGATGCTGAAGATGTGAGGCCAGTAACAAGCAATTCTGATCACCTAGTTGTACTGCTTGTCCTTATTGAAATGATATTTTACACCTAATTAAAAATAATCTTTCCATTCTTTCCATGTCTGATGCATTCACTCTCATCTTTTTGTGCTTGCAAATGAAGTTAACTTCATCTTTGAATGCCAAATACAGGGCAACAGGAAATAGAGTTTGCATGAGGAGGTAAAGGAAAGGCCCCAAAATAATGTTTATGTACCCCTTGAGCAGTATTAAAATCCTCAGCCTTCTGACTGCAGAAAAGTTTCACTGTTAAATTTGAGATTTGGCCAATTCACATTTAAGCAACAATAGTAAGAGGTTTCCATCCCAGTGGCTGAGTTTCTTAAAAAAAGTATGGAAGCTAAACATTATTTCTTCTATCTGTTTGTCCTCTGGCAGTGAAATGCCAGCTAAGTTAGTAGTTGGCTTTCTGACACATAGATGATTTTTAAAAAATAATTTAAAAATCCAGGTTTCTACCAGAAGATAGGTGATGATTCTGGCCATCATGTAGTCTCAGAAAAGTATTTTACGCTTCCAATGTGCAACTTGAAAATAATTATTCCATAGTTTTCTTTTAATAGTACTTTTATATTAAAGAAAGAAAAAAACAAACTAGAGATGCACAATATTCTACCTTGTTTGCTGCTAGCTTGGGAAACTCAGTTTGGGAAACAACCAAGTTGTAAATCCTAAAATCATAATATTTGTTATGGTTGCCAAGTAAGTATGGCTTTGGCCTCATCCCTGTTAGTGTTTCCGCAGTTTGTGTGTATAATCCCAGAATTATCAGATTTGGCTTTTTTGCAATTTTTACTTACAGTATGGACTTAGAATCATAGAATCATTTAGGTTGGAAAAGCCCTTAAGCTCACAGAGACCAACTGTAAACCTAACACTGCCAAGTCCACCACTAAACCGTGTCCCTGAGCACCACATCTACACATCTTTTAAATACCTCCAGGGATGGTGACTCCACCACTTCCCTGGGCAGCCTGTTCCAGTGCTCGACAACCCTTCAGCAGATTCATTTTTCCTGATACCCAATCTAAACCTCCCCTAGTGCACCTTGAGGCCGTTTCCTCTCATCCTATCACTTGTTGCTTGGGAGAAGTGACCAGCACCCACCTCACTACAACCTCCTTTCAGGTAGTTGTAGAGAGCAGTAAGGTCTCCCCTCAGTCTCCAGCAGCTCAATGTCTTTCTTGTAGTGAGGGGCCCAAAACTGAACAAAGTATTTGAGTTTACTTGCACATATGTGACTGGTTTAGATCCCTGGAACATGTTGAGAGCAGTAGAGACTAGTATTCAAACAAATGTAGTTTGTTCTTCACGTTAGCAATGAAATAATGGAATGGAAATGTAATCCAAAAAGGCTTCTAGATGTGTATCTGTTTGGCTTCTGAACAGTCTGCCTTAATACAGATATTTCACAGTGCACTGAGTGCATTTCTAAGTGGGAAACTGAAATGCTTGGTGTCCTTCTAAGCTAGGAAATGTGCATAAACCAAAACAGGCCCTCTTGCTACTAACAAATCATGCAAGAGAATTTACTATAGTGTGAATGTTTCAATAAGCAGATTGCTGTCAAGTAATTCCCAAAGCCTAGTTATGTTAGTTCCACATTCTTCACAATCCTATTAATTTTATGAACTACTGTTTTCTTCTAGTTTATTTTTCTTCAGTTTTATACACTTGGTGAAAACCAGTTCTAATTGCAGAAGTATTACTACCTGCTAACGTTTTCTTCCCTGGAAGTTGCTGATATTTCTTTGGGTGTGGGTAATTTGTGTACAACATGGAAGAAACCATTAATTTATAAGACCTAGAGAATGTGCTCATAAATATGGAGATTCTGAAGGAAATACTGATGTAGAAGCCCAGTCTTCTAAAATATGTGATTTACAAGCTGTCCTTTTTGCAAGGCTATACCTACTATGAAGGTTGCCAGCTCCTGCTGTCTTTCCAGTACCAACCAATCACTTCTCCGTAGCAGCTGGGTCTCACATCTTACTCAGGTACCAGTATCACTTAATCTGGTGTGAAGAGCAGGAATGTACAAAATGACTCAAGCCTCTTTCCTAGACACTTCTTCCTATCCCCTTCCAGCCTTAAAAGCTTCCACAAAAGGCCATAGGTGACTGCTGTTTTTTCCTAGGAAAACAGACAGGATATATGTGAATTTTTCTTTTCAGTCTTTGACTACCTGCCATTTTCTTGCCAGTGTCCCTCTCCCCTTTTCTCAAGTTTTTGGCTTTGTCCGCAATATTATTCATAGTCCCTATCTGTTCTTAATTATAAAGTACAATGCTTCTTGTCATTCTTTAATGTTATTTTTTAAATTAAATTATTCCACAACCCTCAGCCTTTTCTTGCAAATGCAAAAAATTCTGATGAGAAAATTATCCCCTTTTGATACTTCAAAGGGAAATCTTTAAAGCTCTGAGGTAGCTCACGCTCTTAACCACACTCTCTAGAATTAAAAGCTAACTAATTTCACTGGAGCTTGGTTTATTACAAACCAAAGTCATCACATTGGCAAAGATGAAGAAAATCTGTGTAGATTTTTGCATGGTACTGTCAGGGCCTAATTTAGATGATGGAAACTTCATGAAATTTTGTGCTGTAAAAATTAAGAGCACACATGTGAATTATTACAATTGCTCGGTATAACTTAATAGGTGGAAACTTGGTAAGCTGCTGTAATTTGGTTGCTCTGGAGCTCTGTGGTCATATCACGAATTTCTTCATGCTCCCACGTACAACATAGCCTGCTGCAGCCCCCCTGAGAAATGGGACAAGTGTGCTAGATAGGAGTTGGATCCACTATAATAAGATTATCCCACAGCTATACGTACCTCAGTAAGCAGCTATTTTAAGCAGGGAAGAACAGAGAACAAAAGCAAACAGCTGCAAAACATGTCCAGCTTTCTCCGTTTCTGGAACACCAGGGTGGACAGAGTTGCTGTGGTGTGCTTTCTGTCAGCCTCAGGTAGGACACAACCCTTCCTTCTCCCTTCACCTGCTGCTTTCTCTTCTTTTCGACAGCTTCAATGGTTTAATGTATACTTTAGAGTATAACTATAAGCTTTAATCCTAAAGTTGGCTTGGAAAGAATAAACCATAAGGCTACTGGCAACAGGCAGAGTTATTTCCAACATAATTGTTTCCACAGGATACCACCTGGTGCGTATTTGCTTCACTTTAATAGTCTCCAGTGGTTTAATGTGATATATTCAAATCAAACCCCTAAGCCAAAGTGCATACAGCATTTAAAAAATATATTCAGAATAACACGCATCACTTTTTCTTTCTTTCCGCAGCTATTTGCTTTCTTACTCAAATGCTACCAGCTCACCACTGGGTATGTGTTGGAGCACTGCTCTTGGGTCAGACTCCCCTGACACTCTCAAGCACTTCATCAGCTGCATGTAGAGGAGCTGAACCCTCTACCTCTTTCTAGTATCCCTGGGCATGACTTTCTGCTTCCATTATAAACATTGTCAAAGATAGGATGAGAGGATTTGAGAAGAGAGATTTATCCATGTATTGCTACAATTTTCTATTCTTCGTGTTGATTGCTGAGTGTGTTTCTGTTTTGTGAGTAATGCCTTATGCCTTATATATAGCCCCTTTATATTGGAGTGTCTTCAGCAGTAACCCTAAACCCAGGATCAGAAGTAATAAACGTCTGCTTCCAGCTGCAAAAATATCAACTTCAAAAAATGTCACAAATGGTCCTGCAAGGAAAATAAAATTATTATTGCCTCTTTCTTTTGTTGAATAAATGTGTTTAACATCTTAAAAGGGTTTTCCATTAACGTGAGGTTTTGGTACATGCCAAGAACTAGGACATAATTTTTAATTCTGTCTGACTAACACTTTGAAACGGAGTACTTTCCTCTGCTGTACTGGTTATTTATTTATTTTTCTGTGATAGGATATTATGATAACGTGTATAATAAATCTTTCCTGAGGGAGATTTCAGTGACTTATAAGTGCTTATCTGGTCAAAGTACTCATCTGCAGCCAACAATCCAAAGTGATTATTTTGAAAACCAATCGCAAGTAAGTTAAGCACTTTTTAGATGTATTGAGAAAGAAGAGAAAAATATCATAAATTAGTTTAAGGATTTTAACCACAAATCAGTGAGGAGGCTTGGAGTTAAACTTCTACTCTCAGCATCTCAGATGTAGACAAAATGAAAAGTCATAGTTATGAAATCCTAAGTTCTCTAGTCTTGGATTTATTTTATGTGCTGTTAACTGAATATGCAAGTTGGGCCCTACTAAATGTAGTTGCAAAGGATTTAAAAATAACTGAAGTAAATTGTCACAAAACTCTAGTGAAGTAACACCATTGTGTAGCTCTTTCCACTTCTCTTTCTCTCCTTTTCACCTTCCTTCTGGATCAGAGTATGTAAGAAGAAGATTATAAAAAAGAAAGAGTATTTAGTAAAAAAATATATAGAAGTTTATATCCTTCTTCTTCAGTGACCTTCATACTGACTTGAAAGGGACAGAGCAGACTCCTCACACCTCTAGTGCACTAGTTTGGGGCTTCAGTGAGAGTCACAAGATGTCACTTCTGTGAATGGCATCGATAAGGGCATCAAAAGCCACAAGCATCTAAAACTGAATTTGCTGAGAAGATTTAAAAATTATTAAGGTTATTTTGATTTAAGGACAAGTTGACCAGACGCAATGGTCAGGGTTATAGACTTTATAATCGTGGTCATAAGTGATATTTTAGCCCTGATACCAGTAGCACTTACTGTCCCTATTTTCTCATTAGCCAGCCAGGTCCTTCTAAAATGAAGCCTAGTTAATGCTGATTTTTTAAAGCATTGGAATAGTCTTGAGTTGTGCAATAAAAGTGCGTGCAATAAGGAACAGCAGAGGATACAGAGGTTTCCCCATGTGTCTGTCTAAGCCACCAGGGGGGACTCATTCCTCATCTATATAATTTACTGCAGCAAGTATCTGAAAAAAAAATCTATTCTTGAACCAGGTACAGAAAGTCACCGAGTTCAGCGGAGAGCTTGTCTTCATTTATGTTAAAAGAGCTTTCATATCAAATCTTGTAAATCTGCAGCGCTCTTTCCAGTCTGCCCATGAGTACATCAGCCACCCAACGCACTGTGCAGCAAAGTACAAGTCTGGTCACAGAGGGACAGGCACGCTTTCAGCTGGGTAATCATGTATGTCAATAGGGTACAGTCAGTGCCATCTCAAGCCCACTTCAAACTGACCTGTGACTTTTGCTAAATCAATTGGACTGACAGAAGACTCAGCGGAGAGCCTGGCTTGGCATCTCGCTGGTTAGACTCACTCCACATCAGTGGCCATGGCTTTGTGGTTGAATGGAACCTTTTTTGCCTGTACATGCACAAGGTAGCTCTTCTCTAGTGGCTGCTTCATCACACCTTAGTGGCTGTCTCGTTACTCCATTTCTTTCTTCCAACTATTGCAGACTTCCTGATTTATTTCCATTTCACTACATATTTTACTATTTTTAAGCAAAATTTGGCCATTTTGACACAGAACTCTCTTATTGCTATGATCACAAAGGGTTTGTATGTTTAATAGCATCCTATTAAACAACAGCAAAAATCTGTGTGTGAGCTACATACTCTGGAGATCTGTCAGGAAAGTTGTATAATTTTGAATTCCCACTTGAAAGCCACCTGTTAAAAGTTCCTTTCAGTCTTGAACTCTGTCAGGCTGGTGGGACTCTTCTTGTGGTCTGTGGAAAGATTTGGAAATATTGAAGGGAATTCTCTAGCCATATTAAATTTTCAGATTTTTATCTTGTTTTGTGAATTATTACATGTATTAGCTCACTAGTTGGTACTTTTAGGTACTTTTGAATTCTCACCTTCCTTAACTAGTCTGTGAACTTCCCCCATCTTCTGGGCACAGTCAGCCATGTTTTTGTGCATGTCGCTATTCCTAAATTATCTTTTGTGTTACATGTTTGGACTTCTGAAATCCAATTTCTTAATCTTTTGCTACTTTACCTTTATAATATGTAAAATATTACCCTGGTGTGCATGGAATTTGGGAGAATAAAAGCTTTTAGACACTGTGATGGGGAGTGGGGAGTTGGAACAATTTATTAAGTTATATTTGTTGTAAGTAATTTTTATTAAGTTTCCTGCTTAGCACAAAAGCAAATACCTGTCTATTGTATATACTGCTTCTTTTAAAATAAAATACAATTTCTGATCTCAGAGAAGCCTGCAAACATACATACAAACCAAGAGAAAATAATTTGATTAAGTTCTGTAAGTTATCCTTCCATAAATTCAGTAAATTTCCATATTTTATTATATTCAGAAAAAAAAAGTAATTGTGTTTCCTGTTAGTTAGATGGTGATTGTGCTCTCTTGAATGAGGTATGAGACTTTTTTTGATCTCTTTCTGTAGTTGGGACTAGCAATATTGCTGGGTTTGTGCAATAAAAGCCGACCCAGTTTAGTCCACAGAACTGATGTAGCAGATACAGGCAAAATATGTTACTCTTTGTGTATTGCACTAACAGAAAGAAATAAGGGGGTGGATCTAATACCAAAAGCGCTTTAAGAGTTTTTGGTTTGGTGTTTCAAACCTGAGTACCAAAATCTGCAACCTAGACTGTTTTCAACATCTTGGGTTAAAATCAGGCTCCTAATCAATCTTCAGTTGTGATGAGTAGATTCTGTGTTCTTGCAGAAACATCTCACTCAAAATGTGACAGCTTTTGTTGTTAATTGTCTCATGTTTGGTGTCCACCTGGCCCCATCCCTGTGCACTGCACTGGCACAACAGCCAGGGGTTGGGCTCTGTGCTCTTGGGCAAATGGTGCAGTGGAACTTCTCCAGCAGAGACAAAGAGCAGGGGAGAAGGTCACAGAGGGAGGCTGGGAGGTGGACATGGGACTTATCAGTTGTGATGTTATGGATTTTTAAGATTGCTTTCATTAAGAAGTATAACTGTGATAGTTACGGCTTTGAAGATGGTAGCTGACACCGTGCAGGACATCAGTGGTTCTACTCAATAACATGTCAGACGGTTGCCTTCAGCTCCCATAATTACCTCCATTTGGAAACACATCATCTAATTACACTTCTCTGCAGCACTGGCTTGTTCTTAAAGCATGGTGAGCTTTGTAAGAAATTAATTCTGAAAACTTGTGAGAGTTATTGACTACCATATCAATAAAAGAGTGGACTTGGTTTTCATCATGTGCGGATTCTTCTTTTCTTTAGTATGTACAGGAAACTCTGTGTTTGAAATTATGCCTTAACAAATCTTATGTCTGATGAGTCAACTGAACTTTCCCTTTACGTGCTTCTGGTAATCATAATTGTACTTCTCCTCACTTCCCCATTTCACACAGTTTTCTCTTTCATTTTTCACTCGTGGCTTGAGCTGCATTGTCTGGGGAAAATGTAACAACGAAGGCAGAAAATCTTTTTCTTCACAAAATTTATTGTGATGATAATTGATAGTGCTGCAGTAGGATTAATTAAGATTGCAGAGAATTTGACAAAATAACCGAATATTCCCTGAAGACATGTGACTGAGGATGACTGTACTGAATTTTTTGTTCCTCTTTTCCCAAAACAAAGTTTTATGCCATCGAATACTGAGCCAAAAAAGTAACTATGTTTGGACTTTTTTTTTTCATTTTATTCACCCCCGGAGTCAGTGAATTACTTTGTACGTCGTCAGAGCTAGAAATGTCATATACTTTTTGTGGTAAGTAAAAAATAGCTTATTCTTTTCTTTTCTGGCGTTCGCACAATAATTACTGTAGTTTGAGGAAATGTGAACTTTCTTTCGAATTTGTTTCTTTGATGAATACAGAAAAATAAAAAGTTCAGCTGGAGTATATTTCTGTTATTAATTACCCTACTATAAGAATTGTACTGCATAGACACAAATATTACCACAATGCTGGCTGCAGCAGCTAAGAGAGAAGTTTACACCCAAGTAAAGCAGGCATGTTTTGGTTCAGGAAAAACTAGAAGATAAGGGATTTAGACTTGTTTTGCAAGTACTGTATTGTATAAATTATCCACATTGATTTAACCAATGTATTACAATGAAAAGCTTTAAGGATATGGAAGAAAAGGGGGAATGTGATGTTCTGCCAGGCTGGAGGACCAGTCAGGCTCTGGGACAACATGGCGTGTCCTTTCTTGCTGTGTCTGTGTCGTGGGCAGCGGGATCTGTGTAGTTCACTGAGTTTTTTGGTCGATTCTGCAACAACTGGGCACCTCCCTGATTGTCCGTGTTGAACAGGCTCAGTGGGCCCATGCAGGCCCAGTGGTCAGAAGGTGGGCTTCTGAGGAGATATTTTGCAAGGAAAGGCCCCTGTCTTCTGAAAATCTGTGTGCATTACTAGTGTATATCACCTGTAAAATAGCTATATAAACTGAGGCACAGGAGGGGATGATTATTTTGCTTTACATTAATAGTCACGTTAAAAATTTAACAGGGGTAAAAGTGGTGGTACTTAAGCTTGCAAACCAAACCTTTGAGAGCAGGGCGAGTTTTGTTTGCCCCTTTTCCTGTCGCAATTTCCTGTGCGTAGTGGTATCCGAGATGAGAAGCTGACCGCTGGTTACCGACAGCCAGACAGTTTCCCTCTGCACGCCCCTTGCTTTAATCCCCCAAACACAAGACAGAACCCTTCACCGTAAACGACCCCGCCATCCCGTTTGCTGGTGGGGTTAGCGAGGGGGAGCAGGCCTTCCCCAGCCTGCGGAGCAAGGTGAACTGAACAGACTTCTTTCCTAAAATTAATAAAAATAAAAATAAAAAGTGACTGGAAATGCTTCCAAAGGCTGTAACTGAATCGTTTTTTAAAAATTAAAATATCTGCTAATAGGGTCTAAATTTGATTAAGTACAGGTTGTGTGATGCTTTATCACACTGCATCTGACACTGTGCATTGTACAATGAATGCTAGGTGGGTCACTCACAAAACAAATCTACTCAAAGGCTCATTTACATTATCCTGGAAAATATGCTGGTACATTAAAAACATTTTTAGCTGTTGTCAGCAAGTTTATATAGATTCCAGGGGTAGCATAAGTACGGATATTTTCAGCAGAGGACCATGCTGGCTTAATGCTAATACAAAGTTTCTGTAACTTCAAAAGAGAAATAAAGGTACTTTTACCTCTGAGTTTTGTGTGCAAAATAACATCAACCAAACAAGTGACTCTTCTTGCTACTTAAAGAAATATGATATTATTTTTGCCCTCTAAGCATATAAATAAAATAGAATTTAAATTACATATTTAATATTTACTGTGTATATTTATATTAGACGATTTTATAGTATATACCTGAATACATTTTAAAATATGTATGTGTTTATTGTGAGTGTGTATATATGTATATTTTTATTATTTTCCCAGAAGAAGCCAATTTACACTAACAATATGGAATACTTTTTTTCCTGTAGATTCTACAGCTCATGATTTCATGTTTAATCTGACACCTTGCAGCATCATGAACAAATCCGTCTGGAAGGCTGCTCTTATGTGGATTCCAAGTGAGTCCCTCTTGACTAGACAATTATATTCTTCAAATGCAAAAAACTGAATACAAGCAAAAAGCTGACACTTGACATCCTAAATGCCAAATGGTTTGGGAGATCAGTTTCTCTGATTAAAAATGGAATAGATAAACTATAGTGATGGACAGAAATGATGATATGTGGAAATAAGTGTGTTTGAGTTTTACTTGTTGGAGCAGTTACCAGAGCTCAGCACACTAACTGGCACTGTACATGCAAATCTGAGATGGTATAGGTGCATGTGCATTTATCTGGAAGAAGCAGACAAGATTTGCAGCATACAAGCTCTTCCGGCCTGAAGAAGATCCAAGTCTGTTTAAGGAGAGAGAATATCATTAGGCTATCCAAGTATGGCAGGCCTTCTACTGAGAATATGCATGTTCCAGAAGCTGGAAATGGTACTGGATTGTGTATGCAAACCCAACATTAATATTAACATCCAGCTTTAAGCTGGCAAGCTGAGTTACTTATGAAATGGCTGTATCATAAACTTCACCTTCTGAGTAAAAACTCTGGATCTGGACTAAGTCTGCTTCCCTAGAAAGATATCTTTACGATGACTACCAGCATTCAGGTCAGCTTGTTTGCAACACCTGCTTAAAACTACAGAGTCCTCATCTTAGTATTGATTTAGGTTAGCTGTGGAGCTGAGTGAACTCTGTTATCTTTGCTGAAGAAATTAAAACAGATTTTGAAATTGTCCACTCAAATATTTTTTTAGACTGATTTTTTTTGTTGAAAACCAGCTTTTTTTTTTTTTTTCTGGAAGTAACGGTTTTCAAAATATGTATTTTTGTTAGTTTTGGGGGGAGTCTTTAAAAAATATTGTATTTCAGAGAAAACTAGGTTTTAGCTGAATAGTGTGTCTGCATATATGTTTTTCCTCCCCACCAGCTACCATTTTCTTACTTGCGGTGTCTTAACTAGGAAGTGACATCACCTTTTTGAAGATCGTCTTCAATGTCTGGTACGACAATGCCAAAGCATTACACTGGAAAGAAGTCCTTTGCAGTGGAGCTGACGATGAATACACAGTGTGCGGAATGCTGAAAGGAGGTCAGTGTGGAAAATACACCGTGCCTTTCCCTTGCCTGGCAGGTTCCCTTCACAACAGGGCCATATCCTGCCACACCTTTTTCACCACTCAGCAGATTTCTTAAAAGACTAATTGATCAACCCATGCAGACAGATTTTTCTCTCCACAATCTAGACAGATTCATCTTGCTTGGCAGGCAGCAGACTTCAGGGCAGGCAGTTTTCCAGTGCCAGAACCCCAATAAAATAGAGAATTTCCAAATTCTATGTTTTAACACCCTTGTACTGCAGTTTCCATCTCTATAAATTAGGATTACCAATATCCTTCATCTCATTATGACACTTTTATTGTTAACATCTCTAAAATGACATGGAAAGACTACATTTGACTGGACTGTATAGAAAACTTGAGAAGAGCTGGGGGCCTTACTAATATCCAGAACACAGTTTATTTAGATAAGTATCTGGATGGGTTTTTAAAGAGATTCTCTACACCCATGTAGAATGCTTTTTTATTACAGAAGAGTCAGTCCTGTTGTAGGGGCTAACCAACATTAACATGACACAGGCTCAGGTCCAGAGAATTCAGGCAGAATGTCAGACTAAAGGCCAAAAAAGACCTGTACAGAGGTCAAAATACACAATCCAAGTTTTCCTTTCTCTAAAAATGAGTATCAGCTGTCTTCGGTTATCATTCAGCTGAACTACTATTACAAGGTAAATTATTGGAGTTATCACAGTAGGATGGGTCTGCAGGAGATGTTGCAGGAGCATTGTGGCAATTTGCTATTTTCTAACGTGGTTTAGACAAATAGGCAGAGCTCTAGGAGAAGAAAGAGGTGAGGGCTTTATCACTGGAAGAGTAAATGGCATTGGCACTGATGTTGAGAGATATGCCATGTTGCTTTGAAGTTATTTGGGAAGTTTGATTGATGGCTTTATGATTAAGTAACCATTTATATTATAATTATCTCTGTTTTACAGAAACAATTGTGACAACATTTGACATTAAAGGTGCAAGAACAAAGTTTCCAAAGGTAATTTTCAGCATTTTATATAAAGAAATAACAATAGTAAAAATCACATACTTACATGTATATATTTCTAAAAAGAGTTGTTTACCCAAACTGTAGAAAACAGCAAAAGGAAATGTCAGAAAACTTTCTCATGCTTAAAGTGATGACTCCAGTATGGTAGCATCTCTGAAATGCTAAATGTCCTCAGGTTATTATTCCTCTATTATTCCTCCTTTATTTTATAAAAGAAAAGACCAAAGATATCAGTTAATGTCACCTTAATAATTCCATTTCATTTGGTAAATTATTGTGTTTACTTTTACCTGTTTGAGTAAATCCATTCATATTATTTCTTCCCATTTCATTCTTTATTTGATGTTCTCTTCACATGCTGGTCTGTTCCTCCCTGAAATATTTTTCAAATATTTGAAGAGGGATAACAATATCCAAAAGTAAAAAGAATGCTCCAGCATTAAACCAGGAGCAGCACCACTCCTCAGGTTAGCCCACCCTCATCCAACACCTGCCTCATCAGCTGCCTCAGCCTCCCCAAGGCCCTCACCATCCCTATTAATTCCCACAAATGACACTAAGGAACTCCTACTGGCACAAAATCTCCAGCCTCCCCTTAACTCAAAGCTCATAGGCATCTAACAGTGTTGAGCTCCATCTGTCCCAGCAGCTCTTCTAGCCCCAGAGCTGGTAGTAAACAGGAAAGTCCTCTGCCATAAGCAATCCTCCTATGGATGAGGTGCTTATGGCAGACCTGACACTTCCCGATGGGACTCTGCCAGACCAGGGACTAACCCTAATCATAGTCTTTGCTGTAAACTAGAAACTCTTCCAAGCCTCCCAGTCTTTAGATTAGTCCTAAGAGCCCTTCAGCTCCCAAGTGCTCATCCCCAGTTTAGAATACCAGAAGAGGAAGGTGTCAGGTGTCAAAGAGGGTAGGGTAAGACCTGGGTTCAGTAGGGGCCACCAAGGTGTCTTCTGTCCTGGTGCCTACAAAAGTCTGTCTGTGTGAGGGTGTAAAGATGGGTAGCTAGACAATAGCTAAACCTGGGGTGATGCTGCTTTGCGAATCAGACTGCTGGATGTGGATGAGCAGAGTGGTGGATCTGGAAGGAATGCCGAGCCGACGTGAGGACCGGTATTGTTTGCAGCAGCATGCACTGCAAGTAAGTGTGGCTGACAGAGCTGGGCTTATGGCTAAGGTTCAGGCAAGCAGTATCCCGCTAGTCAGGGAGCAGATGCTCCATGCAGGGAGGTGAGCTGGGCACTAACAGCGTGATTTAAGTAGGCAGCTTGAGACCTCATGCTAGGAGACATACTGGCTATACTTTGATCAGGGACTGAAGAACGACTACAGCACTCTTGTCACATGGGTCCTTCCTCCTACTCTCCTCTCTCTAGGGTACTTCACCCTAATCTTGACATCATGTTCAAACTCAGGACAAACTTTTTGCCACCAATAATAGTATAAGGTTGCTTTAGCTTTCATCAAGCAACGTATTCACATCATACATTCACTCTAAGTTGCTGATATTGGTAAACACCACTGAGGCTAAATAGCAGTTAAATGTCCAGTATGTGATTATAGCTGAAAACAAAAGGATGAACTGTGCAGTACAACAAACTGCTACAAGACTGGTCAGAAGCTGTGTGGTATATAGCCAGGAGGATTTCCCTAGGACTGCCTGTGAAATAGAGGCTGTTATTGCAACTGCCTATGTTGCAATGGGTGTTGGGGGCAAGAAGGTGGCAGAAAGCCAGCCAAAAATCAAGTGTTGGTAGGAGTGAATCCTTGCTGGATGTAAGCTATAAGGGCTAATAAGGTTACTGCCTTACAGTGGGGACAAAAAAGCCCATTGCTGCAGAATGCAGCCTGGTGTATCAACTCAGTTAATTCCTATTTGTGGAATCAGAAACGTTACTCAAGACAGCAGCTCTGGAAAGGGGAGCAGGTGCCCTTGGGAGCACAGGACTCTGGTTTGAGAGAGGACCCTGACGAGTGCAAGCTGGGCCACAGCCTACTGCTGTTCCTTAGTACCCTGGTCATGAGAATAAAATTGAGCACTATTTTTTAATGTACACATATATCTGAATATACACATGATAACAGTTCCTGATGGGAATCTTTCTTTTTTTGGGTCTAACAGATGTTACCAGAACCATTCAAAGCAGATACTTAGGCAAAAGCAGGCAGCATTGTGCGCTAATTTTCTTTTTTTTTTCTTCCTTATTTTAGGGCAACTATAACATTATTTCACAAGGATTCTCTGATGATTCTGAGAATAATATGATCATGTGCTTGAACTTCACCATGATAGTAAAACAAGGCGCTTTCTGAATGCGACAAATGTTTCAAATAATTCCAGAACACGGAGCTCACTTCTGCAAGCATCTGGAACCCAACCTGCGAAATAATAAGCACGCTAATTTTCCTGAGGTAGAATACATCATGTACTGGCTGGAAAGCTACATGATGGATAGTCTTATGCATTTATAGCACTGCTGTAATCAGATGCTCAGCCAATGTGCACAAAATCTCTGGGAATCAGACATCCTGATTAATCCACAGAATAACCCTGACTGGATGTCAGGCTGAGGACTGCATTTTGGTGCTGTGCCTTGAGTTATGAAAAGAACAAGTACTTTAGACTGCGCTAAACTAATACAAGAAGTTTTGAAGTGCAAGAACCAGAAGTTCGCCAGTATTCAATTTAAAATAAACCAGCAATTGAATCTGGGAACCCTGTTGTGTGGGGTTTTTTTTTAGCTGATGTGAGTAACATTCAAAGTGGAACATGTTTCCAGTTACACTGATGCGGTACAGCTGAATTTAGCCATCCAGAGCTGTAACTGCAACCCCATAGCGTGTTTTTAGCTCTTGCTCAGAGTCCGAGGGGCAGAGGCTACATGAGCTGTCTCCTTCAGAAGCAGGGGGATGGTCATTGCTCAACAGATTGATCTATTCCTCAGTTATCAAAAGCATGTCTGAAGATTTGCTGTGGCTTCTGCCTCTTGGGCAGCCCTACATTCGGTACCCACCTTCCTTCTCTGCTGCACCTCCACACCCAAGACCCTCGGTGAGATTTTGATGGAATGTAAGGTTTGGTCCTTAGGAGGAGAGCTGGCAGCCTTTCAGGCTTCGTGGTGCTTTGGTGCCACTGTATGATGAAAGACAGCTGACCAGTGCAGTGTACAAATGCTTCCTTCCTTCAGACAGGTACTCTCCTTATGACGTTAGGATGCCATGTCCTCTTTTCATCCTCAGCCCCCAGCCAGCGGTTGCTTACTGAGTTCAGACACTTTTCCCTAATGAATGGGCCAGTGTTGAAGTTGCACTTTGTGCTGGCCGATAGGTCGTACCGTGTCTAGCAGATTGCTTCCAAATGCCTGAAAAAAATGAAAAACCAGAACAAACCAACCTTCTTCAGGCTGCTAAATACCAAGCAGGAATATTAGCAGAAGTGAAGCTTTTAATCTCACTTTACACATAAAGATGTTTTTCAAATTGAGTATCAGAAAACTCAACAAAAATTCCACACCCAAGTATGTAGATACTCCATTTAAAGCTTGGTTTCAGTATAGCTAGTTTGGCAATCTAAAGCAAAATCATCAAGAATCAATAAAAACATAAGAAGTAGAACTGCATCATGGCTGGAGACAAGAAGCCAAGGTTACACCCAAGAGGCAACAGCAGAGCATCCGTGCTTGCATTCAGTCCACAGACCATTCCAGCAGCAGTCCAAGATGGAGCATCACAGCAGCTTCTGCTTACGTTTGAACCAAGTTACTAGAGTTGCAATCAGTTTCTTCTTAATCTAAAATATCAGTCAAAAAGCAGCCAGAGAGCCTGATAACCAATACCTACTTTTCTTCTTCTTTTTTTCCTCATTTCAAATAGTATTACTGGTCTAGGGATCAGTCTTTACTCTATGATGCCTCTGTGTACACATTTCACAATGGTGAAACCAGCGACCACCAGGTGAAGCCTTAAAACAGTTTTTAGTGACAAAGTGTTCTGAGTCTTTTGCTGCCCTGAATTATTTGGGGTGTTAGAAGAAATGTTTTGTTTATTAAGCAGCAAGTACCACAGGTGGGAGAGACTAACAAACAGCTCCTGGAAATCAAGGACACTCACGTGCTCTATTTGTCATAAGCACACATTTTAATGCTTTATAGATGTTACAGAAAATTTACAGTATATGTAAAGGTAGAAACAGAATTTCTGTATCTAAATAGGGACATTTACAGATAAACATATGTATTCAGTAGCTTGCATTGCAGACTTTTATGGTGTAGATCTTCAGCTGAAGGGTTATGATTACACATACCAGCAGATAGGATTGCGAGGCAGAACGCAGGAGCCACAACTTTATAAAGCAAAGACCTTTCAGAGGCCTCAAGCTCTCTCCTGTGCATGACCGAAGGTTTCCACTTATTGCAGCACTGGTGGCTGCCACACTGTGTTGCCCCATGGACAAGAGGAGATGAGTTTTTGTAAGGTGTAAGATGACACAAACAGCTTACCCCAAAATCGCCATGATTCTGCAGGGTGAAGGGCACAGCTGAAGGCAGAGCTTTGCTCTGCGTGTCCTGTTCCCGGACAGAGCTGTTACAAGGCTTTCCTTTCTTCTGCTGTTGTCCGGAGTTGACAACAATTATTATTTAACTTCTTTCCTTTCCAAACTTTCCTGAGCCCATACTCAGGGCTCTATGCAAATTGGAGCCTACTAGGATGAAGTGAATTACTTGGACTTGGTAAAGACTGATCTGAATGCTTCCCTTTTCTTCAATTTATTGGGTCAGTAAACTTTGATCCATTTTTTATTTCTTCATTTCCTGGCTCTGTCCAGAGTTTGAATAGTGTGAATGCTGTGAAGTAAACCATTCACTAAGTATTTCTTGCTTAAAATATTCAGTGAGACCCATATGTCCTGAGATACCTGTATTTTGCCAGGAGTTCCAGGGAGCTGTGCAAAGTCCTCTCCCCTGCAAACCGAAATAAATCAAGGAAGGCCTCATGTGCGGCATACTTATCTGAAACTAATACCTAAAGTCTTCACAAATACCGCTTTTTCTCTCCCTCATTACTGTTGTTTTTAAGTGGCTGTCAGGATTTGCTGCAGATGGGAAAATAGCTTTTCTTCACCCCCTCACCCTCTGTCGCCAAATATGTAATTATCAGAAGAAGCAGTTCCTGTAAAATGTGTTTTCCAATAAGAGCACACACTTTTTGAGCTGCGTTATTACAGTTTCATTTGATAAGAGCAGTAAAGCATGCACAATTTCAAATAAGAGAAGTCCTGCTGACCACAATAACGGATACATTTGCTGGCTGAAATTGTAACATCATTTGAGATGATAGACACACAAAGAAAATTCCATGTAATTCAGGTATTACGATAGCGTGTCTTGTTTCCAGGGATGTACTGGAGGGCATAAGGAAGCCCTCAGTCACCAGTTAGCTTGGCTGGTAAAAAGCATGCATACTCATACTGAACAAATGAACTACATGGTGCCTGCAGCAAGAAGGAGTTGGACTTGATGATGCGGGAGATGCGTCCTGACCTGTGTTAGTTACAGGCATCAAAAGAGAAACATGGCAGCATTAATGCCTTTTGCAGAATTTTTTTTCTTGGCGGAAAAGGCTAGTAATTGCTTTTGAAGTGTCAGTGCAGCACATTATGCTGAATGACTTCAGCTGCTTCGTTCAGCCCCTACGTTCCTGCCAGCCCAGGGAGTTCAGGGGCAGCAGAGGGGGATAGTGACATTTCTAATGGGAAGAGATGAGGAGGGAGGGAAGGGAGGGCAGCTCATGCCAGCAGAGCTCAGGGGAGAGAGGGCAGGAGAAAGGAAATTTGGAAACTCTCCTTGCTGGCATTAGAAATGACTGGACTTTGGAAATCCTGGAAAATAGTCACTGTGCATGTATACTTGCCTTGTGGATCCCAGGCATAGGGGCCTCGCTGCATGGCTGCTGTAGATGGGTATGTCCATAACCTCTTTTCTTCAAGATACATTTTACTACTGGCAAAGAGAGACCTTATTATGTATATAATATATATATTTTTAATATATATATTTATATACACATATATGCATTTGTCCAGATAATTTATAACAGCTTCCCAAAGCTTGTGTCTGCAAAAAAAACTTTTTTTTTTTTTTTTCCTTGGGCTTTAGCTTAAATAGCTGCCTTAGCTACAGGTGTTGTGTTTTTAAATTTAAATTTCTTACTAACATAATTTCTTACTGACATAACTAAGAAAGCAAAACTTCTAATAGCAAACCTGGCTCTTTCCTCACAGGAGGGAACTGTCACCCATTCTGAGTATTAAGGTGCCCATCTGCCCATTTTCCTGCCCTGCACAAAACCTTCAAGTACTACACAGTAGATGATAATATTTTCTTAATAAGTTCTGCTAACCAGGCACATCCACTGTGTTTTTTATTCTGCAAGAGGCTTGGCATCTCTTCCAAAGACGTACCTCCATAC
Source organism: Buteo buteo (assembly GCF_964188355.1). Classification (NCBI taxonomy): domain Eukaryota; kingdom Metazoa; phylum Chordata; class Aves; order Accipitriformes; family Accipitridae; genus Buteo; species Buteo buteo. Next base: position 43,839,785 of record NC_134173.1, read on the forward strand.
TGATTATGAAGTTGGATTAATTCTTATATGCTTTCTGTTCCGCCAGATTCGATTTAGACTTTTCACTTTATTACCCATATTTTTTGCATTTTTCATATAGTAGTGTAGTTTAACAATTTCAGTAATGCAAATTAAAAAAACCAAACAACCAAACACAACCCTACAATAAGTAAAGATAAATACAGAAAAGCAAAATTTTAGCATTAGTCCTCTGAAAGCAATAGAATTAAAAAATCTGTCCTTCACTTGTGAGATGCATAAAGGAGGAAATAATCAAACAAAACATTATGCGTATGAGAGCAAGCTGTTGTTCACTTTGACTCTAAATTAATTTGACCCTGTTTTAGAATGACTTGACTTTATTTTACATCTGAATATCAGCTGAACAGACCGGTAATTATCTTTTGTAATCATGTATCACACTGAAGCAATCTGCCCTATGTCAGTGGACACTGCATGTAGTGGAATTTTCCTTATATCTTTAAAGCATTAAAGATGCTTTTATAACATAGATATAACATAGATAGAACGGTGAACATCACTAATGAAAGTTTCACATATGACTGTCAGAAAAAGACTGTCAGCAGCAATATGCCTTTCTGATTCCCCAAGTTATCTTCCAGTGACTCTGACTGCTAGATATACAGTTCCTTTAACCTGTAAAAGTTTGGCAATTTTAATATTCTAATTATGGAGGACCAGGGTTCCTAAAAAAAATCTAAAGTAATTGCTTACCTAGGATAATCCAAAATATTAAAATAAAGAAAAAGTATTCTCAGATGAGTAATAAGGAAAAAAAAAGTAGTTGTGTGAAATAAATTATTTCGATAACTTCAGAATGTTGTGTATTTATTTTGACCAAATAAAAATACTAGGCTTCAACTCACTTAAATTTGAGATGCTTCAGCAAGGAAGAAATATTTTTCTACTTTTTGACAAACTGGCATTATTCAAGGAAAGACTGTTGTACCACAAAATCATTGTGATTCTGCTGATAAGCCAGGAGACAAGCTGCAATAGTCGTACTCGTATTAGTATCTACTTGACAGTCTGAGTTGTCCTATAGGCTACAGGTGCACAGAACAATTCTAAATGACTTTATATGCCTTCTTCTGGAATTGATATGCAAAGGGCAACATTAAGACTTTGCAAACAATACAACAGGAAGCAAGATGTTGGGGGGAGCAGACCAAACCATGTATTTTGACTTTGTAAATTATAATTTTCTTTTAGTACTTTTGGTTTTATAAAAAGCAAATGCTATAACAAATAGAACAAATAAACAGACCAATATACCTCCTCCTTATGCACCTTTAGGAGTATATGGGTAGGGTAACCAAAATTTAGAACAGGACAGAATAGAACAAAACAGAATAGAATAGAAGGTGTTGAGTGTCTCAAACTGAAGCTGAGAGCTGGACATACTCCGCACTGTATATTTTCGTATAGCCCAATCTTAGCACAGTCACAATGCAAATGATTTTATTTAAGTGTGGATGAGAAATCTGTGATAAAATAAAGAAAAGCTATTTCCTTCCAGGCTTGTATTGTCTCTACTGCAAATGTTTTATACAAAAGTTACTTGGTTCAAGATGCTGAGCCTGGGTGTCTGTGAGTGGGACAGGGGAGCAACACAGGAGAGAATGCTTTCTTTTGGCCTTGCCGGAGGGGCAGCGTGCTGCAAAGTCCACAGTCACTGTCGCTGCCATGATGGGAGTGGAAACAAGGCTGCTCCCTGTTTCACTGCTGCTCCATAGATAGCTACAGCCAATCCTTGTGACAGTCCACTTCTTCACCTAAAAATAAGTGTTCTGGGGGGAAAAATATGGAATAAAATTATAAATAAAATTTCAGTTTTGAATATGTGGAAGAAAATAAGGAAGAAAGGACAGGTGGGGTAAACAGTTACATAAAATATACAATCAAATGCAAGATTTTTGAACTATTTATAGATAAAACATTGCAATATCAGTGAGTCAGGCACTAGTATTAGGTTTATTTGAAAGAGGAGGCTTTCTCTAAACATTCTGTCAATACAACAAGGATGACTAAGACATCATAATTCTGTGAGAAGAGCTAAAATTCACCATAAGTGCAAGGTATTCAGCACTTACAATTATAAAGATCTGTTTTTTTAATACTTGGATTGCAGTGGTGCCTTCTGTAAGTAGCTTGTAATCAGGACTGTTGCTTCCCTGCTGGGTACTGTATAAATATTTATGAAATTAGTAAAATAATATTTTAAGGGTTCTTTGAAATGTGAATCATGGCCAGACCCGAAGCACCTACTAAGCATCTAGCCCCAAGAGAGTGACCCAGCATCACTTAATTCTGCAGTGACACTGTTTGACATCTCCAAAGAGCAAGCCAGAAATCCTACACAATGAGGAGACTGGTTCAGTGCAGTGAAAGATAGCTTTGTGCTGAGGATGGCAGACAAACTAAATTAATTCTTATTTTCCACTGCAATTTCCACTGTAATTCACATTTCAAAGCATTAACAGCCTGAAAAGCATATAGCATGACACAGTGAGGTCTATACCAAATTCAGAGATTTTGCTCGACTACGAAGCTGAAAATAGAGCCAGATGCCTAACTGTGATGGGTCTTGAGCATATGCATTGTTTGGATGTCTAAGTTGCTGTTACATGGATTTGACATAAAATTCATCCTTTTTTGCAATGGTCTCACAATTTTCTACGGAACATCACATTGACCACAGTTCTGTGAAACATAATATGGGAGGCAAACTGAGCTACCTTATTTTCCACCACAATAAAGTATGTGGCTGTGTTATTAAAAAGACCCTAACACAAGAAGAACATTGATGCAATCTCTAGACCAAATCACTGACCCTTTCAGTGACTGTTTTCTCTATTTTTAGTCTCGATCTGGAGGTTAAGAGACTGGTCTAAGAGTAAAGCAACATATTTTTAGGCTCATTGCCCTAATGTTCACCTTTCGGTCTGCTGTCCCTTGGTGGGACTGGATGGTTTTTCAGTTTCCCAGAGGTCCCATTCACAGGGACCACAGTAGACTTGCAAACGTGAGAAACAGCAGCGTCACTCCTCGGTGGACTGGGGTGGCTACTGCCAACCAACATCAGCACCTTCTTCCCTGCAGGGTTGTCACTTCACCACCATATGGGTCTGAAGTAGTCTGGTCTTATAAATTAATTTGATTTGCCTAAAATCACCATGGTGTCTTGCGCGTGCACAGTAACATAGAATCTAGCAGTTGCCTGGTTGCCTCAGCTTTCTACACATGCTAAGTTTTTCTACCAAGAGGAAAAAAATATCAAAGGCTTAAAACACAAAGCCGACTGTCATCTTGCTAGGCTACCAAATTTTACAAGTTCTTGACCTTAAATCCCCTATGTGAAGTTGTGAGTATTCCCATTTCCCTCCTTCCCTTAAAACTGTGAGGCAATTTGCGCACGTGAAGTGAAGGCCTCCCCATTGGGTGAGGTTTTTGCCCTGTTACTGGGGATGCATTTTAGCTACTGCAGAACAGCAGGGTTTTTCACACAAGCCAGGAACCGCTACTTTATAAATGCATATGTGCATATAGGAGATCTTGGTGCACATGAAAGCAAACTGCACAATGTTGCCTGCATGCTTCATATTGTTTTTACTCCATCCATTTCTGCTGGGGGAAAAAAAAAGTAATATTTGACTATTTAAATCCATGAGATAAATACTAAAATGTTCAAGAAAGAAATGGAATATGCTCTGTTTAGGCTTAAAATTAATAACTTTTCCAAAGTTGGTATCAAGCCCAGAATAAAAGGAGGAGGTTGGCTACAAGTTAGTGCCTCACTTTGTAAAATCAACAACTGCTCTCTGAATTACAGTGCTAGGAGAGCTTATCCTTGCTGATGATTGACAGGCTATTATCTTGCTGAATAAAAAATGAGCAATCAAATGTGAAAGGAAGCTCTGTACTTGGAACCAAATTCTACAGATCCTTAAGCATGACACAAACTTGCTTAAGTCAATGAAGCCATTTTTTAGAGGGATTTTTGCGGCTTGGCCCTTGATAAGTGCCTACATGTAATATGCACTTGTCACTATGCTCCTGAATGACTCAAAAGACTAGTAACATGGCAAAAAGCCTTTCACCTGTAGACTGTCAGTTTGAATATGTCAAGCAACCAAAAGTTCCTGCTGCAGGAAATTTTATGCAAAAATTTCAAGCAGTGCTAGGAGAATATTAAAGCTGCACATACAGTCATATACTCAAGTCAGGAAGGGTTGTCACTCATTTTTAATGTGCCCCTTTCTGCTACAGCCTTACGATTCAGTTTTTAATAACCCAAGCACGTATCACCTTTTGAGCAGCGCAGTACAGGCATTTTCTCCAAATCTGCAGAAATCTTTGCTTTGATGAACAGAAATCTTTATTCAGTTTCTGAGCACCCCGTAAGCTTATTGTGGTCTAAGTGAAGGAACACAAAAATAAGCACACAGTTGAGTGGCACTACACATCATGGTCACTGTCATGATCAAAGTTTAGTTGTACTGAAAATGTCTTTCCTGAAAATGGATTGAATTAAAATACCAAAGCTGAAAGGATGAATACTTGTTTAAACTATGTGGAAATAGGTCCCTTTTATATAATCAGGAATATTAGTGATTGTTAGTTATAGATTAAATAGTTGTTGCCTCCTGGGATATCGTTTGCTTTCATCAAATGAAATGCAAGAGATCTAAATGCTTTTTTAGCCTTTCCACAGGCAAATCTGACCCCTTTCAGCTTTATACCTGAACAAGAATCTCTTCTGAAGACGAGTTCTGTTACTTTAATTTCTCCAAGAAACTCCCCCTTTGAAGGTCTCCTGTTTACTGCAGACCTCTCCACGTGTTAGCAAATTTCCCCACCTCCCCTTACTACAAGGCCTGCTGCGTAAAAATCTCCCACAACATAGGTTTTTTGCTAGTCAAGTGACTCAGGGTCACTGAACTCAGGCTAAAATTTTGAAGAACGTTTTGTTGAAGGATTGGCCACTGGCTGAATCAGCATCTTTCTACCATCCCTATGAAAAGAAACCTAAATGAAGATGGTAATTCATTTAGTGGTCACTTGTGTTTCTTCTACTGCAGCAGGCAGAGTTTTTCTCTGTATGGCTGTATAGTGAAACTCTCTGCAATGCCATGGGTGTAATTTGAGGAAAAAATGGGTTGAGCACTCTGAAAAACCCTAAGAAGCTTAGAATAGACAGAGCTGGAAGGTCTTTGTAACATTACAATTCGCTGGGATTCTGCTTCTTGGTCAGCACTTGGAACAGATTCACTATCAGGTCAAGTTTTTTGGGAGCTGTTGGGCTGGAGGCAAAACTCAGATTTAGTCATACAGTACTGAAATTAAGAGAACTATTTTCTTGCTTAAAATGAGTTGTTAATTATCCTACTAATTGAAACCAGACTAATTACCTTGGAGAGTGATTGACATCATGCAAGTAGAGTTGTCAGAAAAAGCAGCAGCAGTGATGCTGAGCCACTGAGGAAGCATGCAGCAGGGTGCAGCCAAGGATCCCTTGTCCACAGAAGCATACTTGGTTTGTATGCTAATTGTGACAAAAACTGCCTGTGCTGGCTCAAGCACCTCCACAGCTTGGTGCCGAGCCCTCTGGGGAGCCGACTAACTCGGCTGCAGTGGTGTGTCCTGCCACCGAGGTCAGAGGCTTCCCGTGCCGCATGCCCCACCGGCACGCTGGAGGTGCGTCTGAGACACTTCTGCAGCCACCAGCTTGGGTCTGCGCTCGTTAACACCTCTCTCCTTCTCCCTTATTCCCTATTTGCACTGAAGGAGGAAGAGGAGACTGTCTCATCCGTCGGTAGGAAAATGGAGTGTCATCTGGATCTAGCAACAACTGTGAGCACCTCTGCCCATAATTCAGCATCAGCCGGAACGTAAGGCTGGGAAATATTATTATTCAGTGGAAGGGAAGTGAACAGCTTCTGTTGCCTTGGAGCTATTGTTTCTCTCTCTAGCAGGGCTGCTTTGAATATTAAAGAAACTAATAGCGACTCAAATTAAAAACTGTGATTAACATTATGTACCAGCCTAGTGTACTTATGCTGTGAGAAAGCGAGAGATAATAGAAAATGATCCAAAGCCTGTCTTGCAAAAGTGAACAAGTTCATTAAGTTGTACAGTAGCTGCTGCAATAAAGGTATTTTATAGTGCAGAGTGACTCCTGTGTTGGCATTTGGCATAAAGCTACTGTTCTGGTGAAAGCAGAAAACAGATCTTCTTTAATTTTTAGTTAATAATTTAATTTAACAGGAAGCTCATTTTCCTTAATTTTTTGTGTTGCGGTTTTTTTTTGTTGCTCTTGTTGTCTGGAACACTACGATGAATATATCTTGCAATGGCATGTCCATGAATATTATTTTTAGATGCAGCTTTGCCATTCTTTTTTACAGGCCTAGTATTAATTTTAAACATATTTTCTTGCTTCTGCTGCTATCTTCAGTTACCACCCCCATAGCAGCCACATGCCCTTATGCATTCTTTCAATTTTTCAAGACAAGCTGCAGCTATTCTATTTAAATGTCTTCTTTAAATTTTATTTAAAACTGCTAAACTACATTTATTCTGCATACAGCTTTTGTATATGATATGTATGGCCAAAAATGATAGTTCTTTTCACCAGCAGATGCTAGAAATGTTTATTCATAATGAAAAAACAGAAATAAAGATAATAGCTGATTAAAGAAACGTGTGTGTGTATGACTATATATATGTATTTATAAAAGCTTTAGCAGCAGACATAGCAAAGGGGCTGGAGATTCGTTTTAGCACTAGCTGATGCAGTTCAAGGTCCTACACAGCCTGATGTAGTCACCTTGCTGCATGTGTTCCCTTCACTCTCCCTGTTTGGGTCAGGGCTGCAGCTACCCTTACAGCATGAATACGTTGAGTTTATTAGGGTGGAAGCTGTTTTTGTGCTAAAGACCCTCATGAGATCTTTCCATTTCCTTTCTGTACAGATATGGATCTCATTCATAAAGATAAAAGGTCACCTGAATCTTTTCTGAATTTCATAAAAAGCAGACACACAAAAAATCCCAAACACCTCTGACCTGAGGAAAATTGGCACAAGTTATTTCTCCTCGCAAGCTGTACCTTGTGTTAAGAGGTGTTAAGCAGCCACAGCTTAGAGTATTACAACATTCAGAGTCCTGAAAAATCTGGTGATAATATGAAGCCAGTGCATTTGAACATGCACATTAGAGGTTCTCAGAATTGGCTCCTGCGTCTGGTTTTATTGGTCATGGTCTGTTCAAAACTGAAGAAAGCACACCTTTTTTATTGTTTTACAGCTATCGGACAAATTCCTCATGGTGAAAGTTGATACAAACCCATTAACTTAACTTAGAGCCAGAAAATCTTTGCAACAGTTATGGTGAGGCCATTTGACACAATGCAGCTTGGATAGTTTTTTTTAAGTATTAGAAATTAATCTAAACTTATGCTTCTGCAGAAAGTATTCCCACAGCAGTCCTACAGCAATAGGATTTTTCATGTCCTAGCTTTGAAATATGACACTCACCTGCTTGCTAACAGGCTATGTAATTTCTAATGAACAGGTATGGGACCTCAAGGATATTTCTATTAGTGCTGTAGAGTGTCTGTATGTTCCATGCAATGAGAAGGAAACATCCCCATATTTTTCACTGACGTGCCGAGAATAGCTAAATGTTTATTGAAAGAATCTGGGAAAAGAACATCCATAAAACTCAAACAGTGATTTTCCAAAGGTGATGTCTTTAGTCTTGGCATGATAACTGTCTGCTGCCACTACTGTCAGTTGTGACTGAGAGTGGTCCTTCAGATGTGCTGATAAAGGCATCCAGTGCTGCTGGGGGAATTTGACTGCCAAGCGTAAACCTGCTTTAGGACATGGCAGGAGAACAGAGGGGCGATGCTCCTGCTGGAGCTGAAGTGTCCACAAATGCGAAATTCTTCTGCTAGCTCTCCAGTCATGTTGTCCCAAGAGGTGTTTCACTGGAAACCTGGCTACATATGATGGCCATGCAAAGAGAGCTGCAGTCCCTGGAGATCCCGATTTCATTTCCCAGGTGACTGAACTAGGGAGTCATCAATTTCAAGCACATTTGGCAGACCAGAAAGCTGTGCCTTGGAGAGCACTCTGACCACACTGGACCAGACACAGCAACTAAACCCTGCCCCTGACTAGCTGAATAAAAGCGCATGTGGTTGAATCTGGTCATAACAGACTAATAGGTAACCCAACAGGGCTGGATATTTATTTAAATGTAGAGACTTCAGTACCTTGTAGTCCTCCTGGACTTTTGTGTGTATTCCTTCTCTAAAGGAATTCCTGAACAGCTTTCTTTTAACTGAGGTTTTACACCTGCACGGGTCAGTGTTAAAACTGAATGCAATATTTATTCTAACTTGTGTGCCAAGAAATGAAGAATTACAGGCTTGTGGATTGCATGTGGCTTCCAATTTGGAGACTGTTCAGCAGATAGTAAACCCTTACTCTACAAAAATTAAAGCAGCCTTTTCACTGGGTTCAGAAAATACTGTACAGCACTGTTAGCGACAAAAACTTAAGTATTTAACAATGAAGGCGTTGATGCTAGCAAAATATAGTGAAGAGGGAGGGTGGTTTGTTAGACTTACCAGGTTAGCACTTCACTTGCAGAACATTGCCCTATCAATTTAATAGCCAGCAGTGATGAGACTCTTGATTTCATATCTTACTAAAGCATTTTGCCTTTTTCTGGCTACTCCATGGAATGTGAATTTAAGTTTAACCTGAAGAAAGAGGTTCCACAAAATGATATTCTGCCATTATTTCTGGATAAAAAGTCTTGGTTAGGTTTACACACACATGAGAGAAGGAAAGTGTTTTGACTTGAATGGACCATTTGATGACTGATGAAAGCTTAAGGAAAAAAGGAGAACGTAGTGAAATCTACAACCTTAGGGTGGACTCAAGTCCAGATTTCCCTGCCCAGCCGTTACCTGCTAGAGTAGCTTTGCAGTTCACTCAGGAGACACCAAGCTACTTCTGTAGGAAGGATCATTGGTACTCCTAAGGACTTTACTTGCCATGAAGTAGTTCAGCTAGTGATCACCTGTGGATTTTGTAATGAAATAAAGGATTATATTGTCCAAATTGAACAGCAAGCAAACCTTAGGGAAGGAAAAGTCCTATGGGGTACTCAGCAAGTAGACTCTATTGGACCCATGGCACATACCTCTGAAAGCTGGAAATTCATTATGACTGGGGTTGAAATAGTAAGCAGTCTGGATAATGCTTTCCCTACATGCACCACATCCAGATTGGGTTTAATCCTGTGGCAGGATTAAACTAATGACCTGCTATGCAGCTGTGGTGGGTTGACCCTGGCTGGACGCCAGGTGCCCACCAAAGCCACTCTATCACTCCCCTCAGCTGGGCAGGGGAAAGAAAATATAATGAAAGGCTCCTGGGTCGAGATAAGGGCAGGGAGAGATCACTCGCCAATTACCATCATGGGCAAAACAGACTCAGCTTGGGGAAAATTAATTTAATTTATTACCAATCAAGTCAGAGGAGCATAATGAGAAATAAAACCAAATCTTAAAACACCTCCCCCCCCTACCCCTTCCTTCTTACCAGGCTCAACTCCACTCCCGAATTCTCTACCTCCTCCCCCCCAGCAGCACAGGGGGACGGGGAATGGGGGTTGTGGTCAGTTCATCACACGTTGTCTCTGCCGCTCCTTCCTCCTCAGGGGGAGGACTCCTCACACTCTTGCCCTGCTCCAGCGTGGGGTCCCTCCCACGGCAGACAGTCCTTCACAAACTTCTCCAACATGGGTCCTTCCCACGGGCTGCAGTTCTTCACGAACTGCTCCAGCGTGGGTCCCTTCCACGGGCTGCAGTACTTCAGGCACACACTGCTCCATCGTGGGTCCCCCACGGGGTCACAAGTCCTGCCAGAAAACCTGCTCCAGCATGGGCTCCTCTCTCCACGGGGCCACAGGTCCTGCCAGGAGCCTACTCCAGCGCGGGCTTCCCACAGGGTCACAGCCTCCTTCAGGGCATGTCCACCTGCTCTGGTGTGGGGTCCTCCCCGGGCTGCAGGTGGAGGTCTGCTCCACTGTGGACCTCTGTGGGCTGCAGGGGGACAGCCTGCCTCACCATGGTCTTCCTCACAGGCTGCAGGGGAATCTCTGCTCCAGCACCTGGAGCATCTCCTCCCCCTCCTTCTGCACTGACCTTGGTGTCTGCAGGGTTGTTTCTCTTACATGTTCTCACTCCTCTTTCCAGCTGCAGTTTCTGTGACCCAGGAACTTTATCCCCTTCTTAAATACATTATCCCAGAGGTGCTACCACCGTTGCTGATGGGTGTCCTGGTTTCAGCTGGGATAGAGTTAATTGTCTTCCTAGTAGCTGGTATAGTGCTATGTTTTTGAGCTAGGTATGAGAAGAATGTTGACAACACACTGATGTTTTCAGTTGTTGCTAAGTAGTGTTTAGTCTAAAGTGAAGGCTTTTTCAGCTTCCGATGCCCAGCCAGCAAGAAGACTGGAGGGGCACAAGAAGTTGGGCCAGGACACAGCCAGGACAGCTGACTCAAACTGTCCAACGGGGTATTCCATACATGTGATGTCATGCCCAGTACATAAACTGGGGAAGTGGGGGTGGGGGGATCACCACTGGGGGACTAACTGGGCGTCAATCAGCGGGTGGTGAGCAATTGCATTGTGCATTATTTGTATACTCCAATCCTTTTATTATTACTGTTGTCATTTTATTAGTGTTATCATTATCATTATTAGTTTCTTCTTTTCTGTTCTATTAAACCGTTCTTATGTCAACCCATGAGTTTTACTTCTTTTCCTGATTTTCTCCCCCATCCCACTGGGTAGGGGGGGAAGCAAGTGAGCAGCTGTGTGGTGCTTAGTTGCCGGCTAGGGTTAAACAACGACAATGGCCCCGGCCTTGACCAGTGGTGGGTCCATCTTGGAGCTGGCTGGCATTGGCTCTGTTGGACATAGAGGAAGCTTCTGGCAGCTTCTCACAGAAGCCACTCCTGTAGCCCCCCCTATGAAAACCTTGCCACGCAAACTCAGTACAGTAGCCAATGCCACAAGTGATACAGTCAGATAATATGTGACATTTTAAAAATAAAATTGTACAACAATGGTATCTTAAGCATGGAGTTAAGCGGACTTGCCACTTACTTTATCAGCCTTAGAGTAATGGTATAGTAGAAAGATGGAATGGGTTGCTTAAGTAGCAACTCAAATGGCAAAATGGTGATGCTGACTGGGGAAGAAACTTATGGCAGGATGTGCAAGCTCTAAGATCCCAGCAGACTCCTACTGGTGGTCCACTGTACAGAGGTTTTGAAGAATCCCCCATGCTGAACCAACACCAGCAGGATGCTTTGAACACCTTGGTGTGCTATCTAGGAGATCAGGTGGGAATTCCACACTCATCACTCAGAGGACACTGTGCTTTGTGCTTTGCAGCACTTTTGAGGGAAAGGAACATGGGAAACTGTTGATACTGTGGGAGTGAAATTCATCATTGCTGATGCTTGGATATGATCCAAGATCTAAGTCTTCTTTCTTCCTCCCTAGGAACTGCTGACCTTCTGAATGAATAAGCAAAAGCTGTTGTTCAACCCATATACTACAGAAAGCATCTGTCTAGAGAGTACATGACATCTGCTCTGAACTTTGTTATGGAATGACCGGAATACAACCATCAGTCCTGTCTGAGAGTGCTGGTGCAATCTAATGTCACTAGAGACCTGTGGACAACTTTACAGACACCATAAAGCTAACCTTACATCAGTACTGGTAAAATACTGGCCTACAACTTGGACCCAGTTGGTCCCTTGGGGGACCATGGCTCATGTCACCACCTGATGTGTGCTGGAGCAGCCACTGGGGCACAGTGAGAGCAACACGCGGGCAGGACACAGTGGGAAGAAGAGATAAGGGTGACTCTGCAGCCATTCTCACCTGCAGCCTGCTGTCCCCTGCAGCTCCCATCTCCTACAGAGGAACCATCCCTTGGGACCAATATGGGACACAGTGTATTCTCAAACTGAGGAACTGGAAACTTTAATCACTGAATATGAAAAGGCTATTATTTGTCAAAAACAGGTGACCCTTGCTATCAAACATGATACTGGCTGGATTGTCAGAATTGCAACAGAAATAGAACAAACTGCTGGACATCATTGGTATGACATTTTTATGAGATATGTGCCATCTGCAAATGGCATATCACATCTTATGTTACATCCTATGATCATTGTATTATTGTGCTGTATTTTATTAGTTTTGCTATTAATATGTTTTTATATCTATCTTTATCACATATCTCGCTATGTTGAAAGCATGCGTCACCGTTTGTTACCTGATTTGGACTTAAGTGAGTGCACGAATCTTCCCCCTTGCCCTCACCCCCAGGAAGACAAGAGGGCTAACCATACCTCCACTCCCCCAGGCAGTGATTTTGCTGGGCGTTTGGTCTATGCCAAGGGGTGAGTGTGACTGTCCACTCAGCTCTGGTTTGGCCCAACACACTGCTCATGCCCCGGCCTGATGTGTGCTGGAGCAGCCATCGAGGCACAGTGAGAGCAATGAGCGGGCAGGACACAGTGGGAAGAAGAGATGAGGGCGACTCTGCAGTGTGTGTCACCTGCAGCCTGCTGTCCCCTGCAGCTCCCATCTCCTGCAGAGGAACCGTCTGTCGGTTTCTTCAGAATCCACTAACTTATGGAAATGTATAGACCAACCTCCCAAGCTGGAAGGTAGAAATATGCCAGCTTACCCAAAAAGCCTCTGGGGTGGTTCCATCTGCAGCCAGACCGCTGAGGCTCCCATGCTCCCCAGTGTGGCACAGGGACGCCTGCACTGTGAGGGAGGAGGAAGGGTGAGCATGCTCATCATCAGCTGGTAGCTGCTTTTCTTGTAGGTGTGCAAGCTAAAGAGTTTGTGAGTTGGCGAATTTGTGAATTAATGAAGTGATGCATTAGAGAATTCACGTGTTACATTAGTCTGCACAAAGGACATTGAGCCCACATTTGATTTTTTTTTTAACTTAATGAACTCCTGAATTAAAGTTTAATTTGCTGAGTATGTTGTCCTGTAAATTGAGATATCCAAACAGACTGTGACATTTTGGTGTGCAGCAGAGGTAAAAAACTGGCAGAGAAAGAGAAAACTGGCATATTCCTTCCTTCAACTGATGAGTGTCTCTGACTACTAAAGATTATTCAGTTTAGACATGAGATCAATACACCATGCATAGCGTAAGATACCTGTAAATCACTGGGGATTTAGACAATTCTTAATTATCAATGCTATTTATTTTTAAAGAAAGAGAGCTCTGTTCTGGCCTTTGTCGACGAGAAAAATCTTTGCCAAGTCACCTAAGCCCTTCAGATAAGAGTTAAAGTTTCTGCCTTTTCTTTGTCTGTCACTATTTCTGTAGGTGTTAGATCTGCCTTGAGACATGCCTTGATCCAGGAAGACCAGGGTGAAGTAAGGTTGTTTGCATTTGTTCTTGTAAGGATTTACTTTAAGCACAATTATCCAAGTTCAGATGTTTAATTGTTTGCTCTTTCTCTTGTTTTAGAGTAAGAGAATTATTCTTATCCATAAAAGAGAAGATCCTAATCCAAACCTCTTAGCTTTTTCTGAGGACCTCTGCTGCTGTAAGATTTTTCAGTCAGTTCCTCCTTCCCTACTGTTGTCCTTATCTAGGGAATTTTCCTCTGCTGAAGGAGACTACAAAGCTTACAGCATGCCACGCATATCTTACATACTGTCCCGGGAGTCAGCTGCAGAGTCACCATTTCTGTCTGTTGTCCAGTCAATGAAAATAGATTCTCAGTCCTACAATTATGAATCACAACACAGGTCCTGGCTGCCTCATCTGACTTTGCTTGTTTCATATGAACAAAAGAGAACACCTAAGGGGCTAGGTTTTAAAAGAAAAAGCTACACCACTAGCTAGTTACTGACTCAAATAAGCTAGTTCCAAAGCCACTCAGTGGATTTCAGTGGAAAACTTCCTTTCCCTTCTAAAAAGAAGCTCTGCTATCCTTTGGTGTTTTGCAAGAAAGCAGACTGACTCTAAGTGTTCTGGAAAAGCTGCTTCCTAGCTCTCTTACAGCAAGCGTCTGCTCATTAGTAGGAGTCGCTGGCTAGAACTGACTCCACCGCAGCCTCTCAAGTACTGTCAGTCAGGGGCTTTGATTGCTGGGGATTTCTCAAAGCAGGCGAAAAATGTTTCCTTTCCCCTGATGCCTGAGAAAACTGGCAATTACCAAAACATTACATCTTGCTCTTTAAGCCTCTTGGCTTCTGTGTGTGAGGCCAATTGCCACTCACTGAGATTAAGAGTGGTTCACTTTGATATATCGGGATGTACAGGCATTCATGTTCCACTGTCGCTCCTGTACTTGTATCAGGACTACACCAGCAACGGGTTAAAGTGTGGCGTGGGGGGAAACTCAGTGAACTTAAATTGCAAAAGGGATTAGTAGCCTTGTTACACAAGACTGGAGGTTTAATTCAAAGGCATGTTGAGCCCAGCACTTATTTTATGTCTGAGACTGGTATATTGCTCATAATAACATCACTGTAGAGAGTAAGTGAATGTGGAATTCACTTGCAGTTCCTTCTTACATTTTATTGCCTCTTCCTTTAGAAGTTCAGTAATTATTTGGCAGAGAGCCTGGTAGCAAGAACAGAGCATATATTGAAAGGCTGGTCACTATATTCAGTTTCTTTGCGCATGAGTAAACAGCATATATAAGAAGAACCAATCCATAGCCCAGTGAGAAAATGACAATTTTAATAACAAACAAGCAGATAATGAAGTAAAAGCAATTCTGCAGGGAGGTGGCAAAGGAATGGCGACAAAACTTGCTGTGGGGAGGTCTTTAAGGTCTGTCCATTTGAGGCCTGACAGCCCTTTGCGCCCTGCAATGCTGCATTGGCACCGACTGCAGAAGCTGAGGCACATCTCTTTTGCTGACTCTGCCATGGGATGGTTATCTCTGACAGAGCAAGCCGCTGAGGTCAGAAATCCTGGAATGGCTCAGGGAGACTTGCCAGGCTTCATCTGTCAACACCCTTGCTTTTCTATTGCATGGATCCACCATGTGGATCCCTGTGAAGTAGCTAATAAAGGTCTTTAAGTTTCAATTAGCAGCCTGGCAAGGGAAAAGTGATACGTGGATACACCAGTTCTTAGCTGCTTGCAAAAAAGAAATGGGGAAGTACTCTTCGTGGTCCCAGTGAGGAGTAACAGAAAGTGCGGGGAGGATCTGTTCTGACATCTGGTTTGTGTTGCTGCAAGCCATCCCTGCACATCCTTCCCTGTGGGCTGAGGTGACCTGAGGGTGTTCGGAGCCATGGCTGTGGTTTGTCACAGCTTTAAGCGACAGTTCTTTTACGTTTTGGTTTTTGTCTTGTTGCTAGTGTCACAAATAGTTTACATAATGGTCATCAGTGCGCAAGTGGGAAGCACAAAAGTGCAATTCATTATCCTCGGGAAAGATAGGCTAATGTTGAGGCACCTTCGCAGGGCTCAGGAGGAGCAGACTGAATTCCTTTGCTCTGCCCAAAGCTCCTGCAAGAGTAACTCCACCGGGGCTGATTTACACACAGAAATCCTAGAGAAGTTGTTGACTATCACTTCCCATCTCACGACCACAGCACCACAGATGTGTCTGACTGGTTGTGCAGCCCCGGGGCAGTGGGTCCCATTCATTCTGCACATGACGGGCTTGCTGTGCACGTGCTACATAGCGGCCGTACGTCCACTGCTCCTGGGGGTTGCACACACTGGGCAGAAGCAGAATTCAGGACACACAGGCAGATGTGATGGTCTCGGTAAGGAGCAAAAGCATTTAGGACTGAGTGTGAAGTGACCTTGGACACTCATTTGATTTCTGCTGTGTTCAAGAAAAAGGAATTTGTAGTGTCTTGGCAAAGAAGCAGACTGCACCAACAGAACAGCAGACACCATCCTCAGCCTGAACAAAACAAGCTGCAAAATTCTGGGGTTTTGCCTGGTCATTTACGTAAAAATGTAGCAAAAAGCAAGAATTAATCAAGTGTGGGTAATGACGATGTAAATACTAGAGCTTTAATAGCTCCTCCACATAGCACTCACTGAGGCCAGTTGGCTGACCGAAGTCTGTGTAGGACTGAGTCGGACAGAAGTCCCTGAACACGTATCAACTACATCTTAGCTGAGTATACAGCATTGATTTTTCAGCAAGTAACTGTTTGAGGAGAACATTTAACTGCCAGTAAAACTCTTCTGATAACTGTCACACAGAGTAACTAAGTTGCATGAATAATTCACAGTGCTTGAGATTTGCTGTGAATTTAGCTGCTTCTTCAGCTCATGAGCTTTTTACAAGTAACATGCAACTTTCTGTACATTATTTGTTATTCAATCCGAATCAAGTAGGGTCTTAATTTAGGAACAAGCTAGGGGCATGATGAAGAATAGCTGTGGCAAAATCTGACCCCGCATTAATCTCTATGTTGTTTTCTCTCCGCAAGAGATGGAATTATAAATAGTCCAAGAGAAGCATCGACTCCTGACTGCAGGTAGTCCACATGTGTTGTGTTTTGGTACATGGTGTAGCTAGTAGATGCCTTGAACTCTGGTAGCCAGAGAGAGGCTCAAATCTTCACTTGTGGTTTTGCATTTTTCTCAAGAAGCAGGGAGCATGTTAGGGTGAGAAGGCAGATGGTAAAATTTAAGGTGGTTCAGGAAATGCTAAACATGTTCTTTTGGGCTAAGGACATCTTGCCCAAGCGTTGTTCTTGAATAAGGTTCTAATAAGAGGTGTTAATTGGCTTCAGTTTCTGTCAAGTCAATATAGTTTCAGCTGTGAAATATTTCACAATGTTCTTGCCTGACAAATGACATTTCTTCTGTGCTGGGATGCTGTTGATACCTTTTGGGAGTTCTGTTGCTCCACTTTGTGGAAAAAAAGAAACTTAAGTTGCTTAGGAGCACAAGTTTAATTTATTTTCCAAGAACATTAATGGAAAGTATATGTCACAGGCTCAGGCAGAGTTCACTGGTTATCATGCCATACAAGATATTTCTCTGGGGCTTTTATATTGCTTCCTACCTAAGCACCTGAAAGGGTTTGTTTGTTTGTTTGGGGTTTTTGTTTGTTTGGGCTTCTTTTTTTCCAAATAGGCAAATTTGAATGGTGCTGCAGGGATATGACAGGCTGGGGCTGGAAAAATACAGAAGTGCTGATGCAGAACTGTGCAGAGCTGTTACGTCAAAAGGATATCTGCTTCTGGACTCTTGCAGGGCAGCTAGTATTTGCTCTGCTTCTCTATTGCTTCTTCCAGGCCTAAAGAGGCCCCACAGAAAGTGGAGAGGGTTTGTGTGTCTTCAGTCTCTTAATATAGTCATACCCTATATGATTTGCCTGATGTCCATGGCACTGCAGTGAAGTGAACCCAAATTGCCCTGCTTGCACCCTCAACGTTTTCTGCCTAGGCAAGAAGAGAGAAAGCCATCAGCGGTGACAGTGCATTCAGTTTTAAGTCTTGTCTTGGTACCCCTGGGTCAGAAATGGGATATGTGCTCTGCTTGGGAAAAGACAGCACCTAGTAGAAAGCCGAGTTGTTTTTTTCTTCAGCCTTCCCAGGTAGGAATGTGGTCTTGGGTCTTGAGCTCAATCCCTTCTTCTCCATCCAGGCAGTTTCGCAGTGGTATTTGTCACGCCTCAGGGTAACAGAGCAACTTGTTTATCTGCTGCAATGAACCCTGCTGAGTCTTCAGAGGAGTGGAATTACATTCTGGATGGCAACTTGGTCTGCAGTCACGTTACTGAACATTGGCTAAAATTTCCCCTGGTTGTTGCTCTCGCTTTAGCCCCCATCAGTGGTTACAATGTTGGGAGCAGTAACACAGAAAAATCTGCAGAAGCTGTTGGTATTTTATCCACTGTGTCATCTTGCTGTCTTCAGCTGGATGACACAGTGCTGCAAATATTGTAAATATTTGCTCATGTTGTGGTCCCTGTTGGTTCTCCTGGTAAAGCTTGGGTTCATTTGTATTGAAAGTATGGATAGGACAACAAACCCTTCTACTCCCATCCAGCAGCAGATGACTGCCATTTATTCAAAATTTATCTTAAGAAAGAGATCAAACCCAGTGTCTGGATTCCTTAGGGTTTTTAATGTTTGGCTTCGGGAGCTGGTGAGGAAGACGGCCATATAACCATTTTGACAGCAGCTGCAACTTTTGCTGGCAAAGCTCTGAGCAGGGCAGCTCAGACTGGGGAGCACACGGGGTGAGGAACAGCTGCAGAGAACACAGAGGGGCTGCCTACCTGCAGCCAAGGATGCGGTTGATTTTCAGTCTTGTTTTTTGTTTGTTTAGCCAGGTTTGGGGACAGGGAGTCGGGTGCACTGTCTGTAAGTGTAATAATAACCTTGCATGTCCGCTCTGTGCTGTTCCCATGGTCTTCAGGAGATTACACAGTCTGATGCCCTGCCATTCATGCCATGTGTAATTTGTGTCATCAGGGGAATCGTTTGGACAGAGGAAGAGATTCTAATTAGGAGGATAGAATTCCTTCAGGATAAAAATGGCTATATATTAGTGTCACACTGTCCCTTCTTAGCACTACAACAGAGAGGATGTGAATTAAATATTTAATATGAAGTAAGAGAGATTATTTGGCTAAACAAAACCAGATGTATTTCTGTAGGTACAAAGAAGTCAATTCCTTACTGGGAATTTGAAAACCCACACCTCTCACTCATGCATGTACAAAACCCACCCCACTACCTCCAGTGAGTCCTCACAAGTCCTGGGACTTGCAAGAATGGACCCTGGAAGTGGGCATGCCGGGTGAGGACGGTCCCTTTCAGTCACTAGCCTACTGTATAACAACTGCTGTGGACACTTACTAAACCTTGTCCATTGCACTGTGGCCCTGGATTTTGTAAAACAGAAGCTAAAAAAAGACACAACTGTGGAATATGGAACATGATCCTGTATGCCATCCATCCCCTTGGATATGGCAAGAGGGACTCAGGGGAACTAAAGCATAAATAGAGCTTCTTTGCAGTGGTCACAGTTAATGCATCTGTATGATAAAGGGGGGTGAAAAAGGGGAAGGAGGTATGCAGAGCTGATACTGATGGAAACCCTATTACTTAGGCAATGTTATTCAAGAACGATTTATCTGTGAAAAAATATGACACTTGTAATGTAGCCAAGTCCTTTGCAAGCTGTAGAGCCAGCTGCATAGGCTTGCCTGAGGCACTGAGTATGCCATCTGAGCAAGTTACAAGGAAATCTCTATTTAAATAAAAGGCAAAAAAAAGTAGTTCATGAATATTAGGCACTCTGTGTCCTGCCAGAATGTTCTCTTTTCATATTAAGGGTCTGATTCTTCAGAAGAAGTACTTATTTGTCCTCTTTCAGACTGCTGACCGATTCAGTGCAGAGGTAGTGTAGGAAGTAAAAATCATACTCATCCATGAAGTATCTCTGAAATAGAGCTTTCTGGATTGTCCTGTATTTCAAAGACTCATTCATGGGTACATGGTGTGTGATTCAGCCACAAGCAGAATGAGATTCCTCTTGTCAAACTGCAGACATCTGCAACGTCTCCATCTGAGTGATCTGTCAACCCATCCTGTAATAATCAATGGAGAGAAGCAAGTAGCTACGTGGGACTGCTTCTTCTGAAGAGTTTTGGATGTCAATGTAATATAAGGTCATTTGTGCCTGAGGAGTGCCTACTTGTTTCCCCTGACTGTAGAGACATCTTTAGATGTCTACCCCTGCATGAAAATACGCATCGTTTTAAAAAGGTTAGCTTGAGTTGTCTGAATGGCCACAAGGCATCCAAATCTTACCTTCTCAGCTTTTCTCTTTTACATCGTCTGTGAGAGATTCTCAGTTCTCCACTCAAATCTCTCCCTGCCATCAAGGCACCACCATCTTTTTTCAAACTTTTCTCTCATGCTACATGCAAGCTACAGACAGCGCAATACCCCTTGGTAGTACCCAGCAGTACAGCAGCCTCTTAAACTACAGGTGTCCTAAGTACCATGAGGCGAGATCTGCTGTGAAGTCTCAGTGTGTTGGGCCTTGATAAATTGGGATGACAGTGCAGCAGGTTGGGATTTTTTGATGAATATTTGTTGTTAGAAAATGACAGTTCACAGAAGGAAAAAGGACTGGTAGGAGCATACTGGTTCCAAACAAATATTCCCAGTGGAGTTTTTGCTTTGTCTTACTGTGAGAGACAGAGCGGCCTTGATAGGCTACTAGGAATAACCTCGGTTCATGTCCTGGGAATACTCTAGTTAGATTTGGTGGCTGAACTTCTCTCTCCCACACATAAGTATCCACTATCAGCTACTCTAGTGAGTGTGGAAAAGGGAAGAGAAATGTCTTGCTTTTGCGAAAAACTTTGGGAGGTGTCAGCATCATTTGGATCTGAAATGAGAAGAAATGTTTCCTCTAAAAATGTGAAAGAGAAAACTGTTCCTGTCCAGGAGACATCAGGAAAGAGACTAACAAATTTAAAGGCACCTCACACTTGTTAATGCAAGAGAGATGAGCAGTGGAGTTTTAACTTTGACTTATATAAAACAATCACCTTTAAAAAGTCCAGTTGTTTTAATAAAATATTATGATGGGGTCCACACAGATTCAGTTCTAGGTGAAATACAGTTTGCACTGTTACTTTCCTTGCTGCAGCAAGGTTGCTCAATTATTTCTCTGAAATCCATCATGAATGCAACAGAAATGACACTGGAAAAGTAAAGGAAAGCCTCTGAAATAATTTCAAAGCTTTTTTGTTTTCCAAGGTGGGGACGTGTAGTGTCTAACACACAGTAAACCTTGCAGAGAGTTCCTGCTTAGCTGGAGGTGCACACAAATGCTGGCAATGCTTCCTGTTGCTAGAAATGGCCCCAACTTTATATGACAGGGACAACTGAGTTTGTATTTAAAACACCACCTCGCCCCAAGCATTCCAAGTTCTGTGCATTGCCTTTGGAATAGATGAGGTGAAATACTATAACAGTGCAAGATTTAGAGTTGTTTGGGATTTTTTTGTAAACATGCTAGTGACCTTATTGTGAGTGGTAGGTAGCCAATAGGCACTTCAGTTAGCATTCAGTGCTATAATTAGCTATAAAGAGTTTTGAGACGATCAATAATTCACCAATTGATCTTTTACATCCATTATTTTGCATCTGAAGGGTGCCTAAGAGTTCACTGGCAAATTATTCACTTAGATGGTGTCCTGTGGGACCACTGTCTGCTTCCTAAAAGGTGAGGGAAGGGGATGTTGCACAGATTTTAGGTGAGTTACTTGTTACCCCCTTGACTGGGGTTGGCTGCACCCAGCAGCAGGGAAATGCATGCTACCCTTGTCACCATTGATTGCAGCCAGCGCTGTGCTCTCTTTAGGCACCCACTGATCTGTATAAATCTCCAGGGTTGACCTACACCGTTCTCTGCTTAAAGGCTTTTGGCAAGATCACGTATGTCTTTCTGAGAGCTTTGTTTGCAGGACGGTGCAGGAAAGCTGGGGGTGCAGGTTAACAGCATCTGCCCCAACAAATGCGTAAATAGTCCAGATGAAGGACAAAAGGCAGGTGGCAAATTAGGACATGAACTTTTGTCTGTGGGACCAGCAGCCAGTTCCCTGTGTGGACAGGTGACACAGCTAATCATCGGGAATTTGTACCCTCCCCATCCACTCTCCTTAGCTGGCACTCACCCACAGTCTTCCTGCAGTTTTGCAAGGCATTCACACCATTTCTTGTGGTTGATCTCTAACCTAGTTGGTGCTATTAAGTATAGAAATGTCTGAACGCGTGGACAAAAGGCCTGTAAAGAAGAGAGATATACATCAAAGCAGCTAGGGGTGCAGCAAGGGCCGCAGCCTCCTGCCAGCAGCAATATGCAGGCTGATCCCAGCCCAGGGACGGCAGCTGCCGCTGGTAACCCCAGATCTGGGCTGTCTGAAGGCACCCCACCCCAATCTAAATTTTTTCTACCTTGTGGCATGCTTAAGTAAGGAAAGCAGCTTCCACGCTAGTATCTTCGTGCCAGTTCATGCCGTACAGCGATTTTCACCAGCTAAGGAACAAGGTTGTGTTTTTCTGCACCAAATTTTAGTCACCAGGAAAACCCTTGTTTCCCCAGACTCCTTCCTTCTCCAAGCTCAAATAAGTAGGAAGCTAGTTATTAAGAAAAAATAAATACAAAGATAGGGAATATGTTAAGTAAAAGGAAAAATAGCTGAAGAGCAGCTACACTCCAACTGTAGCATATCTATTTCTTGTCCTGCCTTCCTTGCAAACACCTTTGGAAACATGCCTGCTTCATGCAAGCTGGATTTGTATTTCAGGGAATGCATGTGCACTACTACTGTGCTATAAATAAATGGCTGCTGTACCAGGTCCTCTGGCTAAGTTCATCCAACTTCTCTGAACCCTCCTACCCATGCTTTTTGTCTTTGGAATTGCACTGCCCAACCAGAGCAAAGCTGGCCTGCCCTGTGTCTCAGAGATAGCAAGACCGAGGTCTTGCAATATTTTTGTTGTTTAAATAATGTTGTGATCTGGTGCTAGTTCAAATGGGAAGAGGTTTTTGTGGGTTTTAAGACTGATCTATACCACTTCAGGCTGTGTCAGTAATTAATTTGAAACATGCTTGCACACATGCAAGGTGTTGGCTTAAGTGTATCAGTTTCAGTAAAGCTGATGTGACTTCTGCATGTAGACATGGCTTAAAGCTCTGTGGGAACATAAGAGGGAAGAGGTTGCAGAGACGAGAGCTGACAATACTGTGTCATTGCTCCTCTCTCTTCCTCCTCCTCTTTCTAGTTTCACACTGCAGATTAACAGCATAAGCATCTGATGTGTGGCATCCTGCACCTATGCCTAGCAAAGCTACTGTGATTATACTTCCCCAGCTTTTCACAGGAATCAAATGTCCATTCTGGGGTTGATGATGAAAATCTCTTTTTAGGGTAGATCACAGCCAACTCTGGAAAAAACTTTCTGGTTTTGTTGCAAGGATAAAACCAGTTTTATTACCGCAACAATTTTATTGTCAGTTTTATAACTGAAAGTTAAATGAAGTTTAAAGGGAGTAGCATAAGTAATATTCATGAAGATTTGTTGGAATTTTTAAAAGCATTTCTGTTGTCCAGGTTAGGTTCCCTTTTCTCCTCCCCCGTCTTGAATATTGTTGCAATATTCAGGTACATTCTTTATATTTGAAAGGAGAAATATTCACTTAGGCAAGCATTCTTGAATTGTCAGAAAAAAGTTCAAACTCACTTTGTTGACTACCCTACAGTATGGAGACTGGATTTGATAACCACAAGAACTTGAACCAGAAACTTGATTCTTGAGCCATACAAAGCATGCTGCTCCAGATATCTTCTCTCTGAAGCTACAGCTCTGGGAAGAAGTTGTATTAAAACTTGGCTGAAGGTAAGGACAGATTCAGGGGAAAGTATGCTCCATTACAGTTTGTACAGCCTAATTATATGGCATGGCAAAAAAATTTACATTAAAGTTAAGTTATGTATATTTTGATCCAATGCTCATATATTTTTTAACTTCTTTGGTGACATTATGCAGCAATTATTTCTGTAATTCTACAGAGATGGAGAAGTTCATATTCATGAATTTAAACTTCTCCAAACTGTGAGAGACAGCTTTTGAATCTGAATTTTATGCTTTGGACCCATCTTTGTTCTACGTAATTAATAGCATGATTAATTCCCAGGGAGCACAATGCCAGTGCAGCAGGCTCTTGTATTACCGTTTCCACAGTCTCAGTGCAGGGTATGTACAAAGAGATCACGGAGAGGCAACTACTCTGAGTGCCGTTCCCTCAGGTAGTCAGGCTTTTGGTAATGTTATTTGTTGAGATGATAGCCTGAATCAGCACCCCCCTGCAACTGTACACTTTTCCTGAGCAAATACTACAGGAGCTCTGACTACTTCCTTGTCTTTACTTCTCCTAACTTTATTTAAGGGAAATAACGTGAGATATTTAGCTGAGGCAAAAACTTTCATATGGCTCTTCTACTGAACTAGAAGAAATAGTGTGAGTGGTTTTTTTGGAGAGCAGAATTTTTCTCCCCTTTCCCCATCTTCCCAAAACAATCTGTCAGCTCTGCTCTTTTAGTGGACAAGGACCAGAGCTGTGTGTCAGCCTTCTCCTTTCTTCTCTGTCTTGATGTCCATTCACATCCTGGGGTAAATACTTGCTGCTCCAACATTATTTTCTTTCCAAATTTCAGGGCAGACACTAATGCTGCTGCAGAAGCAATAAGGCTTCTTATGTCTTTTCTGATCAACCCTGTCAGGGTCAAATGATACCTAGTTCTTTTTTTCTTTACAGCACAGAGATTCTGCATTATTATAGCTAAATTTCTGAATCCTGAGATATTTCAAGAAGTCATTAGTTCAAGAGTACAGAGATATTTTATCTCCATATTATGTTTTAGACCATGAATAAGATGACTTACAATTTCATAGGAATGCTTGCTCTCTTCAAAGATGGTTTTGGGGATGTTAATGCTTGGAGTGGCAGAAAAATTGAATTTATCACTTAAGTCAACTTGTGGTTACACTGAACTTTGGAAACCAATGGGGCTTATTTTCTGGCTGTTGTGTTCAATGTGGAGCAGCATCACAGCAAAAATGTGAGGGTTAACAGCTTGTGCTACTCTCTTCCTTAAGTCTTCTAGGTTTGAGAAGTAAATCAAATCTAGCTATTCTCCAGACAAATAACCTTTCCCAGTTTTTACTTTTATAGTTTTCAGTGGTGTGTAGGGTGGAATATGAATTAAAAAAGGAAGAGTTAATTTAGTGGCATGCTTGCATTTTGTGCAAAGGCAGAATGGTGTCCATGCGTTATAGAGCTGTTAAATACCCAAGGGAAGATGCATCAAGTCAGTTTTGGGCCAAAGTTTAAACATTTAGCCTGTAAAATCCTCAAGATAAGGAGTTTTCAAGATTTTCTTTCAAATTCTGTTTAAATTGTTTATCTCAAAATGTTCCCTCTAAGTATTCGCAACACAAGAACTGCAACGTAGGTTTGCTGCCTGACAACAGAACTGACTGAAGCACAAATGAAACTGTCACCCTTCAAGTTGAGCAAAACATAGAAAGGAAGCAAATGACATGAATGATGAAAACTAGCTTAGCTTTTAAAAAGGTTCCATTATCATTAATCTAAGATGCTGTTAATGTAGGCAGTTTCCAGCACCTTGCATTCTCCATTTTTCTGTACATTTTTGAAGTTTCTTATCTTTAAAATCCTTGTTTCATGGATCATCCTTTTGCATTTATATCACACCCGGCACAGCTGGGTCCCAGTCCAGATCTGTTGCTATTGCAAATTGTAGTGATATATCTAACAATAATAATTACTCATGCAAGACATCATGGGAAATATATTCTCATGTGCCTTTTCTAAAAAAATCCCCCTTTTATCCTCAATCAGTTTGTGATAGTACTTGTGAAAACCATTCACAGAGAAGATAGCAATGAAGTAATTTCACTGATGAATCTCTTCAAAAGCAGGTGGGTTTTAAGGTAGGAAAAAAAAAAAAAGAAACATGGCACACATGAGCCCCTTACAAAAGGGGGTATAAAACCAGAATGAAAAAGTCATTGCTAACTAGCAACCAAAGGCATATTGAAGAAAGCTGTCTCAGTGATAGGGATTACAAGACAAAAACTGGGCACACAGGCAAGTGGAAGCAACAAATACCATGTAGATCATTTGCTCTTAAACTTATGTTGGTTTACTGCTGTTGGAAGTAGTAATGGTGACAACAGCAACAACTCCAAAGTTTTACTTTATGGTATACCAGAGGAGGCATTCAGGTCTTCAGGCAGTGCTTGCAGCTTGAGGTACTCTGGCAACAATCACACATCCGTGAACCACCATTTGGTAAAGCTTGGTGCTTTAATTTTGTGAATAACATATCAAACTAAGTGAAGGGGGATGAAGGACTAGAGAAGGGATATGAGAAGTCGTTGTTATAATCCTGGGAGCAGCTGAGGCACACAGAAAAAAAGTGGTCTGGGTGACTACAGAGCTGCTACTCTGACTTTACAGTATAGGAGGTATGTAATATGATAGCAGATACAGTCTTCTGAAAATCATGATTAAAAGCATCAACTTCTGAGCTATGAACTGGAGAACACATTACTAGCAATGACACAGCTTAGTTATTACTGAATAATGGAGTTTGATCCAACAAAAAGGAATGCCATTTCTGTGTTTGCTTTCGGTGAGCAGCGAGGACATGATAGAGAAGCTCTTTTTGCTGAGCCAACAAACCTCGATATCAACTGGGGAAAGGAACTCAAAGACTTCAGCATGGAGCAGACTTGGAATTTCGTTACATCAACAACTGTCTTGAGAAAAAGCTTTGGGAAGACCCGTGTCATGTTAGCCCTTCTGAAGTGTAGGGAGAGGGGAGACAAGGAGCCCTGATGAGGTCCCTGCCCTCAGGGAGGGGTCCCTGTCCCTGTTCCAGTCACAGTGTGGTAGAGATGATAGTTGCAGCCACAAGGCTGGTTTGATGAATCTGTCCAGGCAGTTTTTCTACCAAGTCACTGGAAAAGAGATGAAGCCCTTACTCTTAGCAGAGACTGGAGGTCTCTTTGAAGTGGAGCAGCAAAGGGGCTGCAGCCCCACTCCAGCAGGACCCCTACTCTTTCCTAAACCTCACCCTTCCCCTCACCTAGATTACTATGAGTATGCTACTCTGACTTCAGGGTATGCAAGGATTTAAAAGACATTTTGAAGGAAGTATTTAAATAAAGGGATGAAAGCAAATTCTAAAGGGATGAAATTCAGCATGAGAGACATGGACAAACTTAGCTAGATGTCTGCCTTTGATAACCTTTGCTAGATAGGCCAGTACCTAGCCCCTATTGCCTGCACTGATGCCTCTGATACAGAACCACAGGAGAAGTTGTTTCAGTTGGAGAAAAGGGCTGAAGGACCAGCTACAGGGAGACAACTGTGGGTTGTGTTGGAAGGGTCCCTGTCAGACTGGGAAGAGGTCATGATTGTAGCTCTGGTTCCGGTCCTGTTTTATGTGTTTGTTAATGATCCTGTCACAGAGAGTACTTGTTTGCTAGTGGAATTTACCAGCGGCATGGGTTTAGGACGGAAAGAATTCCTACAAGAAAAAAGGGGATGACTGTGGTAAATAAGTAATAGAAATAGGATTAGATTTAACACTACAAAGTGCAAGCCCATGTGTTTAGGGAAGAAAAACAGCAGTTTCTTGCAATATGACAGGACTTCACCTGTTGAAAATTACAGAGAAAAAAATGTCAGAAGCATCTATAGTAGTGGAGAAATATAGTGGAGAAAAAATCACTTAGGGTACTGAAATACATCAAATGTTTCACTTCCAGCAGAGGTTTCCATAGGGATTAGCTCCACAGGGCTAAATTCCACTAGATACACCTCTTTGCAAGGCACTGGTGAGACATCTTCTGCAGACTGGGTGTTGTCCTGGTCAGGCATAATCAAGTATTATGAACTCACATTATAATACTTGCAGAAAACAATATTACCATGACATCAATGATGGTTTAGAACATACTAAAAATATGTTACTTTGCCCAGCAAAATGAAGTGCTTTCTAGGAATGCCTCAAGGATACAAAGGCCAGGGAGGGAAGGAACTACTTATCTAAAGAGCAATGCTGTCATTGCAATAAATGTATATATAGAACAGCAAGAAGTTCCTAACAAAGAAATGAGGATTTGGATCTTCTAGTTGGAGTAGTAGGGCCAAAAAATCCTACCCCTTCCTTCTCAGCAAAAGTGTTTGACAAGATGGGCAAAGAGCTGCAACAATTAACAAGCAGGCTAAGTTGCACAGAATAAAGATTTAGTCACAAAATATCAAATGCAATTTCATTGCAGTTCTATTGCAATAGCTGCCCTGCCAATTCATGGCTGGATTTTCCACTGAAATACCAGCCAGATGGGATCTTGGAGAGGTCTAAGAAGGGTGCTGTTCCCAACACTATGATCCTCTGGAATTTCATGGCAAGAATGTGGACAGGAGTGACATCCATGTGCCAAAAACTTGAATGCAGTGCCCAATTACATCAACAAGTGATGTAACTGGGCACATCTTCATTGAGCTGATGGAGCTACATCCACTTAAACCAGCTGGGAACTTTTGTTAGCTGTTAGCAACGTAATGCCCAGGACATGGAGCATACTGGATGTGATTCTGCCCAGTAAAGGGCAATGGTGGAAATACACAGCACACCTAGCCTCACAGAAGTCTTATCAGTAGTATCTTGCTGGAAATGGAGGCATGAGTTATTAGCCATCTTCAAGGTTTCAACAGGACAGAGGTTTTTAATCTAGCCAACTTGTCTCCTCCTCACTAAGAAAACAAGCAGAAAGGATCTCTTTGTCATGTCCAAGGCCGGACCCCTCCAGACATCTCACCTTTCTTAAAATATCTCTTGTTGTACTCTGATTTTAAGGAAGTTTATCTTCTCCAGATCCTGTTGTAACCCAAAGCACAAATGTGTATTATTATCCTTGATTTTTGTGTACACACCTGAGTGTGAGTGTGTGTGCATACTAGCCTTTTTAACAACTTCGTTTGATTTACAAAGTATTTACTAGTAATTAATTATATAAATGATATACCAGTAGCTGAATTCAGCCAAATAAGCAGGCTTGAGAAAACAATGGAAAGGTAGAAAGGCCATACACTTAGATGTCTTTTGGCTCAATGGATTCACTGAATTCCCCATTTCTGGCCAACAAGCATACTAATCTACCTACTAAAGTCATAGCCTTCGCTTCCAACCAGGAGCTATTAGGGAATAACAGAAACAAACACCTGTTTCAATATTGCTCAGTTTTCCTGGGGTCAGACATAGGGTTATCAGTCTGACTGGAGGAGTACATGCATGCTATGTGGTTGTGTGTTGGAAGGAAAAGGGAAGTTATTATGGTGCAGAAATTGCTCTGTTTTGAAGTGTTTTGAGGTTTGGCTGGCATGAGTTATGAATTGAGGCACTTCTTATAAGTAGTCTCCTCAATATATGTCTCTTACATTTTTATTTTGGTAGAAAAAGTTTGAGCACCTTTATCTTCATGAAGAATGCCACCTGGGAGAACTAATGGAAATACTTTTAATTTTGGATATTATTATGAACTTACATGAAATAACAGGTACATAGATAATTAAGAGTTCATGATGAACGATTATTATTCTGATTAATTTAGATATAAAAATGAACTCATACAAGATAAATGACATTATTAATTACTAGATCAAAGGCTTTGGGAAAGATTAATTTATGTAGTCCATGGGCACAGATTTACTGGATGATTCCTGAAGCCTTTTAAGAACTCTGTGTTAGTGTTTCAGCTTATAAAACTGTTATATTTAGGGAGATATTTTATGGAAATACTTCAAGACAGTGTTTACAAGGTATTGTGTGTTGTTTGTTTGTTGTTTGTTTTTTTTTTTTACGGAGAAATTGATCTGGAAGTGAAAAGCAAATACTAAATCCAATTATAAGCTCTTTGAAATGGCAGGATTTCTTTAAAGCTTGTTCACTGCTTTTTGTTTTCTTTTCTTTTCCTCATCTCTTCTTTTATATTTTATAGTAAAAAAGAAGTTTAAAAACTTGAATAGAGTGAAAGAGAAGATATATAGCAATTTCATTTCAATTATTATACTTTTTCCAGAACCAAAGGGTAAAAATTTGTACTGGGAATGTCATATTTACTAAAATTATTATTTCTAAAGTATTTATTTGCCTCAGTTGTTAACCATGATTACTGGAGGGGTGACTGTGTAAATACAGTTTACTCCATCTACCACCGTGTAATAACACCTAATCTGTTCCACAGTTCCTAGCTAAGAAGTCACTAATAAAAACATGCAGCTGCTTCAAATTTCACTATTTTCAAATAGCAAATTTAGCCTTCAGAGTTTTTCCAAGCAAACAGAAGGCGTACCTATTCTAAGGGAATCAACAGCCTAATACTAATGCATTTGAAAATGCTTTACATCTGAATGACTGTGTTTACCATTTGCTGCGACTCAAGGGGAATAAAACTTCTTTCACAGAGCTGTGATGCTGCGTGCTGGTCACTCACTATATGCAACCACTCGCAGCTGTGCTGCCTGAGAACGGGATAAGAATTCTCCTCATTTTATTCCCTATACATCACTTGCTTATTTAGCCTAAAGTACCCTTCCTTCCCATCTGGGAGGCTACATATGTCTAAGGTCAGTTAAGGGAATTCTGTTCCTTATTAATGAAAGCTGTTTTAAAATAAACCCACCATGTGTTAAAAAAAAAGGAGAGTTTAGCAAGGCTATAAAATCTTAAAATGGATATTCATCCTTTTCTTCCACCCTAGAGGGAAAAAAAATATTTTCTAAAGAGGGCTTTTCTTTCCTGGGACTTTGTTACTCACATTGTAAAGCCCAAATTAAGATTGCACTTTGCTGTATAGGTGAAAAGCTGTATCTTCAAATGACGTAGATTACGGAGCAACTCAGCACTCTCCAGATTTAATTCTGACAGGCAGGAGCAGGTGGATGCCATGCAGTATAACCTTGGAAAGATGACCCCACATGACTATTAATTTACATTTGATAGTTGTAAGATAAAGTAAGGGTTAATTAAGGAACTTCTAGAAGGGGCACAGGATGTTCAGGTGAAAGGTGGAGCAAGGAATGTGCTGACCCAGAAATAGGCCAGCTGGTTTATGTTATTATTTTATTTTTTCCTAAGACCTTGAAGTGATTGTAAAACTCTACAGTAAAATGTGCTCGATGATAACCTGAGTACAATGTGTCTTTCAAACGACTGAGCGGCTGAGGCCCTGGTTTACCATAGCATGCTGTGAGAGTATTGGAGGCTAGGTTGGTGCCATGTAGACAGAGTCCAAAGCAGGCACACTTTGCAGTATTTTGTGTTATGAAGCTTTGAAAAAAATGTTTTTCACTGCAGGCAAGCTTGAAAAAATGGGCAGGACCTAAAAAGCCTTTAATAACACTTTTCTTCTATTTCTTTTCTACCATTTTTTTTTTTCTGCTAGGGATCATTTACATTTCTCAATACCAGAGTAAAGAAGAATGAATGTTCTTGCTCTTAATAAGAATCCTGCTGTTGCAGCTTGTCTCTTCTACATCATATCTGCTCATTTCTTTTGCTGTTAGCAGTAATAACGTGTGCAGATGAGCTCTTACATCATCAGCCAAAGATCCTATATTGGGAAAGGAAGGAAGTGTTTTCTTTGCTTTGACCCCATTATTTTTTTTTGGCTGATAAATTATTAAGTTAGTAAGAATAAAAAAGCAGTAAGCCCTGACACAGAAGAGAAATTTCTGTTTCCACTATTTTGTGGCTGTGTGGTTTTATTTTGTTCTGTTAAGAATCCAAAATAACTGCACCTTCCCAGGAAGTGGGGAAGACTGTTCTCATTAGCCAGTGAGTTGGACGGCTCTTTTACTGAGAACAAGCTTCGGATCTGCTAGGCTGTCGTTTCTTCCTTTCTGATAAATATCTTCTTCCCTTTCTCATTTGTTCTTAGGCATTGCAGCCCTCCATATTGCACCATCTGGGCTGCACACGCTAATTCATGTTGTTGGAAGGAGGAGACTCTTGCTGTTATGGGGAGAACTACATTTTACAGCCCCTTTGGTTACCTCTGAGTCCATCTCTCAGGTGACGTCTCTGCTCCTCTGTTCCACCCCTCTGGTGGAAGTTCATCATCCGCCCAGTAAGACCAACTCACTGGTCGGTTCCGTTAGGATTTTCTAGCCATGGTATTGTAACAGGCACAGCGCAGCTTTGCACTTTGAAATCTTCTTTCCCTGGGGATTTTTGAAGGTGCTGGGAGTGGCTCAAACCCACCTGAATCACAGTCAAAGGGAAGCTTAGAATTATACTTCCTCTCATTTAAACCTACATCTTTCCACACGAGCTTTATTAAGAAAGCCAGACCTGTTACCTCTGCCTCTGGGCCAGAAGCAGCACACAGCTCTGCTGCGTTTCTTCCTTCCCCTTTCTCCTCCTGGGGGACCACTGATTGCTTGCTGTATTTACTCCCAGCCTGGCCACTGCTCACCTACCTCAGTCACCCACGCGTCTCTTCAAAGCTTTTTGCAATAATTAATGAAGCATGGTAATGCTTATGAGGTAGGGAATGTATTTTGTCTTCTCCTGTCCCCTCTCTTTGTCAGACTGTTGATTTTGCATTGTTAAAGTTCATCGCCAAAGCAAAATTCAGGTATTTATGTGTATGTTTTCAGTATCTCCATGTCACTCAGATTCAGGTAGTGGGGCAGGCTGATGGGTGCTCTAAGTACTCAGGCACCTCGACCAGACACCCTGTGCCTCCAAGGCATTTGAGGGAGCAGCAACATCTGCACTTCCTCAGTTCCCAGGTTATCCAGATTTTCTTCTTCTCTGGGACATGGTGCGCAATGGCATTCACCTCACTTCTGCTGAGGACCAAAGGAAACACATTGCATTGGCATCAGACTGACCAACATTTCTCTAAGTCATTGTACTTCACGGCAAACGGTACTTAGTACCAAAGCATTATGGATCTCCAACTCATATATGAAACATTTGACGTATATTGGACTTTTTCAGTCCTTTGGTATCTCCACATTTGCTGTTATAAAGTAACTAACTGGGAGACTTCACAGCCATGAAAATTTGTCATGTAGGCGACTGAACTTCCCTACCTACCAATAATGCAGCATTATTACATAGGACCAAATTTTTCCAGCATTCTTTTGTCATCCTTAACTCATGAATGACAAACAGCTTTGTTACTAAGAGACACAGTTCAGTAAAGTTCCTTAATGACAGGTCTGTCTTCCTACCCACAATGAGTTCCCATAGTACCAGACTGAAATATTCAGGCCTGTTTATTAATTCAGGGCCTGGATCTAGTGGATGCCTTTGCATCAGCTACTGGTACAAGGTTATGCTCTTATTTTATGTTTGGTTATTTTGGAATTATTCAAAGATTAAATTATTCAAAGATTCAAAGTTAAGATAACTTCCTTAATTTTTTTATAAATAATAAATGATAAATAAAAAAATCTGCTTGCCAGAACTGTAGGCTTGAAACTAGATGACTCTTACAGGCTGGAGAAGTGGGGTTCTGGAATAGTCTTCTGTCGTGGTTTAACCCCAGCCAGCAACTAAACACCACACAGCTGTTCATTCACTTCCCCCCCTACCTAGTGGGATGGGGGAGAAAATTGGGAAAAGAAGTAAAACTCATGGGTTGACATAAGAATGGTTTAATAGAACAGAAAAGAAGAAACTAATAATGATAATAACACTAATAAAATCACAACAGTAATAATAAAAGGATTGGAGTATACAAATGATGCACAATGCAATTGCTCACCACCCGCTGATCGACGCCCAGTTAGTCCCCGAGCGGCGACCTCCACTCCTCCACTCCCCCCAGTTTATATACTGGGCATGACGTCACATGGTATGGAATACCCCGTTGGCCAGTTTGGGTCAGGTGCCCTGGCTGTGTCCCCTCCCAACTTCTTGTGCCCCTCCAGCCTTCTTGCTGGCTGGGCATGAGAAGCTGAAAAATCCTTGACTTTAGACTAAACACTACTTAGCAACAACTGAAAACATCAGTGTGTTATCAACATTCTTCTCATACCTAGCTCAAAAACATAGCACTATACCAGCTACTAGGAAGACAATTAACTCTATCCCAGCTGAAACCAGGACATCTTCCAAACAGAATTTAGGGACAGAAATATGAATGTTAGCATAGATTTCCCTCAGCTGATGAAAGGGATTACATGATGTGGTTGCCTGTGATACCCTGGGACTGAGGAGATCCCTTCTAGTCTTATGCTTAGCAAACAGGAAAAGGAAAAATGCCTTTAGCTGAGGTTAACCATCCTATCTAGACACCTTCGTCAGGAGTTCATTTTATGCAGGAAGATGCAGTGACAGATTTTGCAACATCAATCCAAAAAATCCAATTTTCATATAACATGACCAAAGCACGAGAGCTTGGTCAGGTCAGGGGGGGATAGCTCCTGTAGAAGTGAACGAAACATGAGTGCGTTTGGTTGGCTTGAGGAACCCCTTGGCATACAGGTGGGCAAAGCTCAGAGGGTCTCTGTGCCTGAGCTTGTAGGCAAAAATAAGCAGTTCTGCAGTCACAGGTCTTTCCCCTGTGCCTCAGTCGCAGGCTTTTCCTGGGGGCAGAGGGAGAGGCTGCATGGGTGGGTAGCACGTACCATGGCATGTTGATGTAAGATGCTCAGGCGTCAGCCCTCGCTACCCCAGCAGACCCCCAAAAGGCTGATGGAGCGCAGGACAGGAGAGCGCAGGGGCCTCCGCGCCCACCGCCCTCTGCCAGGCTAGGGGGGATTTTCCCAGTATGGGGTTTCTGGAACAGAACTCTTTTCCTCATCTGCATACCACATCTTAACCTTTGGCACGAAACTCAAGGAAGCCTCAGGATTGAAACGTAAGCCTTTCCTAGACCCTGTGGAGGGAGGGGTAGCACCGGGACCGCAATTTCCATCTGTCCTAGCATCGGTACTGTACAAATGAGCATTTGCATGGTGTATTTTTAGCCAGTATTGAAAAGTCTCAGAACTTTTGATACCATATGGAGTCAGTGATTGCCTCCAATTCCAGAGAAATAAATAGGCTTTTTTGGTGTTTGAAATTATTTTATTTTTCTTATTTCTTGGGGTATTTTGGGGTTTTTTTGTGTGTTTTTTTTTAAGCACATGTGGCGTCTTTGATCTTCATATCCTTGATCCTTTATTAATAGGATTATTAAACCTGAGAAACAGCTCAAACAGAGAAATAAATCCAATGGTAAAGCAGAATTTGACCTAGGACTCTGAGAATGTGCATCCACAAAGTAACTGGCCTGCAGATAACTTAAAACACTACTGTCTGGGTATATGTTTGTCTTGCAGTGGATGAACTGCAGTAAATCCAATGGAAAAGGCAGAAGCAATTTTAATATTTTGCCAGCAATATGTTTATAAATGAATTCTAGCTGTATGAAAAAAAGAAATTATTTTTGGGAGCAAGAAAAGATATTACCACTATATCTTTTAACTTTAAAAAGGGTATTTTTATTATCAGATGTTAAATTTGAGGATATGTATTGGAATTAATTTAAGTTGGCAATTAAATTATCAGTGCTTTTCACTATTTCAGAGCTAGTCTTATAATTCCTAAAATTCCAATAATTGTTAAGAATCTTTTAAAACATAAAAAAAAAATTATTACCAGGTAGCAAAATCTTCCGGATACCTCAAAATTCCTGGGAGCATGTGAAATAATAAAATAATTTAGGAAGAGATTGTTTTTAGTCTTCATAATCCAGACAAGGTGCAGAAAGCTCCTCCTTTTTGATCTCAAGTTAAAAAAGAACTTAAGCATATATGAAAAGGACTAAGCTGAGTATAAAATGAACACATGAATATGAACATAAATATGTTTGTATAAACACCAAATTATAAATATACAAATATAGACTGGAAAAATCTAAAAGTGAAAAAGTTATTTCGATAAGGATAAAAACTATAGTAATCTGAACATGCATGGAAACATCAGAAGAAATAAAGATTTAACTTAATAAAGGCTAAAACCAGCCTCATAAATTATTGTCTTGATCCTGGGGAAAAATGAAGATGTTTAAAAATTATACTTATCAAACTGTTGCATCATAGAATCAAGGTACTTAATGCTAGATTTTTGCTTGAAAAATATCTGCAAAGTGTATAGAAGAGCAAGGGGCTTAAATTCAGTGACAAGTGAATTAGGAAAGCCTTGGCATGCTATTTGTTTGAGGAATATCAATAGTATAAACTAGAAGTGGGCAAGCAGTGCTATAACAAAAAGTGACTCAAGGGAGATGGGCTGTTTGTCTTTGATGGGAAAAGAAAAAGGAAAAAGAGATTTTGACGCATAACAGAGAAAGGAGAGCTTTTAAAAGCCTGCCTGGAAAGCAAACTCGCTCTTTCATTTTCTCTGTAACTTCATCAGACGTGTGAAAGGCTTGATACCTTGAGAGGCTGAATGTTCTGCTTCCTTGGGTGCTGCTGAGCCCAGGGAATTTGGTGGACCCCTGCACATCCCTTAATATCAGGTCACAGATGAAGGTAATTAAAGCAATACAGATTTATGCGGTGGGAGAAAGTAACGAAGGCAGCAATATGTGCTACTGCATCAGGCATGGATTCCGGCAAAAGTAGCTTGAGAGAAGCCAGAGCGAGCTGGTGCCAGTGGTTATTGATTCAGGGATAGGATATCTCAAGGACAGGGCCTGTCATGTGGGAACCGCAATGGGATAGCAAAATGCACTGTCCAGCCCTGACAAAATGGGCTTAGCTAGAGAGGTTGGCATGCTTAAACAAGTTTTTTGTTACTTGATATTACTCTCTGTGGTGTTATCCCCTGTCGTCCTTCGATTGTGTGTAATACTAATTTTCCTTTCTAAAATAAATGATGGTCTTACCAAGATGGCCTCTCCAGCTGAGCAGGCCATCTGTTGCCTCAGCACCAACATCTCCATCTGTCCACACGGACACGTCCACAGACTCACCTGGCTCACAGGGAGACACACAAGATTTATGTGAGAAGCTACACAGAAGTGGTCATAGCATAGGAGACCTGGATTACTTGTGTCTCCTTCTCCTGAAGGTAAATTTCATCCGGCCAGTTGAAGGCAGAATCAGTGGAAAACAGCCTTCACAATCTTATTGTTTTGCATGTACACTTTTTTGAAAGCCAGCTATTACCATGACACTTACCACCCAGCTAGGACAAGCCAAAGTGCAAGGAGTGGTGCTTTGTGAATGAAACAGTGCAGGAGTGAATGCTAACAGACTGCCAGAGCCCCTTTCCGAGGGTGCGTGGAGGAGGTGGAACAGAGAATCCCGTGTACCCCGGTGGCTCTCTGGGCTTCGTGGTGACCTGTGGGCTGGCTTCGCTGCGGGAGGCAGGTGCCTGGTGTGCTGGCTCTGCTGAAAGGGGTCTTGGAGTCAGGCGCCCCCACTGAAGGGAAAGTTGATGCAAGAGCTCAAGAAACTCTCCTCCAAATTCCTCTTTGTTGCAGTTTGTCATGTTTAGCTGAGTGAAAATTTGCCAGTCGTGGAAAATAGGCTGTTTAGGTACCTGTTGTCTTAATGTGTCCTTTTTCAGGAGTTAAAAATGGACCTGATAACCACCTAAAAGACCTGGACCTTAGTTAGAGAAATAGCTTTGCAGGGAAGGCAGGCAATTGTTTTTATACTTACTTGTAAGAGCAGCAGCAGATCATTTGCAGCATTGCTACTGAGCTAGAGGTAGAGAAAGTTTCATGCAGGAGACCTGAGCAATATGATTTAATGAGGTCTTAGACTTCCACATTCATAGACTTGAGCAAGGCATGGAAAGAAAGCCCAGGTTTGGTTATTTGTCCAGCTTTCTTGGAACAGAGCTGCCAGTAATGACTCTGCAGCTGGAGGAGATGGTGGAAGAGAGCGTTCATGAAGAGTGCTGCAAGTTTGTCCCCCTTAGCTTTACAGAGGGGATAAAGTATCGGTAAGATGAGCTTTCAAATTGCAAGTGCACAGTTTTTCACGCTGTCAGTATTACGATACTACAACTCTCCAAAGCACGTGGAGGTTTGGGTGAGGAGTTTCAAAAGCTCATCTGGGTATCGCCGAGTGTCCTGAGAGTGCCAAGGCTCCTGCATGCAAAAGAGACCTGCTAGATGAATGTGTCAAGGTTTTCTGGCTATACCTCTGTAGGCAGCTGCTTTATTTGCTTACAGATATTCAAAAGTTATTTTTATACAAAGTAAATAGGACCATATTTCTTGAAGTGCTGTGAGGGCAAGTGTATTGTTTCTGTTATTGACCCGGAGCTGCAGCTCTGGGGCAGGACTGGGCTGTGCTAGGAGCTGTACACTGGATGGAAGGGGAGTTCCCACCCTGTCTGGATGATAAGAAAATGGGTGGCTTCAGGTTTCAGGAGGAGGACGAGGAAGCTGGGAGTCAGTGGTGAACAGCTTCACACACCCATGGTCTGAGCATATCAGTGATTTTCTTTACATCATGTTCTTAACTCTCCCTATCCAGTGAATGAAAAATGGGGGGTTTGGATGACATTTAAGCCAGCAGCTTAACCATCCACTGACATAAAAACAGGCTGTATTTCCACAAGAGGTGTCAGTGTAGTGCCCTGATTAATTTAATTTATCATCATTAAAATGTAAATAAAGGTAATACAGTAAGCACAACGTAACATGACAGAAGTAGGAAATAGGGCAAAATAGATCATATTAATCTCAGCTCATGTGATCCTTCTGTGCCATGAGTCAGATGGACAGTAATGGTTCACTAATTGTGTGAGGGTCTGTGGCCTGGAGAGAGATGGTCAACAGACACATTCTTGTCCTGGCAGTCCCTTTGTTTGGACAAGGAGTTTTGGGAATATATATGATTACTGGGTAAAATCACAGTTGCCTAGACATGTTAGTGCTATAGGAATTGACCCCTTCTTCCACTAAAATCAATGCAGGAAATACACCTAAGTGTTTGCATGGTAATGATGAGTAATTTAGCATCATTATGTGTGAATTAATGTGGTTTTGCTACTCCTTAATGGATGTCTCAAATGCCCATCCTACTCTTCTCTGTCTCTGTAGTCTGTGCCTACTACAGTAGGCAGCCTCAGCCTCTGGTCCATGGCTGGTCTTCCTCCAAGAGGTCAGCCAAAGGCACCTGTCAGAAGTGAGGCTATTGTGGGTAGGTTTAAAGCTGTGAGACTGGAAACCATAACCAAACCACTGGGCACATATTAACATCTCACAGATCAGAACAGCTTGAGCATTGCTGCTGTGAATCTAAATAACCATTCAGGTAGGTACAAGAACAAGCATTAAGCGCAGATGCCAGCTGTGTTTTGATGCAGCCAAGGCTCTGCTTCTCAGATTTTGCCCTCCTGTGCTAACTGTACATTGGCCTCACTTGCTTGAAGCTGCAAATGTCTTGAAATGGAGCCTAAACCTGCAGACTTTTTTTTTTAATGTGCTTCCTCCTCCTTCTTCTCTGCAATTTGCGATTTCTCTGCGATTTGCCTTTTCCTGACTTGGCTAGCTATGTGAAGGTAATTAACTTTATAAAGTATATATGTAAATATATACTTTATAACTATATATTCTGTGGAGATCTTATAGCAGCCCTCCAGTACTTAAAGATGGGGAGGGACTCTTTATTAGGGAATGTAGTGATAGGACAAGGGGTAATGATTTTAAACTGAGAGAGGGCAGATTTAGATTAAATATTAGGAAGAAGCTCTTCACTGTGAGGGTGGTGAGGCACTGGAACAGGTTGCCCAGAGAGGTTGTGGCTGGCCCATCCCTGGAAGTGTTCAAGGCCAGGTTGGATGGGGCTTTGAGCCACCTGGTCTAGTGGAAGGTGTCCTTGCCTATGGCAGGGGGTTGGAACTAGATGATCTTTAACGTCCCTTCCAACCCAAACCATTCTACAATTCTATGATTCTATACAGCAGAAATTACTATAAAATTAGGGGGTTTTACCCCTCCTTTTTTCCCTCCTCCTTGCCCAGTGCTGTTTGTGGGCTCTCTGCTGCTGTTGCTTGGGTTTTTCTGGCTGTCATTAACTTAGCTGTCCACGCTTCCTCCAAATCCACGGCAGGATGTAAACCTGTCATAATTTAAGTGCTTTTAATTAATCATCTCAGAATACTCTATATATGGATTTAAGGTGTTTCCTTTGACACATATACACAAATATATACACTTTGGAATTGACAAGGTGATCCTCTCACAGAATAGACTGAAACAGCGCTACTGGCTTGGAAGAGGAGATACCATCTTCCTAGATCTCATTACTCAGTTAAAAAAAACCTCAAATCCCACCAGAAACAAACCTCACATTTTGTCTTTGTTGTCACTGTACTTTTTTTTGAAATGACTGTTAGGAATATGTTTTCATTTTACTGGTTAGGAGTAGTGCTATAATAAATCCTGATGTATAATATAGCACAACTGTCCTCATCTTAAATTTAAATACAATTAAAAACAAATGTTAATGTCTGGTCTAAGGTAGAAGTTACAGTAACAGGTGTTAACTAACATCTGCTAAAGCACGACCAGCCTTCTCAGTGTGACTGCATCCACCCCAGTGAAAAGGTTGTGCTCTTGGAAATAACAGGCTTTGAAATAAAAACTAAATAAAAAGCACAGGCCTGAGCAAGGCAGGGAAAGGCGATGAGCTCGGGAACCAGCTTTAGAAGCTCTGTGCTCTGGGAAGCTCTCAAAATGGTCCAGCTGAGTGCTTTGACACATGAAAGCTGCAAAATTTACTTTTGGAAAAGGCACCTCTTAGAAAATATGTATGCTTTTGTCTTCACTACTCTCTCCTCTTATTTTGGCAAAAAAAAAAAAAAAAAAAGAAAGAAAACCCATAATTTTTTAAAATGTCAGTTTTAAAGTATCAGGCATGAAGTTTTAAGCTGTACTCCCTACAGTCTCCTAAGAAATACCTTTCAAGGTCATGAAATTAGTAAAAAAATCTCCACTTCTCATAATCAAGCTTTTATGCTTGCCTTTCAGATTTAGAAACTGGCCCTCCATGTGTCTGGGATTTGTGGGCTAAAGCTTGATGGCTGCTGTTCCAAAGGACAAACAAAGTCTCTTTTACAAAAAAAAAGCCCTACTGAGTGTGGTCCTGCCTGTCAGTCACCTGTAATTTCTTTTGTTGGCAACCCAAAGAGATAAGAGCAGAGCAGCCTCAGCCCAGCAACTGTTCCCAAGCAAAGGACCCTGCAAAAGCTGGGTGATGGGAGGAGGTTTGTTGTGACTAATGCAAACTGATAGTCCTTGCAAGGGGATGGCAGCACCCGGGGGCTGTTCGCCTCCTGTTCTTTCAAGGGAGCCTGTGGAAAGCAGCCTGGGTCAGGAGGAGCTGTTAATATGCCCTCTCTGGAAGAGCAAATGTGTGCTGGCGTTAATGAGCATGGAAAAATTCTGTGATAGTGTTCCTGTGTATTTCAAAGGCATAGATCAGTGTTGAAAGTAATCTTTGCTTTTTTTTTTTCTCTCTTCTTTTTGAATTTAAGGCAGCTAAATAATAAATACGCAGACATAAGAGCTTTTGTATTAGGATATACAGGGGGTTTTCATTGACACTGCTTGCTAGATGGGCCTGAAATAGGGGAAACTTCCCTTTTGGTGCATGCGTCATATTTTTTAAGATGGTTATTTGTTTATCACCATCTCCCTTATTTCCCTCGCTTTTCCTGTGACTGGCCCTTGATGTCCCTTCTGATGCACTTTTTTTCTCTCTTTATATTGTTTCTCAAAAAGAACTTATAATGCCACAAATAATCCATTACCAAATGTATTACCTTCTTCTGAATCAACAACCTCTTCATCAGATGCTGCCCGCAGTTTTGGGGCCCTTTGTCCTGCTTTGTTTTGAATGCTGTCCTGAGATTCCCAGCTGGGAAGAGAAGATGGAGCTTTTCCTTTGCTTTCTTCCCAGCCCACTCCTCCTTCTCCAGTTGTCAAATGTCAGATGTGATTATGCTGTCCTAAGGAGAGAGATCTTAGCTCTGGCACCACAAGAAACCATGTAATTGGCGTTCGTGTGGGGTGGTGGGAAGCAGAATCTGTCAGGCTTGGGCACTAGCGATAATCTGGCGTGGTTTTACACGCCCAGAGCCCTGGCCAGGCTCACAGTTTAAAATGCAAATGATGATGGCAAGAGGATGATAATAATAATAAAAAGACATCACTGTGGGTGATGTCGTTCCTGCTGCGAGTAGACAGGAAGCCAGCGGCACTCCTTGAGGGCCGGGGTGACCTCAGGTGTGATGCTTTGATGGCAATGCAAAGCCGACTCTTCGTGAGCCTGCTAGCACAATTTAGAGAAAAGGTGGATGCATGAGGTTGAGGAGGGAGGAGAGGAAGCTGCAGAGGGTGATTTAGGCTTCTTTTAATGAGGCTTTGCAGGAATAACGATGAATAAGAACGGTTAATAAAAACGGTACACAGCGTGGGCTTTCAGAAGAGTGGGGAACATAGAGGGTACTGAAATATTTCTGCCGTGTTTCTATAACAAATTGGTAATAAACATGCAGTTACCTAGAGAAAACCTTTATGGAGCCATAAAAGGAAACCCACCTCCAATTAAAGTCTCAGCACGATGGACAGCAAGTCCTTGTGCAAAAAAGGGAATGGTGGTTCAAACGCTTTTCCCATCATGCAGCAAAGCAGCTGGATGAGGAAAGGTAAGTGGGTACAGCGGGCTATTGCCAGGTCAGACCTCGTGGCCAGGCAGGAAAATGCAGCATCCTGGCCACAGCTGGGGTAGCTGTTGCTGCCCGGGGCTCTGCGACAATTGGGAGTAGCCTGTGAGAAGGAACATCGGAGAGGTGGGAGAGATGGTGGTCCTCCTGCTGCCATTCTGCAAGGGGACTTGTGTTGCTGCTGCTTTGCACTTGCTACTGCTATTTCTGTTCAAGTATGCAAGCACCTGTGAATTAAACGATCTGGGAGTTCAGGCTATGCTGAAATGTCTTTTAAATTGAGGAGTTTGAATTTAGTCATCCAAATGCATTTATTTAAATGCAAATAAGAAGCCAATACAAATTAAAACTGCAGCCAAAATGGTGGCTGTTTGGAAAATTTTATATAAAAATAATAGGTTAAAACTCTCCAATAAATCAAACCAGTATCTTTTAAAATCCTCAATTCCATCAGAATATAGTCTAGTTTTTTAAAAAAATGTCTTATCAGTGTTGGTAAGATCGGGGGAAGAGAGAGGTACTCAGTATTTTTGGAAATAGATCTGTATGGTTATAACAAAAAAGTTCAGTGAATATTGATGATTTACATCCTTTGTCGTCTTCCTGACTACCTTTGCTGTTCAGAAGTCTCCATTGTTTTGCTTGAAGTGAGCAACACCAAGACCCACAGGCCTTTATCATTGCAAGAGAAGCTGAGTGGATGATTTGAAAAGCCTGAAATGATAGAATAATGGAATAATAATATGTGGTTAGATGATAGCTAGTCTAGGAGATGAATGTACAGATGGAATAACCTAAGTTAGAATGATTTGCATATGTAAAAAATGACTTCTTTAGAGATCTTAGAAAAATAATTCATCAATTACAATTATTGGGCAGGGCTAGCTAATACTTGGCTTTGTTTTACATTAATTTACTAAATTAGTGACCACATTGTTTGAAAGCAGGACTTTATAAATTACTAGAAAAAAGATTGTAAATTAAAGGTTTTGGGCTAGAGAAAAGTATGTAACCGGTTAGTTCAGTGCTTAAAACACAGGAATAACGACAGCCATTTTATATAAGTGCCTTTAAAATCTTTCTTTGGTAAATGACTGCAGAGAGAAGCAGTGCTTTTCAGAAATGTGTATCTGAAATTGTCAGTGGAAAAAAAGCACTTTAGGCAAAAAAAAGGAAAAAAAGAGAGACATCCTAAAATTTAAAGCTTCAGATAAAAAGATCTGTCAATGCTGCCATGATACTATCATGGCAGACTCATCATCTCTGTAATGAATCACTGGTTTCCTATATTTTTCTTTCAAGAAAAGTTTTGCCACTTATTTTTGAATCATGTATGCTGATTTATTTATTTACTTTAAGATATACAATTTGGTATTTTGATAAAGAAGTACTTACCAGTTATTTATCAAAAGTGTTTTGGCAAGACTGTATACATTACAAATGCTAAAAATAAAAGTAATTAAAGTTGATTGAATTATAGAATTATTGTTACCATACTGTAAATGTCACTGTGACAGAATAACAAATTTTAAAATAGTGAGCCATAGACATCTGTTAGTTTCTGAACTGTTACCATTATTTTTCTGCAGTGAATATGATTCTCATTTTTCTGTACCATTTTTAGGTTATTTTTGTGCCATATGGGCATCCTTTGATATTTGGGAAAAACTTAGAATAGAGTCACTTTGAAGCACAAAACCTGAATTTGAATGAATTCTTTGTTCTTCCTTTATTCCTAATTTGC
This sequence comes from Buteo buteo, assembly GCF_964188355.1. Classification (NCBI taxonomy): domain Eukaryota; kingdom Metazoa; phylum Chordata; class Aves; order Accipitriformes; family Accipitridae; genus Buteo; species Buteo buteo. Next base: position 43,883,944 of record NC_134173.1, read on the forward strand.
ATGGAGTGTGGTCCATGCATGCAGAGGGAGGACAGAAACTGGGCAGTGTCTTTGTTTGTTCTATATAAGGCACTGGCTTCTGTTGTACCCTTGTAAAATTGTTTAAGATCTCCCTCAAAATTTCATTTGTTTGCAGGCTGTCAATACTGCTGCCTTCAGACATGATAGAGATTGTATTTTAGTGACAGGTCATGGTCCCTCCTGTAGACTGCCTACTGCTCCTTCAACACAGGACAGAAAAGAAATTCCACAAAATCGTCAAGAATCTCTGTCACCCTGGCAGTAGCGTGAGCAGGACTTTCTCTGAGCTGTACCTCTATGAGGAGTGCACAGCAGCTCTGGTTTAAATAATGTCGCTTCTCCTGGTGCCATGAAGTGATGAGTACAAAAAGCTTCTTCTCTTCTGACTGATAGAAAATGTTAGACAAGATGCTCCAAGCCAGATCCTGGGCTGGTATTAATCAGCACACATACATCAGCTGAGCTCTTCCTTCTTGTCCTAAGCAACTAGCTCTTCTTATGGAAATACCCTACCATAAATACAAATGGTTGGTTCATTCTCACCTCTGCCATGAGAGAATCAGCAGAGGTTGTGCGTGGGGTGAAGGAGAGAAGGATCTTGACCCTCGAGGAGTCCTCTGCACACCCACTCACCCTGTTGTCAGCCCATGTGAACAAGAGGCATCAAACTTTGTGGACTGGTGTCATGGGGATCCCCACTTGTTGCCTGACTCTTGTGAGGAGATCAAGCCAACGGCCTGGTGGAGATGTGTGCCAGGTGTTGGTCCTGCTGGGGTCAGAGGGCAGGGGTAGGACTCGTGCACACTGTGGTGCCCAAAATCAGCTCTGGTCCCTCACTACCAGGTTTTAGCTTTTCTCCCCCGCTGTGTGCTTGTCATGCACATTGCACAGGTCAGGCTTACAGTTGGACTGCCGTGATCAGTGGTGCATGAGCCACATCATCTAATAACTGCTAAGTTACAGTGTTTACTTTGGAAAATAGTGGTGATGTTCAGGAGTGACTGGAAGGACAATTTGTCTGTTCTTCTAAAGACTCAGCACAACTCTTTGGTTAAATCTAGTTTGTTTTTCTCAAATTTATAGTGTTAAATTCTTAGGAAGACATTTTCTCCTGTATTTTAAGCCTAAGTAGAGAGCAGTGGCTTATTTTTTCACACAGAAATGTGCTTGCTAGAATGTTAATTTAATACACTCAGTTCATCAATGATTTCCACTTCTCTGATTCATATGATGGAATCAAATTCCACTGGAGTAAGTGAACTGCAAAGCATAGCCTTCTTCCTACAACATATATCTCCAGGCATTAGAAATGTACTGATACTGAAGCAAAAATAAGTGTAAGCCCCATTGTGAATGAGGAAGAAGCCAAGCATGTTTTTGCTCAACTGACAAGCTTGGGAAGTCAAGAGACAACTTAATTGAACAATTGGTTCATCGACTGGATGAAGTCTTAAGTTACATGAATGACAAAACTATCAATTATTTTAAAAAAAATACACGGTATTTCTTGCAGCAGAAACATGTAGTAATTAGGGGTTGGGTTTTCTTGCTTTCACAGCTCAAGAGAAGGACTAGACTCCAATTCCAATCGACACAGCATGAATTAATTGTATGTTCTCATAATGTAGCTTTAGAAATCATTTGCATCTTGCATGTCACTTTATATTTTTCACAGGTTATAAAGAACAGTTTCACAAGAATAGCTGCCTTATACCAGACAGAAAAAATATCTTAGTCCTTCCCTCCATCCCCCCTTTCCTCCTTATAGCTATTTTTCTTCTTTGCTTGGTGTTTCTCTGTGGCTGGTAGGCAGATTGCTGGTGAACAGACCACGTAAGTCCCCAGCAGAGATAGTAGGCAGCAGCTGAAGCCCAGTGACGGGTTGTTACAGGAATGATGCCTCCTGGTTCCTATGCGCTGCCTTGAAATACAAGACTCCCAGACTTTGCAGAAAAAAACCAGGAAACAAAGGATTGCAAAGAGTGGGACACTGGAAATGTGACATCTGCTTTCAGCTCTACCACCAACCCTCTGAGCTTCTGTGAGTTACTGCAAAGCTCTGTCCCTCCCATGTGTTTACTTGTCCCTAGTGCTTCTTCTGACAGTTCACACAGTATAACCCCAGAGTTGAGTCAAGCAAAATGAGAACTTTTCTTCCAAGCCACAGGTTTCTCTTTATCTGCTTACACTTGTCTACTCTCTATCTACCCAGTGCTACCACTAGCTATATCTAAGGGTGAGTAGAAATCCTAGCCCCTTATTCTGCTTGTCTCCTTATTTATACTGTACAAGGGTATTATGGATTTGTGTGGCACGGCTTTTTTTTGGGGTAGTGGGTGAGGGGCCGCAGGGGTGGGTCCTGTGAGAAGCTGCTAGAAGCTCGCCCAGCTCCAAGTCTTACCCACCTCTGGCCAAGGCCAAGCCCATCAGCGATGGTGGTAGCACCTCTGGGATAATGTATTTAAGAAGGGGAACTGGTAGTGAGTGGGGGGAATGGAATGTGAAAGGAACCCCTCTGCAGACACCGAGGTCAGTGAGGAAGGAGGGGCAGGAGGTGCGCCAGAGGAGGTGATGCCCCCACAGCCCATGGTGAGATGGCAGGTTGTCCCCCCCAGCCCATGGAGGGGAGTGGGGGAGCAGATGCCCCCGAAGATGGGCGTGACTCCATGGGAAAGCCTGTGCTGCGGCAGCCTGTGACTGAAGATCGGCCTGCGGGAAGGACCCACGCCAGGGAAGTTCAGGAAGAGCTGAAGCCTGTGAAAAGGACCCATGCCAGGGAAGTTTGTGAGGAACTGCAGCCTGCGGAAAGGACTCACGTTGGAGAATCATCGAATCATAGAATCATTTAGGTTGGAAACGACCTTCAAGATCATCAAGTCCAACCATCAACCATGCCCACTAAACCGTGTTCTGAAGTGCCTTGTCTGCGCGCTTTTTGAATACCTCCAGGGATGGTGACTCAACCACTTCCCTGGGCAGCCTATTCCAATGTCTGACAACCCTTTCAGTAAAGAAATTTTTCCTAATATCCAATTGAAACCTCCCCTGGTGCAACTTGAGGCCATTTCCTCTCATCCTATCCCCAGCCACCTGACAAAAGAGACCAACACCCACCTCACTACAACCTCCTTTCATGTAGTTGTAGAGAGTGATAAGGTCTCCCCTCAGCCTCCTCTTCTCCAGACTAAACAGCCCCAGTTCCCTCAGCTGCTCCTCATAAGACTTGTGCTCCAGGCCCCTCACCAACTTGGTTGCCCTTCTCTGGACACACTCCAGCACCTCCATGTCTTTCCTGTAGTGAGGGGCCCAAAACTGAACACAGGACTCGAGGTGCGGCCTCACCAGTGCCCAGTACAGGGGAACAACCACCTCCCTGCTCCTGCTGGCCACACTATTTCTGATACAGGCCAGGATGTCATTGGCCTTCTTGGCCACCCGGACACACTGCCAGCTCGTATTCAGCCAACTGTGGACCAATAACCCCAGGTCCTTTTCCACCAGGCAGCTTTCCAGCCACTCTTCCCCAAGCCTGTAGCGCTGCATGGGGTTGCTGTGACCCAAGTGCAGGACCCAGCGCTGAGCCTTGTTGAACCTCATACAACTGGCTTTGGCCCATCGATCCAGCCTGTCCAGATCCCTCTGTAGAGCCTTCCTACCCTCAAGCAGATCAACGCTCCTGCCCAACTTGGTGTCATCTACAAACTTGCTGAGGGTGCACTTGATCCCCTCATTTAGATCATTGATAAAGATATTAAACAGAATGGGGCCCATCACCAAGCCCTGGGGAACACCACTTGTGACCTGCCGCCAACTGGATTTAACCCCATTCACCACCACTCTTTGGGCCATTGAGCCAGTTTTTACCCAGTGAACAGTACGCCCATCCAAGCCATGAGCAGCCAGTTTCTCCAGGTGAATGCTCTGTCAAAGAATGAATGTGTCCAAGGCTTTACTAAAGTCTAGGTAGACAGCATCCACAGCCTTTCCCTCCTCCACTAAGCAGGTCACCTTGTCATAGGAGCTCAGGTTAGTAAGCAGGACCTGCCTTTCATAAACCCATGCTGACTGGGCCTGATCGCCTGGTTCTCCTGTATTTGTTACGTGATGGCACTCAAGATGATCTGCTCTATAACCTTCCCTGGCACCGAGGTCAGACTGACAGGCCCGTAGTGCCCTGATCCTCCTTCTGGCCCTTCTTGTAGATGGGCATCACATTTGCTAACCTCCAGTCAACTGGGACCTCCTGGGTTAGCCAGGACTGCATATAGAGAGAAAGCTGTCTCTCATCTCTCTGTGTACTCTGTATTCCTGTGATAATATCTAAACAGAAGCATTTGCAGGTTTGTGAATATAAATGAGATAGTGCAGAAAAGTATTTTCTTGTGATCAGGTAAAGTCTTGAAAATTACAGCAACCCCCCCATCTGCTTCCTGGTCTTATATTCTTCTCAGTTTCAAAACTTTACCAGTTATCATGGATTTGGGGAATAGACAGATAGACCAAAGATGGCACCACACCTTTACCAGTTTACTAGCAAGTAACTTCCGATCCTCTCTTTGGTAAAAAACCTCACCATTTTGAATTTGGGATGCAGAGACTATGTGGACAATCAGTTTATGTAGTCAACATAGCTCACTGGTGGAACATCACTAGGACCTCAATATATTCTTAAATTTATGAGGAAATGTGAGAACAGCAGTGATAATTGCTGCAAATGATACAAAAATATCCAGAATATTCTAAAAAATAGGTTATGAAGAGCTGCAGCAAGATCTCACAGTAACAAGTCAAAAAAAGGCAGATGAAATTCAGTGCTGATAAGGGCAAAATATGCATGTAGTGAAAAGGTAGTTCAAATATATCCATGCGTCAAACTTGCATTACCTACTAGTAAGAGATTTTGGGGAGTTGCTGTGACATTGCAAAGTGTCAGCTCAGGGCTCAGTGGTGATGCAAAAGAGACACAGGTTACCAGGAATCTTGGAAGAAGCAGTATTGAGAAACAGGCTAGTTTTCATTATTATTATTATTAAGTTGCAGAACTCTGTTTTGTAATGTTAGGGATGCAAATAAAGTGCAGGACATTTGTGTATTCTGAAGCTCAGGAGCTCTGAGTAAAGACCAAAGTAAAGCATTATTGTCTTTGTCCTTTGAGATGTTACTAGAGATCTGATTTTGTTAACATATTGACTCAAAAATCTCCAGATTAAATACCATTTTATTTCAATGTTTTAGGAAATTGTAATATGGAAAAAAAGCACCTTTTTTTGGAACAAAGAGGTAGGGGCTTTTGGTATTTGAAATTAACCATAATCTTTAAGATTGCAGTCCTCTAAGAAAAAGAAAAGGAAAAAAGAAAAAGGAAAAGGAAAAGAAAAGAAAAAGAAAAAGGAGGGATTTAAACAATGGAGCCCATTTGTGAAACCACTTTGTTTTTTGCTGGTCTTGCTGTTTATGTCAGAGTTGCCCTGGTCTGACAGCAAAATATGAACTGAGGCACTGTTTCCACATTTTTTAAAGAAACATATTAAGTGTTCCTTTTAGCTGATTAAATTGGTTTCCTTTCAGGTGTACAGCCTGCAAGCTAGAAGTCTGTATTTACATTATAGACTTGACCTCCCTAGATATTCAAAATGCATGAATCAGAATATAAAAACCATGACATTTCAAAATACACTAACATCCTGGAATTTTTTCACTCTCTGGATTTTCTTGAGCTTGAAAATGCCGTGTTTTCTGTCTTTTCTTTGTAACCGCAAGAGACAAACAACTTTCTTTTTTTTGCAATTGAGCAGCTTCAGGAGTTGAGATCTCACTGGCTATTGTCTAGTCCTAGCAGAATGAAATATCTGTGAATATGAAATAACCCAAGACTTGCAACAGGAAAATGAGAGCTGGCAGCTGGATGGTTGACGTATAGGTAGTGTAAAAAGAAAGCTGGAGTGCAAAGCCTTAGTCTCAGGGCTGTGCCTGTAAGGTTGATGTGGGTTTGATGGTTGGACTTCTCCAGCCATCTCCAAGCAAGGTGCAGGGTACCAAGCTCCCAAAGACACCGTGCTGATTGCTCCATTTGTGGCCATGACCCCAGCATGGTGCCTAGCCATTGTCCTACAAGCCTCTCCTAAAAGTTCATATTTAACTCCAGAAAACTGTGCCTACAATAGAAATCTAGGATGAGGATTTGTATCCTAAAAGTTTTTTCCAGCCTCTATGGTCAGGAGAAACCCATGGTTTATATTTCACTGTGGATGGACTCTTCAAGAGAGATTAGCTGTGTTTAAGCACAAACTTACAGGAGAGACGCATCCAGAGAGTGTTTCACCCTATCTTGAGAAAGGTGGTTTGAATTCTTAGAATCAGTTGCCTGATGAAGAGTCTTCCCTCTTCTCCTTTGTGTCTACAGAAGGACCACTGGCACCTCACATGGCCACAATTGGACAGCTGACCAGACCTGGTGAGGGGACGAACTGCTTTCCCCCATGAATCATCCTACTCTTCCCCGAGCCTAACTAAAGCTGGTCCCGCTTTTCTCTAGTATGTGGGATTCAAAGATCAAAACTCTGCTATCACTGGGAGATTCTGCCTCTTGGAATTAGCTTGACAAAAAGCTCCCATTTCTGTTGAAGTATTCCTATTAGTTTCCAGAAAGCTGGTAATGTAAAGACTTCTGTAGAAAGCTGGCAGTGTGCACCTAGAAATCAATCTGACATTGAATTACTTTGCCAAACAATATTCACTCTCTATTCTCTTTTGCTCGGTGGGTGTTATTTTGGGGTTATTTCAAGAAAGTTATGAAGATCCCATTATACGATCCTGGCACACCCCACATACCAGCCAATGATTACATCCCAGAGCACTGAAGTGACCTGTAAATCTGATCACAGTGCTATAAAGCAGGAGCATGGTTATATGCTGTCCCACTCAGATTGTTAATTTGGTTCAGCAATGCAATTTTCAAAGTGACTGTGGAAGAGACTGTGGTAAAATGGGCTGTTTAATGGTTGTGTGCATACTCACACGCCTGGGGTAGGTCTGCATTTTCTATAGGATGCCTGTCTAGTAGATGTGATTTTGCTAGAGGTTTCTATTCTAGATGTAGAGGTAAATTTCTATTTTAAAACACAGCATTTGCAAAGGAGACTAAAAATATATAGCTCTGAGGAACTGCTTTATTTCAGGATGCACTATATCTTACTAAAAAAAATCATGCTACCAAAGACAGGCCTAGAAAAGGTTCAATATAAACACAAGTCTGCCAAAGAGGCTAGTTTGCTGATGCCAGTTAGCAGCGCTGGCATTGAATTCATTTCTCTGGTGCTGTTTTGAGCATGAAAACATCAGTCTGGCAATACTGGGATTTTGATTCCTCTTGGTTCGGTGATCAACTGCTTGTGCCCCCAGGTGTGCTGCTGAATGAGGACTACATGTTTTCGTCTAGGTCGGTTGTAAAGAGATTCACAACATGCCTCACTTTGTGGGAAGAGTGTGCCTGTGATATGGATGTACAAAAAGACTTCGCACTGGGCATTCAGCACTGCCCAGTTATGAGACCAATTTATTCAGATTTCTGCCTTTCTTTGTCTATCCCTTATGCCTATCACTTAAATACACCCACTTCCAGAAAGAAATGCATCAACAGATTGAAAGCTCACAGCATCCTACGTAACAGTCTCTGTCAGGAAGCAACAAATATCATATTAAGTCGAAACCACTGCTACAATATAACTAATGTTACCTACAGAAAAATTTTGGCTAACATGTTTACCTTGCATTTTGGGAGCAGCATCATGAGATCTATGTTGATGACAACTGTCAGACTTCAGTTAGGAGTGATTGAGGCTTTGTATCTTCAGCATCTGTTCCCCTTTCTTCCTCTGCAGTATTTTCATTTAAAATAAGACATGAACATCTGAAATATTTTATTAAGTAGCTCACTTTTCACATTGCATAAAATAACTCTAGGAATATAGAAAGAAAATGTTAAGAAGTTGAACTCCTTAGGGGAAAGTAAATTTCTCAAAGCACAAGCCCAGAATAAATCTGGATCAACATTTTGCCAAATTCCTCCGTCAGGGTTCTGTCACAAGGAACAGAAAAGATAACACATGTGACCTTTTCCTGAGAACCTCCTGTTCACTGTACCATGCAACCTGCTGGAAAAGCTTCATCCTCAAACAGGCATTTTTTTACCTGTCTTTAGCACAGGTCTGCCTATGAGAATGTATCTAAACCATCTTTCATCTTGGACTGGTCATGGATTTTTGGAAACTTACTCTGCTTGAGTGTTCGCTCCAGTGAATTTGAAGTAATCTCATCTGAAATGTGTGAACATTCATGCATTTAGACATTACAAACAGTTTTTTTCCACATTGGGCTTTCTGAGCAGGCTGCCTAATGAGCTAGGGGAATTTACATCCCTGGAGAGGTTTGGGACCAGGCTGAGCAGACGCCCTGAGAGCAGCGTAGTCGCTGCTAGTGCACTGTAGCTGTGGCTGTGAGACAGGGGCATGAACCTCTTGAGCTTACCCCTTGAGATCTTTTACAGACTGGTTTTCTGTAGGCACCCTGGTGGCATGACTCCAATGAGCTAAGAGATAGTAGCTTTCAGCTGAACCTATCCTGAATTCCGGGCAGGAATCTCCATGTTTGTACGTGGGAGCTGAGGGTAAAGGAACCTGTGTTGGCTGGAAGTCTAATTACATCCCATCCTAGAGTGATTTGTGTGAGGGTTCAAACTACAAAATTCATAATTCTTTGAGATAATACCATCTACCGTGGATGAACCATATCATCAGGAAGGGTTTATCTAGGACCTGGTCATTTCTGTAGCTAGAATAAACATCTGTTATTTTATTCATATAGTAGTACTTCTATTTACTGCAGGTCAATACATATGTATTCTTAAATAATTAATGTATAGGAAGATTGTATTTTTTGAGCTGAGACTGAAGAACACCCTAAAATATGTTCAGATTGATTGGCGGACTCTCATTTAGGAGAAGATCCCATAGATAATAACTTAGAAATGAATATATGTTTGATGAGATAGTCACTGTTAAAATGATAAGGGGTTTTACATTCATCCAGTCTTAGGATGTACGTTAAAGTCAATCAATAAGGAAAGATTTAGTAAGTTTTGAAGGGACTGAAAATTTATGTAGCTGTTACAGAGTGATTCTTTGCAATTTTTGCTTTCATAGCATAACTTGCTAAATATTGTTTAAAAAATGGGCTGATCACCATTCTCTCTTCTGCTAGCAGTGTGAGCTGAGTTACGTGCTTCTTTCCTGCTGAATGTATATCTGAAATGGTTTATGCATATCTCATTTTAAATTATGCTGATATGTTGGAAATATATAATGCAGAGACACCAGAAAATAGCCTCTACTTTAAACACTTCTGTAGTCATTGGCAGGACTACTCAAACCTATTCAGGTATATTTAAAAGTCCAGAATGTAGAATATATAATTTGGTCTTTGAATGATAAACTTGGCCCTTTTTTGCATGATAAACTTAGTCCAAGTACTTACATTATCTTTATGGGCTCGAAAGCTTTTATTGTTAATTTGCAAGTAGGCCTTTTCAGATCTCTTAGGATTCTCTTTTCACAGCTAGATGGAGACTTGCTATGAAAAGAAGACACCATGTCCAATCACATCAACCAGATCAGCTGATGATCCAATTTCTCATCTCAGTAATGGGGATGCAACTTCTCTGAAGTCCTTAATAGCCTTGAGATGAAAAATGGGCTTAACATAGCTGCCTGTGGTTTGTTTGTTTTCCTGAACAGTGCTATGCTATGCCGGACCCTCAGGTTGGCTTGAAGTTAACAAGCAGTATCAATAAAGTAATTATAATTGTAATAGTGATTTAAATTCGCTAATTATTCCCAGTACTAGATAACTATTTTGCTGAATATACGTGAACCAGAATGTGATCAGACAGCACCAATTATTTTTTTCCTTCCTACTATAACTTTGTTGATGCTAACATAACTCCGAGCAATGATGACTCTGAACAAGCAGAAACAATGGTCCGAACATACAAGCAGTGAACATACAGCTCTGGTATGGCTATCCTGACATCCTGTAGGGCCTAAGGTGGAAGGTACTTTTCATGTTCCCACCACACCTGCACAAGAATTGAATTCAATTCCAACAGGTCCTCAAATGGGACCAGAGTCAGTTTCTGAGCCGGATGCTCACTGCCCAGCCCTCTTGCAGGTACACCAGGGAAGCTGTGGACAGGGGACCTGCCAGGGACATGTGTCTGCTCCCACCTGGGAGCTCCTACAGGGTGCTTTGGGTACGCTAAGTACATTTTTCCAGACAGATAAATCTTATGGCAAAAATCTCCTACCAATTCCACTATTTCTAAGATGGGAAGTTACACTTCCAGATCCCTCAATGGGACCCCTGAGTGCAGAGATTTCAGGACACCAAAGAGCTCAGATGCTAATTGCAATCTGTAATCTTTCCGGTGGAAGAGCTTCTTGGGTTTGGAAACAATGGTGCCAGTTTGCTTAGCTCACCAGCTTTACACTCTCCCCTCTCACTGTCTCACAGCTCCATCTGTTTCCCTGATTTCCTGCTTGCGTGCTCTTCTGGCCTGATCATAAGACCTGCCCCAACCATTCCCACTGGGGAGAGCTCCTTCAGATGTGTTTTCTCTAGCTTGGCCTTGCTTTGCAGTAGTGCAGGTTTTGGAGCTGTTTCCTGACAGTTTCCCATCCTTCTTCTCTTGAGGGGTTTCTAAAAGTAGGGTGGACTGACAAAGTCTGCTAACAAAAATATGAATCCTTTGTTTCTCAGCTGGAAAGGAATAAAGCAAAATTGCACTGGAAGGAAAAAATTCCATCTCCAAATAGACTTTAAATGATGACAACGAAGAAGTAAATATTATTTAAATATTTATAAAGACAATAAGTAAGTATACATTGTAAGCTCTACAAGTGAAGTATATGCTGTACAAAAAATAAGTATTAAGTCAGTCCCATCTAGTCCCATCCCAGAAAACTTGCCTCTACTACTGCTCTGCATGTCTGGCTGCTTAGCAAGGCCTCCGATAATGATAAATTTGTCAATATGGTCTCCCCATTTTCATATATAAGAACCCCAGCACTTTGCACCTGAAAATCCATGTTGTGCATGCACTTTGCCTGCTTAGCAAGCAGCTGGGTTTTGTTGCTGTTTTTTAATTATTTTTTTAAAATTGTGGTGCTAGCTGTTAGCATGTAGTCTGTCATATTTCACAGGGAACTGCACCATTTTATATCAAATTATGCATTTTCTGTGCAATCATTTGTTTGCATATACATTCATCTTGTGCAAATAAAATGTGACTACACTCCAAAAACATCAAAGGGAGTTAAAGTACAAAACAATATGAATTTATAAGTTTCAGTGTTCATCCTTCTCTTTTCAAAATTTATTTTAGGGCACAAGGGGAAAAAATTACTGTTGTTTAGCCGGTTAGTAACAGCTGATGATACTTTAGTTCAGTTGTCCCATCATTATTAATACAGCAGATAGTCACCGTAACAACATTCATCAAAATAAATTCATGAAACGTTCCCATCTTACATGCTTTAACTGGAATTTCATTGTAATTTAGCACAACAGACATGTTCATTTGAGCCAAAGTACTGTTAATACCTGAGTTAAACAAAATAATTCTCTTTATGCCTGAGCTCTGGGATATTATTTGCACTGGTTGCTTTAAAGTTGCATGGTCCTGAACTAAATATCCAAAAATGTTGAAGAACTTCAAAGGATCATAATGCTCAAGTAATCCAACAAGTATTAACAGTCTCTCCTCCCTAAAAAGAGAATCATTACATAACTAATTAATTTGCCATAGTAAATAATCCACTGACATTTACAATAAGCATCCCTATTGGAGGTTGAAATAAATATTAAGTTGCACGTAAAACTATAAATAGTAAGAATTTTGATGCCAGGCAGTTTCAAAATACTATGGAAAATAGATGACTGCTGGCTACGTGAAATAAATTTGTAGGTCTCAGCAACATGAGCATGCACACAGCGCAGCTATCTGTGAAAGCGGCCACGGCGCAGACCTGCCCAGCACCCTCCTGTCATGCCGGTGGAGGGCACTGGTCTGTACGTCCCATGTCTGACTGAAGTGAAGTGTCTGGATTTTGTTTTTAATAGCTTTAGCTTGTCTCAGCTGGAGGCAGTCTCAGCATGAAGTCTCCATGTAAAGGCTGAAGCACAGTGTGTGTGTTTGGGATGGAGTCCCCCCCACTGCTATGGATGGTACGGAGAACCCCTTGTAGGATGGAGGCAGAGATGAGTATTTGGGGTAGTGTGAGACCTTCTAGGTAAGGGTGTTGTGCAATTTTGGTTGCTGTCACACCTGCTGATCTCAGCTGGCCTGTGAGGTTGCTGGCTAAAGCTGCCCATCGTGCCCCCCTCCCTCAGCGGAGGTTATGAACCCCTTTGACTGGTTCCATTGCCCAGATGTTCTGTTCATGTGCTCTGGGTGCTAGAAGCAGCAGCCTCTTAGCTCAGCTGCAGGGCAGGTGGCAGGACTCACAAAGTGATTTAAAATGCCAAGTATCAAAGCAGCAAGCAGCGAGTGCTCCTGAGCGTGAGGGGATGCTGTGCCAACTCCAGTGCTTTGAGGTGTTGTAAAGTAATGTGCCTTGATCCCAAATTACTGCAGGCCCTGTGTAGGTCTGACCAGCCTGTGCTGATGTGCCTCCTGACTTGTGTGGCTCGTAGCTCTAAAACACAGGCATACGAGTCCCACGGATCTCCGAGGATGAGCACCATTTTCTGTGTCACACAGGAAACCCCCTGGTTGCTCTTTCACTTCATCCTAATGCATAATGACACTATGTGCTGCCTCGCTCTCCAGCTGCCACCATAAACCTATTTTTGTTTCTGGGAGAAGATGGGGACTAGGCAGGCCCAAGGGTTGACTTCCACAAACCAGTTCCTGAGCAGCACGTGGACCTGGCTGAAGGTCTGCGACAGGGGATCTACCTTGGCCAAATCTCAACTTGTCATCCTTTCCCTCACAAAAAAATGAGCATTTTTGTAAGGCTTGTTGCATATTATTTTTTTTCTTACAGTTTGTTATTATTCGTATAGGTTAGTGTTGCATACATACAGATGTAAAGATAAGTGAGAGAGAGCATTATTGTACTTTTTTTTTCACAGACTTTTGATGAACATTCCCTGTGATCCCTATTCTTGGAAGACCAGCCAAAGATCAAGACCAGGATGTGTAACTGGACTCTGGTCCTGCAGAGGTTTGAAGATGGAGCCCTGTGGTCTTGCAGCTCAGAATGGTTTAATTGACCCAGAATGATTTAACTGACCCAGAATGCTGTCAATTCACAGCTAAAAAGGGGAAAGCCAGGAGTCAGAGGATGCAGTTAACCCAGCGTGATGTAACCAGAGGAGGCTTTGGTGGCACAGGGAGCTAAGCAAGCTGTGTAGTGAGCAGCACGTGTGAAGGGCATGTTTCTGCTGAGAAATGAAAGCTAGTGCAGAAGGTGACATTAGAATAAGTCAGACCCCTGGGAAGTGTAACACAGGTCGCAAAGGAGAATGCTGTATCACAACAGGAAAGGGATAAACAATAGTCTTGAACATACTGGTGTTTAACACAACCTGGTCAGCTGTGATAATACTAAGTGAAAAAGGATACTGTCAGAGCAAGGGAGCTGAAGATGGATGAAAAGACTTGGAGGTATGGAACACCGTATGAATATCAAACTTAAGCAATAAGACAACTTGGCACAACAAGCCAAAGAGTAAGACAGGAATGTGCACAGCTATTTAAAAGACTAAAGAAAGTGAATTATTCCTCTAATTTACTCTTTCATTGAATACAAGAGCAAGCAGACACATCTGAAGCCTAAGACACTGATAGTTTTAAACAAAATGAGCAGTTGGGGAGCATCTGAATTTGTACAACGGCTTATAAATTAGACCTAGATCCACCGATGCATTTACACCTGATAGGCATACCTGTAGGTATATTCTGTTTTGATACTTGGGTTTGTTATCCTAGTCTCTTTGACCAGTTGCTACTCTTAAGCATTTTTGTCCACTGGTAGTGGTTGTGCAGGTGAAGGGGATGTGGCCATTGCAAGACAGTGATTTGAGGACTGAGATCTATTGACTTTATATTCTGCTCATGAATCAGTGAAATCTCTGACACATAAATTATCTGACATGTTAGGCAACTCCACTCCTTTGGGTAGGTGTGTGAAGCCAGTCATTATATTTGGACAGGCAAATGGCTGGGGTGCTCACCACATCATGGGCTGCGGGGAGAGAGGACTGACTCTCGCTGGCAGCATTAGCCTGAGCTCTCTGGCACGCAGAAAGGTAGCTAAGGAAGACATGGGACTTGAGGTCACCCAAACTCCTACTACAGCAGAATATTCACAGGGTTACTCAGCAGAAAAGAGGGATCAGTACTCTCCTGCCATTGAACATACATAATTGATTACAAGAATTAGGAAGAAATTTTTACTTTCTTGCTTCAGGGTTTTGTCTGATACCTCTGGTACAGGTGCCCGCGATAGCATTTCCTGCTTAAGGTTTAAACAATGAATATGCCCATTTTGTTGTATTGCTCTTTCTTTAAATGGTGTGTTGCAAGGGGCTAAGTTTTGAATGGAAGTGGTACATGGAGTCCCGCTGGGTAGGACCACTTCCATAGGTACTTTGTTAAAACGCAGGATGATGAAGGATCCCAGGCAGAAGCAGCAGCAGGCATAGTGTTAGAAAATCAGAATACTGCTTTGCAGTTTCATGTTTGACTACACTGACATTGGCACAGATCCTGTTACTATGAAAAGGTGTAAAATCTGCAAAAGTGCCTACTCAAGAATCAAAGTCTCATCAGTATCACGTATTTCTAAATGACACAAACACTTAAAAGCTCACATCCCTCTTGTTTCAGTGAAATATAGCTCCCTTTGCAAATGTTATCCAAAATATGTTAGCAGAAAGGCTTCAGTTTCTGCTTCAAGGATGAGCACCCCAACATTTACCACGGCATCTGTCCAGAGTCATGGATTCTGCAAAGCCCTACTTGAATTCTGCTGAATGTTTAGGAGCAGATTTATTAAGGATTTATTTTACAAAGGTAGTGAAATACCAAAATTTGAGAGATTTCACTTAATTGTTTAGTTTTGCTTGAGATCTAATCTTTAAGGAAACAAGCTGAAAAAATCCTGTATATGTCCCTTCCTCCCCAAAAGAGAGCATTCCTGCATTTGGATGAATGTTTGTTTATTCGTTTGTTGCAGTAACACTATGATTAAGCAGATGTTAACTACATCCTTGATGCAATTGAATTAATGTAATAAATGATCATCTATCATTATTAGATTCCAAGTAATTATTTACACCCTCATCATACTCTGGTTTTGTTTACGTGGTATAAAAGCTTACATTTCCTACTCTTCCTGCTAAAAACTGCAAATTTGTCGGTGGGAGAAGGTAAGTCACCAAATGTTTTGGTCTGCGTGAACTTTTCAAGTGGATGGGTATTCATTTTGAAGTTACATGATCCTGACAAGAATAGTGTCTGTGAAGTCAAGGAGAAACAACGTCTACCATCTCAGTGTCCTTAAACAAGCTGTACATTTCAGTAAATATCAGAGATTTATTGGGTGAGCCAGAGGGAGATGAAGGAAAGGCTAAGGTTAAGACTGCCATTTATAACTTTTAAATCACTAATGATCAGGATGAAAATTTAGCCCTTTGAAGTCTCCCAGGCTGAATGGTGTGAATGTTTACTATTGACCCCTTCTGCTGCTTCTCTTTGGAGCTGTGCCAGCGCAGCACATTTTGCACCCATGTCCTAAGTGAAATATTTCTTGCAGCAGTTAAAAGGAAAATCAGTGTAGAGTGGTACGTCTTGCATATTCAGTAATAAAATGTTACACTTTGCATCGGTGATTCACCTCTATTTTAAAGACCAAAAGGCCAAATTATGTGAATCTCTGAAGAATATGGAAAAACTCAGGAAACTCAGGTGAGACAGGTAGACCTCAACATGTCAGGAGGAAATAGATAGCTCGCATTTCTGGTCTGTCTTTTCAACTTGCACCATTCATCCAAAGTCGCTAGTCAACTTTCTTTCAAAATCAAGTAATTTTTCCTTGTAGAAAGCAAATCAGCTTGTAAGAGCTCCTATCCAGCTATAGAGTAATTCTGTTTACCGCAGCTGCATTTTCTACAGTTAATAGAAGGTATTGGTTTATCACCATTACCACTGAATTACACTATTAACTTTCTATCTTATGTGATTTGAGTAATGCAACAAAGGTAGGTAAAAATGGGCTTTCTGATGTGGATATGCCACGAGCAGCACCTGTGGCTTCCAGGAAAAAAGCCTCTTCCTCGGGGAAGACCCAGCATCTTCTTGAAGAGACACAGATTGCTAAGGATTTAAAGGTCGGTCTGGAGCCATGTGTGCCAGACTGCTGTATTAGACCTGATCTTATGCTTGACTTCGATTACTTCTGCCATGGTGAGTATTAAGGTTAGAAATATTGGAGTGGCATTTTAAAAAAAACAAAAAGGAACTGTTAAGGGTGGAGGAGAGCAGGGTTTATCCCATTCCTAGTTAAAGCAGGTCTCTAAACAACAGTGGTAGCTCAGGCCTGCAAAATTCATTCATCTGTTTAATAAATTCTAGAACTAACAGAGTTATCTCAAACAGGTTCAAGGATTCCTGTTATGAAAAGTGACTAAAGCATTTTATTTGTTAGGCTCTAGGCAGCAAGAGAAATGCGGGAGGATGCAATCATACAGCCACTACGGACAACAGAATGCCACATTTCACATTTTCTTGCCTTAGCATTTCTCAGCTTTTCCCAGTTTCTCCACAGCATGTACTCCAGAAGCATTTCAGGTCTCCACTGCTATTACTATTTGAGATAATACCCCATATGTAATTCTACTCTAGTTAAATATGTTAATAAAATTAATATACTGTAAATACATCTGTAACTATGCCCCTTGGAATATTTGATGTGCTCTAAAACAGGCTTGTGTTTAGTCCCCTGATACAATGAGAAGGTCTAGAAGAATAGGAAATAATAACGCAGCCTGCAAGCTCATGTCATGCCAGCTATTTCATGCCAAATGTTGTTTTCAAGCACCTGGCAAGCACAATTCATTCATTTTCCAAATGTCAGTGGCCAGCCAGCTCCTCAGGACATTCCCTCCCAACACAGGGACACTCGATAGGCGCAATCGGGCAGCTCTTGGCTGCCAGCCTTGTTCCCGAGTCACGTGCGCAAACTGTAAGGACGGAAGCGCCTCTTGTTTCTGTTTTTGTCTTGCAAGCGGCAACTTTTTCTGTTATCCTTCCTGTTTATTTTACTCCGCCATCAGTATTTCACGGTATTTCAACGGGGCTTTGACAGATGCATATTTGGAATACTGAAAATACTCCATAGGTGCCTAGACGCAACAACTGGTTTCTGCCGTAATATGCAAAATATTAATGGTATGCTGTAAGCACCTATCTTTCAGGGGCCGGCACAGCTGTGGGACTCGGGCACGTGCTCAGATCTGCTGTGCATGCCATTTCTCCTCACTGTCCTCTCCAGGATACAGTGCTCCAGACCCAGTGTTGGTGGGGCGAGCGTAGGTTTCGGGAGGCCTCTGCCCGTCAGCGCCTGAGCCCAGGGCGCTGCTCCACCACCTCCTGCTTTCCAGCTATAGGTCCCATCACAAGCCCTCTACCCTAAAGCTCGTGTCTACCATTGGCTGGCAGCTATAATGTCGTCTGAATAGTGAACTGAAAGAGGCCTTGTCACTACACAGAGGGTGTCCTCAGTAGGGTATTTGCATACAGCCTGTCTGTGCAGCCTTTGAGATGCAGGCTTGGCTTCAGTGGACATAATACGACTGTATACAAATGGTTTTGGAGGTTCTCTGACTCATAAATATAAAAGCACTTGTCATTTCCATCCAAAATAAATTCAAATAATGCTTCTTCCTATGCCTGAAAATACATTTTCTTCCGTCTTTTCAGTATCTCTCATTTTAGTGTGAAGAATGTGAGATGGGCAAACACAGGGTTTTGAAATGTCAGCCAATTAGCTAGTAGTCATAAGGTGAATTGAAAATGGTTTTCCTTTTTTTCTTTGTAAGACAGCATCTCACATATCTAAACACTTTGCAGTCTGTATCTCTAGCAGCTGAAGCTATCCTTTTATTTTTTTGTGTCAATCACTGCAGACTTGCAATTTAAACAACTGTTAAAAACACTCTGATGCTTAATATAAAAAAATGTTTGTAAAAGTGGCCAGAAGCATTAATGATAGACTTTACAGCCCGCTATATGCTCTATGTATCCAGTATTTTTACCTATTTGGCAGCAATGGATTATAGAAGTGCTCAGTCTCCTGGGTAAAGGATGAAGCTCACATGTCCACGCTGAGTCTTTGAAATGTCTTTGCTGCCTTCAGGCTGCTTGATTGAGAGAAATGGCCACAGTTACCAGCAGGAAATAGTAAAACTGTTGTTTCTTGCTGTCCGAGAAGAAAGGACACTGGACAACAGGGTGTGTGTGTGTGTGTGTGTGTGTGTGTGTGTAAAAAAAACCAAACCCCAACAGCTTCAACCCCCCACCCCTTCCATGAAGAAGTGGTGCTTGGATGAAGCCCTAAATCTTCAAAGGTGTGCAGGTGCCCACATAGCCTTTTGGGGACCTGACATAAACTAATTAGCACTCAGGTAAATCGGAGGAGATTGAGTGAAGTCTGGTTTACTGGAAGGAGTCCTTGGCTAAAAGTTGCCCTTGATCCTGCATTCGTTCACTTTTAGGGAAAAACTCGTATTTCCTCTCAGCATGGTCAGGCAGGAGACAGGCTGAAAGGTGCATGGTCAGAGAGGGAATGCTGATGCTTTGGAGAACTGACCTTTGTTTGGAACGAGGGCTGTGTTTACGATCCTGCCTTTCACTGGTCATGTTTTGTAGCCATTGACTCTGTTCATGTTAACATTTGCACTAGTATGTAGTATGGAGTAGTACTCTGGATGCAATTAAAAACCCATGCAATAGATAGCTTTGTCAAGGATGAGGGGATGGCAGTACCTGATTACCAGCACATATGGTCATTGGTGCCAATGGAGCGTTATAGTTTACTCTCCGGCTGAGTCATCTCCCCCTGAGGAAGTTGCATGAAAATAACACTTAACAAGGGTGATAAAGACTGTAGAGATAAAAGAGAGTGAAGAATCTGTTAGCAATATTTCTGTAGCAAGCAGATGACTGAATGCATTTCCAAATGTTACGTAATTTCTTGCGTGACTCACAACACCACAGTCTATAGAGCATATGCAACATTTGGTACAGCAGCGAATCAGTGTAAATACCAACAACATTTTTGTAGTCTTAGGTTATGCTCACAGAAGTAAACCTGCAAATTTGCATTAACGTTCTTTCAGATGAGGATCTTGCATGATTATATAGTGGTTTATTTTTTTTGTTTTATCACATCTTTATTGATAGCAGGAAAATCACATTGTATAAAGTATTTTTCTTAGAGCAGTTTTACACAGAGTCAATAAAATGCACTGCTACGATGTCTGAATTATTGACTTCTTTCAGTGGAACTCAAGCCAGCCTGCTGTAACAGCAAGCTGTTGTTTTCTGCAGGTTTTGGACACAGATGTTTTCCTGAACACTTAATAAAAGGAGGCCTCCTGATAACTTCACTTATTCCCACAATTTAAAAATTGTATCAAAGTCCATTGAATATCTTCAGCTGAGAAAATGAAGGAGATGGGACACCTGTGCTGTCATTGAAGACCCGATGCTTCCTTGGTGTTGCTTCTTGGGTCTTCCTTGGGCTCCTAAGCCATCTTTGCTGTGCTTCAGTGTGGTGTTCTTGCAGGAGTGCCTGAAGCTTCCCAGCCCACTTCTTTTTTGCACTTCTTCCTGCACCACACACCCTGTTCAGCTTAGCATTTGTGGGTTTTGGCCAATTATCCCCTCCACTCGTGTGCATTCAGTCAAAATCCTCACATTCTTCTTGACTCTCTACTGCTCACGTTTCTTCTTCCTACCATCTGTCTTGTCCTAACATCCTCCTACCTTATTTTTGCAGTACACCCTCCTTTTAAGTTTCTCTTCCCCATGTAATCTGTGTGTTCCTGTAAAGAAGGGCTCATTCTCCCGTCCCCCTGCTCCTTCCTCTCACACCTCTGCCTAATGCCCAGATTCCATCACAATTAGCAGAGAATCACATAAAATAGGCCATAAGGGACACTCAGAACTCCCTCAATCTGTAATCTTGTCCACAGTAAAAATATGCCGCACCTGAAATCCTACCGTTTCCGTAGTAATCTAATTCAAAGACATTCTTACAATTAGAACATTTTTCTTCATGCCTAACTCGGATCTCAATTTTCATGCAATTTAAGTCCATCTGTTTTTGTCTTAATCCCCGTGGGCATGGAAAGCAGCTTTCTAGAGCAGCTGTTTGTGTACTGAAGACAGTTACTCCTCAGCCTTCTACCCTCTTCATAATCCTAACAACTTCAGTTTCTTCTGTGTCCGATATCGTCCATTTTCTTTCTATTTTTTCTCTCCATAAACAGTCCTTTTCCCTCTCTTTAACACATATAGGTCCCCCATAGCTTCTCCTTTCCCCTCACTTTCTTCCCTTTCCCCATACATTCTACTCTCCTGTTTTCGATTTCAACATGTCTATACCTCCTTGTTCCTAAACATTGGTTTTCAATCCTTCTGACAATGCCTGTTCTGCTGTATATCATGGGTGCATGTGGAGGCTTGTTGCAATCTATGCCAGGAATGTGTTGCTTTGGTATGGCAGGAATGCATGGAAGCCATCCGCTGTGATGTAAATGTCTTTCAGTTACCTTCTCTTTGCAGAATGTCTTTTTTAGTCCTAGCCCCTGTGAAATGCTGCTGGTGCTCTTCTGCCTTCACTGTTTCCATGGTAGCCGATCCCATCCTTTCGTGACTTTCTCATCAGTGGCCTAAACAAAATCTAGAACTGTCATAATTAAAATGGAAAGCAGTTTACAATATTTTTGAAGGCTGGGTGGTATTACATGGTAAAAGTACTTTGCAGCTAAAAATGGATAAGTAATTAAGCACCATTATCTTAAATTATGATACTTTCAGAGGTATTCTGTGGAACATGTCCTGAATATAGTAAAATTGCAATGTTAAATATGGTTAATGACACTGTTCCAGAAGTACAGAACGTAATGGTTTAATTAACCCAGAGTTACTGCAGCCTGATTTTAACTAACCCCCCCCCCCCCCCTTCCTTAAAAGCACTCCCAGTTCAAGCATTTCAGTTGTGTGCCTTGGAATCAGACCCAGATTTGGATTCTGACTGAAATCCCAAAATTAGAGCCTGTAGCTCCAATGGCTGATCCAAAATCCAGATCTAAATACTTTCAACTTTCGGCATATTTTTAGACCAGATTCAACATTTTCATAGGCTGCAGTTTTCAGCGTAATATCTGATTTCCTGCTGCTTCCCCCCTTCCCCTCCCTGCAAATGTCTTTGAATGGTAACTGTGAGGTGTTCAGAGGCTGGAAAATTTTTAAACTTAGGTCATTAAGTGTAGACTAAGAACTTTAAATATAGGCAGCCATTCTCAAAAACCGTGGTCATGATGTGTCTGTTGTGGTCTAATGCAGTGTCTCTGCCAAGCTGCTATTCAGTGATCCACAATTTGGAAATTTGAGAAAGACATGTCTCCTCTCTCAAATTCATGTATTGATTTCAAAGGAATTCAGGTACTGTCATGGATTAACACACACATTATTATAGTGAAGGATAACACCTGGAATTCTACTCTTTGACTATATTCTGTATTTTCTTCGAATTTTGGATAAATCAGCATAAAAAAAAGCAGAGTTCAAAACCTATGGCTTAAAGCCTATAATTCAGCTTTCTGTCATTTATTGCTCTTTACTTAATTAACATTGAAGCCACTTATGAAAGTAAAACCTAGTCTTTGTCTAAATGTATGTGCCCCAATTTCCATGGAGCTGTCTGATTAATCAGTATAAGACATGGAGGAAGACATATGAAGACTCAGGCAAGTGAGCAAAACCAAATTTCCAACAGAGGATGTATTTTATTCCATCCAGCAATCCACATGTTTATATATCAAGTCCAGAAATCATCATACCACACCGTCCAAGTAAATCGCAACCCTCAGCAGGACTCCTTGGTCTTCTGAGTTGAGAATCAGCTTCAGCTGTATGGCCAGTCTTTTTCACAATCTTGCTGTGGACAGTTGTGGTGGAGTTCATAACCCAGTTGATACAAGATTTTTTTTCTCAATGATGACAGCATTATGTTGGTTTCTATGAATTACTAAGAGCCATTAGAAATCTCTGTGTATAGTGTTTTCAGTCATTTTCTTTTCTCTTCTCTTCAATTCCCACATACTGTGTTTAAATCACTGTCCTGACACTGAAAATAGCGAGTATAGATTTGAAATCAGAATACAGCTGCATAAACCAGCATCAATAGTATGCAGAAAACCGGACCAAATGAAAATTGTGACATGACACATGCAATTTGGTGTAGGTCAAACTGCAAGAGAGATGGTTTCCATAGCCATAGAAAGCTAAACTTGCTGCTTAAAGAAGCATGCCCAACTGAAAAAGCATGTGTTACTGGAGGAAGTGGTGGAAGCGTAGGGACAAATGGCTGTGTGTGGGGAAAAGGAGAGTATGTTGAATTTTCTAGCGTTGGGGGCTGGGTGGACAGTGAAAGATGAAAGGTAATTAAAAAAATAGTGGAAGCCCAGAAAAAATACAACCAAAACTATTTCAAGGGTGATAAGGAAAATCCTGTTCTTTTCCATCACTGAAAAATATTCAAGACCTTCCTCTTGGAGAACTGGCACTCAATATCCTGCCACTTTGCACCTAAAATCTCCCAGATAACCAGTCCCAAGTGATTGTGAAAAACCTTAGCTGCAACAAACACATATTGAAATGATGAAATTTAGATTATCAGGTTAAAAAAAGTCATCTGTTCCCTGCTTTTTTTTTTTCCTCTTTCTAGCAAAGAAAAGGAAGAAACATGAGAGATTTAAACAAATTCTGTTACCAGCTTCATTTTTGTTATTGGTTTTCTGGGGGTGAGGGATTTGTTCAGCTGTTACAGTGATGGTCACAACATAAACTGTTTAGACAGATGAAGTTTTGACTTTTTCCTCCTAGTCTAAAAGCCATTGACATTATAGACAGTTTTTCTTAAAGATGTTGGGTATGGAAATTATATTTACCTCCTACAATGGTAGGAGGTGTAACGTCTCTTATTTTGCAGTTTCTGCATCCAGTAGAAAAAAAAATTGAGATGGATGCTGTAGGTGGCTCAGCTACAGCATGTTGGCATCCACAGCTTCTTGCTCAGACTTAACATAATTTCTATTTTTTCCTGGTTCTCTGAGTATTAAAATGAGAGAATGAGAAGACTACTTCATTTGAAAGGCTTATTTAATTTCTCTTCTCTTCATTTGCTTTGTTTACTGAATTACATTTCCATAGGAGAATGGTACATAGAACTGTCTCCCTTGACCAAACGGTTCAAATGAGCTATGAGTAAAATCATTTAGATATCATTCACAACCATGTTTTATCAGTAACAACTAAGAAAGTTAATGTAGCTCAATGAGCAGTACATTTCTGCAGGCTTTTATCATTGCATCCACATTATTGTCGGAATCTTTTAATATTGTGTAACTGTATCTTAATAGAGCTTTTAATAGAGATGTAATGTGTCATTAGAAGTTATGTAAATAACTATTTAAAGACTTTTAAACAAATGCTCATAAAGAGGTGTTTACTCCTTTTAAAGGCAGCACTCAGTTGTATTAATGATTTTTTTAACATCCATCTGTATCTGAAACGCAAGTTGTAGTCATGTCATGAAAATTCTGCTTTTAAACTGAATCCCTCCTTTTGGAAAGCAAATGCAAAAGATTCCACACTCTGCATTCCTTACTGCTTTTCTGACAGGAAGGCAAGGTAAAGACTATATATACTGAGTAGAGAAAGGACTAGATACACTAAAAAGCAATGATAACATGATTTTTTTTCTTCAGCCTTTGGCACCTCAACATCATTCATTTGCTGTCTTTCTGTGTATACTATATATTGTATAATCAGGTATATGGAGTTGCCCAAGACACCAGACCTCAAATTCAAAGGTGAGAGCTCACTGCCTACTGCATCTGTGGGCAAAACCACAACTGTGCCAGGAGAAACTACTTTGCTTTGGAAAAAATTTCCTTGCACTTAAGTGGCATAAAATTTTCCATGCTAGAGCAAGTCTTGGAACATTAAGTTGCATTGTGTGTCCATGGGTATTTTTTCCCCATAGGCATAGCAGATGCATTCCCACATAAACCCATTTATAAGTTTACAACTGATAGAAAGCACCAGTAAAAACATCTCAGAGGAGATCTGCTTTCAGGCACCATAGAAAAATTGTTATATTTCTATGTACATGTTGATTTTTGAGAATTATGAACATTGATGGGCAGGGAAAGCTGTTGTATTTCTCAGCTGACTATGAAAACTTTTTTTTCTTCTATTTCTGGGCAAATCCTTTGCTTGTTGCTGTTAAGATTAATATATGCCTGAGTATATTATCATCTTTGTAGAACTTAAGAAATATTTAATGTCAACTTTCCTTTCACTCTTGAACATGTTATACAACGTGGATCACAAAATGTCAGAGAAGAGTTGTCTCAGTGAACTTGACTTTAAAATTTTCTGGCTTTATAGTTATTTCCGCTTATTTTTCTTGAGAATGTATTTTTCTCTACTTGAATTGCCAAAAATTTTCTTCAGGGAGTGAGTTATTGCATAGAAAATACAAATTCTTAAAGTTAAGCCTCATGCTGGTAGAATTATTTTAAAGAATAAGAGAGTAACAATTACTTCCTAAAAACATGTTTCCATTACATAGGAACTACTAAGAAAACTTGCTCTCCTTTTCAACTAAACATTAGGATTTCAGTACAGTTGGCTAGTAATCTGAACTGGAATCACAGAAAATAAAATTCTCAGCTGATTTGCTAGTTCAGCCAATGTGGTGGCTTTAAGACAGTTGTAATGGTGGATTTTCTCTATGTAGAATATTGGCTCACAAACTTCATGCTAATTTTGAACGTATGAAGACCTTGAGAAGGGCGGAAGTCTAAAAAAGTTGTTGATTCACTTACAAGAATAGCTGTTAATGGACCAGTCACTCACTGATTAAAACAAGATTGATTAAACCATCCTTGTAGTGGGAATATAATTTAAGATGCTAAATTTATAATGATACAAAAATCCTGTATCAGAAGGTAGAAGAAGACACCTAAGGAAACTTGACTTTTTTTTCTCTTTTTTTTCCACTTTTAATTGTTTCCCAGAATCGTTTTGTTGAAAACAGTAACTCACAATGATTTCAAAGGGGCCAGGACTTCACCCATCTTCCTGCTTCACTCCTTGTTTATTGAATTTGTTAGAAAAATTGTTTCCAGAGTGAACAAAGTAATTCATAAACAGGAAAAACTAGTCTGAAACTCTATTAATAACCAACTTATTTTTATTAGAGCAAATACAGTTGTGAAAACTGTACATTGTACATTTTGGGTCAAGAATTATAAATAGAGAAACTCAAAGATAAAGAGTTCATTCTTTGACAGCAAGAAACTTTAAATAGACAAAATGACATTATTAAGTACATTGGCAGGCTTCATTGTGCTGTCCAAAATGTAGTGTACAGTATAACAACCAATTATAAATAGCCTTTCATGTAAAATACAGCTGTGCACATTTTAGAAAAATACCAACAATTTGTTTGAGCTTTGTTTTAAAAAAGCTTATAAATCATACATATTTATAAATGGTACTAACATGCTTACTTAAATTTATAAACATTTTCATAAGCTTTGTTACCCATTATTTCCAGAGCATAAAGTATTTTAAATAAACATTTAATAGGAATTAAATATGTCAGTTACAAAAATTACCTCTCCATGTAAGGAGACAGGGTCTGATTTCACTGTTGGATGGAACATTTTGTCCATTATGTCAAGGCTTACACAGTAACTTGTAAAATTCTGTTCTTATTTAAAAATTACTTTCCTAAATTTAAAACACAATTTAAACTTTTTTAAAAAATAAATATACAAGTTCTATTTTCATTTGCTCTCTTTCTGCTTTCTTCTTTATCCACACTGGTCAAAACACAGGATTCTCAACATACTTCTGTAAAAAACACCATGGTGTTACTGCCCTGCTCAGAGCTGCTTCGCTGCACAATATTCAGTCCATAGCTATGTTACTTTAATATGCTGCATCAAAAGATAGCTAAAGTACTTTGTAAGAATGTTGCCCATTAAACCATGCAAACACTTAGAAAGTTTACAAACAGGTTCAAAAACTATATTGTATGAAAGGTTTTCTAATAGCGATAAAATAAACCATAATACAAGCCCTTTGCTTTTTGTAGCTTTCAATTAAAATATTTACTTGCCAAATGATCACACCACATATTTTCAGTAAATAAGCATGCTTTTGATTAATATAGGGTACAATAATTACAGTATAATGGCACATAAAAAGAAACATGACCACATCATTTGAACAAAGGGCTGTGAAACTACTTAAGACAAACTTTCTAAATGAAAAATTTTGACGCTTTTTTAATGCTGAGGTAAAATCATAAATGGACTTTAAAGACACTGAAGGCATCAAATCGATAAACAATCACTTAACATTTCTCAACGCTCTACCTGAATGTATTCAACACAAATCTAGTATTTAAAATTATAATTTATTATGAGCATTAGCTAGCTTAACTGTCATTGGCATTAATGTGCACTCAGACAAGACTTTATTTTCACCGTTGGCAAAATACCTCAGTGTTGAAACATCGTAATTCAAATCACCAATTACCACAGCACCAGAATTAAAAAAAAAAAAAAAAAAAAAAAAGAAAAAAAGTCAACATGCAAACCCTATATCTCATCTTTCTTGGCTTATTTTGATATTCCACCTCCTGTTTAGAATGTGCTGATATCAACTTAAGATTCTTATTCTTTTATTATGAAAAATTTTGCTTGCTACCGGCATAAGCATTTGTGCATTTTTAGGAAGACATCAACATCTTTAAATTTTGCAGTCATGGTACATTACTTACTAAACCTTAAATCAAAACGGCTCTTCAAGTTTAGGAAAATGAATTTAAGAATTTTATCTTCGGATTAGAAAAAGACATTTCATTTTCTGCTTCTGCTGCTAGGCAGAACTGGTAGCTTTCTCCAGGTTGGACTAGACACTATGTTATGGCTATACATCAAATTTCATAAACAACGAATGAACAGAATCATGCACAGGCAAATGAAATTCAATCTCCCAGAACACTGCAGGAGATGTTAAAAGCAGCAGGTAATGGAATAAGACTGGTGACTGATGCTGCTAACTATTTCTTCTAATGAGATAGGAGTGAACGCTGGAATCACTTCCACAGCAACAGAATCCTCTGACCACATTCCTCTGGCAGTCGTTTTCCCATCTCCCCACTAAAAACATCAGACGGTAAAATAGTAAGGCAGCTGTTAGCTTCCATCAACAAAAAGTGCAGCTCCGTACATTTCCAGTTTAGTCACACTCTGCTGGAACAGATGGAGAAGCCAACGCACTTCACTGGCGGGGCTGCTTCAGCAGATTATTTTGTTTGTTTTCCAACATGGCTGCTTGCTTCAGCTTTCAGAGGACCCCAAAGCCACGAGCCATCAGCAGAGAAACTGATCTGGGCCCCTGGCTGAATTTTCCAAGTTTCATCTCTCTTGCGTCCCATCCTAATTCCAAGCCTCCTTCCCTGTGTCTGACAGGTGCCATTTAAAAGGCTGATGACACAACTGCAGAGAACTGTGGGCTAACACCACTAGTTGTCATGACTTCACTGAAGGGTCAAAACAGTTACATTATTAAATAACTATGTTGAATCACATTCAGGCATAGCTAAAATTAAAGTAGGGAACATTAAAAGTATGCAAAGAAATTAAATCTTTATCTTTTGAGGTGGGGTGGATATGGTGATTTTATATGAAAACAAGACCTTTCTTACCTTTCCTAATGCCAATCAAGTTAGAAAATGGACAAAAAGAATGGCTAAACCAATATTCAACAGCATTACCAGTGCGATCATGACTGAGTTAGGGCCCTGAAAATAAAATAAAGATATCAGAATTAATGCAACCTTCCACACTGCACAGCAATGAGCATGACCTGACTTTGTAATTTCTACTGGTCTTGACCTTGCTCTGAAAGATTACCTAAATATTAAAACTACAGACTCTGCTCCTTAAACATAGCCATTATCCTTGGTATTCAGGTGAGCTGAATAACATCTCAATGATATTGTGAAAATCAGCTGGATAAATACAGGCGAGAGTATATTATTACACTGTTCTTAATTACACTGAGATTAAACCATCTGACAAATACGACTGCATAAACAAATGAAAACAAACCCATGAACACAAAAACAATATCAGCTTAAAATAAAGTAAAACAAAGAACTTGAACTACTTTAGGAAAGCCAGAGCACTGCTCTTCATCCTTACAGTAGGTTCCTTCTCGAATTCCAACCCATTTCAAAACAGACATGACAATGTGTTTTATGAAAAGAATACCCTTGTTTTCATAACCAAAAGGAGAAAAAAAAGTTACTTACCATCGCACTAACATACCTAGCAATGTTTCCATTACAGATTAAAAAACAATTTCACACCTGTAAAATTAAACTCGTTTTGATTTACTCTGACACTTATCTTACAGACCTATGTACTGAAGAAATGAAAAGTCAAAATACTCTTTCCCTTCCTAGCTAGAGCTAAACTTGGTTAGAAAACTTAATCATTACATAACTTTAGTCTTTCTGTGAAGCCAGAGAAGGAAGTTTTTAATTCTTTTCAGCAATTTTGGATAAATTTTTTAAAACATGGATGCTTTCTAATGAGCAACTTGAAATAATGTCCTGAACAGATGGAAATTCTCTTCTGTTCTCCTCTTAATGTATTTGGTTTACTACAACATATTTTCACAAATATTTGTACACGCTTATATTTTAAGGTTGCACATTTACTCTAAGTAGAAACAGAAAAACTCTTCACTCAGACAATACTTTCTTAAATCACAAAAAAGCCCACCAAAATATCTCTGCAGAAAGCTATCTTCTGAGATACGTAAGGATCACTGGCTTGCATAAGAAGGTAAATATTTCATTAGAAATGACATAATTCTTTTCACTTTCCACATAAGGCATGCCTTGCAGAAGTTCATTATGCTTCATGACAATGCTAAGATTAGCTATATAATTTCTGGAATGCTAAGGTGTAAGAACTTGCTATTATTAATTTGCTGCAGCAGTGTAACTGGGAAGCTGTTGAATAGTACTTGTGTCATTACTATATCACATGCTCTCACCCTGAAACAGTCTCATTAAACACTTTCTACCAGAACACACCTTTACACAGTAGTTAAGATGGCAGGCCAGATGTGTACTGCTAAGTTCTTGAAAAAGTCACAAAATATATTATGGCAAGTACTCCTTAAATCTCTGGGGAGTCTAAACCCAACCAGCACCTGTATCCATAAAGTTCCCTTTGCACCTATTCAGAAGTATCTGTTCACATGCTGAGGAACTAGGTGTTCAAGTTCAAACAATGATTGGGACTATCAGGATGCTAGTTAAATGTTGCCATAGGGGTAATGGTATTGGCAGCAACATTCACATTTTACTTAACAGCAGAATGTCTAAAATATTCACTAGGAAATTGAAGACTAGGTTTAAGGTCACCTTAGTCAAAGGGATTTTGAATAACAAGTTCCCACTTACCAGTGGTATGTTTTAACCACTGGGTCACAGAACAGAAGTGGAACCACATTCCTTCCTTCTTACTGGAAGTGAGCCACTATGTGCCAAAGAATATGAGACACCTGGTGACAGAGAACAGGCATAAAAGGAAAGCATGACTCCAGATATGGTTATATTTCTGACCACAGCACTGTAAGCAGCCTTGCTGTTGTAGTGTGTAACTCAAGGTTAATTTCTTTCTTTCTGCATGGTCACAATTGTGCTGGGTACTTCTGTGCTTTTCTACTGTGAAGGCAATCCAAGTTCCCATCAGGATTCTCACCAAATGCACTTGGCAACTGTGAAATTTATGCAAGAAAGCCATATTGGAAGACTTTGAGCAATAGAATTTGTTTTACTTGAAACAACAGCTACTTTGAGAATCTCTCAGTTTTGCTGTCTTGGAATGTCAGTGTCAACACCCCTAGAGTGAACCTTCCATTTAACAACTTCTTTTGCAAAAAAAATCCCTGACTCTCATGACAAACAAGAATAGTACGTACATGCTAATATTACATACCTCTCTACAGAAAGTATGATTACACTATTAATTTCCACTAAGATTTGGGTTCAGCATCTTTCTTTCCAGTGCTGAGCCACTAGAACAGAGTGCTCAGAGAAGCTGTGGATGCCCCACCACTGGAAGTGTTCAAAGTCAGGTTGGATGGGGCTTTGAGCAACCTAATCTAGTGAAAGATGTCCCTGCCCATGGCAGGGGGGATGGACTAGATGATCTTTAAATGTCCCTTCCAGCCCAAACCATTCCATGATTCTATGATTCTAATAGGGACTCCCTGTTTGATCAAAATCAGGTCAATAGCTCCTTTATAGTTTGGGATCGCACCTAAAGATTTTATAGTTATACTGCACCAGGAATTGCAAGGAATTGAAGGAGATCATTGCCTAATACTGTTAAAATTCACTGGGATTTGGCCGTCTAATGCTTTGCATATTTGAAAATTACATCCATGGAAATCAAGTTGATTTATTACTACTGAAGAAAAATTTGGACCTATGGGGACTTCAGAGGAGTCAGGAACTCATTCACTACCTGAAATATGTCCTGAAACAGCATCCTGATAGCTGCAAGACAGCTTTTGGCTGAATGGCAAGTTAGGACTGCAGCTCAAACAGCACCTCAGTA
The DNA here is from genome assembly GCF_964188355.1 of Buteo buteo. Taxonomy (NCBI): domain Eukaryota; kingdom Metazoa; phylum Chordata; class Aves; order Accipitriformes; family Accipitridae; genus Buteo; species Buteo buteo. Next base: position 43,915,039 of record NC_134173.1, read on the forward strand.
TCATTAGTGCACAGTATTACAGAAATAAGCTTGGTGGAGGGGGAGGGGACTTCTCTATTGATGCATCTGTCAGTCAAGTTAGGTATAACAATCTCACCACAATAACATTAGATAAATTAGGCTAAAAAACCTAGGGGCTATAGTCTGAATCAAGAAATCTCATCTACAAAGACAGGAGAAAGTGACACCTTAAGAATTGGGTTGTTGATTTTATATGAAGATCAAAGAAAAATGTGTTAACTGTTTATGATAATGATCTATGCCTTATATAAAGAAGTAAATCTCATCTCCTTTGGCTTGCTATGTGCATTTTGTTTCCTCTTCTGATTAACTACAACTTTCAGCTCAAAGCAGAATTTCCTGATGTACTAAAAAAAGATCAAACAATATTTGTAGAGCACATGGTTGTTATGCAGTAAACTACTACCTGTTTTGTAGACACCTATGAAATGAGCATTTAATGCTTTAAGACAAATGCCATAAATACAACTTTAGTGTCCTGCAAGGGCTTAAAATAGCAAAAGCCAAAATTAGTCTGAACAGTCCAAGAGTGACCAGAACAGGTGCACTAAAGAAGCTGTAGTAGAAAAACTCCAGTCCTGCTTAAAAACTGCCCTTTCAGCTTCTAGTAAGTCAGACACTTACGTAGCTAAAAATATAACCATATGATTAGTTTTCATTTGTCGAGGGAAGAAAGTTATTTTCCTAAAATGTAGTGCCAGGAAGTATCAAGACTAGTCTTGTAATCCCATTGCATTAGGAATGCCTATTAAATTTAGCATAAAGTTCTTGCTCAGAGGTTTTTTTAGGGTCAGGCAAATACTGATCTATTTTTCTAACATCATGGTAGTTATATCCCTTACTAAATGGATGTTAAATGAGCAAAGAGGTGAGAGTAGAAGCAGACTGGGTAACATTCAGCAAAACGTAATGATTTTAGATACAGGTAAAAACCAGGATAAACACTCTGTATGGCTTAAAAATCTTTACCTACAAAATGAAAAAAATGACAATATAGTAGAACACTTGTGTCTGGGCTTGTATCTGACCTAGCAACACATGGACGCATATCAGGCAAATAAAATGTGTATTCATGAATATACACTACAATGGTATTTTTTGCAATTCAGTTCTCCTTTTTACCCAAATCCAAGACAATCTCAAATTAGCCCATATTCAAGGTGGGACAGCAGCATGCACACTGAGACCGGGGCTAGAGGCTGCTAACAAGCAATTAGAAACAACAGTTAGTACTGGTTTGTGGTCAAGTGTCTCTGTGCACACTTCACACTGTGGTAAATATAAGGTAATTTGAAGGTGCCTAATTGTCAGTGAAAAAAGGATGATTTACGTCTCATTTATTAGGGTAAATGCCTGCAAACAGACAGCTATTTTGGAGCAGCTGACCAATGGTGAGTTTGTCATTGTGCTTTATGCATGTTTTCACCTTGATAAAACTATGACTCTTTCTTATGAGTTCTGAAATGATTTTAAACTGATTTTTGAACATTAGAAAAGAAGTACATAGAGAAACACATTTATATGTGTGGCGTAAGATGTATGTGCTGATATTTTTCAAGTATAATGCCAGAAATGGGGATATCTAGAGATATCTAGAGAACAATACTGTTCCTATAACTAACATATTGCACAGATGACAGTCTTAAGGATGTAACAGATTCACAGAAAATATGAAACATGAATTTGATTACTAAAACAGCTGCTGCAGACTCTTCTGTAAATAAAGTTGTTTAAAGTTATTAATCCAAATTAAAGTTTATGTTTCATTCAGATGTGAGAAATGGCTTTGATTTAGATACATAGAAGGAAGAACTGAAAATCTTACATTCTGTATCTATGTTCTTAATGCATTATCACTGGAAACTTGGAAAAAGCACAGCACAATTTTATACAGCACTTTTGGATAATCTAATGAAAGTGCTCAATAAATGTTATAAATTAATTTTTGCATTCCAAAAACATGTTTTCTCATTCTCTTTTCATGAGAGTGAGAGTTCTTTTCTCTTTATATTACTTTAAAAATATATTTTTAACCTTCTATGAAGGATTGAAGGCAGATTTACTTTCAAACCACAACAAAATCATTTGTCAGGATGACTATAAAGCAATTGCAATTACTGACTAAAACAAAATAATTCCCCAGTGCAGCCCTAGAATTCTGAAGTCTCTCAACATTTAGAAGTGTTTGGGATAAAGAGAAGTACACTAATAAGGCTTCTCCTCAGTAACTGCGCACTCTTAGGTTACGCAGCCACTGCGTAACTGCAGCACACTACTGAGCTCAGTCCAGGAGCACTGGCAGAATAGGCTACTATTTTTCTGAAGTTGAAAGGTGATACTAAAAACTAAAAAGAAAAGTCTCCAGGCAGTGTTAACAGTCATTCTGTACTAAGTCTTTCCCTCAGCCTGATAGGCCAGTAGGCTACTCCTTTCTGCTTTAATTGTTTTAGGATTTTTACTCATTTCAGCATTTTAAAGAAATAAGCATGTATGAAATTTATTCCATAAGGGCAAATTTATAGACACATATGGAAGACATCTTTGAAAAAACCACATACATCTACACATATCTTAAAATACCGTTATATTAAAAATGAGTTCCTAAATTCTACCTTCCTCCCTTATTGAAATGCTGATAATAACGCAATTAGGGTGCTCCAAATGAAGCAGAGGGACAGTTCCCAGATGACCTATAGTATCAGTAAACAAACAGCAGCTACTGTACAATATCTCATCATTTTTCCACCTTTCCTGGTAAGAAGCTAAAGGTTCACAGTCCTTATCCTGATTATTCTAGAAGGTCAGTAAACTACTGTTTAGGTGCTCTACTTGGTTTCTTAAAGTGAAGACTCCCTCAGCTCCAAACCGTTATTTGGTTTGGATGGAATGTAGGAAAAATAAGAACTATTTCTAGCCACTTATTTTAACCAGAGCCAAACAAAAAATTCCAATGCAGGCTAAAATTCTGTGCATGCTCACTCAACATTCACAAGCCTGACAGCTTTGTGTTACCCTAGATAGGAGTCATATCTGTGAGATTTGAAAGGTTAAAGGGCTGATATCAGCTGTATTACAGATTTGCAGATTACAAAACCACTGTGAACATCTACTTTGATCCGCACAAAACAGAATATAAGCTTCCTGCTGAACTAGAGGGTATCATCTTGACAAAATGCTCATTATTGAACTATTCAGTGACAGTTCCAAAAACTCAGCATCTGAAAACTGATGTTACATTTAATTAATACCATTAAAAGCAAGTTAAAAGATGACTTTTATCTAAATCTGTCCAGCTGTTGGATCTTCTTATATGTTCACCTGTTAGCTTGGGAAACTATTTCATAAAGTGTACTTACAGAAAGTGATTTAATGTGTCAGATTTTTTTACATTCAATCTTTCATTATAAGATATGTTTTAATCATTCTTACAGCTCTTCATGGGACTTCCCCTTAAGGTTTTTTCATTTTAAATCCCTGATTTATGGACACTGTATTTTATTCCAGAAGTGGTTGCAGCAGTGCCAAAACCAGATAAAACAGACTCCCATGTACTCTTGCTTAATCTTTCCTGTTGATAAATCTAAGGATTATATTAACATCTCTGAACAACAGCAACAGACTGGGAGCTCATGCCTCTCTTGCTCCTGATCCACCAACCTTTTCCAGTCCCGATCCTGCATGGCCAGGCTCTATTAACTGTCTTTCAATATAGAATCTTACATTGTGCTGCGCTGCACATGGATAATTATACTTGCATCTTTCTTAGCAGGATCTCATTATATGGGTCATTCTGTTTATCCCATCAATAATGACACACTGTTTTTTTTTCTACTGGAGTACCAAAAATGATTCAAAGAAACAACGCTTATAAAAAAGAAACATTATGACAATTATCTAGACCTCTTCATTTGCTAAAGGTTAACTTTAGAATCTACAACTAACATTCTCCTGAGTTTCTCTTGGACCAGAAATAACTTTATCATCATCATAGATTCTGAATTCGATAACATGGCTTCTTCTCCCAACATGGCATAGAAATGCTATTAGTCACCTCTCCTTTTCTGTGTAACTATTGATAGTTCTATTATTTCTAAATAATAATGAGATTTTGATTCACACTGATCTGAATGTATAGTTTTAAAACTCCTCCATTTTCTGATGAAAAAAAAGTAAAATTTTCCACATCACTGTAAAACGCAAGCATTGTTAAAAGTATACATTTTAAAACAGTTCATATTTTGACGCAAATTGCCTGCTTTTAGAGCCTACAATCAACACAGAGAAGATAATGAAAAGGGAGATTTTCTGGACTGGGTCAGACCACAGGCCAGCATCCTGTCTCCAAGAGTAGTCAAAAGTAGACCTTTGGGGAAGAGCATGAGTGTAACTTCCAGTACTGCCCAATTATCCACTGAAGTACAACGAACATTGTTTTGGCAGGGGGAATATATGTATCTGCAAATATGCATCTACACGCACACAAAACGCACATATATAAATACATACACACACTAATACACACACTATCACACTTTTGTGTTTATGGATGCAATAGGGATTCATGTCTCAAAAGTCTGTCAGTATCTGGCTATCAACTATCCCTTCCCAGTTTTCAAAAAGGATAATATAAAGGACTGGAGTATTTGTTCCTTACTCCAGTCTGGTGGAGTGGATTCTAACTAGCAGATTGTATCCAGATGAAGATTTGTCAGAAGTGAGCTTTACCTGTCTTTAGGTTACAAAGCTCAGTACTAGGAGGCAAAAAGGCAGTGAAAGTGAAAAGGTTTCTTGCAGTACTCACCGAGCTGTTTTCTACTTCTTTTTCCACTGCTGAATGTGACTCATTATTAGCTGGGTTCTTTGGTGCAGCAAATTCTGGTTTCTTAATTTTTGTGTCAGGTTTGTTTTCTTTGGCATCTGGCTTACCCCCAGATCTAGCAGGACTTGGCTTCTGTGAGGGTGGTATCCGTGCAAGTGTTGACGGTGATGGGTTGACATATTCATCTTCTTCCCTGAGCTCCTGTGGAAGCACTGTTGGATTCATTTTTACATAATAGCCATGGTAGTGATCATGCAGCTCCCCATTCTCTGTGCTGATGGGATTGGGATGGGCTGAAAACTTTGGCTGGTGTTTCACAGCTACTTCCTCCTTCATTGGTGTTTTTGAATATAAAGGCTTGTTAATTGTGGGTATTATATTCTCAGTGGCTAAAAGCTTTTTTTCTTGACTGAGTCTTGCCCCAGAAGTGGAGCTTTGCCTTTTCAGTTGTTTTGAAGGAGAAGGCTCAGAAGAAAGAGGAGGACTATGCCTTGGACTTGCTTCTGGGGTTCGAGGGGGTGTAGTACCTTTTCGATAAAAGTGAGGTGACTCTTTTGGGGTAGGTGGTTTGTCCTGAACTTTTTCTTCAGATTTTTCTTTCACCTCCATTCCTTCTTGAAATTTTTGTTTGATATAATCAGGGCCTGAAAAATAGTGTAATAGAAATATTATGATTAAAACAAAAATAAGACTTCACAGTAAAACTATTGCATTGGGATGTCACACTGGACTACCTTGCTAAAATGCTGGCAGGGGCAGGTGTTACAAAAAATTCACTGATATCCATAGTGATTTACTTTAAATTGCTCAGTAGTTGAAGTTACTGTACCTTTTGGTAACTGTCAGGACTGCTTACTAATTTGGTTCAGTCACTTTCTTTATGTTTTAAGCTTTGCAAAGGGTCATAGGACATAAATTGTCTCTGAGTGAAGTCTGAGGGACTGAAGACTGACCTACCTTACGTATCTATCATTCTTTCTTTTTCTGAGAGGCATGTTTTGAGGCATGTTTTGCTTAATTGCCCTAATCAATTTAACTTCTACCCTCATGATCATAGTATCTGTTTGACATGGAAGTAATTAACCATCAGAATGAAACGTCCCTTCTGCCCTTATAACCTACACGAATTAGGGCTCAAATCACTTTTTTCCCCTTTGTGTGCATGTTAGCTTGTCTTACATACATATTTATATGTGACTTGAACCCTCACACACTGGCTTTGTCTTCCTAATTCGATCACTTACCATATGAAGACCCAGGTTAACCACTCTAGTCAGAAACACAATTCTGCTTAGAAGCTAGGAAGACAAACTCTCTCACATTCACTACGGAAATGCTCAGAGAGCTGCCAGTATGAAGGATCCTCCTCTCAAATCCTAGCTAAACACCCGTGGGCACACTGACCAGTAGGACTCACTTATCAAGGTGCGTTTCTATGCAGCTGTTTACATAAAGACAAACTGGCTGAGATGCTTTGCTCCAGGTTTTCGTTGTCTAATTTAACAGTTCAAAGCTAAGAGTTGAGAAAACACTCTGTTCAAGAAACAAAATTACAGTAAATCTGTCTGTATTGTGGGCAACGTTTTCTATTTTTCTTCCTAGAGGTCACATCCCAGATTCCAGGATCAGGTCCTGTAAGAAGTCAGAAGCTGGGGAGCTCTGTGAACAGAAAACTGTTAATGATTTTTCTGTATGTCCAATAATGGCTTCTGCCAAATACATTCCAACTGTTTTTCCACTTCTATCTCTTCTAGCACAACTACTTTCCTTTGATTTTTTTATCTTCTGTAAGTGAGGCTTATCTGTGTTTTATGTCATAGAGAAATTCTGTGCCCAGAGAAGAATGTCTGCATACATTTTTCTGCTTTTGAGTTTAAAGGAGGCTCTAGCTGTGTTAGGCAGATACAGTGTTTTTACAGATGCCAGAAGCATATGCATCACTACACAGTGCTAAGATCAGAGGAAGGAAGAGCAGCATGAAGTTTTTGGAAGTTACTGAGTCATCTGGTAAGTAAGCATTGCTGAGAAGAAGCATGCAATGTCTTCTGAGCAGGAAAATCACAATGCTTTTGGCATCTCTGAAAACCAGGCGTGGAAATAGGGAGCTGTTGAGAAAGAAGGCTGGATGTAGACAAGCCAGATTTGTTCTCAAATGACATTTGAGGAGGAAGCTTTGAGCAAGTAAGCCTGCACAGAGGGAGAGGACTAGAGGCTTGGTTCTTATGGCTTTTTATAAACTTCCTGGTAAAAGGAAAAGGCAGCACAAACCAAATTAAGAGTTGCCATATACAAAGTTACAGTTACAATCACCATTCATAAAATTCCCAGTCATGTAGGGGATTTCCTTCCGTCTTTGCTAAGATGCATAAGATAATGCTGAGGTTTTAACACGCATGAACTTTGGTTTTCTTCTCTTTTCACAGGGTATATAATTAGGGGTGTGAATAGAAAAGGATAGCTGAAAGAGCTCTGCCTAACCTTTAAGCCCAAGACATGGAGCTGTCAAATTCCAATGATTATATATTATCATATCATATCATATCATATCATTTTGTATATCATAGAATGGTTTGGGTTGGAAGGGACCTTAAAGATCACCTAGTTCCAAATTCCCTGCCATGGGCAGGGACACCTTCCACTAGACCAGGTTGCTCAAAGCCCCATCCAACATGGCCTTGAACACTTCCAGGGATGGGCCAGCCACAACCTCTCTAGGCAACATGTTCCAGCGCCTCACCACCCTCACAGTGAAGAACTTCTTCCTTACATCTGAGCTAAATCTACCCTCTTTCAGTTTAAAGCCATTACCCCTCATCCTATCACTGCATGCCCTTGTAAAAAGTCCCTCTCTGACTTTCTTGTAGGCCCCCTTTAGGTACTGCAAGGCTGCTATAAGGTCTCCCTGGAGCCTTCTCTTCTCCAGGCTGAACAACCCCAACTCTCTCAGCCTGTCTTCATAGGAGAGGAGCTCCAGCCCTCTGATCACCTTTGTGGCCGTCCTCTGGACTCACTCAAACAAGTCCATGTCCTTATGTTTGGGGCCTCAGAGCCAAACACAGTTCTCCAGGTGGGGTCTCATGAGAGCAGAACAGAGGAGGAGAATCACCTCCCTCAATCTGTTGGTCATGCTTCTTTTGATATGGTTGGCTTTCTGGTCTGCAAACACATTGCCAGGTCATGTTGAGCTTCTCGTCAACCAACACTCCCAATGTGGACACATCCACATTCACATTAGCTTGTTCCTTATGACTGCTGTGGTCAAAGCATCCCAACTTGAATACCATCTCTTCTGCCTTACAATGCTGCTGATCTGTTCCTCACCTACCTAGAAAAATGACGGCACTTGAGGAACTGAAGGCACTTTCATAAGGAACACATCTAGGCCTCAGAAATGTTGTCCCTCTCCACTGTTTCCTACAATCACCTAAAAGCCTCTCAAGGCTGGCCAGAGGGACTCTCTCTCCTCCCTAAGACCTCCAAACTGTGTTGGAATTTCTGAAACAAGAAGGGAGCCAGGTCTCGGCTTCCCATGTCTCCACAAGAGACTGGTAGAGTGAAAACAAAAAACTTAAACCAAACCAAAAATATCATCTTTAACTGGAGCTTCCCAAAGAAGTTAAGTGTCAACAAGCTAACAATGCCATATTTTTACTGAGTATTTGGCAATATTTGATGCTAAGTGACATTGAGTCCCACCAGAGAAACCTGTAGCCTTCTGCATCCAAATAATGTCTGAGGGTGTCTGACCAGACATTCAGCAATTGCCTTAACATAACACAGCAGCCCTCCCTCACACCCCACCCGTACGTCACATATGGCTATTAGAGATACATTCCTTGCCTCCAATCTTGCCCAGCAGGTCTTTCCAACACTCAAATTCTTGGCTCAATGCTGGTTAGCTTTGGAGATTGTCCAAGGACTTTTTTTACGTCTGTTCACTGTATTCAGTACAATCAGATTATGTACCTGTCTGAACCACTGACTCCAAGCGGTAAGAACACAATTCCCACTCCCTTCTGAGGACTAAAAATACTTGTCAGGACTTACCTTGTCCCCTTCGTGAAAGGCATTATCTAACACTACAGACATGGTCAACAGAGTCCTTTTTCTTCAGCATAAGAGCACGCTACAGCATGAGTATAAAAGGACCAGGGCCAAGGGAATTTGGAAAGGGAGTCACTAACATCTGATCCTACAAGATTTCTCAGCTGCCTGATCTTAATCAGAAACAGAATAGGATTTGAGACTGGGAAGAAGGTAAGGTGGGATTATCTGTCTAGGAAGTAAACGCAGAGTTCTGTTCTTCAGTTTGCAGTTGAAGCAACCAGTAGATATATTCCTAGACATGATACGTCCGAGTGCCTAAGGAGAACTTGGTCTGGAAAGCAGAACCAAGAAGTGTCTTCCAACCAAGTAAAGATAAGCTTTCTTTGTGGATGAACCTGTGTCTTTTCTTATGGTGACATATTGGCTTTGCTACCATCAGTTCAAAATTGATGCACCTTTGCTGGCTGAAGGTCTGCCATGGGGCGGTTTTGGCTCACACAGCTGTTGTGATGCCAGCAGCTGGATGGCACCATGAGTTAGCCAGTATTTGGGAGGAATAGCCTCTGAAAACCAAAGGACTCTGTGGATGTGTGCGATGCATGCACATAAAGTCACATAGTGTCTGCTGGTCTTCTTGAACAGCATTTCATTGATGGCTGTGGGGTAAGGGAAGCTTTGGTTTGGTTGCAGACACACTCATAGTTGTTCTAAATCTAGAACTTCTTATAGAGTTCTTGTGTAACATGTCCTTCCTCCTGGAAGGGCTCCAGTAAGTGATGGGACAGCATGGCCAGCTCTGTAAATGAGATGAGAAGGGTGCCCTGGTTCTGCCACAGCATTTTTAGAGAGGTGACAGCTGCATGCTTTCTCCCATGGCCTAGTGAGGTATACATATTGGCAGCATGGGGCTGTTTCAGGATTGTGGCTCAAGCAGTGTCTGAAAATGCCATCTTGCAGGACACTGTAAATGCAGCCAGTGTTTCCCAAGAAGGCTAAGAAAAGACCTTGTGCCTTATCAGCTCAGGATGAAATCTGAAGCTTGAGAGCGATTGCAGAATGCACCTAGAATAGTGAGGAAAAAGGCATAGATATATATTTATATATACGAACTTCAGGTCATACTTCTGCCTATTCAATCCAGCCAGTTTCATGTATTTTGGCCTCTTTGCAAAAGAGAAAAGATGAGGAAATGGGAAAACGGTGGGACTGAATGAGGATGAGCTCAGGAAGTGCTGAAGGCACTAAGATTCCTTACAGTAGGGCTGGTGATCCTTCAAGGAGCAAACAGTTTTGGGAGAGTAGGTTTTCTGAGCTAAGCTTGAGACACTATGCAATACAGATGAGAGCCTCTCACCATAATATGACAGAAGATAGCTATTCCTGCAGCCCTGGACTGAAGTAGGTTCCTGTAAGACCCTATAGGTAAGCACAGGCTATAGGACTCTAGCAGCCTTGTCACCTCGGTGTCTCCAGTCCCCATGGTGGATGGGTACTCCCAGTTTTAAACTGGCTGGCTTCTGCACAAGAGGTGACAATCCTCCTTCCCCTTCTCCCCCTCCAATTTGTGAAGGCCCAGCCACAACCTTTAAATCAGTTAAAAGTGATTTGGATGGAAGGTGCTGTAAGTATGTACCCTGTGCAAAAATGCTGATTTGGGAATTACCTGGCATTACCAATGAGACTATACTTAATTAGGTCATCATAACTTGCAAAGCTCTATTTAAAACCTAGAGGTTGACATGTTCTTTACTGTAGAGACCAATTTTGTTCTTCAGACATGTCCTCTCTATTTGTTTTTCAGAGGAAAATGAAAAACATGGCAAAACCACCTTCTTAATATAAGGAAATAGCATTTAGGCTCTCTGTGCAATTTTACAGTAAAAAAGGAAAAAAAAAAAAGGAAAAAAAAAGACATAGCTTCTCCTGAAGAAAAAAGCCCAACTTTATCAATAATTTAATAAACATCTTCTAATTTTTTCATGATAATTCTTCCACTCTTTTGTCCCAACAGCCTTACCATTCTTACAATTCAGGAAAACCAAGCTTTTCATATTACAATTTTAGTTGTCTCTTGAAAGCAAAAAAAGATTGCAATGCCACTAATGCAGGCTCTAGAATATAATATTTACAGAATATAATATTATAAAGTACTGTTGATGCTGAAATGATATGATTCAATTTCAAGGTGTACTAGAAGTAATTATTAGGTAATCATGCACTTATTTCCGCTTTTTAAACTAGAGTACGCATTATGTGATGTAACCTAACTATCTTTAGTGCAACAACTATCTTTAGTGCAACGTGAAGAGTGAACAAATACATAGTGCTATATAAAGAGTAAGCCAGGTTACAAATGACATTATAATTTGATGATTACAAGAAAATTTATGTTGCACTTATAGATAAATTCCACCCACGAAGCAGATACTTCACTCCCTAATTTTGTTTACACATATGAATCATTAGCAGAAAGACTCTCACTCTTCACTGCAAGGTTTACCTATTGTCTGTGGGGTAATGGCGACACGATCAAAGTTATTTGCTCAATCAGAACACTACAGTCTATATGCAAACCTTCCAAGATTAGAGGCCTTTTTTTATTAAACTACTGAACACTTTTATAAAAAAGAGTGAATTCCTGCTCTGAAAAGTTCACAATCTATAAGTACAATACAAAAGACAGCAAAAAGGTTATACCAATAGCCGATTTTACACATGGAGGAGCTAAAACAAAGGGAAATCATGACCCAAAGTGCATACTTCATCTGAATAATCTCTCTGAATTCAGTGGTGAGTTGTCAATAAAGCACTGTCATGCTCAAAGCTTTGCTAAACCTTTGCTAAAGTGATAGCCTAAAGTTGCACAGGAAGCCTTTGTCAAAACTAGGCATGGAGTGCAAGTCTTCTGAGTAACCAAAAGCCAACATAGCCCTTTTGTCATAAGTTTGTTACATATCTTCATAAATGTCATCTTCCTGGAGAAGCTGAGAACCGTCCACTGAATCAGAATTCAAAGATCGGGAGAAGGAAATAGTAAATGACAAGTAAGTTTCTTACTGCACATTATATCCCAGTACAAATCCAGGGCATGATATTGTTGAAGCAAAAGCTGAAGTCTTCTGTGTTTAAATGCACTGTACTAAAAAAGGAAAATATATAGTTTGGTGTTGGTACCACAGGTTGCTAGATACTGTTTGAGAAATAAGCTGGTGAAAATGATCTGGTTTGTTATCGTCTGATGTGATCAATGGTTTTCTAATGTATCACTGTTGGCAACAATAGCTATGCTCTCATAATAACATTTATTTGCTGCTCTGATGAACATTAGTAAAACTTGGAAAGCTTGGTGACCCATTAGATGATCAACTAATACGGGCTCTTTTTTCCTGCAAGCATCCAAGATACTCCTATGTTAGCATCCTATTTTTCAGGATAGGACACCTATTTTATAATAATTCCTCATCATTCAGCATGGTAACTGTAGGTGAAGGAAATAAAAATAATCGTTTATCAGTCTGCTAAAAGAATTGATTCGATGAGTCATTACGAAAGTGCAAATAACTATATTCAGTAAATTTTAGAAAGATAGGGTTTATTATTATTGCTTCATTGTGGAGATGTGTGTGTGGAGGAAGAACTATAATTAATGTCATTAGTACTTCCTCTGTTTTATTCTCATTTTTCTGAAGGCTATACTGGTAACAGGGAAAAAAAGCTTTTAACTGCTAGGCTGCTGGCTTGAATTCAGCTCAAATGAATGTGTAAAATGTGTTGATGAACTCAGTGGAGCAGAGATATGGTTATGGTTTTAGTAATGCCTGGCAGCCCTGTCTGCCATCTTGGCAGACTGAACTGGGACTGAATGGGGCTGGAAATTGAGGGGTGAGGATTACAGCCATAGAGAAATTGATGGATATACGGCAAGGTGCTTAAAGAGGCACAGGGCTCTGAGAGATCATTTCTACCTGACTTAGATATGAATAGAATAGAATAGAATAGAATAGAATAGAATAGAATAGAATATTTCAGTTGGAAGGGACGTACAACAACCATCTAGTCCAACTGCCTGACAAATTCAGGGCTGACCAAGTTAAAGCATGTTATTAAGGGCATTGTCCAAATGCCTCTTAAACACTGACAGCCTTGGGGCATTGACCACCTCTCTAGGAAGCCTGTTCCAGTGTTTGACCACCCTCTTGGTAAAGAGATGCTTCCTAGTGGTAGTTTCAGAGGTTATCACCCCAGGTGTCTGCAGTGCCCCAGCAATAGGGCATGGAATGGCATAGCTGCTTCATGGTTGGGTCAATGTGCAGCAAGGTATGTAAGATTTCTGGCCCCCAGACAGTAAGAGGGCACCTGACTTGATTGCCAAGTTGAAGGTGGGATTTCCCTAGAAAGAAATTCCCTACTCCTGGTGATGTATATATGTTATTTAATAATTCCTTAATTCAGAATGACATATATAGGCCCTGTTGCCCTGTTTTAGCTCCATCTAACATTGGTTATGTCAGCTGGAATAATGGCTCTCCTTAACGGTACTTGAGAATACTTTAGAGAAAAAAATCACACATTTGCTAAAGTTTAAAAATAAGCATGTCACTAAACAGAAAGAAGAATTGAAATGGAAGTGATTGTAGACACTATCTGGTGAGATGTAAAAGAAAACTAAGTCTGGATGCCTGCTTTAACTTTTAGGCTATAATGGCAACTGCATTTTAGTGAGGTATGATCAACATTTTAAATGCTAGTAAGCAGCCTCCCTAGCAAGGGGCAAATAAAAAATCTTGCTTGGATTAATTTTTAAATTCCATTTGGCTGCCTTACAATACTTTCTTTTTTTTCTGGACTTAATACCACTAGCATGGAAGTACCATGGCTGCCTAGGAAAGCAAACTACAAGGTAAACAAGAGGGAGAAGAAAGCATGTTTTGCATAATCTAAAAATACTCTAAAATACAATGTTTACTATTTGGAATGCTTGGTAATCTTTCTTAGTTCACTCTTACTCCCAACTCCTCATTTCCTGCCCCCTGCCCCCCCCCCCCCCCCCCCCCAAAATAGCCTCCCTTTGCTGAAATTTCCTCCAGCTTACACTTCCTTCCAGGGCTTCTCAATCTGTTGTTAGCATTACTGCTTCCTTAAGCAGTACTCCTGGTAGCCTTTCTTCTCCTACTGCACTGGAGGCAACACTGAAACTAGCATGTGCCAACAGTTACTCACTCACTGGATCCATGAACGTCATGGAGAACGATGCCTACATGTATTTATTTTATGGAACTGTTGTGATTTGATGTGGCAGCCTGCTGTCCTTCAAACCATGTACTACCATGACCTAAAAATACAACACAAAGATAGCACATAATGTGATATTATACTATTGCCACAGCCTGACAAAACTACATCATCATTCAGTGATGTAAAAGTTAGAATACACAAATCTTCAACCTAGGACTCACTTTAACAGGTGGCATCACTGAATACAAGCAGGTTTTACTGCAGTCTTAAATGCAACCTTCCCTTCTTGCTCAGTAAAGATAAGCATACAATAGGTAATCACTGATAGAAATTGCTTAAGTGTCTCCTGCAGAAGAACCCCAAACATACAAATTCTTGTGTATCAAGGTTGCCCTCTCAACTACTTTATCTCTGCTCAGGAAGCAGTTTTGTGCAGTATCTTAAACAACTTCCAACCTATCTACCGTCTTTAAAATATCTGCTAGTACTTTATTTTCCTGGTTTTGACATCAATGAAAATGATGGGGCCTTCTCAAAACCCACATCAAATACTTCCTGTCATGGACTGACAAAGATCAAGAGTGCTGAGCTACCTATTTACTTGCCACACATACAGAGACACACATACACTTTGGCCAAACCCAAGGCTAGTTCTTATGCCTCTATGTTTACTCTGCTCTGATGTTTACACAGCACAAGAGAGCTATTGGTGTGGCCTGTGAACTGACTACTTTACTGCTAGTCTCTCTGCATTTCACACAGGTATTTGTTGCAAAGTATATGGCACTATGTTATCTCACAATGCTTCTTGAAAATATCAAAACGCCTACTCAAACACACAGCCTTGAGTTGCTAGCAACAGCAATGGTAACAAAAAAGGAAATGGACTTCCACCAAACAATTAAAATCATATGCAACATCACAAACTTGTTAGCCTAGCAGTAGGATGACAAAACAAAGACGTTAATGCAATTCCTGTCTGTGCAAAACTCAGACTGCCTCTTCTCTCCCTTCCTGTCAGTTCCTCCAAATCTGTAATTAATTTGAGTCATCCTACCATAAACATACCTGAATATAATACATAAAGAGTATTTTTGCATCGTCCGTTTTTTTATTCTCCAATAAATAATTAAAAAATAATTAAGGATAAAAGAATCCCTAAAAGTAAGATTTTCTTCCTCAAAAGGTTTCTAAATGCATCATTACAGAGTAGACATACACACTGAAAGATCTGAAGGCAGGAAAGAATAGACTAATGAATCTCAAAAACTGCCTGCAGTCAGCACCAAGTAAGAACAATGTATTTATTCTGACTGTAAATCCAATCTCTGCTCCATTTCTGTGACTGCTTTACTAGGTGACTGAAGTAGCTGTGGCATTTGCAAAAAAGGGCACAAAATTCATAATTGTATCTGCATAGCAGATTACTCTGAGTAGGCCCTTATACTTTTGGATTCAGTACCATCAGAAAAATATAAATAATATAAATATAATAAAAATATAAATAAAAATATTTATCCTACCTGATAGACAGCAAAATGAGTGCTGCGCAGCTCTCTCTAACACCTCACTGGGACATCAGCTTATGGACACAGAAATGGCTCATGACCAGCAATCTTAATTACAGCTTGCTTTACTTATCCTAACTCTCTGTTGATGAATACTAACAGAACTTCAAAAAATATTTGACAAGATTATATGGTGTTGCATATGGCTCCTGTATATAGGGACAGGCTTCATTTTTCCAGGCTAGATAATATACACATATTGTATTCAATGTGAATGTTCCCAGCTAAATAACACATGTACTATAATCTACTTGAATGCTTCTGAGCCTGCAGGCTGCTTAATATGAGATAACTGAGAAGGTAAGGTTTTAGCTTTTTCACAGAAAATCTAGAGCCTACTTTACTTCAGCTGAGCTGCACTGGGGCATGAGGGAGACTGAAACCTAGCATCAGTGTATGTTTTACAGCTATTATTAAGAATAGTACATGAACCTTTGATCATGGGAACATTCTTCTGAAAACTAGAAAAAATCCACTGGAAAATTCAGCAAATGTTAACTGCAGTAGTAGTGTTCTTTAAGCTCCTTTCTATCTATCAGAAAGGATGGGCAGAAGTGAAAGGCTGTAATTCTGTTCTCATCACAACTGCATCTTCTCTGAAAAGATGAATTTTATATATATAAAGAGACTGTTAATGGGGCACAATAGCTGCCTTTACCCAGTATAATCCACATGTCTTTACATGTCTACATCTTTCTGATATGACGATGCCCAAAGTTATACACAGTATTTCAGATTCAGTGTCACTGGAATCATGCAGAGAAGGGACCATTACCCTTCTTCTCCATGACGTGCTTCTTCTGTATATACAGCCTGGAAGAGTATTAGGTGCTTCTCCGTATCACATTTCAAATGCATGGCTATCATTCTGCTCCATGGGAGTCTGGCAACTGACCTCAGTAGGAGCAGGTTCACATCTCATCTCCAAGTGGCCGAGTCTGTCAGCCCTTAAAGACATCTCATAGCACTTCTGAGGAGGAAGTCACTGTCTTCAGTTTAAATACTAGGTCTGACGATTCTGCAAACTATCTTGTATTTGGCGAGTGATCACCACTGTAAATAGTAGCACCCACTTTCAGCTATATGTAGAATGTTACTGAGAACTTTGTTTTTCATAGAATCACGGAATCATAGAATCATTAAGGTTGGAAAAGATCACAAAGTCCAACCATTAACCTAACACTGCCAAGTCTACCACTAAGCCATGTCTCCTAAGCGCCACATCTACATGTCTTTGAATACCTCCAGAGATGGTGACTCAACCACTTCCCTGGGCAGCCTGTTCCAGTGCTTGACAACCTTCTCAGTGAAGAAATTTTTCCTAATATCCAATCTAAACCTCCCCTGGTGCAACTTGAGGCTGTTTCCCCATATCCTATCACTTGTTCCAGCTTCTGTTTGCAACACACCACTTCACTGTTACCTGCTGATTTAAATAACATGCTGTTCACCATATTATAGAACTATTGCAACATATCACCCATGATACTTGGCTAGTCATTAGTGAAGAGTCACATGTGTTGCTTACCAATTTCCTTGTAACTTTATCAAGCTTCTCTCTCCGTGCCATTTTTCACTTCCATTTATTATTTTTTTTTCTTGTCAACAACCTCCAGTATTCCTATTGCAATCACACAGGAAAACTATCTAAACGCATTTGATTCTCCTTTTGAAAACAGGAGTTTACAGATTAGTAGTAACTGTCATGTCTTGTCTTTTAGCTGAACATGAAAATACACTATATTTGATGAAGTTTAGGATCAAAACTGAAACTAATTTGGTAGCCATGTTTTACATTAAAACCAAAATACTTATGGCTTTAATACATAGTGTTCTCTCAGCATATTCTCTCCTCTTGCAAAGCAGTCTTGGGTTTGCCTTTCTATTCCACATCAAAACTTTTAACATAAACATTTCTCAGTAAGACTCTGTTAATAGACTGTTAAAGTTAATTCACATACATTGCTTCTTGGGCCACATACAAACATGGAGGAAGAAGTAGGTTTTTCTTCCTTGCATTTGGTTGTCTTTGCAGAATTTGGTATCATATACTGACAACAACTTTAATCAAAATTTCTTACACAAACCAACCCTCAAGCTCCTGATCAATCCAGCTTTCCACATATGCAGGTTTACACAGGTATTACAAATTACTGAAATTATAGTAGTTGCTCTGCTGATACGGGTCAATCAGCTTCAGATTAAAACTGCAACTAGTTCCACAAGCAACTTGAAATAACCACAAAATAACATCACTTAGAGCTTTTAGGAGGAGAAAAATATCATTCATAGCTGTCAGATGCTTTTCAATACAATGGTATTGCCCTTTAGCAAATTTAATAACTGAGTGAAATTTTTGCCAAAGCCCTTCTAACTTTTGGCTCTTTTAAAATCATTATTTGATGAAGAAACAGTGCCTGCACTGTTCTTCTCTGAACACCCTTCTACTCTTCCACTACAGAAAAAAGCAGAGCCTAGGATATGCACCCAGGGTTTGGGTTCTAGGTGTCAGCACTTCTTATGCCTGTGGAATATGTGCCAATAAGGCTCAATATTTGGAAGACATGAAATATATGTATGTCACCAAACAACCAAAATTACATTTGAATGATTTAGATGGGCAAAGTAACATGGAAATAACTAGACAGTTTTAGACTCCACTGAGTCTAGTCACAGATTTAGATATGCATTACTGCCTTTACTTAAACTCTAGATATTTCAAAGGGATTAATCACTATATGATAACGTTAGACTTCATTTTTTTAGAAGTTTCCTTTATCTCCTTGTGTTTATAGAAAAAACACTTGAAAATATGAACTTGGAAGATGCAAAAGCAGGAGTAAAATAAAAAGACGCAAAATTTACTGCTTTTAAATTATATGGGTTTATGAATTTTCTTGGAGGGTCGAGGGTTAATCCAGTATTTTTCAATACTCAGAAACAGTATTCATTAAGCTGCATCGCACTTCTACAAAATTAATTTCTTTTATCTATCAATGGAATCAATTAAGAAGCTTAAGAGTCAGAAGTGGGCTAACAGAACTGACTGCTGCACTGCAAATGCCAGAACTATAGAAACACAACAATCGATTTAATTCTGGTAAAACTAGGGCATGTGATCTGCTTAGTCTTCCATCCTGTCCTGGCTTTTTTCCCAACATATTCTTGATCTTTTGTATTTCAAGAGAAACCCCAATCATCATGCCACTTACCATTCTGACCTCATGCAGTGTCATTTCTCCCCCTTCACCTCTGTGGCCTAAGTTTTCATTTCTAAATTCTAAGTTTGCAATATCCATTCACTGCTCCTCATCTCCAAATCTATCCCGTAGTCTTCACAGTTTGGCAATTGCCCCTGACAAAATACCTTCTGCTCTTCATCTGATACTTTTTGAGGAGCCTCTGTTGATTTCTTAGTCATATCTCATTAACAGCACTCTATTCTCCCCCTCCTTTGACATAGCTGGCCATTCTCCTCCTCCGGAACAATTCTCTGTTAACGTCCGTCATTCATCCTTTTATTTCCCCCTCATTTTTCTTTCAATTTTTAACTATACTTTCAAGGAAGATAATCTCAGATTACTCTGATCTTGGTCCCCCTACCTTCTCTTTTTACAGTCTTCATCCTGTTTAATCTCACCATACAAAAAAATTCAACTACTAATTCCATGTTGCCTGTGTTTCAGTTCCAGGTTTGACTCCTGTTCTGATTATGATCTGAGTGAGTAACTGTTAAAAGACTAATAGGTAGAAATCTTCATGTCCTCCAAATTTTCAGCATGATCTTCTATGTCATACTGAACAATATTACATTACTCAGGTCTATAATCCGAATAACACCTTTCCTTTTCAGATCTCTCTCTACACTCTCTCTACTTCTAAGTAAGTCTTAAGTTTCACAGACTTTCTTGGAATAAAAAGCCATGTATATTAGCCATCTATTTCTCTGGCCTTGACAAATGTAGAATGCAGCTGCAAAGATTATTTTTCCCCAATGTTCTACCCTTTCCTCTGGAATACATCTCATTCCCCATTTCCTATAAAAACAACAGCATAAAAGCCTACAGCAAGTGTTAACTGCTTATGGTCAAGTACTACAAGGCACTGTAACCAGCACAGCTGTAGAGATGTGCTAATGTAACCCATATCACATGTTAAAAAAACAACATGCGAAACCTAACCTTTTTCAGTCACATGTTAAAAAAACAACATGCGAAACCTAACCTTTTTCAGTGTAATTTCAGCCTTCACTAGTATAATAAAATCCTTTCAAAAATTAGCACTGTAAGGAAAGTTGTCATAGTACAGGCCTTGTTCGCTGAATTTCAACATGGAACAAATATCTATGACGCAGTTATAAATAGGATTTATAATGGAAAAGTTGACACTGTGATAATACTCCCATGTGATAGACCCTACTTCATCTTGTCCTTGGCTGATGGACACTGTGACAGACCAATATAGAAATTTACTGGAGCAGGCCAAAAGCGGGCATTTTCTGTGTCCTAGAAGGAATAGTTCTTTTGGGGTGCAAATGAATAATTTTGAGCAGGAGAAAGGAGGCAATTAAAACACTGAGGTAGCACTGACCTCTTTCTCTCAGGTTATACCTGTAATTAACACTCCCATGGTGGCAGCTTAGATAGGTATACCTAGGCTAGAATTCAAGAAGCTACTTCAATATAGCAATATAGCCAAGACAGCACTGAAGCTAGTCCAGCTTAGTTGCCTGACTAGCTAGCTAGCTTCCTAGTCAGATCCTGTAGCCTTTACTAGGCAACCACAAGCTGTATCTACATGCAAATTAACTAGCTCAGTACTTAATGGAAGCCTGTGAAAAGCCTATAGGAAGCCTGTAACAGCTTTATCTCTCTACAGGAAACTGGTTCTCTGTTATTAAAGTTAATTTGCTCAAAACTAATTATGCACCTTTTTTTTCTAACCAAATCATTTGATTATGTCACTCAAAAGTATCTTGGAGAGATTCAGAAAGTATACTGAAGAATTAAGGCTACTCCTTTGTAACCTCTTATTCTTTTGCTTTCTCCCAAGTATGTTCTCTTGTCCCAGATGCATGCAGGAACACTGCAGAGTGGGTTGAGCCAGCATGCGTCTATGGCAGTGGGGCAGGATAGGTGCAGATTGCCAGCAAGCTGGATGGGCCTCTCACTGCGCAAAAGGAAAGATGTGGAAGGGTGGGGGCATCTGTACCTAGGGTTTGGCAAGACTGGTGATAAATTTGGAAGTCAAGTTGTGAAGACTGGTGTGCCAAGAGTTATAAAAAGGAAGGGAAGAACAAGAATAAAGCTTGAATCTGATACCTTTTCTTTTAAAGCACCTTCTTTCTTTGATTACTAGATACAACAGAAGTGGCTTAGGATACCTCTATAGCCTCTGGCTTCTCCAGAGTTGTTTAGAAAGAGGATGGAAGCAATAAATTCTACAGAAAAGATGCCATAGCAAGAATCCTGACAACAGTTGTGTGAGGATGATGAAGCCGTATGTTGAATAATTTCAGAAAATGAATAGCCTCTTGTATGACTAAGAATAACTAGTAAGCTTCCATATGCTTTAAGGCACAAACTGATGGCATGGCTGGTAACTCTAATCAGGCAAAATGCTCACTGTAATTGGCTTTTTAAATAAAAATATCTGGCCTGGTTCACATGCATTTAGCCAGTACATTCCAGTTAATTAGCATCAGGCAGAAATCTCTCTTTCCTGTCCATATGGAGTTTGGATTTTGTGAACTGGAGGAGGTGGAGATGGGAGAGAAGAGGAAGATGGGAAGGTTGTGTTTTCATCCAAGGCTACAGACATCCACCACTGGTCAAAAGAGAATGTAAAACACAGTTGCTCTTTAAGGCATTAGAAGCCATTAGAAATTGACTTATCATAAGCTTAAAATGCTTATTTCTGAAACTAGTGATGTTCAGCATGTTAAGACTGATGCTGTAACAGTAACCAAACATTACTGTAAAAAATACTGGTAAAATCTGACAAAATCCTATTCTTTCATTAGAAAATCTTTGTTCTCTGCTCATATATTTCACCTAAAGAAATTCTGTCCATCTCTTTAGAGAGTGTTAATTGATAAACTGCTCCTTAACTTCTCTCATGCCTTGTTTAGGAGGTCAAACACTGGATGAATTGTTCTGGTGAGCCATGTATGTTCATCTGGCAGCTGGCTGGCCTGACAAATAATCTGCCATAAAACCATTCAGATCTGAATTTCCAGACCTTAATTGCTCCATGGTAAAGTGCTCAGACTGCTCTTACCCTGCAGCAAAGTAGTTTTACCCCTCTTTCATTTAATCAAATGTTATTCATTCAAACTGAATGAAAGAGCAGTATCCATTTGCTGCAGGATATATATGCATACAGACAATTATGGCTTAGCCGTGCAAGTTCATACTTTAGTCTACCTCCTGATAGTGCATTTACAAGAGTATATCCTAGAGATGGCCTGTGGAATTTAGAATGCAATGGGTAAGTCAAAGCATCCATTAACCTTGTGTGAGACTAGAACAATATTCCTCCTTTTCACTGGGTGTCAGAAGCCTTTCTTTTCTGTTACACCTTTGATACAGCACTCCCATTAGTCATTTGCTCTTCTCTAGGTTTTAACAAGAGACACAAACTAGCATTTATTGTTTTTCTCTAAGCAAAGACAATCTCAAACCGTCCCTGAATGACTCCCTTAAATGTGGATATGATTCAGGTTTCATTTGTTTCCTGTCCTGGTATGCTCTTTTGACACATCTACAAGTTTAGCGATGCCTGGAGGAAACAAACAGGTCAGAGCTGGGATTTCTCAAATTTTGTTTTATTTGGTGATTAAAAAGGCCTGTAAACTATGGCATCTATAAAGACTGCAACATTTGTTAAATCTACAAAATGTATAGCATTGCGGGTAGGGCTCTGCAAAGATATACCATCCTTATAGCTATTAATCACTAGCTACAGGAGTAGAAGCAGCGTCTTGCCTGAGACTAGTGTAAACAAGCTTAGGTAAAACATCTCCCTGTAACCTTGTAAGTCTTTACACTATGGCACTGACCTTTTCAATCATATTTGCTTTCCTTATATACAAATATTAAGGTAATTACTGGGAATGCTAGATCTCAAGATTTCTGTGGTACCTCAATATTCATGATTCAGACTGACATTATTATTTTTACCCGCTGGATGCTACTTTGCTTCCTACTGCTTTGTCCTCCTTTCAATCTCCTTTTAAACTACATTACAAAGCTAGAACCTCTTGGCAGCTTCTGATGAATGTCTTAATGAACATAAAATTGACACGTGAGAGAAAGTAATTGGGAAGTAAGAACTGTCACGGTACAATGAGTGATGAATATTCACTGTAATTATAAATTGTGGGTACTACTAGGCTATATGGCCCAGAAGCTTGCTTTTTAAGAATCTGAAATTTAAGAGCTTTATCAAAAGATTTTCAAATATTTAAATAGACTTAGGCCGCAGGTTATGCAGAGATCACTCATTAAGACAGAAAAAAATTCTTAACTGTTGTTTTCACTTTTTTTCTCTCTGTTTCTTTCAAGAGACTTTTTGATATACTACATACCTTTATTCATTGCTGACAGCATGCTTGCCTACCGTACTAAGCAGTTCAAGCAATGAGAGAAAAATTACCCTTTCCCACAATAACTTATTTTCAAGACAATTTAGCACAATGGAAAGCCTTCTCTTAACTATAGTTTTAGAGACTGAGATACAATACTTAACCATTACCTTTTAGCAGCACTAACAGAAAGTTATATACTGCAAAAATAAAAAGCTCAAGCAACAGAAGAAAACAGAGAAGTTGCTATTGGGAAGCAATAATGATTACCTTGTTTTCATTCAAACACGTGAAAAATGCTATTTGAAAAGCAGGTATTTACTGCTGTTTGTGTGAATGAAGGTAAATACTCAGAAATATTTATCTATTCTAGTACCATAAATGACAAAAGCTGATGATAACATTGTCCAGTAACTCATAGCATGACACTTGTGAAATACTTCAATAAGCAGGTATGTGTACAGGTGAGTCTCAGCGTTAACTGGTACCACTCAGAAAGAATGTATCTGAAAAAGGCATCGTGAACACTGAGGATGGAAAGTATCTTTGACATGACAGTATTTGAAAGGATCACAATAATGCATGAATCTGGTGTTTTGCTGCAGCTTATTTGGGATAACTGAAATTTAGTTAACATCTTGGCATCTTAAAGTTACTTAAGCAATAGGAATAGCAATTTTTTTTCAAATGCGTACAAATATACAGTATTTGGCCATCTTGAAAATAATGAGGAAATTTAAAACTTAAGACTCCAAAAGAGGTATTTATCTTTTGATAGGTAGATAGCTGATAGACATTTCCACACAAAGAATAGAGTAAGTAAACTTTGAGAAATGTTTTGCTACATAACTGTACACATATACAGCTGCATTTGGGGAAGGGATACAAACTCTTCCTTTCTGTAATTGGAATAAAAGTTTTAAATGAGAAGAAAATAAGAATCTCACACCTTCTCTCCCCAAATCTTAGCCAATTTATCAGCAACGCTACTTCATATCCTGTGGCAGGAAGTAAAAAAAGACACCTAACAAATTCTTGATCTGGGTGATTTCTTGGGGTCAAATTTCACACCATCAGATGTTTGCATTTTCGCTTGAGTACCCCAGCCATTTCCTTATTTCTATGGTTTGGCAGCTTTGAAATACTTTCATTCCACATGCTTTAATTCCCTCTTACTTTTATTCTTTATCAAGCTTTTCCTCTGACAGGGTCCCTGTTATTAGTTCTTTGCATGGCTAAGCTTATGACTTCTTAACTTATGACTAATAAGATGAACTGCTGCTCTAAACTGGGAGTACATCAGTTGATGGAAGAATGAAATAATGAAAAAAGAAAAAGACTTGGACATCATAGGAGTAAGTATGGGCCACTAATACGGTTCTACTGAGGTCATTTCCAAGAGTGAGAGATACATCTTGATACCATTTTAAAGCTAGTAAAATCTTACTACTAGAAATAGTTCTGCTGAGCTTTGCCTGCAGTTCTGGACAGCCATGTTCAAGAAAGATGAATTTATAACAGGATGTGTATAAAGAAAGTTTGCAAGAGCAATAAGGGGAATGGAGATTCTAACCTGCAAGAGGTGGTCAGCCCTTGACTTATGCACTAAACAAATAAAAAAGAGTGCCTCAACCTTCCCAACCCCAAAACACACAGATTGCTCTCTACAACTAAATACTTAGTTTTAAGTATTTTAAGTAATAAAGAAAAACCCAAGTATTTAAGCTAACTGACAGTAACGATTTAGTTACAAATTATATATAATGGTCATTTATACTAAAAATTGAAGGAAATAGGTGGATTTTTAGAAAATGTTGAAGAATTTTGTTGTTCTTGGATTTTGCGGGTCGTGATACTAGCCTGCATCCACCATTTGGTACATTTAAGAATAAACGGGTTTGTGTCTGAAAAAAGGATGGGCAGATGATGACGGTAAGTGAAAAAGAATCTCAGAGCTATAATCTATATTAGCATACAAGTGCAGGCAAGTCCTTGAAAAGTAACAAGATATGACTCAACTCATTTGACAGGTGAAAGAAAGGACAGACTTATGAAAAGACATTAAATTGGCAACTGGAGTTCCATTTTATCTAGCCAATCTTAAGCTAGACAGCAGTACACAAAAATATTGACCTCATGGAAAGACACCAGAAAAACAAAGAAAAACCTATTTTGCTTCTTTCTATAGCAACTTTCCAAACAACATGACAAGTGAAAATGGGTTGCAATGTTGATATAGGTGGCACAGACTTTATTCTATGGTATCTTGAGTATGGGACTAATGTTCCACAGAGCACCACAGGTGTAACAGAGGAAGATTCCCCCACAGGTTATGTATGTGTAACAGTAAAGCATTCTCCAGAACTCAGGCCTTACCTAACCAAGACTGTCAAGAATTCCCTTGGACAGTAAAAAAGCTAAGGATCTTCCCCCTAATAAACACATTATAGAAATAACCCAAATTTATGTTGCTTTATGTTCTCTGAGGTTTGTCTTTGACACTGTTCTGAAGAAGGTATTAATGTGAGGCAAAGGTATATGCTTGATACTGACTTTTCGACACTCAACTGTTTTTATACAAAGCAACGGTCACCAAATGATTAAAAAATGAAAACAAAATCTCCTTGAGAAATGTACCCTCTTCATGACTTCCACATGACTACTGTTTCTGTAAAAATGACAACTTTCAAAATGAAATCAACTTTTTAACTTAACACAGAACCTTTTCACTGCAATAAAAAAACAGTAGCCACAAAAAACCCAATCTATAATTACCTGGTTGGTAGAAATTTGGTGAAAGTTCTCTGGCAACTGCTCTTGCAATATCACATTCCTGGCGAGCAGCCTGAGCAGCCTGATCAGCAGCATCAGCTTTAGCTCTTGCATGTGCAGTTCTGTACAAAATAGAAAACAGTTTATATGCAGAGGAGTCTTTTATGAGTTGCATCAATAATGTGAGAGCAAAGGACTACTGTCCTCAGCGACCATACACTATACTATATAGTGCACTCTTATGCCCACTTGCTGTGAGTAACTGCATATCAAAGTATTTCAGAACCAACGCACTATTCCTCTCAGTTCTTCAGTCCTGCTCATTTTTGTATCACATTTACTTGTAGGTACACAGTTTACAGTCCAAGCTTATAATTAAAATTTCTAAATAGCAAAAAATAATAGTATCTGACCAAAACCTGGGATTATGATTTTAATATATGTTACCAGAACGTGCACAGAAGTGTACAGAAGGTCAGACTGGGCCACCACACAGACTTCTAAACAGCGGTCTGTGAGACCAGGATACATGGTGTTCAAGGGGACTGTGGAATGCTATTACCTTTAAAACATTTCAAAGTTAATGCTCAATGCTGGTGCCATGTAAAATTTTTTGAAGGGCAAAACTGACGTACATTGGCCTAAAAAATTGAGAAATGTCTTCCACAATCAGACCATTTTGGAAACAAATGGGATGGAAAATGTGTTTGATTCTTCAACAGGCATTTGCATAAATGGGGACTTAAGAGTTTTAAATTCTTGTAACTCAGTGAATTTCAAATCCAAAACAAACTGAAAAGGCAACTTTTCTGAAGTCAAGACAACAGTTTGGAATACTTTCATAAAGTAATCTGCCCTCTGCTTCCACTTTTTTCCTTCTGCTATTTCTCAAAAAGCCTCAAGAACAGCTTGTGCAATGTCTCTGATTCCAGACTGTGCAAACTGATAGTTGTGTTACTGCAAGATTGCATCACTGTTTGTCCCATCTTCCTTCCCCACTTCATTTTTTAAACAGTCATGTGTTTAAAAATTCCTGATGGCAGTGATCACTCTGTGCCTCTACAGCACTAACACATAGCCTAGAGCTATGAAATGGTTCATTAGAACAGAGGGGAAGCTAAACATGGCAAACTGGCAGAGTTTTTTGAGCCTCTAGAGACATTAATAACATTTCTAAACCAGATACATTAAATTTCATGATCTCAGGAATTTTCTCATAACTTTCTAGCAGAAAACTGACACTTAAGTAAGAAAAAAATTAGTTAAGAGGACAACAGCAGCAGCAACTTTTATCCTATGTGCCTGGTGATACTAATCAACAGCAATCAAATAAATGAAAACTTTCAGCAACTCTGCTGTAAAAATTCAGTTTTATTTTCAAGGAATAAAGAAGAGTTCTATGTGTTTTAGATGAAGCAAGAATTAAATGTTAGCATTAACCAGAATGAGCACCAAGAGATTAACAGTATGGCAGACTTTGCATTTCTAAAAGGATGTTTAATCCCGTAGGGTACTAGTATAAACACAGACATAAAAAACCCACATAGACGGTTTCATCTGTGGTGCCTGGAGAAGATTTATTTAAGTTACATCCTCCCTAAAATGTGTGTGGGGATAAATGCTGAATGTTATCTCAAAGCTTAGCTTGTCATAATTTACTGGATAAACATCAGCTCATGCTGCCTTCTTGCAGGTCCCTCTAGGTCTCTGAGAAAAAAGATAATGAGCAAATAAGCAGTAACACCTTTGACTTGTACTCGGGATGGGGGAAAGAAACTGTTAATCAAAACAAATACACCATATAATCCCATACGTGTTCTGTGCAGTTCATGAATGGTTGTATGGTATGTGCTTGCTTAGTAACAGTAATCAAACCCGTTCTTTCTCTATAATCATTATTTTCAATTAGATGAGCTATTCTTAGCTCCTACATAATTATGTCTACGTAGCATAAACTTAATGAAGCAATCGTAGCACTGGGACATTGTTTTGTGAGACAATAATGTAGTTGGCACATAGATAAACTAGACACTGATCATCCTTTTGTGATGATAGAACAACCAGACTATTCCCATATAAAAATAGTCTCATACTATTGCCACCGCTACAGTAGACATTTTAAAAGCTAATATATGAAATGACCAGCATCAGGAAAACATACTACCAGGATAGTACAGTTATTTATTGATGTCTGTGAATTTTCTATATTATTATATGCAAGAAGCAAATCACACATCCTGTCCAAGCATACAGTATCAATTAGTTAAGGAATTAAATGGTGACATGAGTAATAAGCTAGTGAAACTTTGTCACATGAAGCTGGGCAAAGCAAGTCACAGCAGGAAGAAGCCAATGGAACAGAAGGAAAATGAGCGCTGCTTTCCTTGGCTGCCTTATCTTACGCTTTTTTTTTTTCCAGCTTGCACTTCCTGCTATCCTGCCCCTTTTGCGCTCACAGTCAGGAGTTCCAGCAGACCAGAACAGGAGCGACTGTTCAGACGCGAATGCTGCCAATGCGTGTCTCAGTGACACACTTGAGCAGAGCATCAGTGCTGTACTGTCGCTGAGAGACAGCACAGCAAGATTAACTAAATAGGCACAGGAGGGTAAGGCACAAGAACAGCGTTTATGCTCCTGAGCAGGCCTTCGACTAGCCAAACAAAAGTGTGTGCACGTGGCTGTGCCGAGACACGTCCCTGACGGCCTCTTCAGCAAGCATCATGGATGACATACAGCAAATGTGAAAAGAACAGGAGGAACCGGCAGAGCCAGTGCTTCTGTACAGAACAGAAGCACTGTGCTTCGCTTGTGAACACAGGCTCTTCATTATTTGCATTATTTGCTATTTATCATCTTGGCATTTGGATGCTTTACTGGCTAATTTCAGCAATGCATACTTTATTATCTCAATTTGCAGCTGTATATTCAGACATTTCTTTCACTTCCTGCATACTTACTTATAAGTGTCAGACTCAAACAATTTTTCTGTTGCTATATAATTTGCCTTTTTTTTTATGCTAACTTCCACACTTCATTTGTCTTCTGTTTTCCATATTACCTGCTTACAGTTACTGCTGCTTGGCACTACATTTTGCTTGTACTTGTTTTATTCTGCCTTGCACTGACTGCCACACTATCAGAATGTTATTATCAGAGACTATGGAGAAATCTGTTAGTTCTGAATGATAATGTTTATAAGAGAGAGCTATCACAGCAGGGTAGCCCCACTGAAATATAATCCATTTGCTCCATTTATGCTTTATACAGTTTGGGAAAGCTGCCTTTACCTTTTGTTCCTGGAGTAATTTTGTCACTGTAAAGTCTTGAAGTTTTGTTTATTATCAGTATTCATTCATGGATATTTAAGTCTATGATATACCAAGTCAAAATGACCCACATTTGAATGACCACCATCTACTTGAGAATTGTTTTTTTTCCCAGAGATCTCTACAACTTTTGCCACAACAAGAAATCTTTATGAGAACTTTTGAAAGAGAAAACTCAAAAAAAAGTCTCCTTTCCTCTCCCCCAGACAAGAAGATGACTGCAGTAGGCTTTGCATGTTGTTTCACACATTCTCCAGGAAGGGTCAATCTAAAGTTTCAGCAGCAAAATAGAAACTATGCAGGGAAGTAGCCAGCAATCCACAGACTGCAAAACAGTATGGGAAAATAACGAGTGACATGCCCTTTATTGATTTTTCTTTTAGGTGAACAGGCAGTCCTTTGCGAAAATTCATTCTCAGCAACTGTAACAAATAATACACATTACGAATTTTTGAACTGCCATGTGTTTTTACACGTGTATCTACTTGAAAGAATCATCCTACCATCAATATTCCACATGATGTCTCAAACACGTGCTTGAAAGCTTTCAAACCAATATAAAATTGAAGTATTTAAAACAAAACCAGTTCATATTTAGAGGGACAATCCACCACAGCTAATGAGTCCACAGTGGTGGTAAATGCAATCAAGACAGGGACAAAATTCGGTTTTATCTGTGGCAGGAATCAAACTATACTTACATTAAAAAGGAACCCATAGCTATAGTTTATGCAGAGTGTTGGTATCAGGTGACAGCGTATGGAGTCCCTATACCTACCAGTCTCTGTCATCAGTGAGTGAGGGCTCGAGGACCAATGGCTAACTGAATAACTTTGCTATTGTTAGAAATTTCATTTGGACTCATATCAGGGTCTGATTTTGAAAGAAGCCTAAGCTTTCTAGACTGTGGGACAACTGATATCACTACTGATACTTAACTTTTCTGTGTTTGGTTGGGTAGGTAAACATATACACATCATCTTAGCTACACTCAAGAGATCATGAGCACAGTCAGGGGCATCTTACAAGCAGTCTCCCTTTCCAGCAATACTACGATCAGATTTCTATCTACTTATGTCTGAAAAGTGCCTTGAAGAAGGAATATTGAGGGCTGAAGAGCTTAAACAATGTTATCTAGCGTTCTGCAGCAACGATGCTTATATATAATACCATGTGTCTGAAATGCATTATGTAATGTTCGTCTAAATTTAAACCCTATTTAGAACTGTCCATTACCCTCCAGATCATTTTGTATTTCCATGGTATCCTTCAATGCACTTGTAATGCTGTCTCATTCAGAGTCAACTAAAAATATAAGCAACATGTTTACTTTGTTTCATTTTTCAGCTTTTATTAAACACAGTGATTCCAGCATAAAGCTTTCCAGAAGCTTGCTTTCTGTTTCTTAAAATGCTACTAATAATTTTCTGTTTTCTGTTTGCCAACTATATGAAACATAATTATGTTGCTATCAAGTTATCCTAAATTAATAATCTTAACAATGTTACTTACTAACAGATTTCCATACTGTAAATAAAAATCAGTAAAGGTTAAACCTACATGAAGTTCTCAGGGATATATTTAATTAATGACAGCTATCAGGTTTGTCTGAGGAACACTACATATTGTGGGTTACTACCCTTATCACCCCTTCTGAAACTGGAATTCTCTAAAAAACAATCCCATCTTCCTAAATTCAAAAATTCAGTGATTCTTCTAGAAAGCAAAGAATATTCTGTTGGTTTTTTTCCAGGTATGAAACTTTCCAAGGTTTTTATGTTTCTATCTATTGGAGGCTCTATTCTGCAAAACCAAGCTCTGATAAAATTGCTACAGAGATCAATACCATTTCCAGGAAAAGAGGAGCTGGAGAGGAAGAGGAAAACTTTAAGGAATGATTCTTTGGTAGTTTAATTTTCTCCTTGCCCCCATTTTATTTCCATATTCTTCTGATATTATGTATCAGTAATGAATGCTAGATAATTATCTAGCATCTATGCATTTTTTAACACTGCAAGTGAGAGACTGGCATTTATCAAGTGTGCTAGGTTGTCCTCCTCAGCTTCTTTCAGTGATAATACTGGGTGAAAACCAATATTCTGCTATGGTAGGATTAAAAAAACGTATGTGCACAACTATGTAGAGCTACCTAAGAACTCTTGGCTTCATCACTCTCAGCAACTCATTGCTGTAATATACCTCAGAAGTGAGGGTAAGTCACTGAATACCAGCAAGAAATAGGAGTCTCAGAGAGGAACAGAGAGAGGAAAAAGACTGACTTACAGATATTGAAATAAGAGAGCTTCATGTTAGTGAGTAACTTAAAGTGCTCCTAAACTACAGATTGAATTGACCAAATGAGATATATGTCCTCAATCAAGAAGTCTGCATTTAAAAACTCTTCAAAGTGCTTCACTTGTGGTTTGCTAGATTTTAGTTTCAACCAGATGCTCCTTCTTCATGAACTGACTTCATTCAGGAACTGGACTACCTTGGTACTACCAGTAAAGGCTGATGTAGCAAAGCATAAGCAGATATATTATGTACACACTGCCGGCACATTGATCCATATCATCTTACCTAATGGATTTTGCTTCTGAAAACTCCTTCCCAGCCTAAATCCATTTCTCAGGTTTTTTTCAGTCCTAACTCATATTAAAGAACTGAAAAAAATACTAACCTTTAGTTAACAACTCCTGAAAAACTGAGGAAATTCCTTACAAATTGGCAAATGGCCAACCTGATTTCAGTACTTGAAAAAATAACCTGGGGGTTATGACTGGTCTAGCCAGATGTCAGTCTTGGGCATAAATAACAGCATAAATAAACTGGGTCTGCATACATAAAGATTTACAGGCTAATAGCATATTGTGCTATCATGTGACATCATGTTTTAACAAAGGATATTTCACCAAACACTTCACACACATGTAAAGGTTATGGGTCCTATACCTTATACAGATTGCCTTGATTTAACATACTCGGATTGCTTTCAAGGTTTCTGATTTTTTACCCTGTGGCAACATAATTAAACAGCAGCATAAATTACATGGAATTAATAAAGCATATCAAAATGGATTAAAAGCTAACTCTCTGACACATCTCAAAGCTTAATGCAGAAGACATGAAAGAAAACGGCTTATATGTGCATTTTACCTTAGGAATTGGTTTTTGCTCCAGAGCTGTTTAATATTTTACTTATTAAAATGTCTCAATACAAGCTAAAACATACTATGTTAGAGTTGGCAGATTACACAACTTCTGGATTCCAAAAAACTCCAAGAGGACAATTTACTGTAACCTACAGTAAACCTAAAGTTTACTGTAACCTAAAGTTCGATGATAACAACTCCAAACCCCATTGTATTTAACTGTACTGAAACAGAACACTGGGAAAAAAAAATCTAGCCAATATGGGAGACTGTCATCAAAAGTAGCCCAGAAGGCATATGAGATCATGCTGGCTAGCCCCACACACCACAGCAAAAGGAACGGTTAATGTGGTCTTTATACAGGTAGAGATGAAAATAAAGTATAACAGGAATTTGTTCTTGCTGTACTACATAGTCCAGAATCCATAAAACCACTAATGGAACAATGCCCAGCTCACCTACATCTCAAGAAGGAAAAAGAAATGTCAGGGCCACAGAATAATAGAGATTCTAAAAAGACAAGCTTTTTAACTTAAAATTCTTGAGCCTCATATCTACTTATTATTGAATAAACACAGAGAAGCCACTTATCATGGTGTACACATGGATATCTGACAGTGGAAAACGGGAAAGACAAAATGGGGAAAAAAAAGGTTTCAGATAAAGACATAACTGGTCCAACGATTAGAAGCTGAATTTGGGCATAGTCCACCTTGAAACCTTTTGGGTATATGTTACAGAGAAAAAGACGGATCTTTCTAAGTTTTTAAAATTCTTTTGGGCAGTGTACTAAAAGTCGTCTTTAATCCATTTTCTCAGAAAAAAATGACATGGTCTTTTGTTTACAGGAAGTGAGATTAGATGATTTAGGGACTGTTTACATTAGGTATTTCAGACATCTGACGTAAGTGCTCTGATCACTAAAAATAAGAAACTTGAACTATTTACACTTTGGTCCTCTGAACTGTGTGGATGTTAGACTCCTGCAGCGGTCAGCATGAGCATGGTCTGCTGTGCCTACAAATATATGAATAGTCTTATGGCGAACACCAATCTATGTGTTTTTTGAGGAATCATCTGCCACCTTATGCCAAGATTCAGAACCTGTTTGCCTTCTCCTTTAGACCTTTATGGTCCACATCAATAAAACCAGAACTGCTCAGCAATTCAGGGGTGCAATGCTACCTGTGCAGGGTTACAAGTTTCTGTAACTTACACTAGTCACATGTGTACTCAGCAGTTCAGAAAGATTTTAGGTGAATGAAGGATAGCATCCTGAAAAAAGAAGGTATTTCTGAAAATTCACTTTTAACAATTGAGATAAAGTAGTTCAATTTCCCTAGTCTGTCTTTCAGGCCCTCACTCTTGCTCACCTGTTTGGAAAAAGACTCAGATGCAGATGTCTGAATTTAAAAAGTGGTTTTAAATTGCGTTAAGCATCACTAGAGAAGTTGCATTTATATGGTACTCTCCCTAACCTTAGGTGTCCCACTAGCCTGGTATTATTTACGTGTATGCCAGATAATCTGCCTCTGGATAATGGAGCTGGCTCCTCCATGTGATGTATTCAATTTAATCCATCATTCTGTCAGGAGCTTGAATGAATGAAGTTTTGCTTTCATATTGATTATACTTGACCCTAGCTAGCACTGGCACAGAAATCTTGAAGATGGCACAGTCTTCAATTTCAGCAAGATGAGCAGCATCATTTCAAGCAGAAAGCAAGTTTTCCTGTGGGGAAATTTACACTTTGGGCAAAATACACTTCTGTATACTATGCTTACAGGTTTTTTTCCCCATTTTTGCCAAAGGTGATTCACTGCCAGTATCTTTTAATGTCACTAAGCGCCAAGTACATCCAGAGAAAAGTATAAATCTTGATGTGCATTTGTCTATCCTGCTTTACAGGACAGACTATATCCTACATTTTATTACCAAGTCTCCTCAGTGAGCAATATTCTCTTCCAGTTCCCTGGTCCCATAATGTTAATTCCTGCAGACAGGAGGTTTTTTGGATAGGGGTAAAGGAATAACTGCAAACAATTTGTTGTTTCAAATCGCCAAAGCCAATTACATTGGTTGACTGAAGAGAGCTTCTGAATCTAGCTGGAAGCATAAGAAAATAGATGCACACTTGAGCTTCAGCTGCTCTTGATGACATAGTTAAGTGAAGGAAAAAAAAAGGCGATAAATATGTTTCTCTTCCCTTCATCATAAAATATGAGCTTCAAGGAAAAAAACCTCCATGTAATAAGGATTCTGCACAGATAAGGCAAGCCTGCTCAAGGAAATGGGAACACGTGGACCATTGTGATAATTCGCTTAGAGAATTTCTAAGGTACATTTAGTGCGTTGCACTTCCCCCTGCCACACATTTTTTTTTTAAACTGTTCTCTACCTGGGACAAATGAAATAACATAGTAGGTATGACAACTGCTATC
Source organism: Buteo buteo (assembly GCF_964188355.1). Classification (NCBI taxonomy): domain Eukaryota; kingdom Metazoa; phylum Chordata; class Aves; order Accipitriformes; family Accipitridae; genus Buteo; species Buteo buteo. Next base: position 43,950,005 of record NC_134173.1, read on the forward strand.
ACCAACACCAATATCTGGCAGCTATTCTAGACTCTCCGTGTAAGAAAGCAACAACAAATCATCATCCCAGGGATACAGCTAGATGAAAAATAAGAAGAGCTTACAGGAATGTTTTTTCAATTGAAAACATTATCTTAATATTTTTCAGTGTTCTACTGATTTTTACCACTTCCAATTACTTGTAAAAATAAAAAAAATCAGAAAATATGAAATCAAATGTCAATTTTTAGAAAAAAATATGGGTTTATTTATTTTTTGTTAGAATAATTCTAGTTAGAAAACTTTTGGAAGCTCAGGAAAACTATGTCAAACATCATCCTTGACAATGTCTGTATTTCTTAATCTCTCCTTTAAACAAAGTTGATGTGGTTTTTTAAGGATAAAGTTTTTTTAAATTTTAGGGCAAAAAAAGTCCACAATGTTACAGATATTTTAGCAAAGAATACCAAAGTATTTGTAAAGCAAAATATATAATATAAAACCAGTATTTGATTTCTCTTCACATCATAAGATATATAACTTGCAAGACACTGGCTGCATGAAAATTACATTACAGGAAATTACAGGAAAAATGTGAAAATTTTTTAAAAATTCTGTGGGTTTTGCTGGCTTCAAAAAATGTAAGATAAACTCCTCAATCATAAATACTTCTAGGAGTACGTTTCATGCTTTTCCTAAGTGACTTTGGCAGTCTGTAACTTACTATAGTTCTAGGATCTGAATCCAAAGACTTCCATTACTGTGCTTGATGGAGGAAAATATACTAAGAAAAAAGTCAAAACTACACGTTTAGTGGCTTGATGCTTATTTGTCCAAAAGTTGTAGCATGCACATTTATTTCTGCCATTTTCTCAATAATAATAGCATGGAATTTAAATCTTCATAACAAATGAGAAAAGAAAGGATACATTGACCATGGAATAAAGTTTTAATTTAAAATAGTTTTGGGGAGGTTTGAAAAAATATCTTGAACATAATGGAAAACAAAATAATTCTTTATAAGACATAATAGTGCAATTTATGCATTTATAACTAAAAAAAGAATGTGGTGTAATTAAGCTCTTTAAATAACAAACATATTACATGCATTCAAATAATCTGTGGCAATGTTGTTTTTTTTTAAAAGTCCTTTTAATATCTTTGGGCATTAAAATCTAGTGGGGAAACAAAACTGCAATATTTTCATCCTTTTAAAGGCATTAACTGTATGTGCTTAAATTTAATCTTTGTGTCCTTAGCCGTCTGACAGCCAAAACTGAATTTGGCGTATCTTTCTTTGCATGGTTCATTTCTGTTCCTCAATCAGGTGCCAGATGTATAGAAAAAAAGTATTGATAGAAACATGTCTAGCAAACCATTCTGGGATTAGTTCTTCCATTTTCAGTTGTTACAAATTCTTTGACATGTTTAAAGATAACTGTTAAAAAAAATCACAGAAATATTTGAATAACAGAAAACACTGATATGTTATATCTGAACAGCTTAATTAGCAAAAGGTCCAAGCTCTCCATGAAAGACAAGTGTTCAAGTGTAGGGATGGTTGTATGTGATTTGACTTTTCTCCAGGCTGGCAGATATGAATCAAGCTGCTCATATTATACACTAAACATCAAGAGACTGAACAGTATAAACAAGTGAAGGAAAGACTTTGATGATCCTCCCATCTGTAAACATGTAATTCCTCTTAACTGAAGAGCACTGCAGATTGAAAGTAACATCAGATCATTTCAGACATAGAGCAGGTGATGGCTATTTCATAGGTTTCGTTATTTCCAGCATGAAGGAAATGCAAAACCTGGGTTTATGACTAACACAGTTAACAGCTTTAAAATATCTTCTCTCATATACATTACCCGCCCCCCCATAAATGTATATGCATATATTTACCCTCTGTAGCTACCTACAATACTGCCAATAACACACAATTTGAATAAAAAACCAGCATGTCCTATCAGCTACCAGGAAAACTGAAAAAACAGGAATGTTGCTCTCTGCTGGTTCCCATAGGGCTGATGATCTTGCATAGATGCCCAAAAGGCTTTTGTGGCATCCGGAGACTGCTGAAAGAGAGTTCACAGCAGCCTATTTATTCCTGCTTAGAGCGGTCCTTGACTGCTTTGTTCAGCTGAAGTCATGCAGATCTGCACGGTAAGGTTGAGGATTCATTGTCGTATTCTGAAATATTTAGCAGTAACCACTCGTGAGAATAAAACTTATTGCAGACTCATGAAGTCTACTGTTTTGAGACCCTCTGAACAAAGCTCGTCATGGTCTATTTGCTCCTTTTTTTTTCCTTACTACAGTCCTTGTCTTAAGCCCTGACATTCTCCCCCAGCCTCTTCTAGAAAGCAAGTATTGTGAGTCACTAATAGCGGAATTTTAGTGTAAATACTACCATGTGCCACGAAGGAGGAAGTCAGTCCCAAAATAATCAATCCTAATGTTGTCTTGTCCTCTCTTCACACAAACACAGATTTATCAGACTTTCCAGATCTATCTAAAGGTTGATGGGTTTTACTGACCCTCATGACTGTGACACTGGAATAGCTGGTAAGACAAGAATCTCCTATTTGGCAATACCATGCACTCCCCCTCCCACCAAAAAGCTGTTCCTACTAAGGCCCAGTCTTGAGATCTGGTGCCCTGATAGGCAAGCAATTCCTGACCCTCAAATATTACTCTCCTACTATAGTACCTTAAATAAGTTACCTTCCTAGATTGCAGATCTCTGAGCTTTTACAAGTATTGGAGAAGGGCCACATGCTGAATCCTCTCCCTTTTGCAGACCAGATCTACCATAGCTTGACAGAAGCACCGGATCTGCTCTGCCTGCAGTGAATGATGGTGCTGCACACACATGGAAGTGTTTTCCAGAAGTGCTGGGCATTAATACATACATACCCGACGCAGTTCTGCACTCTTCATGTCTTCAATAAATAACAGTACAGAAGTAACTGCTGCTACTACAGCAATTCATGTTTCTGGCAGCCAGTGGTTACTGCACGGGTCTGAACACCAGTGAGTGACAGAAAAATATTTTTGCCTGGTATTTTTCTTAAGGATATTAAAGGAGCCTGACCATGTCAAGGGCATGCATCATGGCAGGGAAAGGGCTGATGAATCCTGGGAAAGGCACTGTCCTGGAACAAGCCTGTGGGCTGGATGAATTATCTTAGAATCATAGAATGGTTTGGGTTGGAAGGGACCTTAAAGATCATCTAGTTCAATCCTCCTGCCATGGGCAGGGACACATTCCACTAAATCAAGTGGATCAAAGCCCCATCCAACCTGACCTTGAACACTTCTAGGGATGGGGCATCCACAACTTCTCTGGGCAACCTGTTCCAGCATCTCACCATCCTCACAGTAAATAATTTCTTTCTAATATCTAATCTAAATCTACCCTCTCTCAGTTTAAAACCGATACACCTCATCCTATCACTACACTCCCTGACAAACAGTCCTTCCCCATCTTTCCTGTAGGCCCCCTTTAAGCACTGGAAGGCTGCTATAAGGTCTCCCTGGAGCCTTCTCTTTTCTGGGCTAAACAACCCCAACAACAACTTTGTCAGGTTGTGTTCTGAGAAAAGATGATCCTTCTTAGAGTCCGAACAGATCCACCTTCACCTGAATATGTACCTTATTTTATGAATCACATGGGGAAACATGAAGGTCAGCAACAGGGAAGGCTTCAGTCTTACCTCAGTTCTTCTGCTGAAGCCTACATTGCTGGGGGCTTAAAGGAGGAAAGGAGGACATTCTTAAAGAGCCACTGGAAGAGCAGGGAAAGCAAACACATGCTTCCTTGAAGAATTTGATAATCAAAATGATCAGTGCAAGGTAATTCAAAGATTATCCCACTTCACATAATTAGCAAAATAATAACAATAATACAACTCTTTCCCCCAACAAACGATAGTCAGAATTTCAGCTGTATCTATCGATGAAGTGTACGTCTACTGAACATGAAATTTGACCTTACATTATGCTTAGCTGACAATATTTAATAAAATGTGAGGGTCTGTTCCATACAGCAGTCTTGCCGCTCTGGCACGAGCATGCTCCGGCAGCAAGTGGATGTATATGGAAAATGATTTCTCATTAAAAAGGAGAAGTCACTTGATAACAAGTACAGACTTACTCTGCAATCCTATTAAATAAATAACACCTTCACTTTCTTGAGACAGATGTGCAGTGAAATGCCTGCTGAGATAAAAAAAACTTTTGCCACAAAGTACAGCACTGAAAAGACTTGCCTTGCTGAAGTACTTTAATGGGATAGTTTGCAAGGAATTCTGTGGAGCTCCTTCAACATAAGTTGAAATGTGCTTTTGGCAGTTTCTTTTTCTAACCTTGTGCAATTAAGTCCAGCTATAAAGTCTTGCAATTTACTCTTTTTCTTGAATGGCTAACCTGTCTAGTAGCAAAGTACTGTTTTGATTATTCAAATTGTTGCTGAGAAACTAAGATACAAAATGACCTGGTTTTGAAGGGTCAACATGGAAACTAGATTTCTACCTGACAATCAAGGTGGAATTCCACAGAATGGGCAGAAATACAAAGAAAGCTTTTAGGAGTTCTTAGGTCTAGAATTTTCATGGACTGTAATCAGAGTTCATATGTGCAGAAATTCAACCTCTCTGTAAGTTTGTTAAAAGCCATCACTACGGAGAAGAATGATATCCTTTTCTCATGTTTAATGGGCTTGAATAGCAATTGAAACTGCAGGGCTGTTCAATTCCATAATATCTGGACAGAAAGCATACAGGTCACAACATGAATCACTGCACTATAGTTCTCTCTCATCACCTAGCTGTCTAGGTAAAAACAGAAGTGAGTTCCTTATTTTAAACACGTACATTTTATAAGGAGTGACAGAATCATGGAAAAGTTCAAGATGCAGCACCATTTATTGATAATTTCAGGTACATCATGCATTATCTCCATAGAAATACCAGAAACAATGAATCAGTCTTATACTTGACATGATATGATAAAATCAAGTATTACCAACCCACAAGTGAGATAGCACGGGGACAACCTTGGATTTTTTTAGGACAGGAAAGAAATGGCCTTTCTAATCTGTCTTGAGAAAATACATGGAATTTCCAGTACCAAGAAAGCATGAACCTCATCAATAGATCTTACATGAAACAAGAAGGTCAATTTTGTTTGAAAAAGACTTCACAGAGAAAAAAATCCTTGGAGAAGGAAAGGAAATAAAAGCTGTCTCTGGCATGGAAGATTGAAACTGAATGGGCTGGTCAGGAAAAATGGTATTTAAGGACCAAGCCATCTGAGGTCATAACAATTAGTCTTGAGGGAACAAGGCAAGATAGAGTCTGAAGGGTCATATTTTCTAGTGTGGGTTAAAAAGAGATCTCTGCTTTCTTGTTAAATGTATCAGGTTGTCTCAGAAGCAAGAATATTGTCAAAGAAAAAGGAAGGCTGACTCCCACAGCACCATCTCAGAAACATTTGGCATAAGACTCTGTCTGTGATGCTGGGACAATTCTTTTGGCAATTGTACAGTCTGTGTTAGAGAGCAGATGTGTCGATCCCCCACTGCCCAGGGTAAGAGGTCCCAGCTCTTTTGGTGAGTATACACCACCAAATCTACATGCTGAAGAACCATGAGCTCTAAAAATGTCCCACTTCCTCCAGAGCACCTGAAGCTACACAGCTACATACTCCAGGCCATAAATGGTCAGGATATCCAATGTGTCCATTTCTTCCTGCAAAGCTACTTGGCTAACAGTGGACCCTTTTGTTTCACCAAAATTGAGCTCTTTGTTGTCATGAGAACAAGGTGTCACCCCACCCTATATGAAAAAATGATTCCTTGCCAGCAAGACCTGGCAGTCAGCCAAACTGCTGCAGCGAAGCTGAGGTATAGTTTCCTCACAGAAAAGCCACGTCATTTGGGGTCTTTGTCCTTAGGTGTGCTTTTGCTTGACAGAATTCCTCTGTACAACTAATACCACTTAGAAAGCTCAACTGGAATCACTGTAAAAAATATTCAAGCTCTTTTTCTTGCCTCTCTATAAATTAGTCATGTCTTTCTTCGGCTGGTGTCCACTACAATGTTTTCATTGAATTTAGCATCACTCATTAATGTGGAAGATGACCCTGCATGAATAAGAAGCTGACATGACTTCCCAGATGTTAACCATCCACATGTGCCTCAGTCTTTTGAATCTCCAGACACATTAACGATGTGCCACAAGACCCAATTCTTTCACATACACGCTCAATGGTAAAGCCTCAGATCATGACAGGAAGAAGACTCTCGTCTCTTGTTGGTGCAGACCAATATCTAAAAGACAGTGCCTGAAAAAAGTGAGATAGCAGTTGATTGGAAGACAGTTGAACTGCCCGCTCTCAGTCAATCCTAAGTATCACTCACAAGAAACTCCCATAAGATGCCAAATAGGCTGGTGTTGGGTAGAACACTCAGCACAGGGGAACAGGCCCCTGTTCAGTGAGGAGGGCAGAGAGCAGAGAACCAAACCTCTTCCAGGAACGTTGTATAAAGTGCACTTGGTACTACAATTTATATTTGGACTAACCGCCATCTCAAAATGAGCGATGGACCAGATTAATTGGCTCTATCTCATTATCTGTAACTGGGATCAGTATTGAGACCTATACTGGAGTAACTATGGCTACTGATGTTCATGTTGGGAACACCAGTGGTGCTGCCACTCTGAAATTTTTGTCCCAGTGGCGTATAAGAGCATCAGTATGTTGCTAACTCTTTATTATTCTGTGGTATTTTGCTGTGGTAGTTGGGCATTAGTCTGCTCAGTGGTATACTTAATGGACACTAATTGCTTACAACAGAAATGCTGCAGCTTACTTTAAGGTTTGATGAGGCCATGAGCTGCTGTAGAAGACAGTTTCAGTCATGAATCTCACATATTGCATTCCAACAGATAACGGCAGGCATATGAAATATCTGAACATGCAGCTTCCCTAGCAAAAGAATCATTGACTTTTTTATCTTGTGCAGGGAAGAGTATTAGTTGCAAGGTAGACTAAATTTAAAGCACACAGATTCTTATCTGCTCAGTTTAGGAATCTCTGGGCAGGGGCATCTGAACCAGATCAGGAGACAGAATTCTGGATATTCTGGAAGGTTTTGGAAATGTTTGAGCTGAGAACAAGTATTTTCAATACCCACCACATTCTCTCACTGACAGTGAGAGGGAAATAAGGAAGCCTCTTCTATGCTATCCTTCTACATGGAAGCCTTATACATCTTATACTACGCTATCCTACATAAAAGCATGAAAAGGCTAAGCTAGGTGTAGGTCCAGAAAGTATGCTGCTATTAGAAACAAACAAAACAGCCCCCTAGTCTAACCTGCCTGAAGCATACACACACATAGGGTGCCACCTGAAGAAGAAATGCCATCTGGTGAGACTGGAGCATGATGTACTGCAGTGCTGCAATTGAATGTTACTTCTGTGTGAATGAGATTTTTGCCAGTGTATATCAGAGCTGAATTTAGCCCTCTCGAGATGGGATAATTAAGCAAAGCAGAGTCCACCTCCAGCTAATTACTTTTCCTCCTACAATAACTCTGCATTAAATTGTATGCATTACATCTAACACAAGCTTTAAAAATTTTGACAATGTGAAGTTTGGAATTCAGAAACTTAAATACATGTATTTTTAAAAATTTTTATTTAAAAGAGATGTTTGGTGTCCATCTGTCCTTAAAGTAAACTAAAGAATAAAGGTCTGTTATTTGGGTCAATTAATATGGCATAATGTCTAATAATGCAGGTATTTCTCTTAGTACTGGCAACGTCACAACTAAAATTACTCAAAAGATTTCTTTGCAGTTTACACCTACTTTCTCTTAATGTCCTTTGAAGTAAATCAACATATTATCTGTAAAACTTTCTACAGTCCAATGCTCTTCATGGTAACTACAAGTACTAATGCTATCCATCTATTCTCTTCAGTGGTCTCTCTTCCTACACATGAAAATTATTCCAGAATAAGATTCAGTTTACATGTAAAATATAAGAGTTTGGAGTAAATCCATGAAGCCAACTACCTTCTGCATCAAGCACTTTCTAACCACACTAGGAAAAGGCAGTTATCCTGAAAGTGCATGAGAGAATTTTTAAGTTAATCCAGGATATTTTATACGTAGAAAATTTTACACAACTAACAAGTAATTTAGCTAAGGCAAACAATCTCTACATTGGTGTTGTCTGTTGATTTACTTACTACAAATCAGATTTTTTTTTTTAATTAAAACACTTATTTTTCTTTCCTTTATAATGCTTTTTGGGTGGAGCAAATCTAGGTTCTCACTTATTTGCTGGGATGAAAGGCTATGGGACACAGAAGCAGTGTCACTAAGCTCAGATGAAAATATTTATGAAAGGTCTGACAGTTTTTCTTTCTGTTATCATTCAGATGACATTTTTTCAGAGTGCTGAAGAGGAACAAAGCACATGTTGTTTAAGCAAGTTCCCTGAACAATGGTATTGCCTCTTAACAGTGTCAGGCTTATGTCAGAGAACAGAAATGTTAAAAAGCAAGAAGCCAAACAGGTTAGTAAGGAAATAAAATATGCTCAGCAGCAATTAAGCTGTGAAAGCAGCTAGCTGCTACACAGTGGAAAGACAGAAGAAAGTATTTGAGAGTATCTGTAGAAAAACTGTGTCAAGGTGAAGAAAATAAAAATTACAAATAGGAAAAATACATCTTCACATAAATTTTACTAATAACTCTAAAAAATAAACAATGCAGCTTAGAAAATTCCTTGGTACCCATATGATCTTTGATATGGGCCATTTTTGTCTTTTTTCCTTGTGAATTATGAAGGCAAGAAAAGCATTAAGGATAGTCTCTGAATTGAGGGGTGGAACTGCATTTACTCAGACAAAACACTGCATCCTTGACACTTAGAATAGAAGACAGAATTGCAATTCTTGACCAGGTCCAGAGAAATCCAGAGGGAAAGAGGTTTTTGGTTGTTTTTTTTGTTTGTTTTTGTTTTTAACCCACTTTATTATTTCTAGCTTAAACTGTTTGATGCTATATGTTTCAGTCTATAGCAACAGATATTCTCTGGCAGACGCCAACATCTTCTTTGTCTATCTTTCCTTATATGAGTGGCAATGAGAGAACACTGTCTCCTTGCCAGCACATTTGTACTTAAGATGATTGAAACTGTAATTTTTTTTTAAATTTGTACTTTTTTGCACAAATAATAAATTCAAATATGGAACTTGTTTATCATTGGAGCTATATTTTCTAATCTGTTTCAACACCACTAAGAAATAGGTTAGAATTATTGTTTTTTACATATCATAGCCACAAAGTCTATTTACCACTACATGCAGAATTTAAAACAAGCTATTTGAATTAATGGATGGTAAAATAAACAGAATACTGGCTACAGAAAATGATTAGAATTTAGCAAGATTAAACAGGGCAACCTGTGTACACTTTCACACATCCAAGTGGAATGAAGAACAGTTATTTTACAGCCTTTTATGTGACAAATGTGGTTTTGTTTTGATTTTGTTTGTCTTTTATTGAACCATTTTTGTACTATACAAATGTGTACACGGTTTCAGAAACAACAGCAACTGAAGAATTAAAAAAAACCACTATTACTTTAAAGGGAAATAATACAGAAATACTAGATGCCATGTGCACGGTCCTACTGTTCAGAGGATTCGCTTCTCTGGCTGTCATTTTGCCTGAATACATTTTTTTCAGGTCATCAAATTCCCGATTACACTCATACAACAAAAGAACACACTAGATCTCTTTAAGGGACTGTGTAGGACAAAAAACCCAGGTAAAGCAAGGCTACAGTTTCATGTATGTTTAAATCTGAGGAAGAGCACAGCTGAAAGGAGCTGTCTCCTCTTCCCTCAGTCTCAGCCAGTCATTCCTGCACTCAGATCAGTCCTTGTCTCACGTTTGCAGCTGATTCCTGGTACCAGGCTAAAAACGTACTTGAAACTACAGGCTTCAGGAAAGAAGTAAGGAAGGGAGAAGGTTGAGTAAATAAAGAGCTTGGTATAAAGACTACTCAACTATTTTTTTGGCACTGGGCACTACTGAGCCTTGGGTCACTCTGCTCCAGCTCAGTGAGGAATTATTTCTGGTTTTGTAGGAAACGTTACTCAGGAAAATGCAACAACAAAACATGCAGCAGCTGCTTCTCTTTTACAAACAGTTTTTGCTCCAAATGCTGGAATTGTTTGTACCTCTACCCCAACAAAAAGGATCAGTACATGACAACGAAGTCTTTCTGTGGTCTATTCACGTGACTGTGAAATACGTGCAAGGACCTCGTGCCTCATGGTTTGGTATATTCTTTTGCAGGTGCTCAGTTTGTGCTATCATACAGATTTGGTGATGGGAAATTAAGCAATGAGATAGCTCATGAAACTAAGATGAGCAGATTCGCAAGCTAAAATACCATACTGGATAAAGTTAGGCAAAGCAAACAGATACTACAAGAACACTGTAATGGCTATTTTGGCTCCGGCAACTTTACAATATGCTTTCTCAGTAACTTACATCTCATCCTCTGCAGCTGGAAGGAAATATGGCATTCCTCACTGTCATTAAGTACTTTCTGTCAGGCTACTTGCTGAACTGTGTTTTGGCCAAAAGGATTAATCCTTTGGTAGTCACGCAGTAAATACTTCCAAAAGATCTAAGCAATTCAGTATTCGAGATACTTTCCCCTAGACTTAAACTGTGCAATGATATCCTTCTTACTTAAAATATCAATCCAATTCCTAGTTTGCTCCATAGGTAACAGACTTATGATTGTACTATAACTCTCATCATATGCTTTAAGAAACTGCTCTACTGAGAGATGATCTTTGACGTTATTTAGCAAAACATCCCTCACTACAAATATAGGTCATGAACATCTAATGGGAAGTCTGCCTATGGCAGCACAATATTTTGAGACATGAAAAATACTGTTTCATATACAGAACCCAAAAAGACCACTAACAAAGAAACCAAGATTCTTATTTACATTTTCATATATGACAATTAGGATGCTTTTACATTAAATGATAGACTTGAGTACAGTCTTTAAGAACACTTCTCTGTTGTACAGGTCTTCCTGTGGACCATAAAAGAGGTGATAGAAAACTTCATTTGAGACAGGTATGATCTTGCTCCTTTATTGATCATGACACACAATTTCAAACAGGCACAAGTAATGCAGATGAAATGTAGGGGAAAAAGTTCCCCACCAAAAAAAAAAAAAAAAAAGATTTAAAATATACTGGAACATGAGTAAAATCAGAAACATAGAGTTGCCCATATGCTGTCTAGCAATGCAGGACACAACTTAATATGTTTACATTTTTAAATGCTTCAAATCTTACATGAAAAGGAAAGATTGATTGTAATGAACAACACGTAAGTGAGTTTAGACAAATACTGTCTTTTAAAAGCATCAATTTAAGTTCAAAGAGGTTATTTAAAAAATCATGTTCATTGTGCTGTACCACAGTGTCCCACCTATGGCTCCAAGGCTTGCTGTAACATCTGGCCCACTTCCTGAAAAACCTCGTGGTGGTGCTGAGAGAGGGTAGCTCTGGCTTCAGGGCAATGTTTTGATGGCACAAACACTCACTCTGCCCTTTTTCTTAACACAGATTGTTGTGTATATGCATAGGACCACATCCAGAACACATTCATCTGTTTTGCCCTTTGGTGATCCTACAACAGGTCACCCGGCTTACTCTCACCACAGTGCAGGCATCTCTCTGCATTTGAGCCAGACATACCGATTTACACTGGAAGAAAATAAAGCAGTCCTGTGAAATTTTACTACAACTATCCTGTTTTCGTCACCTTAACTAACAAAAAACAAATTGCTTAACTGAGACCTTATTCAGAGGTTTAGCAAGTTTTTCACATATTTACTACAAGAGCTTATAGTCTTTCAAATAATGAAAAAAAAAAATCAACTGTACACACCAAAAATAAGCTTCCTTCAAGATATCTACTCAAAGTTCTTGGCAGCTACACGAAGATTGTTTTAATGAGTGCACAGATTTCTGTACTACAAAATTAGAACTATCTTGCTTACATTCACTGCATCTCGATGCTGATGTTAAGTCCCAAGACAATAACTCTGCAGCAAAACAATATTAACTGATATAAAAAAATTAATAAAGATCATGCTTTGCTTGCAGCTATTCAGTTGATGTGGAAAACCAGGTTATAGCTGATGAGATGGAAAGAACGATCACCATAGCAACAATTTACCACTTAACAATGAAGGGGGAAGGGTGCATCATCTTTTCCTACTTGCACATGTAAACAGTATTTGTTCAAAATTCTCAAGTTCAGCTATGTTATCTTGTTCTTTCAGCAAAATGTGCAGTGAAAAAACTGTGTTAGTACTACAGCGTTACATTCAGCATCATACGTTAGTCCTACTGGGCATGACAAGAAATTCAGTACCAGTAAAAGAAAATAATGATGATTTTAATTAAAAATCCTCCTTAGCAGCATAAGCTATCATGACCTTGTCTCGCCAAGGAATAAAATATCCCAGTGAAGTAGTAATGAATCAAAAATACAAACTGCTTGCTTTCAGCAACATAATTCATGTATTAAAAGAAAACCTAAATTATATTATCAACTTATTTTAAAATAAATCTTTTTGTTAAAAGAAATAAAGATTACATATGTACCAACACAACATTATCTATTGCTGCTCTGGCTAATTTAAAAATGTGATTTAAGTGTGCTTTCCTAATCTACTAACAGTTGTTTGTTGTGTGTCATAGAAAGGATGGGTATAATTAAAATACACTTTAACCGATTTTCCTGTGTCTGCTCCCCCTCTCCTCCCTGTGCGTACAAGAACACCTCAACATCTGTAACTTGCAGCAACTTGAAGTTTGCTTCAGTTATCCTCAGTATTGTCCATACTGTTCAGATACATTAGGATGGAAAGAGCACAGAGAGAAACTAACTGTTTAGCAGCCACTGAAGTAAACTGAATGCCACTGGAGTCTTCATTAGCTGTTTTGGGTACACAGCCTCTGAGGCAGGCACTAAGCTCATCCACCCACTCATTTTACCTGGTTACTTCTACCCTATCTCTGTAGCACGTACACTTTATCCTCAAAGTGCCTTGGTAAAACAGGGAAATTTAAACTGCTCACATTTTACACTACACGGGGATCAGGAGCAAAACGTTATGAAGCTCAGCAATGCTGTGTTTAGATATGAGGAGTAAAAACCGTAATGCTTAGAAATAATGCTTAGATCTTCTCATAGTGAATAGGAAAGAATCTGATGTATGGATTAGGTACTGGGCAGCACATTAAACACCAGGAAGCTTAAACTTGCCTAAGGGAAATGCTTAGAGATATATTCAAAATACATTCTCTCATCTGGACTTAAGTGACTCTGTGATAATGAGTTTCAGGTCATAAAAATTTTCAAGAATTTAAGCTCTAAATTCATGCATTTAAATAGAGATGAGTGGCTTATGGTCAGTATTAAGAAAACGTTGCCAAAGGCAGAATTTGCAGTACCTCACATCTTTGTGTCTCTATTGGTAATTAGGACACTGAATCAGGAAGTCCAAAACCTGAATTGTGGGTGCCTGCTCCCACTTTGAGTCTGTACTACCTGCATACCAGGAAACTTAAGCCTCCAAACTGAAAAGTTCTTTTGTGGAGGTCAGATGCTGCCTTTCTGTTTGAAGGTGGGCCACTCTGCTGCCCAGATTACAAAAATAGTTGGTCCAAAAAGAAAGGAAGAAAGAGGGGAATGTGACTTGCGTTTATATTAATGTACATAATTTTGGGGAAAAACAAACAAAGAAAATAAGTAAAAAAACCCAAAGCAACGTTGCAACAGAAACAAGCAGGACCTATACAAAGCAACATTGCAGGGCACTAGCAACTTCATGGGATCACTTCAGTTGTTTTCCCCAGCAAATTTTTACTGCACCACATACTATATCTAGTACATGTGACTAAACTAGGAGCAGTGAAAGAAACATTCCCAACATTGCACTTAAAATACAGTGCCACAATAGAATAAATGTCTTAAGGTAAATTGCCAGTGTAAGAGAGATTTCAGAGGAAGTGTGCAGAAAATAGAGCTTTTGACAGGTTATGCATGACAGTTATACCTAAAAATGATCCAAAACAAGCAAAAAAGTCTTTTAACGTTACCTATGATACACAGGGAGAACAACTTGAAATTCAGTTACAAGAGAGTGCAAATCTGTGCAGAGCTGGTTAATTACTCTGGAGACAGTTCTAAAGAGTCAGGATGCACCCAAGTACAGCAAAAATGTTAAAGGAGTTCTTAAAGCAATCTCCCTAAAAGGAGGTGCCAGACTAGTCCTGCTGATCAAAGTGCCTTAAGGAGAAAAAAAAAAGCTAGCTAGCAGTACCGTGACAGAAACATAAAGAGGATTTTAATGTACGAAAGGTTTAATAACTTTCAAAAGCTAAACAAAACGCCACAAAAAATGCTACAGAAAAGAGACAACATAAAGCACTCATGAGTGTCAGTAGCATGGCTGCATGAAAGCGCCCCAGGGGGAAAGGGATCAACGGTGCTCACCCTGTCACACAAAAACTGCATGCAAGTAAGTCATTATCTGTCATGGCACTCAGATATCCAGAACACTATAGATATAGATACGGCTGCAGTGTAACAGTTGAGATCTTCCAGAATAAACACAGCCACATTAGCTACGCTTGAAGCCCGTTTTTCTTTCCAGGCAGATCAGCACAGGCGTGGGAGAGGCACGGTACAGCACCTGGCTGAAGGACACGGCAGGGTCTCATCTACATATGCAGACACTGTTCCCTCCTGCCTGGCAACAACCTGCTGCCCACCACTCGACACTCGGGAAGACAGAGAATGGAAAGGTGGAGAAAAATGCTTTTACTGCTTTCCTACTGCTGCTAAGTGACCGTCTCTGCCACAGAGCGTTGGTGTCTAAATGCCCCACTGTGGCAGGGCAGGAACCACGCCACCAGGCTGCCTGGCAGCGGTAGCCCCTCGCTCCACTACTCCGCTCGGTACACAGAGGTAGTCAGTGTACGACACACATGCTCATCCAGTCTGATGTTTCCCATCTGCATTATTTCCATCCAGTAAATCCCTACCCACTCTCAGCTGTGTTTGAGAACTCTTGGGAGTCAGGAGTGGGCTGCTGTCAGCAAGACAATCCATCCAGCCTACTCCCAAGCCCTCTTGTTCAAGGACACTGAGGAGCCAGCTGCAGACAGGCTGAATGGTCACCCCCACTCCTGAGTATATTCTTAACACCTTCTAGCTTTTGCATCGCCAAGACTTTGGCACATGATCTTACAGCGACAAAGGTAAAAACTTGAAAGTGAAATACAACCCCGAAAGAGAAATTCCTGCGGCAGATCATCTTTCCCTCACCCCTTCTCACCCTGCATTTTCATGAAAGGACAAGACGCAAAAGAGGAGAAAGATTTAGATGAACAGGTGCACATTGCAGCACCAATCTTATCAGGGTCTACAAATAAGCTAACAGAAATAGTGACAGAAACATAGAATGACAATGCAACCAATCTTTCAAAATGAACAAATTTAGGACAGCATAAGGAAACATCTCCCCAATTCTCTTGGTTATTTAAAGCCTCTACAGTGGAGAAAACTTGCAAATTAGCCAGCCACCACCCACCAAGGCTGGAAGGGACTACAACAGACAGGCAAGGAAGTAAGGCTCCATAAAGGAAATGTCACCCTCAGAAATGCTATCTTACAGAAAAAGCACTGGATTAAACACAGAGAAGAAATTATTAGAAACTGTTGCATTTGCGTGAAATGGCAGGACAGAACACCAAAACCCCCTACAATAATTTGTCATATACTTAGCAAAGCCCAGCAGCAACCAACACAGCCACAAGCATAATTACTAACTAGATGGTGCTGCAGCTGTTTAAGTGCTAAAAAAATTGCTCAGAGACACAGGGAAAGAATCAGAGCCGAGGAGCAGACTACGACTCTAATGCTCCTACTCAGCAGAAACATCAGTATCTTTAATTGCGGCTTATTCGTTGGGGATGGAAGCAAAGAGGGAATGTACTGTGTTCATACGCAATGAGGCAACGAAGGTGGTATTTGTGAGAAGGGCAGGAAGCAACTAAGCTTCCTAGTTACCCAGGATGTGTCGACTGCAGTTGCTGACATTGCACTGCCTCTGAAAGGTCTGTTAATAAATATTTGCTTAGTATATTGTAACTTGAGCATAGGAGAGGAAAAAGTATCCCTCTGTATTAGCATACTACAGACAACCCTTACAAATCTCACATACTTTTCATAGCAAAGGAGAGAAAAATATTGCTCTTTCTTTTAGGAGGAACAGGTTCTTCACAGAGAATACCACTCCTGTATACATTTAAAACACTACCCATGTTTCTTAACAATCTTCCCTCATAGCCCTTATAGAAAATACCAGGAGGCTCACCTCACAACATAAACTACTCCAAGTAAGCCAATTGTTCATATAATTTATGCTTTTTATCACAAAAGCAATGGGATTTCTTCTGGTAAATTCAGCATTACCAGAAACAGAGAAAATATTTCAAATTAAGCCAGTTTATATGAGAAAATGAGGACAAGCCATCATACACCTGGAGTAATTACATCTTCAGAAAAGTACAGATCTGCACTAAGAAAACAGTCCTTGGCCTCTTTATTACAGGCCCTGCCCCTCTCATTTACCACAAGCTGTAGTTTGCAATACATGCAGCAGAATATTCCACTTCCAGGTCCCAGGCCTAGTTACACAAAGTAGCACTTGGGCACCTATAAGAATCACTTTAGTGCCCAAAAGCAGAATTTATATTTACAGCCTGAAAACTGCATCCACCAAAAGCTTAAAAGTTTAATCAGAGACAACAATGTACCTGAGCAGGTATAAAATGTATTGGAAGAGATTTTTTTCCATCAAATTTCTTTTATTTGTTCTATGCAAAAAGATAAAGGAATATGAACTACAGTTTTGGAAGTAAAAATCTATTTTTTAAATAGATTTCAGTATGAAAGCTTTCAAATTGGTTCATTTTAGGAAGATGAAGTCACATCTGCACATCACAGACTCTCTGCTTCTGGAGTTGAAGGATGAGCAGTAAACATTGCAACCTGATGAAGCAAATTCTGAATGGATGAACTACCACACATGTGGGACTTCATTACATATAATGTGATCCAAAAGATAAATCATAGCTAATGAACAGTAATGTTAAAATCAGCTAAGAAAAGTTTGAATTTAGAAGTCATTAGAAGAATGAAAGAATAACTTTAATGAGATACTGAAAATACAGCCTCATCATAGCAAAGTTAGGTCTTTCATCTCAGCATAAAAATGTTGTCTCACAATTAACAACTTTTTTTCTTCTTATTATGGGCATCATACTTTGCCAATAACTTTCAAATTCTAATCTTCCCAGCGGAGGGACTGAAAGTTGTTTTTTTTCTGAAGATTAAATAATTCTTGGATATTTTCAAATATACTTGTTTGGCTTCTTAGTCACTTAATTCTGAAGTGATTATTAAAAAGAAAATATGATAGTGTGGGTGGGGTCAGGTCGATCATCTCATATGACTAAACTTCCTTCTCAGAAGCATTTAATTTCTAGTTACTGTTGAATATAAAACTAGAGTGAATACAGCTCTAAAACACACTGAAGTTAAGCTTTTTATCAGTGCTTGATGTACGCCAAACACATCTGCCACAAAATGTGTTGAAAGTTGACACAGGATAAATATTTGTAACCAAGTACAGCCTCTAACCCAAGATAATGCTTTTCTTAAACTTCAGTGTAGACATGACGAACCGACCTTCTACAAAAGCTAATCATGTTGTCTCATTTAGCAATTAAAAAGACAGCTATTGAATGGTTTATTCTTTAAAGTTCAAGCACTATTGATTAAGGTTTAGTTTCCATGATATTTTATATATATAAAATTAATAATATATTATATAATAATATAGCTTGCCAAACTCTTGCTATTACATATGAACAGACTTCAGGGGCTACAAGGCATGTTTGCCTGTTTTGCAGAGCCCTGAACCGCTTCAAGCTTTTTCTTTTTTTTCCTTCTTTTTTTTTTTTTTTAAAGTGAGACAGCCTTCGTTACAGAGCCAGTAAATTTGTGCAGTGTGAAAAAAACATGATAAAATATTTATAAAGACTACATCTTTAAAATAACCAGAAAATGTGAAATTATAAGTCTGCATAATTAATATGATTACAAAAATTAAAATATCTTGAAAACTTATCTTTTTAATTTCTGAAAATATAATTCATTAACAAACTTCCTCAAAATAAAGAATCCCTGAATGACAAAAGAATTTTCATAGACTTAACATGTTTTCCTGCATAGCCACTACACTTAAATTCAGGGCTACACAGCTTCTGTACCTCTATGGACACATCATATTACTTTTCATGCAGATCACGCAGGTGTATGATATTGCATCCAGCTCAATACCGGGGGTTTGCAGACACATTGTAGAAAACTAACACAGTATTTTGGGCACAGCCGAAGTGTGTCAAAAAGACAGCCATATAAAGCCACGTGCAGGAGCTATTACACACATGGTAAACTGTCCATTACACTGTGCATCTACTGCGAACCCTTTGCACGTGCTCTAATGGCAAGCATCCCAATCAACTGCTTATTCTTTCAGTACCATTATCAGAGATGGATTCAGAGGACAGAAACACATCTCTGTTAAATATACTGCATACAACAATGCTACTGAATTGTGAATTCACATTAGGACATTTAAGCCAAGCTACTGAATTGAAAAAGATGTATCTCTTAACTAAAATTGCAGGGTTTGGTTTTTTTTTTAAGCACTGCATTGGGTACAATGAAAAGGCACTTTGAAAAGAACCCACTTTGGAAAAGCAAATAGCGCTTGCAGGGCAATAGGATTACATGCATCACTCCCGATCAGGAATTGGTGTATTTTATTCTTTTGTGATGCTAAGTGGTGCACAAGAAACTAACACCTCCAGTAAATGTCCAGTTAGAGTGTACACAGGTAAACCTTCTTTCCACAACAGAAATGCAAGTCCCTTCTTTGTCCTGAAAGGAAAATCATTTTTGAAGGAAAGAAACCTGACTCTTCATTCCAAGCTTAAGGCAGAAAAAGGAAAAAACAAACCAAACCAAAAAGCCTCGCTGTGGGTTTTTTTCAGATTTATCTGTTCCGCTTTCCTATGACTATGACTGATCCAAAGTCATCAGAATACTCTTCCCTAAGCTGCTATAGGAGTTTTAGTCTTTCTATCATTTTGCATACAGTATAATGAACAACTTTGACAAAATGTGAGGTTCCCACGTAACACTCTGAACTTTCTGAATGCTCTCAGAAGGATGCCAAGCACTCTCCATTCCTTAGCTAGCTTCCTGTACAGAAGAGGACAAGCCAGGGGTGAACACTGACAATGCTGTTCTGAGAACAGGAAGACAGTAATGATGGGATATGGAAGAATAAATAAGCAAGATACTGACTTGCCGGAGTATTGGGTGGCAGAAAGTACATACGATGTATGGTGAAAAGGCAGAAGTACACTGGATCTGATTTTATATGAAGTTTATAATGTCTGCTTTGCATTTACAGTACAATCAGAATACCTGTAAATTTATCAAGACTACTTTTAGCTGCATGTGTAAAAACAATTCAGGGTACACATCTGAGCTCAAGATAGAGGTAAAAGGATTAATATGAAAAGACTAAAGTCAGTGCAACAAATAAAAAAAGAAAAAAAAGTACATCATCCATCTGTTTGTCCATCCCTTCCTTCCTCCATCCCTGACTTGAGAAGATAGTAGAGAAAGACTGTCAGGAGAAACAAGAAATGAAAAGTGTGCTATAGAGAAGTAAAGGGCATTTTTCACTAGTGTCTTAAATTCCTACTTGGTGTAAAAGGTATTTATCACTTTGGGTAACAGAAACCTTTGCCAATAATTCAACATCGTTGGTCTTGCAGTTTGATGACTTGAACTTGCAAGAAAAGGAGGGATTCCCAAATCACTGATTTGCCTTCATAAGAAATGATAAGGATTTAATATCTGGTATTTTTCAGAAATCCCTTTAAAAAGGCTATACATGCAAAAACATTTACTTTCATTCCCAGTATCAAAAAATATTTGCAGGTCACCACTTTGACTGTTTTGGGACATTCTGTAGCAGGTCAGGTGCCATCAGATCGTAAAGATTATTTATTGGCCTAATAACTTCATTCATAAAAATCTTCAAATCCCAAACTCTTGGCACAACACAGGGACAAAATCTCACAACCAAACTCAGTTTAACAGGAAAAGTGATCCCGAAACAATGTTAAGGGTATTTTACTCTGGAGTTTTTTAAAAGCACTTACAAACATGCAAGGTGTAATACTATTCCCAGCAAGGTCACTGGGAGCTTAGCCACTCATTTGAGCGGTATCAGTCCCTCAGAGCGAGGAAGGCAAAATCAGTCAGGACTTGCTTTCATAATGTTACGGATGCTTTTTACAAGCATTTTTTTAGTGCACAGCAGTACCATAAGGGCACCTGTATGTATGAAGTTTCCTATTTTTTATTTATATTATCAAACAATATTCAAACAATATCAAACAAATTATCAAACAATAGACTATTTGGTGGGAGAAGAAACAAAAGGAGCAGTATATTTGTTCCCTAAATTTTGAAAGCTGATGACTCCACATACATTTTTACATAAATACAAATATAAATACATTTGGCTTTCTAAGGGGTTCAGCTCACTTGTATGACTTCTGGCATAAACTAACTGAAAAGAAAAGGTGGAGGGCTAAGTTTTGAGCACAATCAGCAACTCAGCAGACAATAAACATACATCTCTGTGCAGTGTAGAGAGCTGATGATAGCACAGAAAAGATGGGCTACTGTATCAGCTGTTAGCAGACTATATTCCTGTCAAATGCTGATAAGCTCTACTCATGCATTGCCTTATTTAGTCAGACTTCTCTGCTGACACACCAATGCACAGTAACAAGTGCGTACGATGTTTCCAATACAGAGAAGCTTCAGCTCCTTCTTTTACTAAAAGCATAACAACTATTAAATGGCTCAGTGTCATTTTCTAAGGCACACCAAAAAAGTCTTATTTTCTCATTTAAGAAGACACTGCCAGTAATGAAACTGCATTCTTAATAGTACTTAACATAGAAACACAATGTAGACTGAAAAAAACCTGGTCATAAAAAAATTGCAGACTTTTTCATAATGGAGATATTTACTCTCTGTTTTGAAGACTAAGGAATTTACTGGAACATATGAGAATCATAGAATCATTTAGAACATGTTCAATGAGCCTGTAGTTTGGGAATTACTATTTTAAGAATGAAAGTAAGTTAGCAGTTTAGCTCTTTAGAAGTAATTCAACCTGAAGATAAAACTTTCATACAGTTTTTATCTACATATATACATGCATACTACTACTATGCTAGTCAGGAGAACTCTTTCTGAAGTACCTTTAGCTACATTTATTCTATGATATGACACATAGGAGAAGAGAACATTTTTACTAATGCTAAAAACCAACATCTACTACCTTCAGAACCACTTCACTGGTCTCACACTCTCCTAACTAGTAGATTCATCCTGTTTCTTTGAAGATATTTAATAATAGGCTGCTGTACTGAAGTGTCATTTCAGGAAATCATCATTGCTTTCATTAATGATACTACTGTTCATTAACTCATATATTGCAAATATATTTACAACTAAACTGCTACTATCAAGATAAATTATCAGTGAACATACTGTTTAAGTGTGCATCTCTGAAGTTTTGTCATCATGTTTCACTTACTCGCTAAGTTGTAAAATCAAATAATCCGTGATGGGTCTCTTAAGTCATTAGCATGAATTAACAAGATTCTGCTGTATATTATTTCACAGCTACCGCCAAAAGGTCAGCTGTTGAATACAGGAGATCACTGAATGTGAGGTATTTAGCTTCCTTTGGAACTATGATAATATATTCTATTAAAACTCACTCTGTATTGCACAATGCCATTAATCTTGTTAGCTAAAGCACTCGGTTCACAGCCTACTTTTTTTAGTAGAGCTTTCACTGCTGCAGATGTACACCAGTATTCATCAGATTTTATCATTAGAGCAGACCAGATAGATTAGGCAGTACTTTCCTTTGTACAGGTGGAGAGTCTGCGCACAAGCTTGACTGAAGAAAATATATACAACATACAATCAAACAGTGAACAAGTCTGCTCCAGAGCTGGAAGCTGTGTAGTTCTATCAGCACAGTCCTGGGTCTGAGCTAGTTAGCACGGCTGGTAAGAGCCGTGATAAGTAAAGCTAGTTCTCCACAATACAGTGAAAGTGTGACAGGGTCACAGCCTTGGCCAGAGCCTGAGCTTGTACACTCACTGCATACCCCTGCTCTCTTTCATACAAACCTAACGGAGTACTCGTAGCCAGGTCACGTATCTCTAACATGGTGCTTCACCATAACTAATTTGCTGAAAGATCACCCTGAAGTTTGTGGCATGCTTGGAAAGTAAACTCGCATAACCAAGTTCTGCTGTGCACCAGGTCCACTGGACTAATGTCCAGCCTGTGTCCTGACAGTGTATGCAGCTCACTAGGCCAATTCACCAAACCCAGGGCTGGCTCTTGACTGGACAAATACCCACAGAAGAGCAGCACACGGGCAGGTTGCTGACTGAATTATTCTGGAAGTAATAGCAGCCCACTCCTGATCATCATCTTTCCCAGAGCTGCTACCTCTATCACAAGGCTGTCTGGCTGCCACTACCAGAATTTCACAGCACATTCCATGCCTGCTCCTAAAGATCCTTTGGGAAACACACAGCTGGGAGCTGGCTGTCTGAATGATTCCAGCACCCTCTTTTCCTTGGAAGCCTCTGTTGTATTACACATGCAATAAGCCACCTAGCATTCCCTGCCACTAGGTAAGTGGTACGTGCACTGAGCCAGGGAAGTCTGGCACCACGATCTAGATGACCTTCCAGAAACATGCGCCAAACAAGCAAAGCTGAGGAAAATAAATCATGCTTGATAAGATTCTTTTATCTGGTTAACTAGTACACTGAGTATCTTTGCAATACAAATGCAGCTACACTGCAAGAAGAAGAAAGAAGCAGCAACCTGTATAATCAGCTATTTCCATTGCATGTAATCTGTTAATATTCTCACAGATATGTAAATCCAGAAAGCAGATTCTCTAGTAGAGCAATAAAACACAAAACTGTATCCTCAGTTAAGCTTTTCAAAGCAACCCCCCCCCCGATTTCCAGAAATATGGACAACCTCAGCAACTGAGCTGACCTGTCTTTCTAGAATAAATGCTGTCACCCTTACTCATACTGAGCTGTGCCATACTCAAATCTCAGAGTTTTTTGGGACAGTGTGTAGAATGGCATAGCATTCAGCATGAGTAACAGCAGACAGAATGTGACATACAGATTCATTACAGAAGCTTCATTGTTTGCAAAGAGAAAGAACTAAATCTCAGGAAGTTCTATTAGTTCCTTTGCAATTCATAAAATAAGCCCAGAATTTTAGTTTTTCTGGGAATTACGAAGAGTGGACACCTAAGACAGCAAACTGAGAACCTAAAGGTTTCCTTCAGTGGTAACTGGACTGTTCTGTACTTGATTATCCCTTATGGTCCAGCTGGGAGCTTCCACTATCTTGGCTTTGGCCTTTTAACTGCCTGTGATTCCCACAAAACATGCAACTCACAAAGAACACTGTTCCATCAGTGGTATCCTGCTATCACTGGTAGCAGTGGGAGTTTTGCTGTTGATGTCAGCATGGCCAACATTTAATATTTCACCAATGCGTTATGTGAAGAATAAATTAAAAACCTGCCAGGTTCAGCTCACACTTTTATCCTCCAAAGCTACAGGGTAAACGGACTATAAGCCATTTATCTGTTCTTTGATTAAAACTTTAGAAAGTGATGCTTTGTCTGCTCCTAAAGAGACTAACATCACAGGAAGTATTTTAATGGTAAGATGAATTTTTTTAAAAACTCTTGACCAATTTTTTTCCCCTTCATCTGCTAAGCAGCAAGCTATATGCTCCTTTCCAGCTTCTCTTCACCTTAGAATTAGCTGAGTAACAGCAATGATGAGTTGCTGATCAGAGCATGTAAAGTCAGCTCATTCCTTCAGACTGAAAGGTACAACAAAAAGCAGCAGAACAAACACCTTACGTTACTACTATAGTCTCATTATAATTTTTTTTTCATAATTGACCTCTAGGATTAATAAAGCACACTTTAAGGTGTCCTTCAGGGTCATGAAAGGGCAAGTTATTTCAAATTATAATATGGAAGCATTTGAGTCTTTTCGTATTAAAATTCCACAAAATTCTCTCCATTCTGATTGTAATTTTTGGATCAATTTAAGAAAGAAAAGAATTTTCTCATATTAATACTATTAATACACGCCTATGCATGACAAGGATCCCCCCTGTTGAAACTCTCCTGCTTTCACCTAGAAATACCATAATCTGAATCATGCCAGTCTTTCCTTGTTCTTGCTATTGAAGAACGCACATCTTTCACTTAAAAATGCTCGTGCTTGAACTCACTGCTTTATTCATTAGGTTAACATAATACTCTTAGATAAGGGTTTGGGGTTTTTTTTAATTATAAAAATCTGTGACTATTTTCTTTGGCATAAATATCAAGCCACATTTCAGCAGTAGAAAGGCAGAAGAGACAGACATAATGCCTTGATACCATTCTCTCTAGTGGCTAGCTGCAATTGCGTATACCCCAACATCCATGGGCAGAGACCAGTTACTTCCTTTTGAGAAGAAACTAGAGACTTGAAGACTAGAAGTCTGTGATTACTTTCCTGATAAGTCACAGGGAAAAGAGAGAGAGAAAAAAACCCTTGTTTATTCTTACCAGCACAGTGCTTTTGAAGATTATATTCTTGGATCTAAACAAAACAACAGAGTTCTAAAAAACCCCCATAGGAAATCTTCTTCTCATTGCTCCTGTTATTATTAGTGCATATATTTTGCTAACACTCACATGATGACAAGTAGACTAGGTTCTACCGTTTCAGTCACTTAAAACGTATATAGCAAACAGGCCTCAGAGTGCGTACAACTTAAAAAAGAGATGGAGCATGTGGAGAGAAATATTCCAGACAGAATGGAGTGAGAGCAAATAGAAGAGCAATAATAAGTTGTTCAATCAGAAACAAATAGTAGCAGCTTCAGCTCTCTGTTCATATTCTACCAGACATATGACTGCAGAGATGAACTCTGAAAAGGGTCTGAAAAAGGCATTGGCTTCTCCTGCTCACTTGTAAAGATCATGGGCGAAAGCACAAAAAAAGCTTGCCAAGGAAAGTTTGAACCCGTTGTGTACAAACTGCAGAAGCAGTACTCCACCAGAAGCAGTACATAAACAATACTAGCTTTAAGATGATGCTGTATGCTATGATAACCACATTTTTTATGACTGAATAAAGGGAAAAAGGCCTGGTATTGTGCCTCTGTCTATAGGCATTGTTTCTGAGCAACACTGAACAAGTTAATGGGATATATCAAAGTATTTCAACAAAAGGTGCCCAATTACCTTTCAGGATGTTCTCATGCCCTTTAGCCAGCTGATTATATGTAGATTCTTTTCCCTTACATGCAAAGGGATTGCTCTGATGGCATCATTTCCCTTTTTCCATGCATTCAGTTTTTTCTTTTTCATTACAGCCACACAATAGAAAAACAAACAGCAGGAAAGGATGTAACTGCAGACTAAGGTGACACTTGGTTGACCTTAGGATACAAGCGGACTTGTCTTGTCACATTCACAAAGAACAAAATCTTGCAGCCCTATCACAAGCAACCCAACCACAGGCAAGAGTTCCACTGCAATACATGAGTTTTTTGCCATAAAGAAATAAAAAAAAGTCAGCAGTCTACAAAGTTACCTCACCACAAACATTTTTGATGAGCATTTCAGTCAATTATCTACATGTTTAAATTGAGCCTCTTTTTTCTTCCTTCACCAATGCAAAGAGAATTTGAGTTGTAGCATCAACTTACTACTAGTACTATTTATACAGTCAAGTACTGGAATAGCATACTGAGAGATAAATCTCTTTAGATCTTCAAGATAAATTTAAAGAAAAATCTTGAATTGACAAAGATTTAATTAATCTAAGTAAAGAATAACAATTTTCCTCTTGTTCTCTCCTTACAGAGGTCTCTGGAATAGATTAACTCTAGAAAATCCTTTATTTCAAATGATACAGAAAGTGCAGAAAAAAGATGACACTTAACTCCACAGCTGGTCATTGTGACCAAATCTTCTCTTGCATATGTAAAGAGCTTTCTAGAAAAATGACTCATCTTATTTCAGAGTACCATGGCCCTCAGCAGTGGATCTGATCGAAATTACCATTCATTAAAAAACACCCCCCTGCCAAAACAAACAACAAACCCAAAGAAAACATCAGACATACCGCCCCAGAGTGACCAAAAAAAGACTATATTGTATAAAAGCAGCAGCATTTTCAAATTTTGCAGTGACAATAGTTATCAGAAGCTTTCAGTAAATCCTACTTTTAACCTCTAGAATGAAAAATGATATTAAAAAAACCCCAAACATTTGAAACTCTGAAA
Source organism: Buteo buteo (assembly GCF_964188355.1). Lineage (NCBI taxonomy): Eukaryota > Metazoa > Chordata > Aves > Accipitriformes > Accipitridae > Buteo > Buteo buteo. Next base: position 43,976,706 of record NC_134173.1, read on the forward strand.
GCAGATCTGATGTAAACAAAAAACTTTTTTCACTTGATGTGCTGTAAAACACAGATTTCTAAAATGCACCACAGCATGAATGAGATCAGCAGCCAACAGAAATCGGATGGTTATATAATTTGGTGGTTAAGCAAAGATATTTTTAGTGCTTTGCTAATCCATCTAATGCATTTCTTTCCAAGAGAAGAAAATGCATTACGCTGATAGCAGTAACAGGGTCAAAACATGGGCATATTGACAAGGAATTTACATTTTCTAGAAAATAAAAAAGTATCTGAAATTATTCTTAAGGGTATCCATTCTTAAGCAAGGCTTATCAGTGGTTGGGAATGGATGACACATAAATGATTGAACAGAAAAGCTAAAACAAAGGAGGAAAACTTTAAAAAAAATGCTTCAAACAGAAATCTCATAATGCAAAACAAGCTGATGACACCTCAAGACAATCAAGCAAATAGAAAATTAAGTCTGTAGGCAATTTCTGAGTGGCATATGAAGTTTATGCTACATCGGAATCCTGAAGTAACCTACTTTTTCTGAAACAAAACCCAGTACTTTTTGGAGAACGAACAGTAAAGCAACCATAAAGAGATACTAATATGATATTATAATAGCTCTAAAATTCAAGACTTCCATTTTTTCTCTCAGCTGCTTTTTCTACACAGTTGCTGCGTTAATGTTAAATGCTTATTATATTAAGTAATAAATTCTTGATACCATATTTAAAATCTTTCACAGAAAAATATGACTGAAAACTAAGAAAATGTGGGTTTACAATGCTTACTATTGGGGAAATTAACAGAATCTTCCTATTAATTTCCCATTATATTCTACTTCATATCCATCTTGGAAGGAACAAAACATATTTAAACTGAAAGCATGGGAATAGGAGGGGCAAAGCATACCAAAAATATTTTTCTAAACAGTAAATATTCTTGGAAAAAATACTTTGAGTTAAAACACTCCTTACTGTAATCTGAAACAAACTACAGTGGATTTAACTGTTAAAAGGCCTTATTTAATCTACTTTAAAGTTTCATTTATTAATAGATGGAAGTGTCAAAGTTGCATACAAAATGCTTGTTCCCTCAGCTGACTTGCACCTAAGCAAGTTCCATTTCTGTTTCCCTTGAAACTTTTACTTGCAAAACGAGACAATTCAGTGTCAAAGAACAGAGGAAAAGCTCAGAACATCTTGAAGATGCAAGTTAGTTTTACTAAGGAGAAGACAATAAACAGTTTCAGAGTCAGACAGATGATATAAGATGATTTTAAGTTTAACAGTAAGTGTATAAAACGGATAATCCAAGAGGAAACTGTCACCATAATTCTGCAAAGTGAATTTCTATGCAAAATCAGAACTATTTTCTTGAATGGATTAAGCAGTGCTAGGTTATACATCCACTCAAATATGCATTTTCACATACTGGCAAATTCAAGGAAAATTCATTCTCTTTCTCAGAGAAAAGTATCTTTTTAAGTATCAGATTAGATACACTGAAAGCAGAACAGAATTTGTTAAATTGTCGGGGACTCTGAACACACAAGCAATGTTTCTGAAGATAGTTTAAGCTGACTTTTCTCAGACTGGCGTATGAAGACTCAGTCAATGTTCTTGGAATCGTCAACCAAAAATGCCTGCATTATTATAAGCAGCTGATTAAATATGTTGTGAAATAGCAAATAAATGGAAGGACTTTTGCTGTGAGAAAGCCAACTTGCAGGTTTCACCAGACCAGTGCTTGTACGACCCCTACTCAAATACCAGGGGTACAATTCAACATTTCTGAGGACATTTTTTAAAACTGGTCCAAAATTTAAGTGTCCTATATCGAAAGGATTCCAGTCTGGCTTTATTCTTGCTGGAAACAGCAAAAATCCAGGTGTACAACAAAGTGTCTGAGATTTCTGATAGCTTACCTATTTGTACTGTATTCTGACCTTCTTGAAAGAGACATCATCTCTTTCATACTGTCCACTCACCACTAAGGTCCAACAGCAAAGTTCATCATGTTATGCAGGGACTATATCTGTCAGCAGTTAACTCGCAACTTAACTTATACAGACCTCAAGACCACTTTTATAGCTTTTTAATCATCATAAGTGCAAGGAGCAGATGAATTCAAATCAAATACCCATTACACCTCAAAGTCGGAACTTACAAGTGAACTGCTAAAAGCCATTTAGAGCATATTCTGATAAATTAAATTTTGAAGAAAACTTCAAATCAAATTTAACACAAACTTCTTGGTAACTTACTCAGAACCATAATTTTGACTAATTGCTGTCTCCATTCATTGTCCACAGACCCAACAAAGCTAAAAGCTAAATGCTATCCACTTTTCTAATCCTTCTCATAACAAAGGTTCCTCCCAGGAGGTCCACTAAGCAGTTTTTCCATCAGAAATGCATCACATCTGTGCATATCACAGATAGAGACTTTGACATGAAAATACTCAGTGTCTTTTCTTTGTAACAAGTAGTAGCATAGCAAATTATAATTTTTATAAAGTTCAATTATGAACAAGTAATATGACTAGATTTTTTGCAGGTGATCTAAATTTTGATCATATAAAATATACACTGTTTTTTATTTGTCCCATTACAGTCTTTAAACAAACTGTATTTCTGAAACAGGTATAAACTCTGCATTAGAAAAAAACCAGACCCTTCACTGATATGGCATACCCTAAAAAACATTGCTTGGGACTGTAAAACATCCAGTGTGATTTTTTTTCCTCATAATTCATTATCAACTGAGAATATAAAACAATCAATATTCCTTTCTTGTATATTGCACCATTAAGAAACTCTGAATGCCTGGCAACATTAGACGTCCCAACATGAATGAGTTTTGCACAAGGAATCTAGCCACCATGAGAAGAAAGGGAAAGCTTCTTCACCAGGAACTATCAACTATTACTTCAACAGATCTGTACAAATCAAACACTGCTGAATATCAGAAAAGGTCACCAGCTTATCTGTTCTGTTGATATTTATAGAGTTGATAAATACCATTCCCACCTTTGTTGCTAATCTGCAATTTCCAGACACATACTGTTCCCTCAAGCACATAACAATGCTATGAATGGAAATGCATCTACAAACATTCCAGAATGCGCATAATTACTGGATTTTTAGTAAAACTGAAATTAAGCCCGGGGTCAAGATATGTTAAGGTAAAAGCAGGAATCCTGACAGCAGACATAAGAAAAACATGCCTAAATGCTTAAGGTGGTTCACCACTGCATCTGCAGAAAGCATTCTGACAACTGGCATCTGTTGACTCACATTAACTTTTGGTTCCCTTATTATTCCTGAAATACATTTTGTATCTTACTGCTTGGCAATATGTTCTTTGTCTTCAAGATATTCCTAAGATGCTTAAACAATTGACAACATAAATTCCTGCAAGTGACAGAGCTTAAAAAGTGAACTTGGGCTGAGCCACCTCCTATGAAGTTACTTCAGCTTAGTCATAACTAAGATTTCCTGGTGTTATTTCTTTTTCCTGTGGAAGTCAAGTTTCTAACCACGAACAGGTATGAAACCTTAGCTCCAAATAAGAGCAAATCAGGCCTATGATGCATGCCTGCATCTGCCAAAAGACCACCTCAACAGTAAAAATCTTGCTTGTTTCCATGGTTGGATTTTAAATCCTTTTGCGTAGCTGTAAGACTAGCATAATCCAAAACACTTATTTATGAAGTGGTCTAAAAATTCAGAGAAAGAAAAATCTTTGAAATTATTCACCCCCAAACCAGAAAGCAAAGTAAAAGCAGCAGCAAAACGACCTCTCCCTCATCTTATACATGCCAGTAAACTGAGGCAAGAACAAAGTGGAGGTGCTGCATTACAACAGTAAGGTAACTAAACAAGCCCTAACAGCAGCCTACCAGATTCAGAGTGGTAAGAGAAAAGAGAAATATATCCCCTTTCTTCTTAAACTCCTAAAACAAAAGAGCTGAGAATTCGCATTTAAGTGATTTCATATTAGCCAGATGCTAATAAGGAAATTCTTGGCTTTGAAGTACAAAACTGGAATACCATCTTTACCCATCAATCCCTGGTTTTAATGTAGTAGGACCAAAGTGTAACACTCCTCACCAGAAACTCTTGGGAAACTAAGTGGAGGAAATTAAGATTAAAAAAATAGAGAAGAAATGCTTAAGTGAATAAAAAATTAGTTCAGAAACAGAATATAATGGGATAGATTAAATGATTGTTTTTCCCAACTGAGAAGGTTCTTCCACAGGGCTCAGGGCTGATGTTTATGATGTTTATAAATGTTGGGGAAAAGGTGTGAACAGCTAAGTGGCAGAACTTCTGAATGTCAGTGCTACAGAAGTGAAGTGTGAGGGACAACTGCAAAGAAAGGCTGCACAAAACTCACTGATCACTCTTAAAAGGCAAATGAATTTCCATTTAAGTGTAAAAGTGATGTGCAAAGCAGAAAAACCCTAACTTCGTAAATAAAGTAAGTGGCTTTGAGGTGACCTCAGGAATGAGCTCTTGGGAGACTACATGTCTATAGCAAAACTGGGAAAACTTCTAAAGAGGACAACAAGAATAATCAATAGGATGTTTCAGATGTTAAATATTTACATGGGCTTGAGGGGAGGCAAGCTCGTAAGGAGAAATTTACTCCTGGACACTAGCGGTAAAGGCACTTTGCCTCTGCCTCCCCAGACAGTGACAGCAGAGAACTGTAGAAGAGCAAAGAAGCATAAAACATAACAAAGTACAAAATACAGTAGTAATAAATGAGGAAAATCATAGTAAGGTAGGCAAAAGAAAGCAAGTCAGTGTATGAAAATACGTACCAATGTCTATTAGATGTATAAAATAGAAAAATGTATTAATTGCCAGAAAAATGAACAGAAGTCATAATATGTATCACTGATCAATTAGTATTCAAACAAACAGCATTACTCATTGAACTACACCAGTTTTCAGAAAATTAATCAATTGTTATTTGGTAAATACACAATTAGATCAACGTAGGGGGCGTTAACTAAATCATTTAAATTACTACTTTTCTGCTGTAGTTATTCACTGATAAACATCCTACTCTGTAGAATACTGATCAGCAATGTTCCAGATAGATGACAGCACATTTTCTTATTTCTTTGAAGAAAGAAGCTGGGACGGTTCTGTACTAACTTGAGCAGAACATCAAGTAATTTACTCAAGCTCTGACTAGTACTACTAGTCATATATATGTAGTTGTACTAAATACAGTAGAAATATAAAATATCTTTTTGGTTTTGACAATATTTTTATAGCAATCAATAACGTAGGTCTAATGGCTTTACACTACGGTTCATATGTGATTAACCAGTACAAATTATCCAGATTTTGTTTTTTAAATGGAGATTTATTTCCATCACAGAAACTCTCCTGAAAGTCAGTAGAGACAGATGCTGTTTGCAGCTTAGCTTTTGAACAATTGTTGTAACACTGATCAAAACTGAGATGGTGAGTAAAAACTAAGGCAAGAATCTGCATAACAGCTCATCATCTTTGGCTAAAAAAACCCACAAAAAACCAACATGTCTTTTGCTAGTGCATCTCAGTATCATCAAAAAAAAAAGTATTAGTGTTTTCACATATATCTGCTGGGCTGCCACTGTAAAGATTCTTTCAGCTCCTAAATTAAGTATTCTGGAAACTGGGCAAAAAATCCTTACCCACCTGAACAAAGAAACATTTCAAAAAGGTTTGTGTATTAAAAAAAGCTTTCTTAGGTGGTTATTTTAAAAGCAGTGATGCAGTGTTGGTTCACTTATGTTTTGAAAGCAGAGAACATTTTCAATCTTATATTAGCAATCTCCTGATTTTAAACAAGTTAGAAAAGCAACTCTGGGGTAACAATTCTAATGTCTAATACAAAGTAAGATTGGCTATACTCCAGAACTGCCTTTTTTAAAAGAAAAAAAAAAACAAACAAAAAAACCCCTGTTCACACTTATGGCTGTAGGTAGGTGTATTTGGATATAGGTAATTTGATCAAAAAGTTAAATAGTTGAGGCTTTCTTAAATTTCCAGCTGACGGACAGTACAGGAGTAATTTTGCGTATTTTCAGCCATGTAATCTTACTGCATTAAATACTAAGAAAAGAAATCAAATCTGTGTAGCAATGTTTATACAATTTGTATATTTCAAACAGATGTATTATTCATTCCCCAGCAAATAACAGAGGAACAGTCCAAGACTATATTCTTCTACCAATGAGTTGTTTGCGAAATCTGTCTGAAAATGTGCCCCACTGAAGTTAGTGCTATAACTCCCACAGGATTCAAGGAACATATGGTTTCCTCCAAAGAATGCAGAATTAACATTAAAATTACTATCCATAGTAGCTCAAGACTTATTTTTAAGTTTTACCACAGCATTTTATTTTTTATCTTCAAATAGACTATGTAGTAAAATGATTAAAACTGATTTTGTTTTGAACCTAAGGCAGTTCTTTGTACTAGAGCAAGCAGTCTTATATAAATACCTTTGGTATTTGTTGGATTCTATTCCTAAACACAATATTCATATTTCAGCTATAATAAGTAAAGCATCTCAAAGACGTGTGAGGCACTAGTCTTGCAAGTGTCCAGTTTAGTTTGTTGAGTAAAGTGAGATTGGTAGAGTCAGCTAAATCCACCGTGGAAAGCTGTGTGTGGTGCACATAATTCAGTGCCATTTGGAATGATTGGCAGCTGCCATCTAGTGTGGACACAAACTATACTACCACATGCATATAATTCCAGCTCTCCCTAGTAATCACAGTTTGCTCAGGTCAAGCTGAGAGCACTGGTCACACAAGGCAATGAATGCAACGAAGGAACCGGCTGCTAAACCATTCAGTACTCCTTCCTGACAGTTCCACATGATTCACATAAACCCACCACATGCAGCACAGTATACCAAAACTTACTCTGAATTAAGGTTTCAAAAAATATAAGCACTGGTTTCTTCTATAACCGCTGTACTGTGAACACTAGTGCTCTGGGGCGGAAAACTGAGCTGAGCTGTTCAGAAGCAGGTGTGGCCCAGTGACTTGAAGCCAGCGCTAAGCGCCCAGGCCCAGGCCCAGGCTGGGGCAGCGCCACGCCAGGCCTCAGGGTAAATCGGAGCTCTCTAAATCAACCCCAGCGTCAAACATTACACAAGCCAGCTACTGGCTCCAAGAGGCCACTGTGACATCGAGGGAGAGCAGGGACCCAAGAAAGTCCAGGCTGTGGCAGCGGGCTCACTCCCAAACAAAATACAAACTGTTACCCTGGGTCTCCGCTACCAAGTCGATCCTCCTGCACCTTCCTCCTGGGGCCCCTCCACCGGCTCGAGGCTCCTTCGCAGCTGTGCAGAAGGAAGCAGGCTGCTCACGACACAGGATCGCAACCAGAGTTCCGGGAGTTTCTCTTACAAAAATAAAGGCTGAAACTAAGCCATTGCATCTGTGGACTTGGACACAAACATGTTAAAAATAAAATTAAGCTGTCTAAAAGAGCTACTCTGAAAAGGCAATTGCTTCAGAAAAGACACCAGTTAATCCCCATACAGCGCTCCCCTTAAAAGGTCTTCCCGACTAGAGGCTTGCTAGTCACTGCTATCTGAGCACAGACAGCTAATTAACAAGGAGGAACTGCTCTATGTTATTAGTTGCAAGATATTAATTTTACTGTTATCTTGATCTCGGGTCCTTTCACAGTCTTTTGCCAGTTTCTTTCCGCTTGTTGGGCACTGCCATTTTCCCAGACTGCAAGGTTTCTAGACAGGGTAATTTGTTTGTGCAGTGCCTAACACAAAGGCACCATTATCCTTCACCAAACCTCAGATGCTCATGTAATGAAAACCATTACAATGTTGTTTTTAAGGTGGTCAAAAGTTCTCACAGCTCATTATGACAGTACACCTTACTTAAAACTCACTGACAACTTTAGAGTAATTAAAAGTATTTAGCTTCTGTGGAAAAGAGAATAAAAAAGAAGCTACAATTCTTAAACCTGCCTGTTTTATGACCTGAAAGATCAATGGAGTACAAGGAAGATTATCAACAAGGAAACATTTTTTCTTTTGATTTCTTTCTCCCTTTTCCTCCACACACTATCTTCTGATTCATATTTCTTACTCTTACTTTACTTTTATCTTGTCCCTCTGTGTCCCTGCAAAGTTTTTTTTCTCAGAGAGTCAACACTTAAAGGAGAATTTCTAGTTGAGCATTAGCTAGAAAAAAATCTGAAGGGAGAGGAAAAAAAAAGGCCTGGCTCTGAGAGCTCAGTTCTGAACCCATAATATGACTTTTCTAGAAAGAATCTGGTACATGAAGTGTTGTATGTAAACAAACATCATTCCTTCTGCTACATGTTTACTTACAGGACTGATACATTTAAAACCACCCAGTGATACTGAGTATTAGAAGGTAAGTTTATGTTCAAACTCTGAAAATTAATTCCAAAAACGTTACAGTTTATACCATCATAAGTATTGATGAAAGCAAAGTTAATACAATACACTAAATAGCTCCTCTAATGAGAGCTTAAGTGATTTTCATACTAGGAAAGAAGTGCTCTAATATAACTCCAGTTCATACTGCACTGCAAAGGGGTATCTCCTTTGAATAAGGCACATGACAGCAATGAAAAGGAAGTTCAAAATCCCTACGGTGAGAATTATTTGATATCCTCAAAACAAGTTTCTATTTGACTCTTGGTTGAGTGGACATTTGGGGCTTTTTAACATCCGAAGGGCTCTTCCAAATGCACATCTTCCAGCACTTGAAGCATTTCACATGTGCTTAAAATACCATAGAAAACAATTTATTAAAAATTTCTGGAAGGCAGCTTTTCCTTTTAGACACCAAGACCCAAAAAAAGGCATATAGAGTAAACCTGTCTGCTTTTAGCACAAATCAACTAAAGATTAATTTGAACTAATTACTGCCTATAATAATTATTTTAAAAAAGCCTTTTAGTATTTTAAAAAGGAAAAATATCGAACGTACTTCTGAAATTCCTCAAATTCTGGGATTTTTACATTTAAGCCTTAATACTTTGTCTTAAATATAGCTAGTAAAACTATAATACACAATCAAGACCATTAAGCTGTACTATCATTTTAAAAGCATTTGTATTCATTGCTAATTTATTATCTGTTTTGGATACAGATCTGCATAGCAGAGGCTGGTTACTACTTCCCTAATAGAGCAGCTTCCTATACATCACATGATTTTGTGATCTGATATCTTCCGAGAAATGCTGCTATTATATCTAGAACACCTCAATACAAATCCCTCAAAAACCCAAAGGCTAAGTCAGGAGAGCCAATGTAAATTCAGGTTCAGAGCAGCACTATTTACCCCAACTTTTAGATTTTTCTTTGTACACCAAACTGCCATTTTAGATAAAAGAAGATGACACAGATTATTAAGGAGGACTTTTAGACATAAAAAGACATCAGGAATATAAAGCTAAACAGTGGTTGGTCTTGTTGATGACTGCGTGGACATCTGTCACAGGTCAAACTACCAGCCAAACCTGTCATGACCAGCAGGGAGCTGTGAAGAGGAGCACGGTCTGGTTTCATTTGGCTGAGCAAACATTTTGGGAATAAACAACACAGGAAGAACAGCATACAACTCAAAGCTGTGTTGAAAAGGAAGGTATCTGGCTGAGAGTCAGGGTTTCAAGCTCTTCGGAACGGACACCTGGATATTTGATGTTTTGGGGGCTGAGAAAAGGTCTATCTAGAGAGTTCTACTAATGGAATGGAAATTTACAATAATCACTCATTGCTGATGACATCTGCCAGGTCTGAAACACAGAAGGTTTTACAGGCCAGTGTGCAGTGAGGTTATGCCACATGGGTAGAACTACCTTTACACACTAGAGAAATGAAAAAAGGCACTCCTCCTAGACTTTTTTGCATAGTAGTGGTTGTTAGGAAACTGACAAGACCACCACCCTCACATTCATCTAAGACAATGCAGGAATGCTGCTGTCTGAAGGATTAATATATTATTAATGTATCAGTTTGGTAAAAAGGCAGTCACAAACCAATACTGGTCCTCAAGTTTCAGTGGGACAGAAGCAAGTTCTTTCATCCTGAAACCATACCAATCCGGTCAGCCTAGAATTAAGCCACTGTTCAAAGCGGAAGTTTCCTCCTCAATGCTCTTCTAGAATCTCTTCCAGATGATCTGGCTCTTAGACAACCAGCGCTACTGACTCTGCCAATATAACAGTCCGTTTTTTCACATAATGCCACGGCCTTGCTCCCACTGGCTGATGCTAAAGGCAATTCTGAAAACTTGAGAGATGGGAAGGGTCATGTCGTCCTTACCAGGCAAGTCCAACACACACTCAAAAGTGAAGTTAATGTAATCTTTATGCCTGATGTTGCCTGACTAGGTGTCAGGTCTCTTTGCCTTTGACTCAGTGCCAGTACAGTTAGTGCAAAGGCTACTAAAAGAGAGGAAACCTGAATCTGAAATCTTGCTGTCCATACTGGTAGTCATGGGACTGTTTTGGAGAGATTCTCGGCTGAAAAACCAAAGGAATAGCCCCTGGTCACAGCTGCCCTACAACTGATGCCTTCTCTTGTTGTACTTTCAAAAATATCTTTTCAAGAAATAAACATTGTTTTCATGGACTGTTCCAAAAGAAGCAATTTGACCTCTGACCTTCACCTAAAATTGAAGGGAAGGAACAGCAAACAAAACACTTCAGAGACACGTCCCTTCTTGAAGAGGAAGTGCATACACTGTGGTTTGTAACCTAATGGTCTCAGACTACAGCTTTTTAATAGCTTTACAGGTACTCAAAGCGGTGACTCCCCCTATCCACACATTCCATCACCTCAACTTTTTCAGAACTAGGGCTTATTATGTACTGACAGAACATGAATGGGATCCAGTAATTTCTTAAAAGTTAGCCATTACTGATCTGCTTCGCTAATATGGTATGCTGTCATATAATGCCTTACATATATTTATAGAAGTAATTGAGTATATGCTACCCTCTAGTTACTTAGGTGACCAATGCTCAGAAAGGTTCTTTAACAGTATGCTAAATTCTTCGTGTTTGTGTCACAACTACCTTTTGCTATGAGCCATCCATGTATTCAAGCTTTCCCACTTACACAGTTTTTGGCCTCTTCTGTATTATTTGACTGTCAGAAAAACAATAGCCACTGAGCACACACTAGTGACCACACTAAATCAGGAATCAATTGTTCAGCTCTAAGTGTAATGTGACATCCTCTTTCTAAAACAGCATGAATATTTTCTTTCATGCACACTTCTAGGCTCTTTTTTTGGTCCACAGCATATTTCAAGAAAAACCTGCCTGAGGAAACAAATTAAAACCAACAACAGAGAAACTGCCACAGAAACATATTGGAAGACATTAAAAATTAAATAGCTTTTTAAAGAGCTCTCAGACTTAATAGTAAAACCTATTAACATTGTCTATACTGATTTCATTTGTAACAATTCCACTTCTAACCAACAACCAAGCAAAGTTGTCTGGAGTTCACAGTGAAAATGGTGTTTTTTCCCCCACTACTAATACCCGTACACTTCTCCCGTCTCAAACACTTGGCAGGGGGATGGGGAGAAGACGACCACCACTATTTGAAGTGGTGGTCATAAGATACAGACGAATTCAGACTGCAGGAGAAGCATGCTCCAAAACAAAAGAGTCCTCATACAGAACTCTTGCGGCAGATACTGTCCTGGCAACTGAATCAACAGACTCTAAGCACAAGAGCCTTGACCATTATTCTTACACTGTTCATACCACAGTCTCTCAGATAAACAGGTGCATCTTAAGATGCTCAATGGCAAATGGGCAACTTCAGTGAGTCTCCAATGCTACTCAAAAAATCAACACAATAAGCTTAACTGGAGCATGCTTATGGGAAGATATTCAATCTTCACCTCACATTCCCCAAATCATTCTCTACATTTCCTCACTAGCTTTATTTTCCATACAGGTTTAAAGGTATAATGCAGCAGTTCTTGAGTGAATGCAGAAATGTATGAGAATGGAAATTTACTTTCAGAGTGTATTATGGAACACATACGAACATCTTTACTCAAATGAGTGGAAGTTCTCAGTTTCATATATGTAATCCCACTAAGTCAATGGAGTTACACATATGAAACTGAAAGGTAAGCAAGTACTCACTAAAGACATTTACACCCTTACACTTTTAAGTCTTTTGTCAAGAATAAGAGCTCACATATTGCAACACATTTTTGTTTCTGAAAATTCAGTGATGAACAAATATATTTTGCAGTAACTTACCTTGAAGTTGCAATTTCCACTTTGGTTCTTGCCATGGCAGCTGCTCGCTGTGCACCCTCTATTGCTCTATCCACCTTTTCTCTAGTTTTTGTGTTTCTTATTGGTATAAGTTGCTTTCTTATTCCACGGATCAAAACGTTATTTTTATATTTTCCCTCTTCTTTGGTGCCATCTGGAAACATGGTACATCCATATCCATGCCTCCTGTTATTTAGCCATTCTCCTTCGTATTTCATACCGTTTGAACGCTCACTAATACCAAAACCACTGCGCTTGTCATTCTTCCATTCACCCATGTAGGTTTCTGTGGTGGTGGCATCAACATGGTCTTCCAGAGGGCAATAATCACAGTCACCGTCTCCAAAACTAATTGTAGAGTTGGCATCGCTAGAACTAATTCTGCTCATTGCAGCATCACTCCTGACAGAGCTCCGTTTGCTAGATATCGATGACCTAGATTCAGATTTTCTAAGTTTTATACTACCAAGAAGGGATCCTCTTCTGAATAAGCCTCCTTTTTTCTTAATGCCCATGGCTTCTGGATCACTGTGAAAATTGAGCACAAAACCTCCTCTTGTTCCAGCCGGACTGTCTGAAGTGACATCATGCAGAACAGTGCCATTGCTCTGCTCACTTCGAAGTGAAGCTAGAGACGTTCGGAGGGGTGAACGGATCACAGTTGCCATGCCATAGGGTACACTCTGACGTACACCATATCCATGTCGCATCCCTCCTGTCCATTGCCCCTGGTACGTACCTTTTAAAGTAATAAGGAGAAAATAAATTTAGGAAGCTGTAGAAGACTTAGCGCTCTACATCCAGTATGCTACTGGCAATACTATGTTGTCAGCTCTGTTTTTGTTAAGAAGAAACGCAGAAAAATCACAGCACATGACACGGAAGATAAACTACCTTTGTTACTTGTTTTTCTTATAAATCATTTTTCCGCTTAACAAATCCTTCACTTTCGCAGCTGAAGTAATGTATTCTGGCAACTAAGACACAGTAGCTATAATCATAAGTATTTTTTGAATGGATCTGTCCAAGGAAAAAATTTCAAGACAATTTCTAAAGCAGGACTTCCTCAAGATTTTTTTAAGGTGGTCAGATGGGGACATGGTCACCAGAAGCAGAGCCACATTATATGCGGTCAGCTGGGGAGGGAAACAGGGATGGAGGGAAGGGAGGGAGCAGGACACTCATGGCTCTTGCCTCCACCTGCTCACAGAAAGAGCAAGCAAGGAGTAGTAAATGTCCTGTCATCTTGGGTTTAAGGTGACTACAGACCTCTCCTTGTCAGGACGTATGTGATAATCCACTGAATTGTCTTGTCTTCAGATGGGCCTTTGGATCCTCTATTATAAACCTCTATTGTAAAATTAAATATTTTAAAGTTTTTGCACATACTTGAATGGAAGAACAAAACCTCAGTATATCTTACTCTTTATGAACTCTTGATATCAACACTTTTTGGTATCCCCAGTATCGTAAACATGGCACTGCATTCTGCATTATGTTGTGACAAAAAGATCAGAAACATGACTCCTTTAGCACTTTTTTTGCCTTTCCTTTGTTCTGCAGTACGTAACAAAGACAAGGCAGTAATAAACAGAATATTGCACACCATTCTATCATAAACACGTTTCATTGTTGCAATCATAACTATTTTTGTCATTTTTTTTAAACAGCAATATAAGGAAAAGCAACACGGTATTTGATATGAAAAGTCATGGATATCCATGCAAAGCTGCATCTGAGCCAAAAATCAGCATTATCAGATTACTGCTGCAGACAATTTTTTTTCTTGTATTCTTGAAAGGCATTTTCATTTTGACAAGATACATACTCCGGTGTCTGGTCTCTGAAAGCCATTTGTACCCAGTGTTCCAATGGAAGGTGCCAGGAACCCCACAACTGGCATATACAAGATAATTTGCTTTCTAAGATTATTTCACTCTAATTCTCATTAAACTGCTTTAAGCTCCTCAAAATGAAGTCTCTCACCCACCTAGTGCTAGTTTTTTTTTTAAAAAAGCTATTTTGAGTCTGAATATTCTTACAGAGGGATGAATAAGCAATCTTTAAAATATCTTTCTTTGATTTTGATCTGCTTTAATTGAAGCACCTATCAAAAACTATTCTTCAGAGAACTAAGTATCAAACGTCAAATTCACTGATTGACTAAATTTTTTGTGAAAATACTTGTGAAATACCTGTAGTTTTAGATGTAGCTCAAAGCTTCATTTGCTTTGAGATTCAATCTCCTTTGTATAAGCATACTATTTTGGTCGTGCACATGCCAATTATCTATCAATTACTGCTTTAGTGTATTACCTTTTCTGCTAAGTAATATTTCAATGTTAATATGCAATTAAATTTGCCAAGTGTGCTTTCTTTATTATATAATACTAGATAGGTTCCACAACATAACTATTTTGTGTTGGTAGAAATTTTACCAAGTGGAAGGTTTTTGTTTTAACAGATGGCTGCTGACACAAACAAACAACTTTCTTATTTTCTTTCTCATTCTCTGTATCCTGGATACCTACTGCTGCACTTGTTGTAAGGGTGCTGAATCTAGAAACATGATTATTTTAAAAAACTCAGCATATGGAGAAGAACAAATAGAAACGGAACACAAAGCACTGGCATGACGTATTCTGTAAATACTGCCACAAATACAGCCACATTGTAAGTTTTTTTTTTTTATTAAACAGATATTTCCCAGAAATATATTAATATTTTATGAGCATAAATGACTACATTTTGTCCATAATTATATCTGGGATCCCCCTAGCATTGTAATGATATGCTGGAGCTAAGAATCTGGCTATGTATACTTACTGCTACATAGAACAATCTGTCTAACATTCTGCATCAGTTAAATTCATTTAAAAATAATAAATCTAATTCTAATTTTGATTATACCACAATATTACATTAGAGCAGCAACTCATAATTATGGCTTTCCATGTTGCTATTTGAGTGTCAGACTCGAAGCAGAATCAACTTATTTCAGGATGGAATTTTATAAAAGTACAAAAGGTCAGCTTTTTTTCTTACTAATATTTTGTTTTAATTAATAAACATGGAAAGCTCAAAGATATTTTGGACTTGTATTTTTCAGTACTCTGTAGAAAGAAATGGAAGTAGTCACTGTTGCCCATATGGACTTTAAAACAAGGACAATTAATGTGCTGCTATTTACTCGTCCGATTTTTCTTTCTACTGGGGAAGGAAAATCAATTCCAGCTTCTTCTAAAGAGAATATAGTCAATGAGGAAATGGAAGATTCATACTGAATTGGTCCTTAGAAAGTAACAAAGATATTTAGTTGGAATTTTGTGCAGTCTTGCAGGTAACAACTATCTCTTCTATCATTACAAATCCATTAAGGGAAAGGCTTCTGATACTAATGATAGAAAGCTGACTCATTTTCCTTGATTTTTCAACTTACATTTTAAAGGAAAAATATTTTAACGGCATATGGAGGGCAGTGTCCAGAATGCAGATACAAGAGACTTGTAATTTGACTGACGATATCAGACTCTAACTGTATCTTCTTCAACAAAAGAAATTTTAGAAAACTTTAAATGAGCAAGATAAGGTATGTTAATATTGCAATATAATTAAATACAACAGCATATGACATAAGACAGGATAAAAAAGCGTTTCCCATATATGAAGATACAAACGAATGCAGTTTTTACCTATCTCTACATATAGATGTAAATATGAATGATCTATCAACAAGCACACCTTATCCTGCTTCACCTTATACTACAGTTGACTGTTCAAAGAAGTTCTTGTAGGGGTCAACTGTTAATATTTTAATTAACACTGTAATTACCAAGCTAATTTAAAACTGTATTTGACCATAAAACAGTAACATTGTTCAGCATTGACCTTCCAAAAGCTAGGCTCGGTATCCTTTGTAACTAAAGAAACATTCAGCCATGACTTCTACTGACCATCCATCTGGTGTTTAATTGGTTCCCTTCAAAAGGTCTTCAGATTTTGAGCCCGAGAACTATTAGAAAGTGTATTTTTTCCTTTTGTTTTTGTTGGCATATAGTGATAAGGTATAATTTCATAACCTGTCTCCTTAGAGTTACACTGTGCCATCCCTCCCCAAAAAACCTTAGTATATCTTACAGCTGTAAATGTCATTGCCTGCTTGCAGCTAAAATTTAAAACTATGCTGTGTGAAAAAACTGAGAGGCCAAGGACCTATTTAACCACTGCACTTGCTCTTATCCTTTACTTATATCTTCTGTGGTTTAACAAATCAATTGTTACATCAAGATCTTTGCATGCTTTTCAGACTCAAATGTTAGATAAGCATACATCTAGAAAGAAGAATACTTAGAAATCAACAAACACATGTACTAGTGATGACCTTTGCTTAGGATGCATTTGCCACTGACCTCTGTGGAACAACAATGCACAACCTTACAGCAAGATGCCTGTTATTGCTATTGTTCGCAGGACCATAAACTGCTAACTAATTTACACATACTGAAGTTTCAAATTAGGCCTTGGCCCCTCCATAAAAAATGCTCTGGTAGGCTTGCAGGTTCACACAGATTCAATAAAATCTAGGGAATTTAAAGGAGGTACAGAAGTCCAGATCATTGTAGGAAACAACCCAACGGGCCACTTGAAGGCCCAGCATAAGCACATGCAAAGAATGGGGGATCATGGTTTATAAATCACAGTGTTTTCCTCAGAGATTTGACTGAGCAACAATTTTAAGCATTTAAACACAGCATGACATATATTACTTATGTCGTGCAAAGTGTCGTGTGCAGAAACACTGTCAATGCTTATGTTCCTTTTCCCTCCCTCAACTACATCTCCTAATACCACCGATGCATTTTAAAACACCATATTGGGGAAAGAAGAAGAAGAAAAATATAGCAGCAGAGAGGCTTGGATTTTAGTGAGTTTGAAAACAAATTAGCAACTGGCTTAGTCTAAACAGTTATTTCCCTATGCTGATATTCTCAGGTCATAATAAATGAAGAGCTTCCCTGCAAATATTTCACATTATGTTAAAGACAGATATGTAAATCTGGTTTCCTTGTAAAAACATCAGACGTTCCTCTGGTGTACAAATATGGCTATTGTTCCCAGAGCACGAAAACAAAAACACATCTGCAAACGTCTATGACGTACTGCTTTGCTTCATTCATGAGTACTTTCATTAAAATCAATGGGACTTCACACCCTCTGTTCATATGAACTGCCACATGTAAAAGACTGGAGCCATGGTAACAGATTTCAGTTTATAGGACTGAAAATCTCACAGTGTAAACTGTACACTCCATATGCTGTTTTGGACAAAGGATTTCCAGGGGGTTCTAATTCTAAAAATTTAGAGAATTTACCTCCAATTATCTATATTGAGATTTTAAAGATTCCACAAGAAGTCTAAAGAAAAAGATAAAAGGAACTTTAGTTTGAGAAAAATCACCTCTAGAAAATTTACTGGAATGGCAATTTACTTTTTTTTGGGGGGGGGGGGGGGGTAGAAAAAAAAAGATGGCCACTGCAAATTCAGCTATTCTTCAGCTTCTGATTTACTAGCCAAAACAAATATAATTGTGTGGTGAAAGTGAAACTAAAATTCTGATCTCTTTCATGTTTTGGTTTTTTGTTCCTTAAATCCTCAAAAACCTATTTCGGCTGACTTCGGGCATCAGAACTTTCCACACCAGGAAACAATTTTCAGACAGCTACAAATATGTATAAACAAGGGGATTAAAAGAGTTCAAGGTACCAAAACCACACTACATTTCATTTTCTGAAGGAAATGAATCTTACCCAACTCATTATGTTTTGTACTTCAGAAAGGAAAAAAAAAGGACCCCAACTGTGAAGGTCTCTTCTTCTCCTTAATACAAAAATACCTTTTCTCTGACATTATTCTTAAAGTTTGACCACAAATCTCTTACCAATTCCTTGAAGAAACCAGCAACAGCATCAATCAAGAGATCTGATACATGGGTTAGTCCTTTAGTCGCATCACGTGATCATTACCTCTGATTTTGGTACATTCTATTTCTTGCATGTTACCTAAGTGTGTTGCTCAAAGCTGAAGCGAGCAGCATTTCTGTAAAAATACCCCAAGGACTCTCTAATCCTAAAACGGAGACCGGTTTTCCCTGTTACAATGGAACAAACCAAGTTGAAAAGCAACTTTGCAGAAGTTGCAGGTGGCACTTCAACTAATGCCAATGACACTACAGCAGCCAAGGATGAATTAAAGAAATATCAGTCTTGTTTGTTGTGCAGAGCATGAAATGACAGAGGTACAATAACTGTACCTGACCGTTCAAATAAGCTCCAGTCCCAAGTGACCTGACTGAACCTTGACTTCTTGACCGCTCCTAACTACAATGGGAGGGCAGAGTGCCCAGTCCTCTCCGCACACTTACCGGGAGCTCGCCCCTAGAAACATTTGCTTTTTTTGTGGTGAAGGGTGCGAGAGGCAGGCCCATGTAATTTCACAACACAGCCTGTGCTTAGGAGCAGTGTGTTTAAAACTATACCATATTTTAATAAAATATGAGTTATGACACGAGGGTGGACCCAAGTTTCATTGATTTTATGCAAGTTGCGCACCTACTTCAATACCTTCAGCGTCCTGTTTACAAGCTGAACGCACTGAGCGTATGAAGCTATCCCTTGCTAGCAAAGCAACACGGCACAAGGGCTCCCTTACTAAGTTCTTGCTGTTTCTGCAGGAAAACCGCGCAAATGGAGCGAGGCGGCGGGCTCGCCTGCCTGCTCTCTCTCCGAGACAGGCGCTGCCGGCCCCGGCTACCGTTATCGCGGGCGGGGAGCCCGGCAGCCGCCTCGGCAGAGAAAAAGGAAAGCTGTCTGCAGGCAGTCGTAATGCGGATTTCTACCAGCTGGCCGGGAGAAAGCGACCAGCCCGGCAGCACAGCCCGCGTCCCGGCGCGGCCGCTCCCGCTCGGCCGGGGCCGGGCGGCTCCTCACGGAGCGGAGCGGGGCGGGGCGGGCGCCGGGCACCTGTGGCGCTCCCTGGCCGCCAGCGGGGCCTCCGGGGCGGCGAGGCCGACCGCTGAGGAACGCTCTCCCCGCCGGGAAGGACGCGCGGACGCGGGCCGAGGGAAGGAGGACAGACCCCGCCGCGCTGAGGGGCCGCCGCGGCCGGTGCGAGGGCGGCGGTTGGGCACGGGGCGGGGGGGGGTAGGGGGGTGGGGGGAAGGGCCCTGCCCACGGCGCGCGCGCCCACGCAGGCGCGCCCCCCCCATTCCCCCCCCGCCGCCGCCGCCGCCGCGCGCGGGGCGCCCCCCGCCGGCGCCCACCTCCGTCCCCGTAGGTCTCGACGCCGTATCCGTCCTGCAGCCCGTTGCTCCAGGTGCCCTCGTAGCGGGCCGGCGTGCTGAGGCTCTGCCGCACCCCGTAGCGCCCCTTGAAGCCGTGGGACCACTCGCCGCGGTACATCCACCTGCCTTTCGTCTCCACGCCCAGCCCGTGGCGCTTGCCCTGCGCCCAGTAGCCCAGGTAGGTGTTGCCGCTGGGCCAGGTGTAGCCGCCCGCCACCTCGAAGCCGTGGGACCAGGAGCCGGCGTACTCGCCCTGCCCCTTGGGCCCGGTGCAGATGCCGTGCCCGTGGGCTTTCCCGTCCTCCCAGCCGCCGCAGTAGGTGCCGCCATCGTCGAAGTCGAACCGGCCGCCCGTCATCCAGGGCAGCGGGGCGAGCGCGGCGCCACCGCCGCCGCCTCCCGCCCGCCTTCCCTTCCCTGCCCTGCCTCGCCTTCCACTTCCCGCCCGCCGACCGACCCGGCGCTCCCCGCGACTGCGAGCGCTCCGCCGGCCGCCCGCCCGCGCCCAGCCCTGCCCAGCCGCAGCCCCGCGGCGGCTAAGCGGCGCCCGCCCCCCGCTCCTCCCTGCCCGCCTGCCCGCCCGCCCCTCCGCCCCCCGCCCGGGCCCGCCCCCGGCCGGGGCCGCCGCCGCCACGGGGCAGGTGCGCGCCGCCGGGGCCGGCCGGGGTCGCGCCCGCTGCTGCCGCTGCGCGTCGGGGGGCTTGGGCCCCGGGAGCGGCTAGGAGCAGGCGGGTGCCCCCCGCCGCGGGGAAAGGTGTTCCCCCCGTGGCGGGGGCCGCGCGTTTCTCAGGGCGCGGCGGGGCGAGGCCGGGGCGCGCGCAAGCCGCGCCGGGGCCCCCGCGGCGCCCGGTGCCCGGGGGGCGGCGGGGCAGGGCCCGGCCCCGGCCCCGGCCCCGGCCCCGGCCCGGCGGGGCTGGCGGCTCCCTGCCCCGGCCGCGCCGCCTTGGCCGGCCTCGGCGCTGCCCGACCCTTGGGCTCCCGGGCGGGTCGCCGCCGCTGCACCTGCCGGCGCCGGCAACAAGTGGGCAAAAAGAGAGTGCTTTCGCGTGGTACCTGCGGGTTTTGATTTTATGTTTTTGTTTTGGCTTTCTCTGAGCTTTGGGGCTAGTTTTGAGCTGAAAGTTGTTGCTGCAGAGCGCGGCCGAGTTGCCCTTTGTCCCCTTTCCAAACCAGATACGGAGCCCGTCTGCTCGAAGGGGCAAACCAGCAGTTCCACGGCTGGAGAAACCCGGGGCACGGGGAGCGTGAGTGGTATCGAGGCCTTTCAAGGACAGCGCTGCTGGGAACTTAGTAAGGAATCTCTCATTATGCCTTCAGCCCCATGGCTGTCGGGTGACTGAATGGCTCTAAATCCTGCCAAGTACTCCTTTGCCAGGTATTGGATAATCAGATAAAAATATAAGGGCAAATGACAGGAGAAACATGGAAGCGTAGAAATAGCAGACAGACCAGTGGAGAAGGGATTGAAAGCTGTTGTCACGGACCATCTTAGCTTTTTGTTCTTTCACAGTTACAGACCAGGACAGGAAGAAAACCTGAAAGAAAATGGTCCTCTTCGATGGGGGTTTTGTTAAAAGCATGAATCGTACTTACTAAGCACAGGCGGTGGTAACTACCGGGACACACACAGATGATTTGGAAAAATGGGGAAATAGCAATGGCTATGTTAGTAGCAGTGAGTAGATGCAGAAACCTAACTGCAAATGAAAAATCTGAACTTGAACCATCAGAAGTTGCAACAGTTAAGCTTCAGAAATTTATGCCAAATTCAGACTCTGCGCAGGCAGTTGGACGCATACTTACAAAGAGAAAAAGCCAAGATCAAAGACTTGTGCCTTGTCCATGACAAGATGAGGAAGCTTTCGATGCCCCTTTGTGCCCTGGGAATTTTACTCCATAGTTTTGGAGAGTAGAAAACCAGACAAGAATGTTGTTTCTGTAGCACAGGCATTACGCAGTCTTCCATATATCTTTGGACAAGCCTATATAGTGTGCTGAAGTTAAGGACTGAGACCTTCACTGCAATGTGAGCTTTTGTGGAAAGCTGATGTCGAGAATGGAGGACCAGTCTGAAAAGACTGCGGTAGGTTCGACTGCTGAAGAAGACGCAGTTCAGTATCCTCCGAGTGTTTCTTGAGCTCATCAGCTTTCTATGCCCTGCATATCTTGCATTTCTTAGGCAAGAAAAAGACTGGAAACAATAGTGGTGATGGCACGTGTGCTTTGAGGAGCATACTGTTTTCACTCTATCAATCTCTCTTTTCTGTTTTCTTTCCTCTGACGCAAGATAAAGCCCTGTCATGTTTTAACAGAGTTTCAGAAGAGTGAAATGGTTTATACGGGTGTGGGGAACTACCTGTTGGAAGTCAGCCTATAAGCTGATACTGGTATACAGTTAAACTAGTAATTGAGGTCCCCTGTTTATAATCGCATGTTATTCTATGAGCCGATTTTTATGAAGTACATGATTGAACTGGAGCTGCCGAGCATTGGTTTTTTTCTGTTGCGGTGCTGGTATTGCCTCCAGTATTGCCTTACACGATAATTCTGTGCCCCATGCGCACCAGGGACGGGACTGGCGCAGCCGTGAGCAGAGGTGGGGTGGGATGACTGGTTAGCAAGTCCGGACAGCGCTTCCGTGACTCAGCAATGGAAGAGGTGCGTCTGATGAGGGAGTGTGGGATTCCCCCAGCCCCTCCGCGAGTCTGAGCCGCTCCTCTGAAGGAGCAGCTGTGCCCTACTGTCTGACGGCCTGGCTGATAACCGTGGGAGTGCAAGTCCTTGCCTGCCCGGCTATTACGTTTGGCTCAGTATTGGTGAATTATTGGATTTGCTGTCGTTTCCACCTGAGTAATTGTACTACCGAGTAACTGGATTTGCCATTGTAATGACCTGGGTAATTGCACTACTGATGTATAAGTGTTACTGTACTGTTACTTAGAGATAAATTGTCTATCCCTAAAGCTGTTGGTCTGATGTCTGTTAACATATCCCAAACCTATAACTAATAGGGGCCGCCTTAAGTTCTTAGATCTGTACTCTAGAAGATGTACCATTGCATTAATGAAATAAGTATCTGCCTGTTAGTCCTTTGTTTTACCCCCTTGATTTAAATACTTTAGGGTTTAATATTAGATCAGATGAACCAGCAACATTGGATGGGCCAGAGGTGAACAATGAAAATTCATATAAATTCTCTTCTGTTATCACAAGAGTGTCAGTGGGTCTTTTTTTAGTGACCTGCAAATGATGCTAAAATGAATGGTAATTTTGCATGTGGTTTGTATTTCCAGGTGTATTCATTTAAATGAAGTAATCAATTTAAATGAAATTGACGCTTGATGACAAGATGAATTCATCACTGCCAGCCTTCTCTTATTATATTTTCAGCAGGGGATAAATTTTGATAGATGTGAGGATAGAAGTGCTTTGCAGAGAACTCTTAGCATCACTCAGCTGAGTCTTGATGATGTAAGAAGTCACGAGTGTCTCACTGCTGATGAGGTTGTAGGTATTTTGTTTTGCTGACAGATTTTGCATTGATGAGCCTCAAATTTAGTTCGTGCCACTTCATGTTTGCTTCTCGCCAGGGTGTAGGTAATGATCATATGCGTAGTGTGTATGTTTTAAATACCTTAGATCCACAGGTTTTGTTTCCTTGGACGCTTCTGTCCAGTATCAAATTAAAAATTGTTCTAAAACTCCATAGATGCAGGAAGTAAGCAGTTATAGGTAGATGAATGAGTTTACCTGTTTTGTCCAAAATAAATGCGATTGCTTCCACTAATTTTTTAATCTGCCTTACAAGAGTTCTTTTCTGAAGTCTTTGATACATGAACGTTCAGAAAATACAAGGTCCAGATGCAGTTTATTTATCATTTACAAAAAAAAAAGTGTGATTTTCGTTGTATATTGGCCAAATGGAGAAAGTTTACCTGGAGTAGTTCTGTTGCTGTGTAAGTCATCACGGCACTAGGTCTGGTGACACTGTATGTATGCAAAAACTGCGCTGCAGGGTTGTATTAAAAAGATCCTTGGTGCAGGGATGGTAGATGCAGCAGGTGAAGGTATTAAACTCCAGAGATTTAATATTAACTAGATACAAAACTGCTGAGTTTAAACTATTAGTCTATAGATATCTGATGCATGAATAAAAATTAGGCACACTTATTCTTACCCTTAAAAGCCTGATTCAGCAGGGAATTACTTTAAGTATTTCAGTAATCCCATTTACTTCAGTGGGACTACACATGAGCTTTAAATTAAACATCTGCAAGATATCTATGCTCAAATAAAGCAAAGCTCCAAAGAATGTTCTCAAATGCTTTGCAGAACAGAGACAGGATGCTTAACTGATGAGCTCCACGAGCTGCACACATTGTATTGGGTGAGTTCACACACAGGACTGCTGTGTGGGAGGCAGAATAGAGAAGTAAAGGTAGTACAAAAGCCACAGTGTAGACATTTCAAAGGCACGTAGTCCTTTCCTGGCTTCATGTGAACAGCCACAACTTTTATGCCAATTTTTATGTCTGGAGTCTCAATTAATATTTATAAACATAGTTCTGTATAACTTTAACACAAATTATGTTGTCTGACTTCTAGGACAGGAACATAGCACTTTTTCTTACTATACTGTATATTCACGTAAGTTACTGTGACTACTGAAATGGTAATTGTACAGGATTTTTTGAAAAAAAATTGCTATAATTGAGAAACATTGTGTTATGAAACTACTCTCCTAGCTGCATCGGTGTCAGTTACACCTTGCACTTGAAGCTGGGATGTAGCCAGTAAGATAGTATATTTAATTCCAGAGATATTATGCTTACTCAGTGAATACAGTTGTTATTTTCTTTGCAGAAGTGCTGATAAAGCTTCTAAAAACAAAAATACAGATCCTTTTCTAACTTGAAAACAAGATGAGTATGTTCTGTACCCAGACTTCTATTTTCAGTGTTGTTCTAAGCAACTGGATTAGATTTTAAATAAAGATGCAGTTTAATTTTTTTCTTTTAAAGAAATGCATCATTTAAGTTGATCATCTTTGTTTCTGAAGTGATTTTAACCGTGACAGGACTTTCCATACAAGTAAGATACAGTGCATTGGAATTATTTTTTTAAAAATGTAGGTTATCTTATAATGATGGCATGCAATAGTGTTATGATTATGAGTACCTATGAAATTATGGAAAAATATGAAATATTGTTTCTGGATCTTGTCAACATTTAGTGTTTTTGTTGTGGGGTGTTTTTTTTTTTAAATATGTCTGCAGAACAAAAATGCGTGCATCAATATAACTTAATCCACTTTAAAAAAAATTTAACCCCAAATGTGTTTGATTTTATAATGTCTGATTTGAAGAAGAGTGTATCATAATGATTACCCTAAATTACCACTCAAATTATATAGGCAGAAAAGATCTGCAAAATCAGATTTATCCCTTCCAAGTTTTTCCTAGATGGTGATGTGAATCCTGCAACTGCTGCAGTTCAAGTCTTGCTTCCGCAGGGAAGTGGAAACAGTTTATTGCTTTCCTCTTTGTAGCAAATTCAGAAGTGTTTGAAGATGGCTCGTCATGTCTTGCTTTAGCCCTTTTCTTTAGCCTAAGCAGGCTGTATCTTTCATTATTTCCTCCAAGACCTCCTGACTGTCACTGTTGCTGTTGTCTGGACTTTCTGCAATTACATTACGTATTTGTTAAGGTCTGATTTCGAAAACAAAACACATTATTTGGCTAATATTGTGCCATATTAAAGTAGCATAATTCTGTGTGACTCCAAAATGACGCTATTCTTTTGCACTAGTGCCAGGAATCAGTGGTCTGATGATTCCTTCCCCCCGCAACAACAAGATGATGTGTAACTTGTCGTCAGTGTGTGATTTTCTATTGTCCTAATCCTTTTTCACAGAATATTGTTTAACTAGTTGCTTCCCACTTTGTATTAGTGAAGTTGAGTTTTACTCAGCAGGTTTTTCACTAGCACTTTTTTTGTCCCCTAAGATTACTGCCCTGGGTTAAGTTAATTTTGAATTTTAATCCCATATTGCAGTTCCTCCCTGGTTTCTAACAGTTTGCTTATTTGCACATGCAATAACTGAACTCTTCCAAGATCAAAGTTATTAATGAAGGTATTGAATGTTAAAGGATTTGATACAGATTTCGAATGCGATACATCCTTCACTCTTGGGACTTAATAAGCATTACTTAGTAACTGTAAACAATGTGTACTCCTTTACCACAGCTCTGCCTAGATCACCTTTAACGAACATCAGCAGCTTTGCTGAGGTCAAAATACATAATATCTCTTTTAGTGAAGGCTGAAACAAAAAAGCGTTTAATGTTGTGGTTTATCTCCGTGGTGCATCTGAAAGGTTTCCCTCCCTGCTGAGCAGTGGCATAGCCTTTCCCTTCACCCTCCTCCTCCTACGATGAGGCTGTCTCGTTTCCTTTTCTGTTCCATCCTAACCAGGTCTCATTCCATGATTCGGCCTTTCTGATTTTGCCCTTTACATACTAGCACTCTTCCCTAATATTCTTCCTTTAGTAATTTGACCTACTTTCTACTTGCGTATACTTCCTTCTAGTGTTTCAGAATCATTGAAGAGCTCTCGATTTAGTCAAGTTTGTCTTGTGATACTCATCTTATTTTCCCTTCACTTCGGGGTAGTTTGTGTTTATGCCCTTCACATTATTTCTTTAAGAAAACAGATTGCTCTTTTTGGAGTTCATAATAAAATAAAACCTAGTAGAGAGCAAATCTAAGTTCGTGGGTTTTGCAAGGTAGTCTTGGCCGATACTGACTTGACTTATTCTCATGCCCCAGCCCTCTGTGCTGCCAGCACAACTGTTTCTTCAGTGAGCTGTGATTTGGATCAGGGAACCAATCCAGCTTAAAGATAATCCAGCAAAAAGATTTATTTTTATTTTGCTCTTAAAGCTGAACCATTTGCTCTGTTTGCAGAGCATCGATACAAACAATTGCCCTAATGCAATTGAAAGCATCCAGAAAAGCTGGCAGCTTTACAGTTCACCTCTTTTGTTTTGAATTCCATTCTCTTTTTCCTAGGAATTACAAATAATATTTTCCCATAATCTTTCACCCACGTTGCCTACAGTCTTGCATTTTCAGTCAGTTTACCCCCCGTTGGTTGAAAGGAAAAGATCCAGTCGCTTATCTGCTGGGTAAAAAAAGCTTCTCCCTGTAACATGGTACTGTAATTGCCCTGTAGTATCTTCCCAGCAGGTCCCTCGGTTGTTGAAGTCCCCCATCTTCACTCTGTTCTGTGCTTTGAAGAGCTAGCAGCAGCACCCAAAGCTCTCGAGTCCTGCATCATTGCGTCTTTCACAGATTTTCCAGGTGCCTGAGGAGGTCCAAGACCTGATTGAAGTTTTTCTTATTGTTTGGAGCTCTCACGTCAGGTAAGAATTGGGATTGTTTCACATTTTTTAGTGATGTGCAAAGCATCTCTCTCTCCTGCCTGGATGTGTATTTTGTGGCTTTGCTTTGTTTTAAATTGTAGGAATGTCATACTTTCAAGGTCTTAATTCCTCCGGTAATTTTCATGTAAATTAGCTAATGAGTTAAATAACTTTCATACATGTTGCTTTAATACTGTGGGAAAAAAAAGTTCAGCAGCCTTACTCACTGGTCACTGAGCTGCCATTCTTCTGAATACCTCTACTGAGAACCACTTACATCTTCCCAGAGATCAAGGCCTTTTGCCATGCTTTAGGCCGCCTATTCATTGAAAATCCTCCCTCATTAGTTAGCAATTACATTGCCAGTGATTACAGATCTTCACAAGAGGTTTCAGGGATTTTTTCATCAGACAGACAGTCTCAGCTCTGCAGTTGCCATCTCCTGCAGCACGACTCAGGTGGAGGAGACCAGAGCTCTGCCGGTCACGCTGGGCCACCTGTGCAATGGTGAGTGCACCTCAAGAAGGCACCCATCCCAACTTTTGTAGGGGCTGCAGTTCGCCAGCCGCTCCCTGCACCTTGCAGTTCCTTATGATCTCCCTTGATTTTATCTGGCAGTTTTTATCAGATATAGGGATGAGGTCTGTCTGCATTCATACCTAATTCTGTCTTAACATGAGGTCTGTCTTATGAATTTCTTTCTTTTTTTCTTCTTACAAAAATTGAAGGGTTGTTTTTTTTTTTTTTAGAAAAAGTGATAAGTTAGTGTTAAAATAGCAATTAGATATGATATTTCTAATTTTAGAAGACCTGTTGGTGGCCCCAGCTATTAGCATGCACTCTGGTTATGCCGTGCTGGAGCAGAACAAAACAGCTGTTGCATTTCACTAATGAACTGGTGTTGGTGCTTCTTATACCTTGGATAGTTGATAAACTTTATGTAAAAATCTGTTCTTCTGAGTGAATCCATTTGTGAAATGGATTGAAAATCATTGTCATTCTAAATATGAGTTATAGGTACAACCTTGGTGGTTTTTATTTGGTTTCTTTTTTTTCAGATGGAGATAATGGAGAAAACACAGCAAATGCTACCAGAGATGCAAAAGCTGAACTTTTTGTTCTTTGATGGTGAAGCTAATATGGATATTTTTATGCACAGTATAGTCTCTTTTGAGATTTGTTTCTATTAACACAGTCCTCAATAAAGGAATTGAGCTTTAGAGGACACTACCACCAGGCTAAGTAGGCTGCGCTGCAAAGACCTTTAATAGAAAGCCACTCCCTCAATCTGCTTAAACTTTGGTGAGGATAATACGGCTTACTCTAACTGATTTTTGATAAAACAGTAAAAGACAAACAGATGCTTATTATGCCAGAGTTGATAAATGCACCGTATTGATAAGGTTTCTTGTGCTTATCCAGGAATATTTGTCCTGGAGGAAAAAATTGTTCTCACCACACCTAACATGCAAGTTAAACACCTAAACATACATTGATGTTTAATTTTACATGAAAAAAATATAGCAAGGGTTAGTGTATCATAATCAGCCTAACCAATGAATTAAAACTACCAGCTGGTATATGATTTCATTTATTCTTAGTTTGCTTCTGTTCTGTTGGCTTTTTTAAGTGCTGGTAACATAATGTCATGATGTTTTTCTGTGATGAGGAAACCTGTTCACCATGTGGATTACACTATTAGCCCCTTCTGCATTTTGAAAACTGGCTTTCTTAGCAAATACACTTCATGTAATATTGCATTGCTGCAAAATAGTTTTCTATTTGTCTGCTGAAATTTCAGCTTAAAGATCAGATTCTGCTCTTTGGAAGACATAACCACCAAAGCCGAATTTTGAATGGTGCTCTCTGTATTCTGCGGGTGCAGTACAGTTTTTATGCTCTTCTTTTGGTGAAGTCGCATGCATTCGTGTTTGCAGCTTGACATGTGAATACATTATGTATATCTGTGCTTCTGGCAGGTACGAGATGGACTTTGGACAAATTAGTATTTGCATTATTTCTTTTCTGTGTGATTGGGAGGGTTTTAAGCCTTAGTTTTGTTTAAAAGTAACTTTTTGGGTTTTTTTAGTAGAAAACACCTCATGCTAGTTGTGGAGTCTAAAAGAGGTTTCCTAATGTTCTTTATCAAAGCATCATCCTTTAGTAACTGCAGTTGTCATGGTAAACAAAGTCCTTTTATGTAGAAGTTTATGATCTTGTTGTAATAGGTCCTTTATGAAAAAGTAGCCATTATTTGAGTTTTTCTAACCCAACTATACTGTGTATTCAGCATGTAACTGAAATTTAATCTAAGATTCATACAGAAGATAAAAATATCCCTTCTCTGATGATGTCTGCTCTAATCACGGAATGTATATCTTCCTAGTAATACAGAATGTTCGAAAAACAATTATATGATGTTCTGTCATGTCTGAATGCATAATAAATGTAAGTGACTTATAGAATAATCAACTGTATTCAGTTAGGCATGTATTTATCATTAAATCATTCACTTGTAGGTATGCCTAAAACCAGCTGTGCTATGAAGTCCATGGTAGAGATCACCTTAGTTCATGTTTTAGTTATTAATTTTAAAATTTGGCAATGTCATTAACCTGCATGATATTTGGGTATGTTAGGTACAAAGTTTATTGCAGTTGATTTGAGAACTAAAATTAATTTTGAAATTTACTTGTTTCATATGACAGCATTGCAAAAGTTTTGTTAATTCACCCACAGTTAACTATGTGGTATTTTTGCTTATATGAGCTTCTGCCATGAAAACAAAAAATGTATATAGAGCTGGAGGACTGCAGTTCTGTGATAGAGCATGCTAAAGTTAGAAGTAGGGCATTGCAGTTTTGTTTTCATGTGTACAGGGATGTGGTTTTTGTTTTGTGTAAGTTTGAGACTGCAGTTTTTGTCTAACTAATGGAACTTTTAATGAGATTTGATTTTTAACAGCTGGTTGCTCAGGATATTTGGAAAATTGAGCCCAATGAAATATTTTTAAAATGACAGCTGTTTTTGAAAATTCATGGTATCAGGATTTTCCTACCCTAAATTTCAGTATCCAGAAAGTGGATGAATTGGGCACTATGCAACTTTGTGATTCTCCAGTTTTAGTGATGCAAATTTATTTGTATAGGCTTAAGAGAAGAAAAAAAATTGTGATCTTTTCTGTGCCATATGGTGTCAGTGGCATGTGTCTAGATTTTTTTTTTTTAAAATATATTAATATCAGCAAAATGATAACATTTGACATGTGAAAAATGTGCATGTCATTTTAATCTGAAATTTTGTTGGTGGTTTTTTTTTTTCCTCCTTTCCATTACAAAGTGTAATACAGATCTGGCACTAGACTGAGTTTAATCAATCACTGGAAGTGCCTGGTGCATTCTGCTGGCTACTAAGTGACTTTCAGTTTGTATACCTAAGCTACTTGCCCGATTTTGGAAGAGGTGATCCTATGTGCACGATTGCTTCGAAAAATGCAGTGGTTTTCCCCCGTTTTCACAGGTTTTGGGAGACACAGCTGCTGTCCATGTTTGGAGGTGTTGTGTAGAGCTGGAGCTACTGTGTTGCCACCAACCTGAGTTAAGGTTTAATTTATGGGGACAAATAGGCTTGTGCCTCCACACTAATTTGAATTATTTTATATAGTAATACTTTTCTTTATCTTCTTATGGTTTGATTTTTTTTTAAATGTAACCTAAGCGTCTAATCTACCTAGACTACAAAACATTTAACAGGATTATTGAAATAAGCATGTGTGTGAGTACGATGAAGGTGTTAAAATGGAAGTCTTCAATATACAAGTAAGCTTGCTACCAGTAAATTTTGTTTTATTTCATCCTGTCATGCTTGGAGTGAGTGTTGAAAGACGAATGGGCAAGCGCTGCTCAGCCAGTGGGGAGAAGCACGTCATACAGCCCCCAGAATAGCATCGGCAGTAAATATGGTCATGCTGTTCTTCCCCAAGATAGACCCAGATCACATTCGTAGCACCCACCAGGTCTGCTGCTTACCAGACGTTCAGGGCCTTTGATGAAACATTTACAAATGCAGCTGCAGTTCGGAGGGATCTTCTGCCGGCAGTGAAGAAGCTGACATCAAGAAAACGGGAGGAAATGAGATCACAAGCCAGGGAGTTCAAACAAAATGCAATTTAGGGGGAATACAAATTTAATCACAGTATTAAAACACTGCTCCAAGATATGAACCATGTTCTTGTTAGACTCTCTTTTCATGTTAACTTGATTATGTTTTCCAGTGACTTAGAACCACTAAAGCCTGAAGCTTTTGTAGAGGAGGAAAGGTGGACTGAAAAATAGGTCTTTGTTCAACTGTCTTAGGTCATACATAATGTCAAAACTGGAATTAAAATGTATTATAAAATGAAGTTAGAGGCTGAGGTTAAAAAGTTTTTTCCAGTTCCAGTTATTACTCACTTTGTACAATATATTGAAATAAAGTAAGATAGCCCTGAAGGTCTGTGGCGGTGGCCTATCTAGCATGTTAGCCGGAAAAGTCTAATTATTCAAGGTCAAGAAAAACCCCTGTTAATTTCTTCATCTTGAAAAGATAGATTATCCACTTTGGGCCAAAAGCATGTTCTCACTTCCTTGTCCCTAAGCTCTGTTCATATTGACTCTTCTATTAATATAGTTTCTATTTTTATTTTTTTTAAAAATGCTTGTATTTTGCTCTGAGGACTATAACACACAAGTCAAATTCTGCCTTTGTGTTCTGGCCACTGGACTTGATAGGACACTGCAGGAATTAAGCCAAGGCATTGTGTCTTCTTCCACCCCCCTGCCAGTTTATGCATCTCTGTAAAATTTGAAAAGCTTGCTTCAGCTTCTGCAGCTTCTCTCCTCTGGCTTTGCCTCCACACCCGGTGCATTAGCTAGGGTGTTAGTGGAAAGGGTTTGTTATTTCAGACACATATCATCGCCTGCTGCACTCACTTCTCCTCTGCACTTGCATAGGGCACGGAGACAACTTCATACTTCCATTTGTATCAGTTACACATACAGGATTTAAATTCATCCCTTTCTCTGTATAGCCTTTTCCTTTTTAATTTTTTTAATTTTTTTTTTTTAAGTCAGATAACTCAGTAAATGCCAAAAAGCAAGTAGTGCCAGCTGAAGGCAGTAGTAGCATGCTACACCTATTTTTCTTAAAATCTCATTGAGCTAAATGTGACGAGGGACGCGTGTTTTCAGAGCAGTAGCTCTGGTATTTGTTCTCTATTCATGAGTGACGTTACGCAGTTGAGAAAAAATCATGCCAGCATGTTTCAGTTAGTGCCAAAAGAACATAGACAGCGATTCAGTGCCCAGATCTATTGCTGCCCAAAACTGTATCTTGTCCTATTTATACTTTCACAAATGAGGGTCTTGCTTACAAGACAAGTTAGGTGAATGTTGTGTTCATGTGCTATTTCATAATGAATTTGTCCAGCTGGTTTACATTCTGCTGTTCTTTTAAGCATCAAAAACTTAAGGTTTTAAGTGGCACAGATAGTTTGTAACTGTCAAGTAAAAGAATCCCAGCTTCTTAAATTTTCATTACTCGCATTGGAGTTAACTTCACTGGAAATACCTGGGTACCACAAAATACTCTTGTATACAAAGCAAGAGAGTTGACCATTTCTTGCTATCCAGTACACCTAAAACACAGATATTGATTACTAAACTCTTAAACACTTAAACTGTGTTTAAGGTTACTAAACGCTTAAACATTTAAACTATGTTTAGGAAATAAGATTCATCTACAGACTAAAAGAATAAATTAAAGTAGAATCAGTTTGGATCAGGACTCAAGTTTGGGGTTTACTAATTGGTATCAACTAACAACCCAATTCTTTTTCATCAACACTGGCCACGGGGCTGAAAAACTCGAAGAGCAATTATCGATCAAGTATGGAGTAGCAGTTTCATTAAAGAAAACAGGAGAAGAAATTTAAATCTGTCTGAAGGCCTAACAAAATAGTGTCCTGATGTCTGGCCGGGGAGAGTGGAAGTTGTGTAATGGGAACTCTGAGACGCCCTTCATCAAGCGCAGAAATGGGAGCTGGGATTGGAAGTCATGCACACGGAGGGCCCCCCGCTGGGAAATAGCAGGAATAAAAATTCCAGTTGGCTAATACGGATGTAATGTGAAGTGGAACTTAACAAAAATTTCTTCAGCTTTCAAAATTCAGTAAATATAAGAAGTTGGTATATCATAATTGACCACTACAGTTTCCTTTTTGTTTCTGCCATAATGTAATTTGAAAAGACATGCAATACTAGTGCATAATTTACATGATTTAGATCAGAAAATAAAATGTTACTCAGTAAGAGAAAATACTCTACCCATGCTTATGGCCCTTACCTCTCCAGAAGCAATCATGGGCCAGGTTGCCCAGCCAGCCCTGATGATTCTCCTGTGGTGGTGTGGAGCCCACGGATGGCGCAGGGCAGAACAGCCTTCATCCCTGTTGTTGCGCTGGCACAGGCTGCCCTGGAAGAGAGGGGAACCCAAGCTTTTGAAAGCACTTTTTCGTACTTCCATCTAACATGGATGTCTGACTATCTCACGAAGTGAGATTTCAAGGAGGCTAATCGAAGCATTTTGCCAGTTACTGTTTGGTTTTTAGTCCAGGCTTGTACAAAGGTAATGAGCAAACAGCTAGAATTAAGGCTGAAGATTTAAGAATTTCCTTATTTAAATGAGAACTATGTTTTTGTGTTGTCTTAATGTTTCATGTTGTTAAAAGTAATGGCTCTTCCTCAGTGGCGGCTATTTTTTTACTTGTCAATGAAAACGTTTGGAAGTACAAGATAACCCTTTAAAGTATTTTAAAACTATTTTTGTGAGCAGTTGGCTGAAGAAGATCAAATGTATAGTTTAAACTCATTTACAAATCAACTTACAAAAGTTTTCACAACATCTTCAATAAAAAGTGTAACTAGGATTTTTAGAATTTTTTGAAAATGGTTAAACATTGGGCTTGTTTCAGGGATGGAAAGAATCTGTTCTCTATAATTTTTCAGGAAACATCTTTTAAAATTATTTTCCAGTTAAATAAAATACTGCATGAGACTTCAAAGGACATTTTACAAAATGTATTTGTATTTAACCCCTTGGATTTCCTTAAGGATTTCTGTGCTTGGTTGTCATCCCAGTTACTAGATCTTTATGTTTTGCAGTGTCATTGTAGTAGAATTTGAACAGGTCTAAGACCTGATATACGACCCATTGAAGTCAGTACAAATCACCCCACTAACTTTGGTGGACTTTGTTTCAGCATCTAAATAATCTGTTTTACTAGTTCAAAGTTGTACATTCTGATTTTGGCCACAGGCAATAGCTGGAAGATACTATTTTTTACATTCATTGTTTGTGCTGTAGTAATATGTGAATTGTAATGGGCAGCCGCAACCCAATGTGCTAGACAGTGCTGTGCAAACATGTAACATGATGGCAGTCTTTGCTCAACAGAATGTCATCACTGTTAAATTAAAAGCAGTATAAACATCAACACTTGGATGTTGTGCACAGAGGTATGGAGCACAGGAGAACTTTTTAACAGAATTTTTACTCGTGTGAGTTATACATCTAAGTTAATGTGAGGGGAGACGGGCATGTGAAGTGATGATACAGAATTGTTCTTAAAAGGTCAGTAATGACCAAGTTCCTGAGCCAGCATATTACACATATACCCAGAGACAACAAACATGGGCAAGCACATAAAAACATGTTTTAGATCTTTTGAATTTGGCTGATATGTTAGATTACATAATTTGAAGATGCTGTTTGGATAAAAGCTTGAGGAGTGATAGGCTGGATAAAGCTGTAATGATAATACCTAGATTTTAAGGTTTAGCTAAGAAATTGCCCTTTTGCACCTTATGTAAGTATATTATATGTATTTCTGTGCTTCATTAAAAAGCCTGATATATCAGGAAAATTTATTCCAATCATCAAAACTGTTGAAGTTTTTATAGCATTAGAACAATGAGTATTTTTGTTATAGCTCAAGAAGTAGAAATGTATGCAATCACTACTAACTACTTTGAAAATGGCTTACTGTAAACCTACTAAGAATAATTTTATATAGAAAAATAAATTATTAAGCAGTATTTCTGACGTATTGACCTATGAAACTCCTTCTGCATGGAACAGGTTGAACTACGGTATTTAGGGAAAACTTTGGCAGAATTTTGTGGTGAACTCTCTGAAGGAAACCTAGTATGATATGTTAAGTAACTTTGAAAGTAACTAAATGTTGGGTGGGGCTGATGGGGTCCATCTGTCAGAGAAGGGGAAGTGCATCTTTGGTCATAGGCTTGCCAAGCTGGTGAAGAGGGCTTTAAACTAAGGTTGCTGGGGGAAGGGAACCTCAATCCATCCCACTCCTACCAGTTTGATGCCAGTGCCAGCAATAGATACCCAGGGCCTGGAGAGGGATCACAGGTCAGCAGGAGAACCCCTGGAGAGCAGCACAAAGGAATTCCAGGCAGCAAGTCAGCCTCATCAGAGGCCCCACTTAAATGCCTCTACGCAAACACATGTAGCACGAGGAATAAACAAGAGGAGTTAGAGACATGCACACGCCTGCAGGGCTATGATCTTACTGGCATCAGAGACGTGGTGGCATGTCTCCTATGACTGGAGTGTTGGAATGGAGGGCTACAGGCTCTTTAGGAAGGACAGGCAGGGGAGACGAGGAGGGTGTGTTGCCCTCTATGTCAATGACCAGCTGGAGTGCATGGAGCTCTGCCTGGGGATGGATGAGGAGCTGACTGAGAGCTTACAGGTCAGGATTAAAGGGAGGACAGGGACAGGTGACATTATATTGAGGGTCTGCTACAGGCCACCCGACCAGGAAGACCGAGCGGATGAGGCCCGCTATAGACAGATAGGACCAGCTTCATGTTCACAAGCCCTGGTCCACATGGGGGACTTCAACCATCCCGTTATCTGTTGGAGGGACAACACGTCAGGGCGTAAGCAATCCAGGAGGTTCCTGGAATGTGTTGATGATAACTTCCTTTTCCAAATGATAGAGGAGCCAATGAAGAGAGGTGCTATGCTGGACCTTGTTCTCACCAACAAGGAGGGGCTGGTGGGGAATGTGTAGATCAAGGGCAGCCTTGGCTGCAGTGACCATGAAATGGTGGAGTTCAAGATCCTTAGGGCAGTGAGGAGGGTGCACAGCAAGCTCGCTACCCTGGACTTCAGGAGAGCAGACTTTGGCCTCTCCAGGGATCTGCTTGGTAGAGTACCATGGGAGACAGCCCTGGAGGGAAGAGGGACCAAGAAAGCTGGTTAATATTCAAGGGACGCCTCCTCCAAGCTCAGGAGCAATGCATCCCAACAAAGGGAAGTCAGGCAAGAACACCAGGAGGCCTGCATGGATGAACAAGGGGCTCCTGGACAAACTCAAACACAAAAAAGGAGGCCTACAGAGGGTGGAAGCAAGGACAGGTAGCCTGTGAGGAATACAGAGAAATTGTCTGAGCAGCCAGGGATCAGGTTAGGAAAGCCAAAGCCCTGATAGAATTAAATCTGGCCAGGGACATCAAGGGCAACAAGAAAAGGGAAAATGTGGACTCTCTCTAGAAGGAAATGGGAGACCTGGTTACCCAGGACATGGAGAAGGCTGAGGTACTTAATGACCTTTTTGCGTCAGTCTTCACCAGCAAGTACTCCAGTCATACCGCCCAAGTTGCAGAAGGCAAAGGTAGGGACTGGCAGAATGAAGAACTGCCCACTGTGGGAGAAGATCAGGTTTGAGACCATCTGAGGAACCTGAAGGTGCACAAGTCCATGGGACCTGATGAGATGCCTCCATGTGGGTCCTGGAGGAACTGGCAGACAAAATGGCTAAGTCCCTAACCATCATATCTGAGAAGTTGTGGCAGTCCAGGGAAGTTCCCACTGACAGGAAAAGGGGAAACATAACCCCCATTTTTAAAAAGGGAAAGAAGAAAGACCTGGGGAACTACAGGCCAGTCAGTCTCACCTCTGTGCCTGGCAAGATCATGGAGCGGATCCTCCTGGAAACTACGCTAGGGTACATGGAAAATAAGGAGGTGATTGGTGACAGCCAACATGGCTTCACTAAGGGCAAATAGTGCCTGACAAATTTGATGGCCTTCTACGATGGTGTTACAGTGTTGGTGGATAAGGGAAGAGGAACAGACGTCGTCTACCTGGACTTGTGCAAAGCATTTGAAGCTGTCCTGCACGACATCCTTGTCTCTAAATTGGAGAGATATGGATTTGACGGATGGACCACTCGCTGGATAAGGAATTGGCTGGATGGTCGCACTAAAAGAGTTGGGGTCAACGGCTTGATGTCCAAATGGAGAGCAGTGACAAGTGGTGTTCCTCAGGGGTCAGTGTTGGGACCAGTGCTGTTTAACATCTTTGTTGGCGACATGGACAGTGAGATTGGGTGCACGCTCAGCAAGTTTGCCGACAACACCAGGCTGTGTGGCGTAGTCAACATGCTGGAGGTAAGGGATGCCATCCAGAGGGACCTTGACAGGCTTGAGAGGTGGGCCTGTATGAACTTCATGAAGTTCAACAAGGCCAAGTGCAAGGTCCTGCACATGGGTTGGGGCAATCCCAAGCACAAATACAGGCTGGGCGATGAGTGGATCAAGGGCAGCCCTGAGGAGAAGGACTTGGAGGTGTTGGATGACGAGAAGCTCAACATGACCTGGCAATGTGCATTTGCAGCCCAGAAATCCAGCCGAATCCTGGGCTGCATCAAAAGAAACATGACCAGCAGGTCCAGGGAGGTGATTCTCCCCCTCTACTCCACTCTTGTGAGATCTCACCTGGAGTACTGTGTTCAGCTCTGAGGCCCCAAACATAAGAAAGACATGGACCTGTTGGAGCAGGTCCAGAGGAGGGCCACGAAGATGATCAGAGGGCTGGAGCACCTCCCCTATGAGGACAGCCTGAGAGAGTTGAGGTTGTTCAGCCTGGAGAAGAGAAGGCTCCGGGGAGACCTTATAGCAGCCTTCCAGTGCTTAAAGGGGGCCTACAGGAAAGATGGGGAGGGACTCTATGGGGGAGTGTAGTGATAGGATGAGGGGTAATGGTTTTAAACTGAAAGAGGGCAGATTTAGATTAGAGGTAAGGGAGAAATTCTTCACTGTGAGGGTGGTAAGGCACTGGAACAGGTTGCCCAGAGCAGTTGTGGATGTCTCAATCCCTGGAAGTGTTCAAGGCCAGGTTGGATGGGGCTTTGAGCAACCTGGTCTAGTGGAAGATGTCTCTGCCCATGGCAGGGAATTTGGAACTAGGTGGTCTTTAAGGTCCCTTCCAACCCAAACCATTCCATGATTCTATGATAAGTAAGTTCTATTAATAGGTGGATTTCATTGGATGTAAAATGGTAAATCAGTAAATATATTTCTTGAGAATATGCATCAGCTATCTAGAATTACTTAGATTGGCATCCCTCCATGGTTTTATACACAGTTAAATTATGGCACAGATAGTCTCAGCTGTGACTGTCAAGATGTAACTTTGCTATCGCTGTTTCTAAAGAGTTGCATATCTAATTCATCAGTCATATTAAAGACAGTTCTTGTGTCAGTATTAAATCTTCACCTGTGTATCTGAATTCAATGCTATGTTCTTTTGACTCATGTCATCACCAGTAATGCAGCATCTGCATCTGAAATTTAGCCAATAACAGAAGGTCCGGAATACAACCTGTCTTACTTTCCCAACCAGTATTAACTCCTGCACCACTGTCAGTGAGGCCAGTTCTGCACTTGGAACTGAACCAATGCATTTGTTAATGATGCATACACAGAATCCAGCTAATTTTCAGCTATAATGGCTCTGGCTACATAGAACAAAGCAAAAGATTATTTTCCCCTCTGTAATCTAATCAAACTTGGCTTTCAGTATATGCAAAGAATTGATCTGTTAGGAAAGAAATTGTAGTTTTTTACTTGCATCAATCACTTCAATGGCACATCTGGCCTAGATATTTCCTGACAATATCATGGAGTGAGTGGTGAAGTAAGGAATAAAACTGATTACCAGAATACCGATTTCCAGATCTTTGACCTGATTTATACATGTGCTTATTAAGTTGATTTTGGTACTGCTTACCTATTAGTATTACCTGTAAATGTTATTTTCTTGCCATGATGTAAAAATATGTGCATTACAAAAAATTTTAGAGGGGCGTTTATATATATTTTTTTTGCAAACATGTACAGGATGCTAACAAAGGCCCAAGAGAGGCCATGTAGAGAAACAGGGCAAGACTATCAGTATGGTAAGAAAAGTGATCTATCGCACAGTCCTAGCAGTCTGCTTGCAATGGCAACATGCCAAGATGCCGGTCAGATTTGCAGTTGTGTGGCTTTGTGCCTTGCGCTGCTTTTGTATTCATGACATTTACACATTAGAAAGTACCTTTACAGAGACTAACTTTCATTTCAGTTGTGTAAAGCTTTGTGTAAATGCATGTGGAACAAGGTTTTCCAGGATGCTCTGAGCTTTTTAATCATCTGGCCCTTTCGCTTGCTTTTCTTCATGTATGAGAAGGTAGAGGGGCTTGGGAGCAAACATAGGTGGATGGATAGGTGCTTGCCCTGAGGACAAAGGCACCGGCCCCTTTTCTTCTTCAGCATCTGGAGCGAGAAGGTACTTTGCATCGTATTTTTGGGAAAGGGAGGCCTCGTGTGGTCAGTCGTCAGAACAGCTGCCTGCCGGGCTGGGAGGGGAGCCCAGCCACAAGCGCTCCCTCCTCCAGCTGAACTGTTGTCGGGCAAGCCAGGCCTATAAACATGGACATACGGGTGGTATTTCATAGCAATACTGATGACTAGATTAAAGGAAGAAGAAACACCCGAATATGATTGCAGCTGCTCTGTTATTGAACAGGTCTGAGGTAGGAAATACTGTTCTAATGGGTCCTTTTTCCCTTATTGTGTTAGAAGGTAAGATATCTTTCGTTGCCTTCCCAGGCATCTAAAACAGGTAACAAAAACTCAGAAGTCCATGTTTGATATTAAATTAATTAGTTGAACAAGAGACTTGAAATAGAGCAGTGGTCTGTCTGGTAACTGACAAAATGACAACATTTTGATTCAAAGGCAACATTAAGAAAAAAACACAAAAAACTGAATGAGTGTCTAGTGCCTGTAAATTTAAAAATAATGTCTAAGGTTTCCAATGCTCAGTTCTTTGCCTTGAGATATTGTAAGATTTAGCTGTGAGGAACTGTACAGCAGCCTAGGCAGAGACCTGTGAGAATTATCAGTGAGTCATAGGTTACAGCCCTAGTGCACAACAGGGTATTCCAGCACTCTTACCTTAGACATATATCTTGGAGAGAAATAAGTCCAGTCATAATGTATTTATCTCAGTCCATTGGCTGCATTCTTATTATCAATTCTAAGCACATTCTCCAAGTTTTCGAAGAATTACAACTAAATTAATTTCCCCAAAATGTAGGATTTACCATCAGTAACACACTGACTGCTGTCAGCCAGGATTTGTGAGAAGCCTCTCATCATGCCTGACCCTCCGAAGAGATTATTTTTGTTTGTGACTCTAGCTGGGAGTAGTCTCTGGGGAAGGCACGGGGCTGCCCTTGTGCCCACTCACGTGAACAGTGGGGGGCCGGAAGCTGGCTCTTTGTTTCTTCCCTTTTGATTTATAAGATTTGCCCATTACCTTGTCTCTTTCAGTGACTTAAATCCATTCCCTTTCTTAACATTTGTCAAAATTTCCCTTAAAATCAAATGTACGTGTTATTGGGCTGTAGGTCTTGACATACTAGGTTCAGGTCTTCAGGATACTAATGGTAGGATTCATCTGGCATGCAGAAGTTGCACGTGGGAGTGGGTTATCAGGTTCCCATGAAGTAGTTGCCTTCACTGCGGATCAAGCAGTCAGGACGAAGAGAACAATATTCTGGACTCTGTAATCTCACCATGGTTTTTGATTTGCTCATCTCCCTGATGCAGCAGATAGTCTCCAATGGATGGACTGTCAGCAATCAAACTATCTGCAGTGTGAGATACAGAGGAAGCATTTTCTGATGACGGAAGCTAGTGTTTGTTGTCAAATGCTTTCCAGGACCCTACTTCACGGAGGAAAAAAACCCCTGCAAAACTGTTGAATTTTCTAATTTTGTCTAGGAAAAAAAAGACCCCAAACACAATTGAGGAGCCTTGAGATTGAAAGAACACATCTGGAGGCAAAAGAAGTGTATATTATTCTAGAGCTTTATTCCTTCTTGCTCTAACTTGAGTGCGTTTTGCAATAGAGTATTTAAAGCCATAGGGTCCAATTCAGGATGTCTTCTGGCAATATGTATTGGTTTTTTTCCCCAGGAGCGTGATGCCAACGTCCCTGAAATTCACAGTGGAAGTACTTGTTCAAGAGGAAAAAAAAAAAAAAAAAATAAAAGCTTAAAATAATAACAGGCTAAATGCTGCCATGTGACCTTTTTACCTGCGCATCCATCTTCCTGCGCCCCCGGGGGATGCTGCGAAGGGTTTTGCAGGCGGTTTCCCCTTAGGAAGGGCCGTCCTCCGAGCAGTGCCGGGGCTAGCAGGGGGTGTCCCCCGCACCCCGCGGCCACCCCCTTCTTTCAGTCCCCAAGCGCAGGCCGCCGCGGGGCGGGCGCGGCCGCCGCTGCGCGCCCGCGCAGGCCTCCTGCCCCGCCCGGCGCGGCGCGGCGCGGCGCAGCGCTGCAGCCGGCGGGCATGGCGCCGCTGGTGCTGTACCACTGGACGCAGTCCTTCTCCTCGCAGAAGGTGAGGGGGGCGGCGGCCTGCGGGCCGCGGATTGCCCCCGCCCGGGGTGCCGGCGGGTGCGGGGCGGCGCGGTTCGGTGCCGGCCGGCCCTGCCTGCCCGCGCCGGGGGCTGGGCCCGGGGGAGGGCGGCGCGGAGGGGGGCCCGCAGCCGCGGCAGGGCCGGGCCGGGCCGGGCCGGGCGCCGGGGGCCGGGCCGAGCCGGGCCGGGTCCGCAGAGCGGGGAGGGCTGTGCGGGGAGTGCTTCTCCTGAGGTAACCGCGGTGATGCCCCTGCAGGTGCGCTTGGCAATAGCCGAAAAAGCCCTGAAGTGCGAAGAGCACGATGTAAACCTGCCGCTGAGCGAGCACAACGAGCCCTGGTTCATGCGCTTGAATTCCTCTGGAGAAGTACCTGTCCTGATCCATGGGGAAAACATCATCTGCGAGGCAACGCAGATTATCGATTACCTCGAAGCAACGTTTGTAGATGGTAATCCCACAGGCGTTTCGGTGTGAAATCCTTCCCCGCAGCCTGCAGCAGTGTTCGGGTCAGCTCCGTGTGGCTACCTGGTGGTTCGCTGAGGACCAGAAAACGTTTATAGTCTCACAAGTAAACGGGCTCTCCTAATAGTTGGTGGTATGGGGTAAGAACACGTTCCTTTAAAATGAACTGGAGGTCTTCCAGCACTTTACAAGCAGCTGCAAGTAAAAACGTGCCCCACTGCCCTCCTTACCCCTTCGGGAAGGATGGAGAAGTCAGCAATGGCAGCGCTGCGCTCTGCTAACCCTGTGGTGAGACTGCCACGAAAAACAGCGCGTTCAACAGGGAGCTGCAGAAGTGCGGTTGTTGGGCAGGTCCTGCTTCTCTGCAAAAAAAAACCATCACCCCAAAAAAACAACCAAAAGATGCCTAATTCCAGAATCATCTTGGGCAGAAAAGGGAAGTAGAATGAGTAAATTATTCTTGTAGCCAAAATGGAGTGAAGAGGTAAAAAAGTAGGAAGAAGGAACCCAGAAGTTATCACATGCAGGCTTTTGAAATTCTTCATATCTCTAGTGCCAGAAAACAGACTGCCTCAATTTTTGAAGGAAATGTAGAGCTGTGTGGTTTTAGGTGTGAAGAGGCAGCATTTTGTGTTTCAGGCGTTTAGCGTTGCAATTTCTAAGGCACGAAGAAAACTTCATCATTGGGTGAACATAATACATATTTAATGCTGGTGTTTTCATCAAATGAGGAGTCGGGGCCCAGGTCGATCAAGGGCAGGGTAAAACTTATTGGTGTGCAGGAATACTTCTAATCATGCTTTGAGTAGGATTCCTGTACTGTAATTTTTACAGCATTGCAGCTGTTGTAATGTTTCAGCCGTAACTACAACCTCAGTTGTGCCCTGCTGTGAGAGGGCTAAAGGGTTCTGTGCCATGGTCGTCCATTCCTAGAACTACAAAATAGACATTGAATCTGTTTTTCTGATTTGAAGGCCTCTTAAATACGTGTTTATGTGGGTTGCTGCATAGGAATTGGAATTATTAAAACATTTTAAAATTAAGTACGTGTATATATGTTTCTCTGAGCTGTGATAACACTGTTGAGTGACGGTGGGGTGCAAGTGAAGCTTTCTTAACCGGCTGTGTCGTCTGTGCCGATTGGACATGACTGAAGTTACTTTGGAAATAGTACTTTTGGTCAATTCCATGGTTCTTCTTTTCTTAACTTTATTTTTAACTTTTGTATTGCAGAGGAAGTACCAAGATTAATGCCGGAAGAAGGGAGCATGTATTATCCAAGGGTGCAACACTATAGAGAGCTTTTAGACTCCTTGCCTATGGATGCCTACACGCATGGCTGCATCCTGCATCCCGAGTTAACAGTGGACTCCATGATTCCAGCCTATGCTACCAGCAGAATTCGTAGTATGTACTGGTATAGATCTGAATGCCTATCAGTTAATAGGATGTTGCATTACATTCATCTTGTGTCTTCAGTGCACCTTAAGCAGAATATATTGAGTGCAGATTTTCAATTTTAGTTGCAGTCCTTGATAATTTGTGCATATACTTTTTATTGATTTTGTAGTCTGTTATGATTTGAAAACGGGAAAGCGGAAGTGGCATTTTTGAGGTGTCTGTGGAATTAATTTTCCTAATGATTGAAAATGTACTTCTTGTGCATAACAGAAAATGGCAGCTGTGACAGCTGTGAGTATTTTATTTTCTGATCTTGCTCTTTATGCCTATAAAGCAATTTCTAGGGAACAGCTCTATTACTGCTCACACCAAACCACTACACTGAAGGAAACCCATTTTTTTGTGACTGTAAATTTGTAATAAGTTTACCTATTAAATTAAAGCAATTGCTTTCTTCTCAAGGTGGTGCAAATGCAGATTAGCCTCAATGAAACAGAGTCCGTTTATCTAATATATTATAAAAGAATCATCAGGCCCTTTTTGTCTGAGGAATGTGGTAGTGTCAACTTGGTGCTGGGGGTAGGGAGGAAAAAACCACAAAGGTGTGAAGTAAATAGCTTGAGTTCATCTGACCAAGGGAAATTGTTAAAGTACAATTTAAACCAAAATCCTGGGTCCAAATAACACAACAATATAGAATCAGGATAAAGGATGAACTGGTGGTCTTGTAGAATCAATGGTAAAATGTCTTTTGACTTTCTTGGGATTGGTATTTTACCTGATGGACTTTTATAACATACCATTTTCCCATGAAAAAACATTTTGAGGGCAGAAGAAATAACTCTAGATTATTTTGCCCAGTCCTCTTTATAACAGAGAACCTCCTGAAATGCACTCCTGTTTCAAATCCAGTA
The DNA here is from genome assembly GCF_964188355.1 of Buteo buteo. Lineage (NCBI taxonomy): Eukaryota > Metazoa > Chordata > Aves > Accipitriformes > Accipitridae > Buteo > Buteo buteo. Next base: position 44,021,383 of record NC_134173.1, read on the forward strand.
GTTCGCAGAAATACTTGGTTTAAACAACATTCAGTGATATTAAGAAAAATCCTTGGCAAATAATCTTTCAGTTTTTAGAGCTCTTCTCCACCCCACCCCCCCCCCCCCCGGGTTTGGATGCTGGAACTGGACAGCAGATTCTGTTCACTTTGGTATCAGATAGGGAGATAAATATTTAATTCTTTATTCTTGTTTTTTTTTTACTGTATGTACGTTCAAGGACTCCAGCGTTACTTTCAGCCACAGAACTGCACTGGGCATCCTTGTTCAGCTGGTTATGGATCACGACCTCAGTCTAGCTTTTCAGAACTGCTTGCAACCTTACAGCCCTCTTGCCAAGAGAAGTGGCCTGTATCTTTTCTGGACTATATCTTTTGCTACGATTTATGTTTTACATTGGACTGCGTTGAAACATCAATTGGTTGCTTAGGCCCAATTTATCAACCAGTCCAGACCACTGGGTATCAGTGCCATGTTTCCTTTTTTTTTTTTTTTTTATTTATGCCCCTTCTAGTCTTTGTACCATGGCAAACTTTAATTAATGCTTTTAGGTTTCCTTCTAAGTATTACAAAAGAACAAAATAGTTCTAGAACAAGGATCAAATCCCAAGAACACAGCTGAATGACGATTCCCTGTTTATGATTCTCCCAGTTATGTTCTGAGATCTCTCGATTTTTTTTGTCAATGTCAGTGGTTTATATAGTGGCAATATTTTTGTTTATTTTAAAATGCTCCATAGAGCAAAGTTAAATGCTGTAGAGGCTTTGAAATGTAATACAACTATACTATTACTAAATTCATAATATCATAAAAGATGATACTGTGTTAGTTTAAGAAGTTCTGTTTTCAACAGACTGTGTTATCGTCCTCCTTAAAATTTTTGGCAAGTCAGTTCTCTTATTAGCCATGCCATTACGTTGTCAGAAGTGAAGTCAGGCAGTTAGTTTTCCTTGTAGTTGCATGAATTATCCTTTATAAAACATCAGCACAGAATTGGTTTTCTTTCTGTTTGCTGGAAACTTCTTGAGCATTGCAAAGTATTTAGAAGTCAGTGTTGCTGCTCCAATGATCAGTGGTTATTTAAAAATAAATTCTTTATGAAAAGTATCTGGAGAGATTTACAATGGGTAATTTCAGTAAGAGGAATTAGCATTCTTTTTTTTTACTGAAGTAATATGAATTATTCTCTTATATCAGTGTACCGTTTGGGTTTGGGTTTTTTCCCCAAATGTGGATCACGATAACTTTATTGAACAATTGTACTTTACTCATAGGCATTATTTATAGTTTTTCTGTTTTCACATGGTAATAGTCAGTGCTTTTATTATGGTTCACTTTACGACATTGTCTTGTGTTCTGCTGTCTGCATGTATTTTTCCCCTCTAGCTTCTAGTTGGTATTAATTGTCAGTTTACACACACATATTCATATTGGTAGAGCTAAAATTACTACTTGTCTAAACTGGGAAGTTTTCTTACCTTTTTATACTTAAAGCATAGCCTACTTTCTTGATTCGAGGCATTTTTTTTAATAGCTCGTGGATGTTCCTAAACAATTCCTTTGCTTGTTCAAACTTCTCCCAGATGGTTTAGTTTTCAGCTTTGAAAAGCTGATCTTTTTCAAAGTGCTAGATATAATAAGCCACCAGCGAGTCATGTATTATGTTTATGCGTACCAAATCCAATTAAGTAATTAATTGCATATATAAGATTTTAGTTGTGTGATTACACCCTTAAAGTTCTTCATATACTATGTTGAAAGATGGCTTTCACAGTCATGTCAGGTTGAAACAAAGAATATATAAAACAATGAGCTCATTGCTCTCTAGCAAGAATTTTTTATCAGTTTAATTTATAAGACTTAATTGGAACTAATCTTAATTATCAAGTACAAGTGAGAGGTGATTCATGCCCTGTAATTATTCTTTTGTTCTTAGTTTATTACTAGAAAATTTATTTGTAGAAAATAACTTATTATTCACTATCTTTTGGTATTCTAGGTCTGTAAGTATGGCATTTTCAAGCAAAGCCCCATTTTAAGGAGAGAAAAGGCTTTACACATATAGTAGAAATCAGTAAAATTATCTTAAATTTTTCGCATCGTTTCTTCTTTAAGTCATGTAATGAATGTTTTTCTAGAACATCCATATACTCCATAGTGAACATTTCCAAAAGACATGACAGATTTTGGTGTCACATTTTAGCTAACTGAAAACACATTGGTTCCATATTCAGTGGTATATAGGCTTTTGCTTTGGAATTATGCACGTGACCCACAGTCACCTACAGAAAATCTCAGTATTGGGCCTATCTGCGCTTTAACAGCATGAAAAGTGTGTTAGGAACCCAGGAACTGAGGTACAAAAACATCAGAAACCTAAGGTATTTGTAGTAGCATTTCATGGATTTAGCACCGGTTTTGGCAGCAAAATGGTTTTATCTGAATAAAATAAAAATATTAACAAGAATTCCTCATTCTTGCCTGGCAGATCACCACTTAGTTCATTGCAAACTGATAGGCAGGTGTGGCGAGGTCAATTTATGCAGCAGTTAAGTTTTCCAAAATGTGATGGTTTTGAATCCCAACTTGGCAGTGATGCTTTACTGAAGTACCACTTCCCATTTCTTCAGTGTGATATTTGTATACAAGCTGTTGATCAGTTCCTGTGGATTGCATTATGGGTATGTTTGGATATCTGATGTCATTCCGTTGTTTTTTTGCATCAGGCCAAATAAGTAACACAGAATCAGAGTTGAAGAAACTTGCAGAAGAAAATCCAGACCTTCAAGATGCCTATATAGCAAAACAGAAGCGCCTTAAAGTAAGAAAACTCTTTGTATTCCCCCCCTTTATTATGAGCTTGTTAGTGTGAGATTTTTTCTGTCACGGTATAAACATTTGTTTCACCTGTCATTACCAGTAATGTCATGCAGTGGTTTAACCCTACAAGGCATGAAGCAGTCTGTCCCCCAGATCAGCTACACACTTCTAGTGTGTGCTGAAGTATCCAATTGGTCCCGCTGACTTCAAAGGTAAGTACGCATCAGTGCTGGTGTTGGGCTGTTGAGCACCCTGCAGGGCGAGGCAAACCTCAGTATCTAGAATCTCTGATGTTTTTCTTCTATTACCTGAATTGTTACCAGTATCTAAATGGTATCCAGCTGACTATGTGGAGAAAATAATCACATTATATGAATAAGCACTGTAGTATCTAAGTAAAGGTTTCTCTGATAAAAGTATAAACTTTCTACAATGATTAAAACACTAACCTGTATATATATTTAGTCTAAACTGCTGGATCATGATAATATAAAATACCTAAAGAAAATACTGGATGAACTGGAAAAAGTTTTGGATCAGGTTGAGACTGAATTGCAGCGGCGAAATGAGGAAACACCAGGTAAGGAATTATTCTTGCTAAATCCTGTTGATGCTTATGTTTGGGGAGACTGAGTAAACTTGTTGACAGCACCATTATAGAACTGGTTTTAATGTATCTGATTTGGTATTTTTAGTATATACTGATCTAACATCACAGAAGGGATCAATACTGTTTTAAATACTAGTTTAGTTTACTGCTGCTGTCAGTGAGTTCTCACTGTCTTATGAGAGTGCTTGATCACATTTCCAGGTTAGTGAGTATAATTAGCTGCACAATTTTGTAGTATTTTATCAACAAAATAAGAAAAACCTTAACTACAGAATGTTATTCTTGATGTTGTAGTTGTAGGCCTCAGTTCACTATAACGATCACAACCTTAATGTTTAATACAGGTTTATTACAATCTTATATAAATACTGTGCTGATATTGTGATATATGCAGAATTAGCAATCTGGGTAAGTGTTCTAATCATTAAGCACACACCCCCCCCCGCCCTCTTGGAAAGCAGTGGTGTTTATCTGCAATCCACCCAAATGAAAGTCAAATTTTGTTTAAATGGGATTAGTCTTCTGTTTACTCAGAGTCTGGTCCCACTCCCAATGGTGCTAATAGGTATCCTTCCTCTGACTTCACTGGGAGCTACATGAAGCATCAGTGAATATCAACTGCATCTGCTCAAATCAATAACTCTTTGCATTTGGCTCTATAAATAGCTGTTGTAATAATTATCAGTTACTATCAAAACAGTAGATTTGAACCAGCAATTGAAAATCTAGGTTAAATTTTCTACTGACTCAACAGCGAAAGTCACAGAAAATGTTGTAACTTACAAAGGATGGTAGGATTTTGTTCAGCAAACTAAGTCTGTCACCATTTCCAGCAGCCCCTTTGCTTTTTCTGCTAAATAGCCTTTCCATGGAGTGAACTGATACGTTATTGATGAGCTTATGAAAACTGCCGGGATCACAGGATTTAGTAAAACATATGGCTATTACCTACCTCTTGGAATTTTGTCTGAGGTATTCATATTTTTGAGGTTTGTGAACAGTGCTTCTCTAGGTCTTGGTAGACCTCTCAGCTTCTGCTTCTCTTGCTACTGCTCAAATCCCTCATTCACTTACTGTTGCTGCCACTGCATGCATCTTTCTTCACACACGTTAGCTTCTTTGGTCTTCCTTTCCATCATCTTTCTTACTTAATGCACTGGGTGAATCCCCAGGTATCCTTTCAGCAACATAGGATACACTCGTTCTCTGCAGAGACCTTTCTTCCAGACCTGCATAACCAGTTGAAATGGACTGGTACCAGCGGTGTGCCAAACTGTTGCTTTCCTCTGGTGGCAAATGAGTTGAAAGGGACATGGCAAAATTTCTCTGTTTCCACAGAGGTGCTGCTGAATGTTCATGCCAGCCTTTTTGCATGCCTGTTGTGTGGGAAGAACTGCAAAAGGTTGCAAATAAGGAAGGAACGGCACAGTCCTGTTTGAGATCTAGGCTAGAGCAGAGTACTCATGCTGGCAGCTGTGCTAACTACCAATTTTCATATCCTGGGTGTCAAAAGCTCTGGGTGTAGTCAATACAGGTCAGCCCTTTCGGGTGGTGGTTCAGATCACTGAAGTTAGAGGTGTGATGCTGCCTGGCAGTGCCTGCTTTGAGCCATCCCAGGAAGATTCACCTCTTTCCTTTGACTGGAGAGGGAGCCTCGGGGTCTCCATCTGTGCTCCTGACTTAATGGTGGGCAGTGTGAATATCCATTGCTTCTCAAACTTCTCAGTGTAAAAACCCCATGGTTTGGGGCATAGGAGGCGCAGAGGAAGGATGGGTAGACAAACTCAGTCTTCACACTGAACTGGTGTGTTTGGTGCAGGTCAGTCATGTGATCAGTTTCTTTTTGGCTTGAAAGTCTCCAGCAAATAAGCAGTTCTTGAGTGAATGCCATAGAGCTGAGTGACACAGGCAAGACGATAAATTCTTCAGGCAAGTGGTAGATTTTCAGTAAAAGCTAAACTGCCTGCCTCCTTTCCACTCCTGTTTAATTTAATCCAGATTTGAGAAATGTAGTTGAGGAAAGTAAGTGTTTACTGTGGGTTTTAATTTATGAACCTGAAATGTGGCTCTTTTTTCCTCAACAAATGTAGGCCAGGCTGCTGAGCCTAAGACTTTACAATATTGTGTGAAGAATGGACAGGGATTAGTAAAATGTTCATGGATTAAAGCCATATCTTAGCTGAAGTGTTGGTGGTGTTTATTAGACAGCATTTTGAAATAGTAGTAAACTAAATGTTAGCCCATGGAGGCTTCTACATGTGCTTGTATTCCATTAGCTCCTAATTGTTTGTGTTTTATCTCTGCTTAGAAGATGAAAATCCGCCTTGGCTCTGTGGTGATTTCTTCAGTCTGGCAGATGTATCACTTGCTGTCACATTACATCGTCTGAAGTTTCTGGGATTAGCAAGAAGAAACTGGGGAAACGGAAAGCGGCCCAACTTGGAGGCCTATTATGAGCGTGTCCTGAAGAGAAAAGCATTTTACAAAGTTTTAGGACACGTCAACAATATATTAATCTCGGCTGTTCTGCCAACAGCATTCCGTGTGGCCAAGAAAAGGGCTCCCAGGGTTCTTGGCACCACCCTGCTGGTCAGCATACTGGCAGGAATGGGTTATCTTGCTTTCATGTGTCTTCGGAAGAGGTTTGCCAACATGATGTTGTCGATTAGAACCAGGCAAAATTATTTTTAGACCTGTCTGTCCCTGGTGGTGAGTGGAGGGCATTTCTACCCTCCAGGAAAATATCCCCAATAAAATATAAACAAAATAAAGGTTATATCTGTGAATTAGAACATTGTCACACAGTAATCGTCGCCTGCTGTTGTATAATTGGATTGGCAATGCTGAGATATTTGTGGAAAATATATGTTGGGGGGACAGCAAAGGAAAGAAGAGACTTGCTTTTCAGACAAGGACCTGTAAGGGCTGTGACAGTGCTTTGTTAGAGTGGTTATTGTCTCCTTTACCCAGTAGCTGACCTGATTATAATGCTTTTATTTAATAGATATGCAGCAATGTGACAGCTTTTCACTGTGGATGAAATACATTACTGTGCAGAAACCAGCATTGTTGAAATACTGAAAATAGCACTTTCTTTAAATGCTCGGAGTAGGATTTAAGTGGAACATAGGCTCTGCGCCTGTTGTGTATGGGAGTGAGTGTCTCTACTGATTAATGTCTATTGATTTGCAGTTGGACCTACAGGAATGTGTTAAAAAGTAGTGTTGTGGAGCCACTTTAGTCACTGTATGTTCATGCAGCAGTACAGGAAGGGACCTGAAGCACATACGAACATCAATGGCTTGTGGGCCCCGTGAGTGAAATTCTCCATAGGCATCAGCGGTCAACAGATGCTAGACTTCTGCTGAAATCAAATGGGAGTGAAAAACCTGACACTTTTCTTATGAAAGCCTTTTGGGTAGCCTTTGACCCAGCCAGGTACCCAGCTCAGCCACAAGCCCTGGCTGAGTTAAACTCAACTATCTCAGTGCAAATTTCCTGCTTTCATTGGGGTGGCTTGATACGGTTGTCTCCATATTAGTGTCCCATGCACCCTTTCTTGTTTCCACTCTAAGCACTGGCTATTTTTTGTGCACTACTTGGCTATGTTAGCAATTGCATGTGCCTCTATGTTTGCCCACAATGTGCCATAGCCAGCTAGAAAAAGTATGCACAATAATGCATTTTGTAAAAATAATTTAAAATAGTTCACTCTCAGTCTGGTTAGGTAGCCTAGATTGAAAGTGAAATTGTAATTTAGCAATCTGTTTACTTATGGAGAGGTGTCATATTGGTGGTAAGTGAAAAATGTAGGTCAGTTCAGAGACAGATGATTTGTACTGCAGATTTTTTGCAAAGCTGCACGCTTGTAGTATGTAGGAAAGGTGTAGAAAAACACTTTGATTGCTTTCCACTACTCAGCAGATGCTGAGAGTTTTATTAGGTTTGAACTGAGCTTCTGTTTCAATGAGAAATGCACACTTACCTGAAAGTAGACTTTGAATCCTTTTGCAGCAAGAAAGCAATTGGGAAGGGCTGAAAAGTCTCATGACAGTTCAGTAAGATTTTTGTATTCTTGATGAATGTCTGAAAGCCTCAGAGTTTTGTTTGTAAGTTGTAGATAACTGCAACAAGCAAAACATAGCTTTAAATGTTTGTCTATCAACAACCAGTGCTAACAGGCCTAAGTACATTTTAGATCCAGTGCTGGTGGCTGTGGTCTCTCTGCACAATTGCTTTTGAGCATCAAGAAGATCCTCTCTCAGGTTTGCTGGAGAGAACTCAGGCAGTTTCTGTCTGGGCAGTCTCACCATCTAGCAGATACCAAAATGGATAAAATTGTTGAATACTCCTGCTTATAATTTAATATTGTGCTAGTTGTCTAGCAAAAGAAGACTGAAATCTCAGTGCTCCTTTTCAGTAATAAGAAACATCTTACCTAGGAAACTGCTTTTTTTTTTACATTTGTCAAAAAGTTTTATATAATTCTATTTTATGATCCAGTTGTTCTCAAGAACTTGTTGAATTAAATGTGCTCTATTTAGAAAAGCTTTATTATCTCTAGAGTACGTTTAAGTCAACAATACTATTAATGTGCTGGCAGCTTTAACTGAGTTTGTTGTTTGTATATAGCAGTTGATCTGCATTTACTTGTAACCAACAAATTCCACTAAGTTAATAAACACAGAGTAAGGCCTGTAACTTAATGCTTCCCTGGCATGTATTTCTGTCAGGCCATCTGTAAAATATAATCTGATCAAGTCAGGGTAAAATTCAATAGATATGACTTAGCTTTCTGTAGAATTAATTTACATTTTACTTTGTCCTTCTTCTTTTTTTTTTTTTTTAATGCGTTAGTTCTAGAGAAGAACACTTACATTTCCAGAGGTGTGCCAGTGTAGTTCACACCGGCAACAGTGTACAGGTTAATAACTGACGAAGCAGTTTTCCTTCCCCCCAAACCTCAGTGATCTCTGTGCTTCAGCTAGCACTCCTTGCCTGCCTGGAGCTGCAGGTACTGTTGGGAAGGACTGCAGTGACCACCAGGTGTCAGTGGTCCTCCAGGGCTACACTTTGGCATGCCTCAGACGTGCAGGAAAACACTAGTGTTCACAAACAAAATGTTTGTGATCTCAGCATAAGATGGATGTGAGCATCCTCATCAGACTAGCAGTCTCTCAAGAGCTCTTGAAATGACTGCTTTGGTCTATTACAGATTGGTTCTCTGATACCTATCGTGTGCTTGTGTGTAGTTTCTACACTGGATAAATAAGAGGGCAAAATTGAAATAATATCTGAAATTAAAATGAATGTTACTGAACAGCAGTTAAACTTGTCATGTGCAGGAATTAATGTGGATGAAACTTTTTATTGTGGAAAAGTTTGGATCCCTCTGTTTAGTTTGTGTCTTAGTTCAACTTCAATAGCCTACTTATGTTCACTGCCCTGAAGTACTCTGTGCAACATTGATTTCTGTACAGGTGGCAGCAAAAGGCTTATCCATGATTAAATTCCTCAAAATAGGATAAGATTTAGAAGCACATATGTTGTATTTGGCTCTTTGTGCAAGATAGCTTTTGTGTGGTGCTTGTAAAGTTTCTTTTCAGCCTGGCTTATTTTCTTTGCTCTGGTAGCTCTGTATACTATTTCAATTGGATACACAAGCAATCTTCTGGTTTTCATTTACTATTTGCTCTCATATCATGCATCAGATATATTTCATATCTTTCTATGTGGGACCTGCACAATAAACATCGATTCTAAGACCACTTTTTAGACTGGTTTATGTCTTCTGTGCCAGTAAAACAAAGCACATTTGAAGATCACACAGTATTGCTGTAAGGAGTCTGATGCTATTCAAGGAGAGAAGCCTCTGATACTTCAGTAGATTGTCTTGCATGTGTCTGGAAACAACAATTACAATGATAGTTTTCTTTGGTTGTCTGAGCTGTATATGCATGAGACTCGACAGAAGTGATTTTATAATGTAAAAAACCCATTTAAAGGAGGACAAGCAGGTTTTGTGTTTTCAATTAATCCATACCATAAAACCCACCACTTCCCTTCTCAGTGTGACCCTGATTCTTGGCTTACATTGTTGAGCTGCAGAAGCTGGGGCTCGTTTCTGTAAGGTGCACGACAAGCACGTAAGCTATGTCCACACTGACATTGTCCTTAATGAGACCAAACAGTGGGCCCTGACCAGTGTTAGTCTGGCCATAAGCTTTTTTTTTTTTGTCTTGCACTGTAGCAGTCTGCATTGGGTCTTCTTTCTTGTTAAGTGTAGGAATAGACAACAGTACTTGAGGCTTGCATACATTTCCTCTTGATATTTTGAAAATCAGCAGAGCTGCTAGGATCAGGTGGACAGCTGATAGCGCTTGAGTTTCAGGAGATTATGACACCTATGGTCTGTGGTCCAACTTTGAGGTGGCCTTGATCTTAGCATTAATCAGAAGTATACAGAACCCTCGCTGTGGAGCGCTTATGTCTAAACAGACAAGAGGAACAAGAGTGAATGGGAAGGTAAGTATGGCAAGTAAAAATAGCTTGTCCAGATTCACATAGCCATATGCTCACTTTTGCATATCGCATTTTCAAAGGCATTTTTTACTTAAGTCTTAATTTCATGAGAGCAAGGAGCTACTAAGGTTTAGAGAACAGATTGGCATGCCCTAATTTGTGAGGATTAGAGACAGCAGTAGACAGAAAGCAGGTGAAAAGTAGTGGATCTAGCTAACTGGAGCACACTCTGCTCTGCAATAAGGCATATGACAGATTATTTATTACTGAGGTCTCATTAATTTTATCTCTCTGTTTAACTGATGCTCAACAAAGAGGTGTAAGGTTATACTTAGGCAATTTATAAGATGTGCTGAGGAAGTCAAAGGCATATAGAAAAATCCCAAACAAAATATTGTTCTCCCCCCCCCCCCCTTCCTTTCTTTAAGAGGAAATTTTTAGTTTTGGTGCAGTACCAAGTGAAAAAGTCAGGCACTCAAAATTCAGGAAATTCCAGAAGCCAGAGTTCTTACAATGCTGTTAACTCACTCATACAGTACTTCAGTAGCATTTTTATTTCTGTTTTTCTTTCTAAGTTACAATCATGGTGCTTTATTTAATGTGAAGTTAAAAATGTTGCACCTTAAAATAGGTAAGCTGTGAATAAGCTTAGTGCTGGGGGAAGAATGTGCTGGAATTTGGGGAGTTTTGAGTCCTAGCTCTTTCCATCTTGGCTTTAAATTAGCATTAATTTTTACTATGGTTTAAAATACTTATTAAAAGTGTATTGTGTGAACTAATACATAACAGCATAAATCAATATTAATGTCCTTTATATATATATTTTATATAATATCCCTATTTATCCCTTCCATATTTCTTCTGCTAAAAATGGCTAATTGACAATTATTTATATTACTATATTATTTATATTTATAAAAACCAGCTTTAAACCTAAAAGGTGAAAATTTGGTTGATTTATTTCAAGTTAACACAATAGGAATCATCCTTTATGGTCCAAACTCAGTACTTTATTATGTACAATTTTTGAGATCCTTTGTAGGACTGAAGACATTGTCCAAATCCTACTGTGGAGGCAGGTATAGTCCCCACCAGCAGCCTGGAAGGGCGTAAAGGAGAGGTTCTTCTCATGCCTAGATACAGCTAAAGAACTGAAGAGAAACAGCTTCTCTATAGGAAATTGCTTTTCAGGCAGAACTGGGGAGCACACGGAAAGGGAGCCTGTCAGACTGCTAGTGCCACTGGAATATTTTTGTGCAGTGATGTGTTTCCCTTCACAGTTTCTACATGAAACATCATTGGCTGCTGTCTGTCCTTATTTACTGTGATAATGTTATAGTAGCATTTGATAACATTGGTAACATCATGAATGTAGGGACTTGAGAATATACATTAAAGTATTTGATACTTCTTCTTAGCTGATCCAAATCAGAAGCTGAATGCTACTGCCTTTAGACCGGACAAAGCCCTTTACCTGTTGAGAAACAATTGCCATCCTGAAAATTGCTCTTTTAGGGCTTGTTTCAGAAAAGTTAGCTAACAGTGTTTAAGCAGGTGGTGCCTGTGTTTCCCTATGCAGCAGAAGATAGAGCATTCATGGGGCCAGACCAGGTGTGAGGAGACCACTGGTTCTGTCACCTGCTGGCTGCGACATCCCCCTTACAGAAAGTGAAGTCCTTCTCCCCCACTTTGTATTGAAGTTGGTAAAACTCAGTAGAGAGAAAAACTCGCCTCTTGTAGATACATGCTTTATACAGTAGGCTGCAGAGTTGGGATCCCTCTTCTGCCTACTTTATCAGCACAAAACGTGTCCATCTTTGCTGAAGTCAGAGGCGCTTCCCTTGACAAAACATAGTTTGAACACATGGAGGGCTGAGACTGCCAGTCACTCAGCAACTTTCGGGAGAGCAGGGCCTGTCACAGCCTCCTCTGGCAGCTATGTGTAAAAGCCAGAGGTTAGCAAATGCTGACCTCTTGGAAAGAATTTTAGGTGCATAACACAGGTTTGGTGAAGGGCAGGGAATTCCAGGCTCTGGAGCCCAAGTGAACCAGAGAAGAAAGTGTCTAGCAGCAGAGAAGGTCCATCACCGTTTCTTCTGGTCCAGCTCTGGGTGACTCTCCTGTGGATGGAGAGAGGCGTTTGTATTGCCACTTTACGGGACATGTTAATTCTATCTACTTCAACTATTTAACTTAAATCAGTGGAGCAAAGCACTGTGAAGGAGTATCTGTCTTTGTTGAGTGCATGGCGAAGCCAGCTTCCTAATACAGATGTTTAAGTTGGACCGCTGTTCAGGAAGGTGCTGTGAAAGGATATGCTTTGAACTGTGTAACTCTCCCCAGATGCCTTGTCACAAGCCTAGACCCCAAACTAGAGGTCTGGATTGCACCCCAGAGCCGGAGGCAGTAAGAGTAGAGGGACGTTTTGCTTAGGTTTTCAGATCTTTTAATAGAAACAGCCCCAGAGACAAAGATCTCACAGGAAGTTTGTACTAGATGAGCCCAGATGCTCTTTGTCCAAATCTGGTGCCTTTAAGCAGTTGTGCACCCTTACATTGTGCTGAATTTTAGACAGCTCTAAAACACAGAGGCAGAAGCCACTGAAAGTTACAGAGGAAACAAAATTGGCCAATGTTGCAGTAATGGAGGTATCAAGATTTCAGTTTCTAACAAAGAGCCAGATTCAGATCTGCTATGAGTCACTGTTAAAAAAAAAAATAAATTAGTAGTGCATCTACTTACATTGGATCTGAATTTGATTTTAAAGTCATTATGCCATGAATCACATTTTAAGGCTTTGCCATGAAAAGTTTTGTTAAAATCAACCTATTTGTTACAGAGACAATGAAAGCTGCACAGTACCTTTCTGAAACAAAGGATGTATGCAGAACTTAAGCTTTTAAAAGCTGTTTAAGCTTTTAGTATGGGCAGCACGTACTGAATCAAAAATTTGGGAATATGGAGTTATTTTTGGAATAGAGAATTCTTTTAAAACAAGTCCAAGAATGTATGTTTAGGACTGATTCCAGAACAGCATCATAAATTTTTTATTCTTTGGATTTGAAAGAGAACCAAAAAGCTATAGCTGACTTCATTTTTCTGTTGTTAACAGCAAATTGTGACCACGATACAAGGAAGCTCCAGCAAATAAAAAGATAACAGATTTCTCTTTTACGTATATATATTAAAAAAAAAAAAAAAAGTAAAAATAACTGTGCTTAGTTGATCTTCTTAGGAATGTCATACTGGATAAGAGTTCTGCCCATTCTTGCATGTTGTAAGAAATTCTCAGGATCCTTTTGTGCAAAGGACAAGATGCAAGTATTCCCCAAGTGGCTGTCAGAATGGCAACACCAGCAACATCAGCTGAGACTGTGGTTCCACATCTGTAGCAGCACATGGATGTGGAAGTCCAGCAGCAACTGAAAGAAGTTCATTGCAGTCTACCAGCCTTGTATGACATGTGGGAGGAGAAGCAAACTAAGCTTCGAAACCAGCACAAGAAGTGGCAGTACTTAAAGTCAGAAATCCCTCAAGCTGGTTGCACAGCTAGATGCCCAACGAGTCCCTAACATCTCTATCTAATTTGGAATGAGAAGGTATCTGGGTATTTACATAGGCTGGATTGCCAATGGCAATCAGTTTTTAGTCCAGGGAAGCTTTGGCGAAGGCCTACATAAGGACACCTGGAATCAGGAAAAAGTTTGTATCTTGTGCTTGTATTTGTGTAGAGAATGGCTTGAAGATGTATGTATGAAGAAAAGCATATTCATATCTTGCTTTTAAAGACACAGGAAGAAAAAAGGGCTCTCAATTTTAGAGCCAGTGTTGTAAGTTTATGTCTGATATTCTCAAGGAATTGCCCAGACAGCTGCTGCAGAGCAGGGGCAATAGAGACAAGATGCAGGTCAGATCAACCATGAAGTTTCCTTTATGCACCTTTACATAAAGAGGGAGGTATTATTATTTAAAGACTTGAAGAAAGACTAGAGACCTTTCCTTTGTCTTCCAAACTGTAAAAGGTCTTTTGGTTCTTACAGAAGATTATGTTTCATGAAAGAAATACCAAGAGAGCTTTCTCTGGAGAAAGGGCTGTAAAAGAGAGGCAAAACTCTCACCTTAGCAAGAATTAGTTCTGAAACGCAGGCTTTAGCTTAACACTTCACACTGACACGCTTCAGCACCATTATGTTATGGGAGAGAAGAGGGATCGGGAAGATAGTAATGGAGACTCAGAAAGAGGACCTGAAATGGTGAGTTACATTAGCAGGCTGATAACCCTAAGGTTTATGCTTTGTTTGGTTTGGGTTTTGGTTTTGGTTTTTGTTTTTAATAAAGAATAAATCCACGCCTGATTGAGTGCTACACTGCAATGTGTGCAATACTGTTGTGAGGGAGGTGCAATCACAGGATGTAGTCTGTTGATGAATGGGTAGAGACTTTGCTTACTGTGTGTGAAAGCTTATCTGAACACCTCTTTGTTGGGGCTTCAACATGCAAGGAAACAAGCATTATTATTACATGGTTCATTGAGTCATTCAATGATTCTGTTTAATGAGATACTCTTCATTTCAGCCATGCTTTAAAACACTAATTCAAGATAGCAGTAAGTAATTTCCCTGCTTACTTCCATTAATGATTTATTAGGTATTAACAAATTTTATGTTTTTGCATGTATTATAATTAATCTCACCACTGGACCTTGCCTCAAAAGTAGTTTTGTTCTGCTACACTGCAGTCCTTCATCTCATGTTTGTTTGTACAGGACTGGTTCTAATCTGGGCTGTTTGCCCTATAACCTGCAGTTCTGCAGGCTCCTGCTGGCTGTGGGCACTTTGTGTAATGTTGCATCTTGTTGACATTCAACCACAGAATTGGATTTTGGAGCAGGAGGCTGACATTGTCTGATTTTACTGTGTCACAATTAGATGTTGTACTTCTATAGTGCTGGGTATTTGGCAGTCTGAAGGTGCTTAACAAAAGTAAATGGGATATATTCACTAACACAGTAATACTGTAATATTACAATAGCCTTACATTAATAACTAGTGTCACAAATGGGAAAAACATACCCAGAATACTTTCTTATTTTAACAATTTTACCAGTGCTGGTGGAATCCCAGCTTTGCCTATGGGAATAGGGAAACTGGGAGGGGGGTGGTGTCACTTTAAGGAAAGGATAAGGGGCAAAACCTTAGGCAGACTTCTATTTTTTCATGAAATAATTATCTGTTCTGATGTTGCATATTATATCAGTGCTGCCACAAATTGTATTTACAGTGCTTTGTGCGAGGATGTTTGGAGTTGCACATACTGACTCTGACTGCCAAAATGGTTTAATTTAAAGGAATTGCTTGCTGAGCTTAAGAAAGCAAGGAATTTATCAGGCTTTATATGCTCTGAAGCAAGGTTCTTCGTAATAATAGCTGCTTGGCATTAGATGTAATTGATATGACAGATACTTTTGGTATTTCCTAGGTTTCCACAAGGAAAATACATGCATATTTCTAACTTTACCTTTCTTCAACACTCTGTGCTCCAATTCCATCACTAACAAATGTAACCGAAAGTTTCTTGCAGTAATCTGCGAAGGAGAATGCCAGTTCTCCAGACCTTAAATGACAGACATCCATTTAATACCATGAATACTTCATCTGTAACCCAATCATCTCTTCGTGACTGCCTGTGAGAATATATCAGTCTGATTTTCAAAGGTACTGAGAACTTACAGCTCCCACCTAACTCATTAAGACTGTGGGCAGTTAGGACCTCTGAAATCAGGCCCACAGCTGATGTCCATATTATTACCTGTAATGTGGCAGAAACATACATAGATAAGGTTGAGAAACAGGTCCTTTTCACATGTAACGTTCCTTAAATTGATTGCATATAATGGGCATATCTGAGAGACGATGGTGTGATGGCAGTCAGTCTGATGGATTGGCAATTTATCCAAAAGCAGAAGTTTTGTTTTATGAAAATTTTTGGAAACTTTTATTTTTTTTATAGTTGCACTAACATTTCCTGTATTTTATCTTTTGAGACTCATATTCAGACAGTCTAAAAATCAGATTGAACCTTTGACAGATAATTCACTGGGTACCAATCATAAATCTCTTATTCACTGACCTTACTCATGGAAGAGGCCTGATTAGGTTCAATGAGACTTCTAAAGTATTTTAAAATACTTGGTAACAGTTTTTCAATCTGGCTGCTACTGTTCCAGAACATCACCAGGTGGAAAGCTCAACAGAAGTGCAAGTGCTTATTTCTGTAGTTTGTACATTAAGAATTTTCATTTCTGTGCTTGCAAAGAAATATTGAACACAGGATAGATTAAAAAAAAAAAGAGCATTCCCAACATGAATTGCCTCATTCCTCAAGCTGGAGAAAAGGCCAAAAAGTACCTACATGTACTATTTCAGCAACTGTTTTATTCTTCTCAGTGCTACATGGGAGACAGCAAGATTTCAGATGAATGCAAATGGTGGAATTTTCCTTTCTAGCCCAGCCATGCCAAATGTTTATGGGGTTTACATGCCTACACTTGAATTTTTGCTGATGAAGTGTAGCCACTGTGCTTCATCGAAAGGAGCTCAGTACAAGTACGTGGTTTATGGTCAGCAGTGTTTGGGTAAGAAATTTGCATAATTTTCTCAAGTGGCAATGACTCCACACTGTCTGCTCAGGTAGCTTTAAGAAAACACTAGATAGTTTTCCAAATGGTAGTACTTCTGTACAGAACCTTGATGGCCGTGTTTAAAACAGGGAGTTTTTATACGTGATGTATTATTTTTCCTTTAGTCTTGGGAGTCTGTCTGATATGGTGTATGTAAGGAGGATGAAGAGGTATGATTTCTGAAAAACCTTCTGCAGACCTCTAACAGCAGCAGTGCAACAGAGAATGATGAATGAATAGTCTCTGCTTTATAGTTCAGCTAACACTATCTTCTGATAACCTTTGACATAACTAACAAGAGCAAGAGACATTTTAGTCTGTGAATTGGGCCTCTGTCCTTAAGCTATTAATACTGGTAGTCATTTGGCCTTATTGGGATGCTTCCTTATATTTTGAGGATACTAGAGAGCTTTTAATCTGCCTGGAGAGATTTTGATACATTTTCTTTCTTCTTTCTCCTTTCTCATTGCAATAGTTGATATCCTTAGCACAGACTGTTTAAGAAACTGTCAGTTCTTTTGAATTTCTCTTTTTTGTGCATTAATTTCCAGGGAAAATATAACATACACTATGAAGGTACTGAAATGTGCTTCCTTAAATTCCCATCTTTGTGTTTTCCTTTCCTTTTTTCCTAAGAAACATGAACCTTCATTGTTATTGTTTAGACTTACTGAAATTGCTAATTCATGCTCACCATTTAATGGTTGGTTACAACCAAGTGTAGAAGAGCATCCTATTAGTTGCTTACTTCACTTTCTGGAGCAAAAACTACATTCTAAGAACTTGCCTAAGTTTGTCCTGCTTTGAGAGTTATCTGGGAAGCCTCCTCTCAGTTTTGTGCCACAGCTGATTTGCAGAAACCCAGTCTTTGATATTCTGGATTTGGAGATCTATAAAGAGACCCTCAGTTTCAGAGCACTGTTTCCTCTGCTTATCATTACTACAAGAATTTCAACAAGTCTGTTTCCCTTCCTCACCTAAGACAAAGTGCAAAGTGGACACAACAGTGGGTTTATCACTGACAAGGCACCATTTTATCAAGTACCTTTTGCTGCTTTTCCAGTTTTTTAACTTATATTTCATGTCTGCCCTGAAACTGCTCTATTTCCCTGTCCTTTTCAGAAGTCTTTGAACCAGTGCTTTTAAAATGTCCATTTCAGGGTCATCCCCAAGTGCTCATTTGGGTGTGGAGATCAAAGAAAGGGCTTGAAGACAGAGCCTCCTAATTCACACTCAGAACAGTTCTGGCCCTTTTCACAACAAGTCGTGCTTTAAATTGTAACCTACTAGCATGGAAAAACCCCATTTCATTCATCATGTAAAATCATGCCTCCTCCTCCTCCAAGACACTTCTTCTGTTTGTCAAACTTTTCTGTCAGTTTGTGTCTTAAAATTTTAAGTTTGCCTTTTTGCCCTCCTCCCCCCCCCCCATCTATTGCAAAACTAGAGCAGAACCTCAGTTCTCTGATGGTTAAAATTTCTAACCTAAGCTTATTTCCAGCTCTCATAGCTCACTCATACCCAATTGTCCTTGTACCAGTAATGTTACAGCTTAAGAAAGTTTTCTTTCTTCCTGGTATATATCCCCATAATGTATTTATGTGCAATAATCAGTCTGTAAAAATAGCAGAACAAAATAGTAGAGTAAAACGATTAAACTGGTGTATTTTACAGAAGTAGAAAAGAAAATTTCCACAGGATGTCCTACCCCATAAATATTTCCCCAAAGGTAAGATCAGAAGCAAATATCAGTACTTGGAACCCTTGCTTTCAAAGCGTATTTGCTAACTAAAAGTCTATTACACAGAAGGACACAAGAAGTGAGAGCAGTATTCAGTGCAAAGCCAGCATTTTTGGCAACACGGTAATAAAGTTAGAATGCTTGCAAAAAAACCCCAACAGAAAACAAAATAAAACCAACCCACAAAACCCTTAAAAACTCTCTTGGAAAATCAGTTCAGACCAAATGAATTCTGTTAGTACTGATAAATAAATAGTGATTTCATGACACTGTTTATTTACTGTCATTGAGATTTTATCTTGGAGCAAAATATGTAAACAAATACACAACTCCAACAGTTTTGGAATCAAATACAGGACTGGTATTAAAATTATAATTCCCGTTGATACAGTGTACAATCCAGCCAGAAACTTAAATTAAAGTTGAATCACAAGCCATCTGTACTGCTATAAACACCCTTGCTGTATGCAGAAACCCAGTCACAAAAGAATACTCCTTGTTCAATGCCGATTTTTGTTAGAAAAACACATTTATTCATCCAACTTATTTTATATTGTTTTAATTATCCCAACAATGTGATCATTCAAAAAAGGCATTCTTGACCGTGAAGAAAATTGTGATGAATTATTAAAATAAAAATTGTTGTTTCAGAGTCTACTTTCGAAAGCTTCCCTCATGCCAAGAAGTTGACATCATATGTGACACTGGCAGCTTCAGAGTATTGTACATCAGCCATGACAAAATAGTTCTGTCCTAGTTTAAGAATAAATACTTATAACATGTAATTAATTACTAGGTTTCCTGATTATAAAAAACATTAACAAGTCCTCCTAGTAACCCCTCCTGAGGCCGCGGGGCATGAGCTGGGACCACTGAATAAGCCTGAGCTGCTCGGGGGACTTGGAGCACGGGCTATGGAGAGTCCCTCTGAAAACACAGCAGGAACTGGGTGACCGTGGGAGAACCAGGAGCGCTGGTTTTTGAGTCCGCCCGGAGTCGTCTCCCTTTGCTTGATCCCTCTGTTGAGAAAAGTGTGATTTTTCTTTTGCTCTTCAACTCGGCCATTTGGCAGGCCCTGTGCTGGCCATGAGTGGCAGGGTGTGGCAGGAGGAGGCTGCAGGGGGGATGGGAGCGGGAGGAGGCCATGGACCACCCTGTGCCCGGCACAGCCGCTTCCCAGCGGCTCTGGCACCGGCATGAGCACCCCCGTGTGCACCAGAACTTTGTTGGGGGAGCCCATGGGCCCCCCAGCAGATGTATTTAGGGGTGGGGTGGGGATGAGGGGTGCCTACATGCACCCCTGAGGGACCGCGGCTGCAGGCCACCCACGCCGGGGCAGGGGCACCCCTGAGGGACTGCCGTCAGCACAACAGAGCTCTACAGGAGGTGGCCATGGCTGTGTTTCTCTCTGGCGAAGGGCTTTCTGTTCCCACAGCCCTGCGGACGCTGTGCCCGGTGACTCTGGTGTGCGTGTCCCTGCAGCCGGAGGCACTGCGGTTCGGGTGACACACCATTTGAGGATCACCTCGTCCCCGTCTCTGCTGGCCCGGTGTTGTGTGTGCTGACAGGGGAGCTAGCCATGGCACAAAAGGTTGAGCTGCTCACTTCAACGGAGAGCACGGCTTAGGCCAATGGATCGGAAATGCTGCCTTTCGAGCAAGCAAACAAAACACAACATCGATGCACACGCCTATGAGCTTTGCTCAGGGTTGAATTTATTGCAGTGGGTTAAAAAATATAGGTCAGACTCATAAGAAGATTGATGGCTGGCAAGGAGCTGGTCGTCAGAAAATTGTTATCACTGTTAAGTGTATGGATAAATAGCAAATTAGAGAGTGCTGCTCCACTTCTTTTGCTAGGCCAAGCTGTTCCTCTCCTGGCTGTATAGAGGAAAAATGCTTTTTCCTAAAAAATATTTTCAGAGTGACAAATCTACACAGCACAGCTTCATCTCTGAAGTAAATGAATGTTTTCACTGATCTATCGCATGCTTCTGTCTCCAATTTTACTTCTTTATTGTTCTAACTCTTCTTTAAATTTCCATTCTCATTCTCTTCTTTTGCAGCTCTGACAACTGGGCTTTCCTCCAGGCCTCCACCCATCTTTGTATGGTTCCTTTTTTTCCTCACCAGTGCTTTGCTTTACACTGGTTTTCTTTCCTATTTTGTGTAGCTTGTCTCCATACATTCCCATTTTTTTTTCACATTTCACCACAAAGTAGTATATATATGTGTATATATGTATATATGCACACTCCCCACCGCAGTGTTTTCTGGTTATTATTTTTCTAGCTATAATTTTCTTTCTCTCTCTTCAACCTGTTGTCTCTTTCTCTCTTCTTTCCCACTACACTTTATTTGCTTCTTCATGATTTAATCTCTTTCACCCTGTCTCTCCACGTTTATCTCTAGTTACCCTTTCCATTTCTTTGACATTTATTTTATTCTTGAAAATGCTAAATATTCCTGCTAGATGCTGAACAGCTCCAAATTCAGCTGATCTCGGCGGATGCTGGATGGCATTCCTCATCTCAGAGCGTGACTCTCTCTGTGTTGCTCTGCTGTATGTCTGTCCTTGTGCTTCCTATACATTTTTTCCCCCTTTTTTTGGAGTTATTTGGTACTCAACCCTTATTCATTCTCCCTAGGTGATTTTCTCACTTCCTCCTCCCACCCAACCTCCATTTCTTTTTTCACCTTTACTCTTTCACTGCTCATCTTTCATAAGTCTTTGTGGTAATTTAATTTGCCTGACACTAAGTAAGTCAGCCCAATTTAGTTTGATTCCCACCTTGCATAACCTGTGAGGCAATTTAGTCTGTGGTGGGTCCATTCCTTCAATGCAGCTCTGCTAGTTTACCCCAGCTGAGCATCTGGCCCCAGGTATGTACTTCCCCTCTGTTAGATCTGGGTTCCTTTGTCCGCCCACACTATACACATGCTTAATAAAAGTTTTCACAAGATTTCCTTCCAAATGTGTTGTGGCAATTTATTCTATTGTACATTTTATACTTAATAATTTTACCATTACTTTTGTTTCATAAGTAATATTTATTTAATTCTACTGATAATAATGAATTTAATAAATTATAAATATGTTTATGATAAATATATGACAGATATGTATCATATATAAGAAAATAACACAATATTATGGATTAATTTATATATAAACTATTAAACAAAATGTTTATGATTTAATAAAATACAGAAATAAAACACATTTATTAGCTGTACACATTACACAGTAGGTATAAATATCATTTTCAGTATATGAATGTTTTGGAATATGTGCCATTGAATCAGATTGCACTTCAAAGCCTATTCTAATTAAGTATTTTCAGCTGTAGAGACTGTGGAATATTTATATTTTCATTGTTTTAAAAAATATATATGATATATTTAACAGTAGAAAGTAAGAAAATAGTCTTTGGGTTGGGATTCCTTTGGATATTGTGCTTTGATAAGTGTCTTAATTTTATTTCCTTTTTGGTTTCTAGAACTGTAACCATACATGTAATCCTTCTCCTCAAAAGGAAAAACTAACATTTAATTTTAGTGATATATAATTAAATCTCATAACCTGCTATTAAAACCCAATTTATGCCTTTATTTCCATTATGCACTATTTATTACTGCGTAGGGTGCCATTTTCCCTGTATTTCATGCAGAGGTAGGTTGCTGCTGATTTTCACCAGCTATGAAAACTTTCATGACAACACCCAAATCTTCCTTTGCTTGAGAGAATTGTTTTGCTTTGGGCCTTCCAAAATAAGTTTGAAAGCATATTGGTGGTGCAGACTGCATTGCAAGAGTGATAAGTAGCATGCCAAAACTTTCCTGAAGTTGCACCATTGACTTAGAGAGCAGTCACAGAGAAATGCCTTCTCCAAAGACATGTCCTACCATTTAACTCAAATACAACTGTTGCTTATAGTTACCTTTGGAAGAGCTCTAATACTTTGAGAATGGAAGTGCTGTTGAAAGGGATGAGTAGCAGATTAAAACTTCTTTGTCATTGACCAGGAAAACTCTGGATCATACTAGTTTTGCTGTCTGACAGCTAAACAGCAGGAAAATTCTGAAAGTGAAACATGCCAAATGGATTGTCTCAGTCCTGTAGAGACCTCCTATAGTAGCTGCATGGTAAATCTGATCTATTGTAAAGGTAGAGCTTGAGGAAAGCCTACAGCACCTTGCCTGTTTATGTATTATACCCAGCAAAGATTTGACTTCTGAAATTCTGGTGGATATGAAATAGTTATTGTGATCTATTACTTATTCTTGAGGGGGTTATAAATTTTAGTGTGGAGTATATAAATTGTAACTTAAAGATGAAAGTTACCTGAGAATATTTGCAGTCTATACACAATGGTCTACCATGAGGAAGGAAAGAGAGGCTTGGAGGTAGTTGCTCATTTAGTTTTTTGCATTAAAAAATCCAGTTAAGAAAATCCAACCAAAAGTAGTCATCTGTATTTGAAGGTGAATTCAGAGTTTATAAAAGGTTCTGCCATGACAGTAGCTAGGACTTCAGTCTTTGACTTGACCTCAGCAGTTTACAGCAGGAGTAGAAAAATATTTTATTTGTTCGGTAACAAACTTCCTCCTATTCTAAATGGTAAAACACGCTACTCCTGTTTTCCTGCAGCTGAACTATTAATTCTGCAAACTGGTACACAGGCAATCCTTTAAGATTGATTCATCTACCAGCCAAAGAATTGCCTATTTGTATCATCTTTTGTGCACCTTAAGGATGTAAGCTGGATTTGTAACACACATGGGAAGGAAAAGGTAAGCAAAGAGGCTATGAAAAGACAGTGTACTTCCCAGTAGAATCTAGAGATAAAAGGTTTACCCCCTGTGATTTTTAACTCTTATTCTTCAAATTTTTCTGCTAGTTGGCACATGACTTGCCTCTTCCCCTGAGTCCCAGGTGCCTGGGTGACACCAGCCCCTGGGATATGGAGCTGTGTCCCTGAGCCCCCCAGTCCAGTGCAGTGTTAGTTCTAGTTCTGTTATACCTGGAGCACTCCCTTTGCTGAGGGAGGATGATCTGCCTCCTCCTGCAAAAAAATTAAGAGCAAGTACTGGAGAATGTTGCGGCTGCAAAATCACTTGCAGTACAAATAAGAAAATGTGGCTTTTTATCGTGTTTCAAAACTGCATTTGACAACAACAGTTATAGACAACTCCCCAATGCAAGGGAAATATAAACAGCTGGAAACCCCCCATCATTACATGAGGAATTATCTCCAGCATTGCGGTTATTTCATTAAACTTGACAGGTAATGAAGTGGGATTTTGTTGTAAAAAATACATCTATGATAAGATGTATTGTTTCTCAGATCAAGTATGGTTACAGCTGGTGCTTGAAAATGCATAAACACTGAAGTGTTTGTATCAAGATTTGCAGGGCAAGTAAATGTCAAATCACTGGAAAATATTTTAAAACATCATTATGGCAGCCAAAAAAGAAAAATATTTGAAGTCATGTATAAAAGGTAGACCAGACGCTACTTTGTAAATGATGAATCTATTATCTGAGCAGTTATTTAACAGGAGATAAAAAGAAGAGTGAAGGAGATAAGTAAAAGCAAAATGGAAATCTAGAGGAAGACAATTGTACCTTCTCTCTTATTTCACATTTGGTTTTATCAATTTATGTAATCTGATGGGAGATTTAACAAGTTTTATTAATGATCTAAGTCATCATGTTTAATGTGGAATCACTAGGGGGTTGAATGCTCCACTAGAACATGGCTTTGAAATCAGGGCAAGTTTCATAGGCCAGAAAGGATCATTCTAACATCACTTGTAGTATAACACGAAGTATCAATTTTCTTACCCCCTTCACCACTTCCCTCCAAAACACACTTGGATCTCACTGAATAACATGTTTGAGTAAACCATACCTGTCTACCTTGGCATAAAGTTTCCAGGAAACAGACAGTCCCTTACTTCCTTTGTTAGCCTGTTTCAGGACTTGATTGCACTTCTTGTTAAAAATGAAGACCTGAATCTATGTACTTGAAGTGTGTTTTAGATTATATTCTTCCCTATTTTAATAAGCCCAGCTGTGCTTATCATCACTTTGAGCTAACTCAGTTGGATGAAGGTTAAACCAAACAGATGCTTGTCCTTAAAGACAATGGCTTCCATGTCCAGGTCAAGCTCTAATATCCACAGTGATGGATGAGGAACTGCTAAAATAGTTAATGAATACCTTATGTTGATATGACTTATGTTGGGATGACTGTTGGGCTATTTGTTTAGTTAAACACTGGGCTGTAAGAAAAGCAAACAAGAAGAAAAGAATAGTCAGAGATAAGCCGTATCTTGGTAAACATTTAAAGACAGTTACACAACTAAGGCAGAACCAGGGCTTGACCTCCCACTTAACTCCTTCTAAGGAAAGAAAAGCCCAGAAACTGAAAAGAGGCTGGGCTTAGAGGGTATCTCACTTGACCTATGGACCCGGCAAGTCTTGGGGAGGGGGAAGAACCAGACCATGACATAAGCATCTGTTCCAGTATCTGTTGTTTTAAAGCCAATTTTATACTTTGCATATGAAAACAAGCCAATGAGCATCACAGAAGAGAGGCTCGATTAGGTCACTCTCTTGTCTTGAACAATAGCCTAAAGCAAATGCCTAGGAAAGAAGATAAGGTTAGAGGAATCATACAATGACAGTTGCTCTGAGCAAAGTCCCGCTGACAATGGTTTGTGGCACAGGGACTTCCTGAGGTAGAAATGGTTTCTGTGTGTTTAATACCCCTGGTGTATTTCTTTTCAATGTATTTGTCAGTGTCTTCTTAAACCTACACACACTTTTAGCAGTCACTATCCTGTGTCAAGGAGTTTCATAACTTACACGTTATGTGTAAAAACTGTCTCTTTTTGTTTGTTTTGAATCTCCCACTTGCTGGCTTTATTTGAATGCCCTTCACACTTGCACAGGAAAAAGCAGTGAAAAAATGTTTCAGCCACTTCAAATACTGAAAACAACTTCAAACAAGTGTTTCTGTCCTTCTGAGGGCCTCCAGGCACTATGCAGGTACACAGCCAAAAGACAGAGCTGCAAGTTTTGTACCAAGTGAGAGCTACTGATTAAACTTAATTGATATATAAAATAATGTAATTTTGGGCTACTCATCACAGAACTGCAAATTCCTTTTCCAGGAGCAGTAAAGACCTGAGACCTGGTACATAAAGAGATCCGCAGACGCTTTGAGAACCATTTTGAGAACCAATGTTTAAGAAGCATTTGGATTGGAGAAAGCTGGAAATGAGTTCTTTAATGAACCTCCATCACGATATTATCACCTGTAGATAAAAACCCAAAGCCATCATTAAAATTGGCAAAGGAGAGAGAACTCTCACTATTTACTATTTGTTTCTATTGCTGAAGTGCAATTTTAATCTAGTCTTCAGTATCAGTTGAAGCCCATGGTTTATGGTGCCAGTGACTAATAAAAATAATAGATTGCTTTCCTTCTTATGACATGCCCTCTAACTCATAGGTAGCCAGCCAGTGGCTCTTGGTTATGAGAGTATAACTTTACAAAACTCCACAAAGTTAGCCCAGATTTCCACTAGTAAAACTGATTTGGTATGGCCAGTTGACTTTGGTCATATTCTTTTACTCTAGTGTCAAGGCAACACCTTATCTTAATCTTTCATCAGAGAGAGGATTTCCCAAGAGCTTTTTTCAAAATGTAAAATCATTTAACAGGCTGATTAATCAGGTATTCAGACAGCAGCTGCAACTTCTGTTTGCAGTTAAGATCTGACATCCCTTTACACTAGTTTTAGTCTAAGTTCCTAAACTCTCTAA
The DNA here is from genome assembly GCF_964188355.1 of Buteo buteo. Classification (NCBI taxonomy): domain Eukaryota; kingdom Metazoa; phylum Chordata; class Aves; order Accipitriformes; family Accipitridae; genus Buteo; species Buteo buteo. The sequence goes on from NC_134173.1 coordinate 44,047,592, forward strand.
TACCACCTGCAGCTGCTGCCTGAAGCAATCAAGTCCTGTGCTGATTGTAAGGAAATGGTTCCTTCTATTTTTTTTGTGGGTGATACCTTTTAATTCTTACAGACAAACCCATTTATGTTCTGTTTTCCCATGACAGCTTGAATGAGTCCATGTAACCTACAGTGATTTCACTGAATTGTATTTCTCCATGCCTGAATGTTAACATTATAACTAACAAATAACTAACAAAAGCCAAGATATACTTCATTAAGAGCAATTTCCTCAATCCTTTGGAAAATATGCTAGTGTGGTATGATACTGTTTTATGAGCATGTGTTGCCTTTATCCCATTTTCTTCCAGTGCTTATGAATTGAATGACAGTTGGATTTTCAGCAGAAACTTAAAAATATATACCCTATTGTAAATCACTGAGGCTTGTGCTCCAACTGTATTCTGGCAGCAGAAAAAAAAAAAAAATCACAGTGCTTTAGTAATTATTTCTGCCATGACATGTGAGAATAACACTAGCTTATACTTCATGGTCTTCTCCCTTCCTCAGATGAATGATGTGGATATTTTGTTTTCTTTCTCTCATTGACTTATATCTTATTTAAAGGGAAAGAAAGATATAATTCTTGTTCTTTTGCCGTTCTGGGGTGAGTTCATCAGCACTTGATTCCCTTCAGTCAACTTGATAGCTATTAACAACAACAATTGGCAATAAACTGAGTACTTCTATTTCCTTGGAGATAGTTAATGATAGACTGAACTGCAGGTGAGGGTAAGGCTCATCAATGGTCAGCTCATGCTGTTGAATTATAAAATTACTTCACCTGTACTTTCTGTGCCTTTTCGTGGGGGTAAGTAAATTTATAAACATATCAAGAGCCTAAGGTGACATGGGAAAAAGCCAGTTTGCTATTGATGTGGGTGATTGCTAATAGTTCTTTAATCTGTTTTCTTCTGTTTCTTCCTTTTCAGTCTGAAGAATCCCTTTTCTACCTCTGATCATCCAAAGGATAATGCAAACAAGTGAGAGTGCAAGTGATGCATTTCTTTTAAGAATTCCTTTTCTTAAGCTGGGCATTGACTGTTTCTGAGCTGAAACCAGTGTGTGTGATCAAAAGAAAGGATCATGTTGGGAATGAAATAGTCTTGCTAAATACTACTAGTTCAGGAATACACATTTAAAAAGAGATATTTTTCAGAATTGTCACAATCTTAGTGAGTTCCCTTTCAAGCTGCAGGTATCCCATGGACAGTAAATGTTTTCTGTCTTCACTTCTTCAGCTTTAAGATGTTATTTCCCTCATGGAATGGGAAAGTTTAAGTAAGCTTAAATGTTCTAAGGTCTGAGATCCTGACCTGAAAGATGCTATGAGAAGGTATAGAATATTTATCTTTGCAGTGCAATCTTTGTCAGCTTAGGTCATGTTTTTGAATTGAAGTTATCCTTGATGAAACAAAGTTTTGGTGTAGAAAAACATATCGTTTCATTGCAGAGAGCAGGAACATGTGGTGTTCAAAAGCAGTCAAGTTCTCTGATAATTATCAACAGCTACAGTTTCTTGGAGAGAAACATGATAAATGAAAATTCTGCACTGCCTTCCAGGAAGGGTTCAGCTCCTCTAAAGAGGAGCACAAGTTCAGAAGGAATCACTGATGAGCCAAGAGAAACAGCTGTGGTTAGTTAACATAGTAAGGATTAAACAGACTAATTGCAAGATGATGATAGTACAGCTAAATGATTTCAAACCAGCATTTTAATGAAATTAATTACAGCAAAAGACTTGCAACTTTATAATCTTGCAACTTGTAAGAAAACAAAAGTGAAAAAGAAAGAAACAACAGATGAGGGATTTTCTCAGTTAATTTCTTAGTTCATTATTGATGCATTTACAGTTTGTATCTACATGCATAGTGACTAGAGGACAGTGTGCTAGAGATACCAGTTTCCTAAAATCTCTCCCTAGAAGGACCAATGTGTAGCTCAGCATTTTGTACACCCAGATCACTATAATCCTGTCTAAGGGCTTATTTTTAGTTTCATTTAAAACATGTATCTAGTGCACAAAAGGCTTACTTTACCCCTGGGCAAAATATTTTTCTTTTTATTCTCTATTTTGCTGTTGTCCATCTCAGTCTCCATTCTTGGCAGCTAAGAAAATTCAGTGTTCTGGTGTTTGTAATGCAGAAACTCTGGACTAATTGTGATATATTTTTGAATACAATGCCAGGAAGCATAAATGCCATATTTATAATACCTTTTATGGTAGGAATGTGTCAAAGAATATTCTACAGAACTGTTCTAGTTAGTGCTGTCGAATTGTAGGAGTATCTCCATAGCCAGTGGTTTTGGTAGCCAGACGTTCTAAAGGGCCTTTTGGACATGATGACAATGTAATTGATACAGCACCGATGTGTGAAGTAGACCTTGTTGAAAATTTGCACTTAATTGTCACAATTCCTGCATGGAAATTTAATAACTTAGTAAAAAATCTTAGCAAAAACAGAGATGGATGTAAGCTTCTACTTCTCTGGATGTAAGCAGTCATGACCTTGAGTTGGGAGCAGAGCTAAAAATCAAAAGAGAGCTTAGGCTAATGTGATAGAAGACATGAAAAGTATTGCAGACTGGTTTACCTCTTATGCTCTAGTTAGCTGTAAATACTAGCACTTCTTTTAATTCTGCATTTACATTCCAACTATTTGCAAACAGCTCACTCCATTTCCTTCCTAAGTCATATTTTTTCCATGCAGTGAAATAACCTGAGGTATGAATTTAAAGCACAGCACCCTTCCATGCTCAATATGCTCTTCTATGCTTTTTAAATAAAACACTACCACAGTAGGTTAAAAGGCATCTGTGTTGAAGGGAACAAAGAGATCTGAGCTTCATCTGCCTTGTGATTTGGTTTGGAAGCTGAGTAGCCACACTACGTCTCAGTAGAGATATGTCCCCTATTTTATGCTTCAGCAGAAGGGAGAAGGATGAGCAACAGACATGTAGACAGGAACAGAGCAGTTAAAAGGGAAGGCAAAAATAAACCTGTGATTATCACTTTGAAGCTTTCATGCCTCCACCTCCTCAAACATCATTATCTTTGTAGCCACTAAGGCTCATCCAGGTTCATCTCCTTCATTTTGCCAGCTTCCCTGGAGAGTGACAAGCCATCACCTGCCCACCTGTGTGTACAGATGCAGCCTGCTTCCTCATACTTTGCTGTACTTCAGTCAGCTGCACCTGCTGGTGCTCTGTGCCCTTTCCCCCCCCCCGCTATTTTGTACCCACATGGCTTCCCACCCCATGAGCTTTCACCTGGCACACGCTCTCCAAGGAGGCTGGAGGAGATGCAGGGTGGTGGTGGGGAGAAAAGATGGGAGAAAACACTCTAGGGATGGAGGGAGCATAGCTGTGGGGACAGCATCATTTCTGCCTCAGTGTGCTCTTTCTACTCCAATAATGCTCCCTTGTGATGCCCAGGATACTTTCTGAACCCCTCCTCAACTTTGAGAGGAAAACCCACACCCAATAAACAGTGAAATAACAATTCTTTGTTTTGTTACTCATTTCAGCCAGTTTAGGCTTATCTGGCTTTTAGTATGCTCGGAGTGGCAGTTCTGCTGCAGCCAGGGAGCCAAAGAACTGAATTTGACATGAAATGTGGTAATTTTCGCTGCTGGAAATGGTTGAATGATTGAAAGCAGAGTTGAAACCCTTTATATTAAGAATAATTATGTTCTGGTATGTATTCTGAGAATTTTCAAAAAGCAGTGTCTTCCTTTACACTAGCTTTTCAGTACTTATTTTGAAAGGAAGTGGGACATATGTATTTATTAGTGTTTGTCTTAAAAATAAGGCAGACTTTGCTGAATTGCAAGTACTAGGTCAAAATGGCAGGTGCCTTATACATAATAAAAGAAGTTATGCAGCCCATAACACCCAAGTATCTGAGAGGTCAGCTAATAAACAAGGATAAATTTAATGATAAATATTCTTGGTTTTTTGTTTATTTGTTTGTTTTAAAGCATATTCTCCTCTCTACTCTTTCAGTGTAGAATCTATTCCTCTTTCACAAGATTCAGGATTGAAGTATTTTCCTAATGGCTTCACTGGGACTACATCTTGGCCCTCTTTTGTACCCTCCCCCAGTTAAATCATCACAAATTCAGTTTTTTACCATATAACTGATGGGATGATTTGGGGTTTATCCAGCTGCAAATAGGCTGACTCACACCAGTTACAGGCATGTAATTTGCATTATTTCTCAATTTTCCCCAAGTGTGAGGAAAGATTGCACAGCAGGTCACTGGTGGGACTGGGAGTGAGCACTAGAAGACTGGGTTCTCGACACTCTCTCTAATCTCTGTCTAACTCCATTTTCTGCTAAGAGGAAGCACCTTTCTGTACTCAAAGTTTAAGGTATTGCCACTAGTTTAACATACTTAATCTGAGATGTGGAAGTGGGAGTCTCCTTGGGATGTTGCTGTACAAGAGCTAAATGGTCTGAATAGACTTTTTTTTGCTTGTCCTAGTCTTGCTTTAGGTACACATTGAGCTTTCCTCTGTTTTTGGCTGCCGTTTGTAATCTTCTTTTCCTATATCCTTCAAGTTCAGTAATCATAGTTTGTTGGGGTTTTTGCAAACAGTTGAGTGATGGTTCATGTCCTAGGGCTTCCAAGACTCAAGATGGATGGAGTTACAGTTGCTTGCATAATACATCAGCTGAACAGTGATAACCATTTTGGGGAGTGCTCCTAACCCATTGCAAATGCAAAGTAAAAAATGCTCTCAAACTGTGATGAAAGATGTTCAACTGAACACATTTTAGCTATTACAAGATAGGGTTTGAAAGTTGTTCCTGGCCTGTCCCTGCAGCTCAGCTGAGGCACTGTATTTCATTGAACTGTGGTAACTGAACCTGATGTTTGAGTCAAAGAAAGTGAGAGTCAGATGGAGTAAGAACAGTCCAGCTGTTTTTCCAGTATACTTTCTTACTTGTCAAACCAGAGTACCTAATATGATGAGGGGTGAGCTGAGGACATTTCTGTCTAGTGCATTTGTCAATTCACATAGTGTTTGCATCAGAATTCCCATTTGTTCATCCTTCTCAGAAGCCCCTTGAAACTTCTTTTATTTTCTTATCATTTAATGGAAGGCTCTGCAGTAATGCATGTCCCTTTGTGTCCTTCCTTCTGATAAAACTGTCATGCTAGCAATGGCAGATTTTCTCAACAGATCATCAGTAACAGATAAAGGTCTCCTAGGAGGAAATACAATTTGGATGTAGCATCAGTGCAATTACAACATCAGTCTTTTTGTGGTTCATGCATTTGGATGGTACTAAAGAACATGGTTTTACAGATGTAAACATTTGTTTGGATTTCCCCCAAACATGGCTGTTCTGCATTTTCTGATGAGCGTGCTTGTGGACAACTGAAGATGGTTCCTTATTTATTTGTGCATAACGTTCACCTGATGTGTGATATTATTTTATAGTAATTGGCTTATTTGTGATAGCTTTGAATTTCGTTCTTTTGAGTATTGCTGTTTGTTAAATCATCCCTTTGTTAGAAATCTTGTGAGGGAACACTGAATGTCAGTTCAGAAAAGAACTAACTAGGCAAAAGACTCAGTTTTGTCTTTATTGACTTTATTAGGCCTAAATTTGTGCTGCATTACTGAATGAAATAAATGCTTGAAATACTCAGCCTGCTACTTGATGTACTGTATGCAGCTCAGGTAAGTAAAATCCAATATATATTCAATGTGTCAGATGCCATCTAAATGCATTATTCATAAGGACAAGGGGGCTGTCAGAGTGTGATTCCATGTGCCTTGTTATGTGGCTGCATTTAGGTATTTAGATTCAAGCTGCTGCCTGTTCTTTGAAACACCCATGTAATTTGGGATCCTGAGATACTACATCAAAGCAGTGAATGTGGATACAATGAATATAACGCACAATTGTGTTACCCAAAAAATGACTAAAGTAACTATATGGAGCTGGAGAGGCTAGAATCTGTCATTTGATGAAGAAAGACAGGAGATAAAAATCCAACCCCTCCTTTTCCATCCAGTGTTACATGAAAGCATGAGAATCCCAGAACAGGTCCACATTCCTATTGTTGTAAACCCCACACTTTTTGTTGCCCCTGTACACATCCTCTAACCATCTCTGCATCCTTTGCTGTGGTCCTGAGCATGCAGTTCAGGGTTAGCATGGCACTGGTGACAAGCAAACAGCCTGAAACCTGGCACTTAGCTATTTTATTGTGAAAGGGATTGGTTTGCTTAGACAGTGGTTTAAGAAAGTAAAAAAAAAAAAGTATAATTTTTACCATGGTCCCCTAAATCAGTCTGCTGTAAATTGATTTGTCTACTGACCACATGCTTAAGGTCAAATTTTCACAAAAAGCAATCATTTATCAGCAGTCCTGGCTAAACCGGGAGGTCCCAGTTGACTGGAAGTTAGCAAACGTGATGCTCATCTACAAAAATGGCCAGAAGGAGGATCCAGGGCACTACAGTCCTGTCAGTCTGACCTTGGTGCTGGGGAAGGTTATGGCGCAGATCATCTTGAGTACCATCGCGTAACAAATACAGGAGAACCAGGTGATCAGGCCCAGTCAGCATGGGTTTATGAAAGGCAGGTCCTGCTTGACTAACCTGATCTCCTTCTGTGACAAGGTGACCTGCTTAGTGGATGAGACTGTTGTCTACCTAGACTTTAGTGAAGCCTTTGACACCGTTTCCCACAGCATTCTCTTGGAGAAACTGGCTGCTCATGGCTTGTATGGGTGTACTGTTCACTGGGTAAAAAACTGGCTGGATGGCCAGGCCCAAAGAGTGGTGGTGAATGAAGTTAAATCCAGTAGGTGGCCGGTCACAGGTGGTGTTCCCCAGGGCTCAGTATTGGGGCCAGTTCTGCTTAATATCTTTCTCAATGATCTGGATGAGGGGATTGAGTGCACCCTCAGCTAGTTTGTAGATGACACCAAGTTGGGCAGGAGCGTTGATCTGCTCGAGGGTAGGAAGGCTCTACAGAGGGATCTGGACAGGCTGGATTGATGGGCCAAAGCCAGTTGTATGAGGTTCAACAAGGCCAAGTGCCGGGTCCTGCACTTGGGTCACAGCAACCCCATGCAGCGCTACAGGCTTGGGGAAGAGTGGCTGGAAAGCTGCCTGGTGGAAAAGGACCTGGGGTTATTGGTCCACAGTTGGCTGAATACGAGCTGGCAGTGTGTCCGGGTGGCCAAGAAGGCCAATGACATCCTGGCTTGTATCAGACATAGTGTGGCCAGCAGCACTAGGGAAGTGATCATCTCTCTGTACTGGGCACTGGTGAGGCCGCACCTCGAGTCCTGTGTTCAGTTTTGGGCCCCTCACTACAGGAAAGACATTGAGGTGCTGGAGCATGTCCAAAGAAGAGCAATGAAGATGGTGAAGGGTCTAGAGAACAAGTCCTCTGAGGAGCGGCTGAGGGAACTGGGGTTGTTTAGCCTGGAGAAAAGGAGGCTGAGGGGAGACCTTATCGCTCTCTACAACTGCCTGAAAGGAGGTTGTAGCGGGGTGGCTGTTGGTCTCTTTTCCCAAGCAACAAGCAATAGGATGAGAGGAAACAGCCTCAAATTGCACCAGGGGAGGTTTCGATTGGATATTAGGAAAAATTTCTCTGCTGAAAGGTTTGTCAAGCATTGGAACAGGCTGCCCAGGGAAGTGGTGGTGTCACCATCCCTGGACTATTTAAAAGACATGTAGATGTGACATGTAGGGACTTGGTTTCGTCGTGGACTTGGTAGTGTTAGGTTAACAGTTGGACTTGATGATCTTAAGGGTATTTTCCAACCTTCTATGATTCTAAATATTTTATGGTTCAGTTTGTGAGTACTTACCCAGAGGAATGCAGTGCTGTCTTAAGACATCCGCAAGGGCAGTGTGCACATAATGGTATTTCCATTCAGTACAGCACAGTGTTGTGCATATATGTGAGGCAGGGTCTGGAAGCACGAGGGCTGTGTTATTCCTGAACTGTGCCCAGAAGCACTAGCTAAGATGTTGAATGGGCCAGATGTGGCCATATTCATAGATGGCTCCAGAACAAGCTCAGGTATTTTTGCAGTGAACTCTGAAGACTTACCTTGCAAGTCTTAGTTGCAAAAATAGGTCTCATGCTGAAATAAATGAACAACTCTAGAAAATTATTGCAGTTACTTTACATATGAATCTTGAAAAAAAAATACCTGAAGGCTTGAGAATGAATCTCAGTAAAGGGTTAATGCTATTGATACTTGTACTCCAGGAGTATGAAAACCAGAATCCAGCTAGTTACCTATTGATGACCTGCCCCTGATCACTCCAAGGTAAAGATTCTTGCTTAGCTTCACGTGTTAAGTTGCAAATCTAATTAAATATTAAGACAACCAAGATTTATTTTTGTGCCATCTAGTTGATTTATTTTACTTTGTTCTATTTGTAGCTCCTCATGTACAAAGTAATTCCAGCTAGAAGTGAAGAAAACTGCAATTTTTGCCAAAGAAAATAGAAGACCAAGTAATGCTGGCAGTCCTGGCCAGGCCAGGATAGGCTTTGGCACTTGATGGTTGAGTTTAATTCAGCAACCTGTTATTAAACTTTCATTAACCCATAATGAATACACAGATTTGCAGGGGCCACTGTCATTTTTCCATCATTTTATTAAATTGGAAGGTTCTGATAAATGAGAAGTGTCTGGTATTTTTGCTATTATATTTATTGCACTGCTTTTAGTGCAAGGTAGTTGTAGTCAATGCTATCAAGAGCTATTTTGACTCCGAAACAAATGGCTTGTTTCCTTTTGCACTTGCTCCTATACTTGCACATGAAGTCTCTTCTATTCTGCTCACTACAACTGTTGAGAACTAAGCTAAGTAAGTAGTTGGAAGTGCTCAGAGCAATCTGGAAGAAGCAGGACATGACCCTGGGGGGTCAAGAGGGGTTTTCTAAGCTTTGTTGTATCTTTACTTCTTTCTATCCTGCCAACATTCCTTTCTCCTCTAATCTTCCCTTTGGTAGCTGTGACATTAAGGTCCTGTCTTTAACAGGAAATCAAGACACACATTATTTGTGGTCTTATGGATGAAATAAGGACTAAGAGTCAAAGCAGAGAATTGAGAGTAAAGGCTTTGAAGGCAGATATGGCCTAATGCCACAAACATGAACGTTTATTGCCATTTGAGATTCTATTGGGTAATTTGTCTCATGTCCACCTTCAGCTTCAGAAAGGAATGGATCTTCCCTAGACTCCATAGTCCCCCAGGGACACGTTGAGCAAGTGGAGCACTCTTAACGGCACTGAGGGCCAACTGAATCCCTCTCTCTATCCTCTGACAAGGGGCACCACAAATTCCTTCTCTGAAATCTTGTCTAGAGGTGTAAAGCATTATATTTGAGTTTTAGACAGCTAATTAGTTATTATATCTATTTTCTCTCCAAAGTTTTCTGGGCAGAACTGCTTTTCTTGGCTTTTAAAAAGACCTATTTTTTCTCTCTGTTATGGTACAAACGACTCAAAGCTGCAAAATCAGTGTACACATGCTTTGTCAAACCTCATAGCAGTCTCTACTTTTGTGATTATGGTAGATAAAACATATCTTTGGCCTATAATGGTTAAGGTGACAGTAGCCATCTTGCACTGGTGTACTTGCTTCAGCTAAGTTTAATCATAAACACATATTTATATCACACTCATTGTGCGTGTGCGATGTGATAAACACCAGCATCCCTATTCACAATAAGGAGATTGGTGAGAAAACAACTCAGAATGGAAACCTCAATCTCTCAAGTGTTAACCCTTCGAGAATGCTTCCTAAGCTTTGATATATATATTCAAAGATAGATGCCATAGCCATCCTATATGAAACTCTGAGTGCCTTTTTGTGCCCTGTACCACAAGGTAACACAGACCCTTTCTAGCAAACCTTTATTCTCCAGCTCTTTTTTTCTCCAGAAATTTAGGTGGTCAACAGAGTTTAGGTGGTCATCAGAGTTTAGGTGATCATCAGAATGGTGAGACAGAAGTTTAATCATATGGCCTGTAGCTGGATCTGCATGCAAAATTGATACTCTGCTTATAAAATAATGTACTGAATATATATAGCTTTCTAGGTTTTTTGTTTGTTTGTTTGTTTGTTTTTCCTGTGAATACTATAGTGCTGCATAGGGCTGGCTGGAAAACAAGAAAACTGTTTCTTGGAAAAATAGTACAATTTGAAAGAAAAATAAAGTTTAGGTGTCGTATTAAGCAGATCTTTAAAATTTATTCTTGAGAAGAATGGAGAAGACCTTTTTTTCTGCTCAAGACTAGGCAGGATTTCAGATGCACTGCTGAGAGTGCTCTCCTAAACCCCTTTTCTGAACTGAGTCAGAGTCAGGCTTGTTCAGTTGGAGACTGTGATTAGCTCACAGTTGGAGTACATTGGAGTGGATCTCTCACATTAGAAATTCCATCCTGGACATTCAATGTCTTCCTCATTCTTTCATTCTTTCTTTCTTTAAATAGATAATTTGAAACCACTGTGTCTCACCAACATCTTGTTTTATGCAAATGTGTGTTTTATGACTCTCCTTCACCAAAAAAACTCCAAACAAAAAAAAAAAGTAATGTTTCCTAAGTTGCCTAGAACTGAGTGCACAGACAGGTCTGCTTTCATTTCTCCACAATAGCATGCTGACTTCCCAGGCAATGCTGATGGAGTAATTCTTCTTCTTCTTGGGTGGTTCAAGTTCACTGACTTTAAGTTTTATAATACCACCTGAGGCATGCAGTAATCATACCAACATGCACTGTCTGGAGTGTATTATTCCTTGATTGCTGTATTTTTGCTGCACGGCTGGAAAATCAACAGATCAGAATCTGTTCCAAAGAATTGTAACTCATCTTGAAAAGTTTTTTTTTATTATTTTTAATTCTGAAGGTAATGAAATCCTCGGTCTTACTATTAAGAACACTTTCATTATGAAAAATATTTCATTTTTTATTCTTAGTCCTTGCGAGTACTAATAATATTCAAATATCATATGGTAACAGCAACATTCATGGCACTTGGAATAAAATCCACAAATTAAATGTAGAATAATAGATTTCTTTTTTGAGTGTTTGTTGTGTCTGAAGGGACACAATGATGCTTTTAAACTTCATTGAAGCTCTGAGATACACAATCTGAGAATAGAATAATTAGAAATAATTTTTAAAATTATGCTTGGATTCTAGTGTCTGTTGAAATCGGTGCTTTTATGAGTTTAATGAGGCTTTAATGAAGAAGAGGGTATTGGAATGCACATTATGTTTTCATAGCATAAGATATTCCTATACAGCCCTGTAGATCAGCAGTCATCTCCAGTGAGACCTGGATGGAGGCTGGGCTGATAGGCTTATGCTATGCTTCCTACAGTGAATGACAAATAAATGAAGCTGTGTAGGAGAATTTTGTGGTATGCCTGTAGAAGGGCAGAGAGTAGGAAAAACAGTAACACCACCTGGGAGAGATTATAAGAGGGGGAAAACAGCTCATTTAGCTGGGAGGTCTGTCTAGTTGTGAATATACTTTTATTTTAAAGATACAATTTCAAATGGAAACTTTGAATTTGGAGAAGGCAGTTGATTTTGTGGTAATGGCTTGGTTGACAGTGTTTTTCATAAAACTGGCAGAGTGTCATCAACCCATGAGTGGCTGTTACACAGCAACAAACTTTTATACCAAAGCTTAGATGAGGAGGAACTTCTCAGGCTGAACATGTAGTGAAAAGATCGAAGGAAAATTTGAAAGGCAAGTCTCTTCTCTGAAGAAGGGTGTAAAAGCCTTGAGAAAAATAAGAGAGAGGCAGACATTATTAAAATCTTGTTCAGATCTTTGCCTCTGAAGGCTGCAGGAGTAAATCTGGGACTGTTAAATCTAGGGAGGGACAGCCATTAGAAGGCTGAATGGTGAACTGTGAGTTCCTTCTATGTTCTCCTTGTTGAATTTTAAGTGCTTTCCCCCCCAATAAGTTTCTAACAGAATTGAAAGTTGATTGGTTGAAAATTGGAGATAATGAGAAACACCCCCTCTCAGATGTTGTCAGTAAAATTCTGTTGATATAAAAGATCTGAAAAGAATACAGGATCTGTTAATGCCTGCTTCTGTGCTCACTGCTGAGCTAAAACTCTATAGGCTAAACACTATAAATCTTCATGGTTTAGAGAAGCAATTGCTAACTTAGGGAAAAAAAATCTCTAGAGGAAGTTTATGTCATGAATATAGTACTGACCAGTGACAAAGATAAACTGGAGTAAAGTAGTTCCTTCTGTGAGCTGTGTCAGTTTCACCCCAAGGCTTTCAAGGCTACTCATGATAATTCTCTTTCCCTTAAAAATTTGCTAGCTGCCACTTTCTGGCAAAATCATATCATTTGATCCAGTAGTCTCTAAGGGTGAACTTGTGCAGAGCTTGTGCAGATATTACATCTGCAGATGAGTTATTTCACTTTGCTGTAGAGCGTCTCCCCATAGGCTATAACTGCTATTATGTTTTTATTTGCAGTACAAATGAGACAAAGTCTTTGTACAAAGAACCTCATAAAGCACAACAAAAAAAAGAAATAATCCTGATTCTGTATCCCAAAAGATTCTGGGAGGACCTCCAAAGAGACTGAATTCCAAAGATGGGGCTTTCCACTCATTCATTGCACCTCATAATTTCCAGAGCAACCAAACCGAGCCTTTATGTTGACCTACTTTCTTCAGGTGATACGTTACTGAAACCTCCCAGTTGTTTCTAATGTTTTGAGATATCTCTTCTGGGCATTCGACATCTGCTTTGGCCTACAAAATGCCCGCTCATTTTCTAAAATGAAATGAGTCTAATAGACTCTTTCGGGTACAATAAAGTGTTGCATCCAAAAAGTTAAACCAATAACTTAACATTGCAGGGTCAAGTCTTTTGAAGTAAAAAACCCCCATGAATTAAGACTGTTTAGCCTTCATTTTCCTCTTGTGCATATGTGTAAAATAATCTTTAATGATTTAATCATATTAGCTGCCAGCCAGGAAGCCCTATCCTGATTCCACAGCAGCTTTCAGCTCTCTTCTGCCAAAGTATCAGAGAGGCAGCACACGGCAGTTGTATTATCACCAGAAAATCTGATGGCTGCTGAAAAGTAGAGTATTATCAACTCCACAAGAATAAAATGGTGATAATCATGAGAGGCAGCACTGAAGGCAAATACAACCCTCGCAGATATACCGGTTTGTGTTCAGTTATGCCCAACTTAAGCCTCCACTTTTTGGGTAGAGCTGGCTTTGAGTCTGTCTTGGAGCTCCCTCTAGTGCTTTACTGGTCTAATGCAACTAATATTTAAGAGTAACAGGAGATGTCTAGAAGAAAGGGTTATTTTGGAGTGAGTCTCAGTAAATAAAGGTAACTACAAAAAAAAGTCTTCGCGTCCTCAGATTTCAATTATTTTACCTGAAAGTTATGTGCTGACTTCCTATGTTAAAAAAAAAATAAATAAAAAAAGCACCTTTTCTTTTGCTTGACAATCATCTGTTATTTTCAGGTAAAACAAGGAAACATTTTCATCTCAAACCATAGTATTGGTAACTGAAGCTGTAATAAAACAGTTGCAACTTGGACTCATCTGATAGTTATAGTACTGAAGACATCCATTCATCTTTTCACTTAAACTCAGTTTTTGGGCCCCTCACTACAAGAAAGACATTGAGGTGCTGGAGCGCATCCAGAGAAGGGCAACAAAGCTGGTGAAGGGTCTAGAGAATAAGTCTTATGAGGAGCAGCTGAGGGAACTGGGGTTGCTTAGCCTGGGGAAAAGGAGGCTGAGGGGAGACCTTATCGCTCTCTACAACTACCTGAAAGGAGGTTGTAGCGAGGTGCATGTCAGTCCCTTTTCCCAAGTAACAAGACGAGAGCAAAAGGTCTCAAATTGCACCAGGGGAGGTTTAGATTGGACATTGGGAAAAATGTCTTCACTAAAAGGGTTTGCCAAGCATTGGAACAAGCTGCCTAGGAAACTGGTGGAGTCACCATTCCTGGAGGTATTTAAAAGATGCGTAGATGTGGTGCTTAGGAACATGGTTTAGTGGTGGACTTGTCAGCATTAGGTTAATGGTTGAACTCCATGATCTTAAGGGTCTTTTCCAACCTAAATGAGTCTATGATTAAAAGAAGAAATATTTAAAATAAATTATTGGGATTTCTTTGCTCTACTTTCATAGTTTCTTCTCTTTGTACTCTTTTTGGACTTCTTTGTTGATTCCACAAAACTGCTGAATCCTAAAAGGCTCTTGTTTGATATTGGTAGCTACAGGGTAAGTGCAAAGCCATCCTCTGTAAGAAGCCACACTATATAAAGTCTGAGGAGACTGACCAAGATATTTCAAATTGCACTAACCTGACATCAACTGGTCTTCAGTTAACCATTACGATGTCTTTTGATTTCTCTTCGTGTACCATAATCTTCATTCAGTCAGTGTTGCAAATCATTTGGCTTCATTGACAGACAAGGACAGGCTTCTACGAAGATTGCAGCAGCTGGCTTTTTATTTGCTTTTTGTCTCTTGGAAACTGTCCAGTTTCTTCAGTTTGATGTTAAAGAGAAATCATTTGCAACCATTGCAGCTGAATATGCTGCCATTTGATGGATGAAAAGAGAATTTTGCTGCATGTTATGCAACTAAACACTTTATGTGAGTATCTATTGACTCGCATCAACAGGACCATGTGTTGTGAACTGATGTTTGTACTTATTTGTTTATTTTCTTTGGGAACATTAAACATAAAGTATCTGTTGGTTCAGACTTTGGCTGCATGTGTTAGTGATAGTTGGAAAATTGAAAACCTCTTGCCAAGGTAAATAGTTTTCACCAAAGTGAATTGTTATCCAGGAGTCTGAACCAGCAAATTCTTTCTGCTAGAATTCTAGCATTCTTGGGGAACAACAGTGAAACCTGCACACAGAAGGAAAACAAAAAGAGAAAAAAAGAGTGAGCGTGATGCTCTTGGCACTTCAGTTTGTAATTTATTATTCTCTTGCCAGCTTGAACCTGTAGATATTCCTGTCAGCGTGCTGGTATGGGGCACCTCATTCAGTCTGTCAAGTCTTCTGCATTTCAACAACAGCTTTCAGAGTGCTGACCATATGTTTGGATCCCACCTGCAAAAATTCAGTTAAATAAGCAATGGTCCCTTGAGAGATAATTGTCTGCAACATGAGTTATTATGAATACTAAGCCAACTGCAGTGTAACTCCATTGTATTTGCAATGCACTCTTATGCTATAATATTAAGTATACAGGGGAAATTATAAGACATGCTGTAACTCATATTATTATTGAGGAAATAATACATTTTGGATAACCCTGAATTTTAACAATATAAAATCTTTCCTGCTGTATATTACCATAGGCCAAACAAGTGTAATGAATTTATCACAAGAGACAGGGTAACTTCTATGTCCTCCCTCTCATGCTCATTCTGCTCCATCAGAATGGCTGTGAGAAAGAAAAACCTATTTGTCTTCACAATCATTCTGTCTGGTCTTCATTGCTGAGACAGAAGTCTGCTTACCCCTTCTGCATCAGAGAGGCTCGTAGTTCACCAGGCAGACAATCTACAATCTTTTTTTCAGAGCCACAACAAGTATTTTTATTTGTAGACTTCAGTTGCTGGTTGGAAGTAGACTTCTGTATTTTCCGTCTTGCCAGCTGAATAGGGAAGTCACAGCATAGCACAGGTGTTAAAAAAAGTAAAATAAAACTAATCTGAAACAGTTCCAACTAGAGAGAAAAAAAAGTAACATGCCTTGAAATGAAGGCTGGCAGAAATCTTGAACCCTGCTGCTAGATCTGGAAAGGGTACAAGCCTGCTCTGGGAGAGAAGTATGGAAGTTGGTGTTGAGGCCGAAGTTGGATGTTTCTGAGGAGCCTTTCTTGCAACTGAGAGGGAAATGTTTTGCTACTGACAGAATAGCAGTCTTACCCTGTAAGGTGCAGAACACAGTATGCAGTATTTGGAAATGATCAGATTGCAAATCCATCCATGGACTGGCCAGTCATGTTCTTTATATGCAGGATTTTTTTTTTGTGACTTCCTTAACAGATTTCTGCTTCAGAGTTAGGTGAGTGGAAGCATACAAGTTGCTAATTAAGGCAAGTCTGACTTGCAGTAACTTTTCAAGCTGACATTTTTAATTATTCACTAAAGTTATATCCATGAAATCATTTTCTTATGTCTTGACTTCTATGTAGACCATAGGTTAGCAAGAATTGTCATGTTGTTTGTCCTGAACAGCTGTTTCAGATTTTGCGTATCTGTAAAGCAAAACCTGAAACATGGTAAAGATCATTATGGTGAACTTTAAGAAAACAATTGAATAGAGGTTCCATTTGATGCCTACTGCATTCTTTCTTGGCTGTTAAGTATTTTTGGTTCAAGTTCTTCTGAAAGAAAGACATCCATCTTTATCAGATATTGCTGAAAAGAGTTAGAATTGTAATTGAAATTGTAATAGCTTCATTGGACATGGTGGCAAGAAAATGGTTGTATTTCAAGAACTTAATGGCATCATCTGTTGCACAAGATGCTATCCTGTTTTGTAACATTTCAAGCTCGTCCTGCTAAAGCTTGTTCTCCTTCCTATTACCTGTAAGATTTCCCATTTCATTTTCACATAATGGAGAGAAGTGGACACTCCTCTGACCTATTTTAATTTTATTTTAGGGTAAGGTGAGCATGCCATTGCTTCTGATTGCTTACAACCCATTCATGTTGCTGAAAGTTACATTAAATGACATAGGTCTGTTTGTCTAGTACAAATTAGCAATACAAACATGTACGCAAACACATTATAGGGCCCACTGAATTCAAGTTTGAATGGGACTTTTATTGGGAAAAATGTTTTATTTTAGGCTCAACATCAACATTTCAGTTGTATGTCTTCATCTCATCCCTATTTCTCTTTGGCAGTTTGCATTTTTAAATAGTGGAATGCAGTTTGTGTAGTGACATTTATGGAAGAACAACTTTCCATGGTTGCGTACCATACATTTTATAACCAATTACTTAGAATTTAAACAAGGTATTTGAATTTTGCTTCTTTGGAATAGTTTTGCTTCACATTGGTCTTCCTAACATTACTTATAAATGTTTTATTGAGTAGGGCCTAGAACATGAGAATCCACCTCTCTCCCAGATTTCCTAAACAAGCGTGTAAAACCAGGCTTTCTGTTGCTTCTTCTCTTTCTGACCTTGTGAATCTTGATGCTTGCCCATTGTACAGTTTAAATGCAATGGAAGACTTGGGAACAACTTCTTGTAAAACATATTGTATGTAGTCTGGTTTTCATCAAGACAACATCAATATATATAGTAAAGACAATTGAGTAATAAATCATGTTGGTTTTTTTTTTTTTTTTTTCCAAAGTCATGATGGCAGTAATGGTAATTCCCATGATAACTATGTGTACAGAACATCTTGAGATGATATGCCAGGTGCTAAAGCTGATGTCTCTGGTGCTCAGCCAGCCAGGAGGACTGGAGAAAGGATGCTAAGTTATCCTTTTCTTAAGCGTAAAGGGGAGTAGTGGCACAAGGGACATTCGAATCTCTTATTGCCAGCAACGTGCCCCTGCAGCAAAAGCGGCCAACAACCCTTCCAACCTCAATGTGCTGTGATTCATTCAGATCATCTCTAACAGATACCTTTTTATATACATCATTTACCTTTAAGCACAGATACAAACAATGGCAAACATATACAACTATATATATATGAATGAAGAAATAATCACACAGATGCACACAAGCTGGTCAGATTTACTTCAGGAAATTATTTTGGAATAGAAGAAAAGCTTTTAAATCATAAAACATCCCCAAAACCCAACAACTCCAAGAAGAAAGTATAAACTGACTCTTTTCACAGTGACCTAGATCCCAGATCTAAACACAAATTATCCAAAGTGAAACCTTATAAATGGAATAAAGGCTAAGGAAGAAGATTAACTGGGTGTAAAAGAGGCAGTCAGCTGGGGGTGGTTCAGTCTTTCAGAATAACAGACCATCA
The DNA here is from genome assembly GCF_964188355.1 of Buteo buteo. Classification (NCBI taxonomy): domain Eukaryota; kingdom Metazoa; phylum Chordata; class Aves; order Accipitriformes; family Accipitridae; genus Buteo; species Buteo buteo. The sequence goes on from NC_134173.1 coordinate 44,065,669, forward strand.
GCCACTTTTCTGTGTGTGTGAGACACAAGGAAAGATAGTTTTAATGCCTCAGTCTACTTATTGACCAAGTTGTTTATTATTCCTTATCCTAAACTTTTGCTTCTGGGATTTTCTTAATGTCTGTTAGCAAATATAATCCCGAATTAAACATTTGTACCTCATTTTCTCAGAGAATGCCTCAGGAAAGTGATCACGTATCTGTAATCACAGCAAGGGCGGATGGGGCTGTGTGTACACACACCAAGTAGTCTCTGCAGCTGTGTATTTCTTTTCCTGTGGCTGGCACTGTGATAGATTTTTAATCTCATAATAGATTTGTGTGTGGTTAAATGCCAACTAATCATTAAGCACAGTATGTGCTTCCTCCTTGATTGCCAAGTAGTGCATTTCCTTTGAAACACACCCTCATGATGCACATATTATTCATGCACAATGGTGCAAGAGGGAACAAGTCAAAAGCTGGAAGTAAGAAGGAGTCTTTTTAAGCAGTACACTTAGCAGAGCTGAGCAAAAAAACCCCAAGTCTTTCCACAGCCGTTTTAACTGTCCCACTCTTTCTGGGCTAAGAAGTATGGAAGTAGGGAGTTGCAGTAATGCAGGCTAGCAAGGGTTCTTGTGAGCAGGTAATTGTCACTTGTTACCACAGAAAACACTATCATATAAATCCTTTCATGAAACAAGTGAGACAGAAGAATTGCCATAGAAGTGAGAAATGAAAGAGCTTTGTCAAGTCTGTGGGCTTTAAATCTGCAAAAATATTTTTGCTGCTTTCCACTCGCTCTGATTTTAATGTGAGATTTTGTGGACAAAGGTATATACAATCTATAGGAACCTTTCCTCCAAAGCAAATTAAGGCACTTTAAACCAGTTATCCCATGGCTTAAATGCCAAGGAACTAGAATTTCTGGAATGTAATGCTTGAATAAATAAATTCAGAAAACTGGAAATAATTTGGAGTGAGATATTTGAAATGTAACCATAGCTTCTGAGCAAAAGGTCAGCAAGGTGGTGAGAATTCTTCCCAAGTCCATGAAACTGCCTGATCTTATCCATAAAGTTGATCCTGCTTGCTTAGCATATTAAATAACTTCAAACAAACCAGCCCTGTCAACCTAGATTGACCATGACCAACAAGGATTGAACTAAGTTTTCAATTTAAGAAAAATTACTAATGCATGTGATAGGATATCCCCTCAGAGCACTTCACTGCAGCCCACTGTATCTGTTACAGCATTCAAGGCCAGGCAGTTCAGCCAAGGTACCTGCACGATAGACCTGCTTAGGAGAATGCTTATAGCAGATGGTTGAATGGCACTAGCAAATGGAGGGCTAAGCACTTTCTCCTCTTTAACAAATGCTGTGAGAGTGCTATCAATCAATATTTAAGCAGCAGTAGCTTTGAGCTTTCCTTCTCATCTATCCATTCCTGATCTATGGGCCGGATATCTGTAGACCTGCTTTATGTGAAAAATGAAACCTCTGGGGACTCCTAAACACTGCCCTTGGTCTTGACCAAGATCACCAGCTTTCTAATAAACCCTAATGAACAGTCAGTTAATTACTGAATTCTGTTAAATTTCAGTTGTGTCTGGTCAAAACATTAGATACAGCCACATAAGGAATATGGAAGATTTTGGAATCTGCAGAACTTAGATTTGGAAAGAGGGACAAAATACAAGGTTTGAAACCATCCCTCTGAAATATATGTAAAGTCCAGTTGAATCTCAGATTCATTTTTAGGAAGCTTGTTGCTTGCCAGTTTCTTCCTCCCTTGTCTTTCATTGTTTAAAATTCTTATGAAAGAAAAATACCTGCCTCAATATTAAAATGCTTCCTGTGTTAGAAGGGAGCTAAAGGGACTTTAACAGATCTCAGAAATACCTGAAAATAAGACAACAGCTCTTGAACTGTATTGGAGCTAGTCCATCCCCAGTTGGATGCAATATGCTGTTTTATGGATGCCAAAAAAAGGCAAAAATTCCCAACATAAACCAGAAGTGAGTGCCAGTATTCCAAAATGAAGCAAGCTGCATGAAACATTTAAAGTGCATTTTTTTGAGACACGGTGTCAAAGGGAGACCTCATTTCAAACAAATGAGGATAGGCAAACAAAAGAGGCTCAGTTTCATTCTGTAAAAGCAAAATATTTACAAGCAAATGCTCTGCCATTGTGAAATGTGGAGCCCATAATGACTTCAATATCTTTCTGCTTTATAGCAATAGTTTCCCTTAAGAAATTCTAGATTGAAAAACTGAATGTTTACAGGAAAATATCTGATTCACCAAAGGCTTATATCACATAAAATTCATCCTGTGCGGTAGGCCAATTGCTGGAACAGATAATGGGTGTAGTCAGGAGGACTGGAGAAGGCATCAAGCCTGGGAAAATCACAGGAAAACAAATGGATCAGTGGCCTGTCTGTCTCACATTTACAGTGTGGGCTCTTTTGCCTTAACACAGTAGGAGATCTGGCCCATGACCAGTGGATACAGATATCAATGGGCCTTCACTGTGTTCCATTGTACTTTCTGTTAATTTTCTCAATACAGGCAAAATCTCTGACTGCTACTGAGCTTTAATTTACAGATCTCCTTGTGTCAGCATGGAAAAAGGAAGGAAATATCTCCATGGCTACACTTGTTTGGTTGCTGATTATTTGGTTGGATTTTGAAGTAGCAGAGACAGAGTTTGGATCAGTCCTAAACCTCGGCTCACATACTTGGGATCATAATCAGCTCCTGACATGTAACAGAGCTGAAGTGCTACGAAGGTGATATTTACCTACATGACTTTGACTTTGAACTGAATTGCTTGGCTGGACCTGAGAAATGAGATGAGGGTTGGAGACCCAAACAGGTGCTGAATGGCGGAGGGCTGTTTGACCAAGGATTAACATCTTGAAATTTCTCCATGATTTTAAAAGTCAAATAGCAAACAGGCAATCCTTAACATAGAGAAGGAAAACCTTACAACAGTCTGTAAAGCAGGTTTAAGCTCTCCAAACCCCATCTCCGCAATGCATGGTAGAATGTGTGCAAAATATTTTGATAATTGCAGGTGAAATAGACAGCAAGGGGCAAAGTAAATTTGCCAAAGGATAAAAAAGAAATCAATACTTTAGACAACAAGATAAGTTACAATAAGTATAAACAATTTTTTATTCTGAAAGGAAGGGACAAAGTACTGAAATGTAAAGTGAGGTAAGACTAGGTTGGATCAGTACTTGCAAGTGAAGAACCAGAGCTGAGAGAAAGGGAGAACAGCATGGAAAATATGAGGAGTAATGGTGTTGACTACTGTATCACAGAGAGGTTCCGCTAATGAGCATTGGTGGATAGGCTTTGGGAAGAGAAACTGTCCATGGTCAATATTTGAGAATACAATGTAGGTAGGTATCAGCAGCAGAAAGGATTGGGGAACATAAAAATTTTAGAGCAGAATATTTTGTATATCCTTTTTGGTTTTATGAACTTATAACTTCATTCAGTAAGAAGGCTCAGTGAGGCAAAGTTAAATTTTCAAGATCCTTGCAGCTCTCCAAAGCCATATTCTACTCCCTGTCCACTAAAAATTGTGGGCTGAGTTTGGTTGTCCAAACAGAATCATCTAGTGCTATTGGAGTATGCTGTCTGGCACCCAGTTGTTGGTTTGCATCTCCTGTGTCTTCTATGTATTATAATTTGCCCAGTTTGTGAAGATGTCCCAGACACTTTAGGGTGTCTCAAATGGTTGTAGATAACTTTTTAGGCAAACTAATTGAACTGTTTCTCTTTCATGCCTTTTTTGGTTTCTCCTTGGCATTCCTCTCCATGTTAAACTGTTTTGCCACTGTTCTGCAACAGTGCCTGTATTTCAGATCTCATTTCCCCCCATCTCTCAATCTTATGGTACATTCCTAAATGCTGTCTTTCTTTAAAATTTGTCTTTTAGTTGCGTCTTCTATCCTGCTGCATTTGGAAGTCCTCTCACTTTGTGGGCACCAGCATGTTGCACCATCACTGTCCAACCACGAATATGCTTCTTCCACAAAGTCTGCTGGTGAAAATGCCCCTAAGTAACTAGTCCGTAACCCAGCATTGTGCCGAGATTGTGTGTGGCACCTGGTCACCCTGCTTCTACTCCCTTCTGAAACAAAAGCTGAGTGTGGTAATTATATGGGTTTGGATACATGATAATGCTCAACAAACGGTACTGTTAAATGAGTTCTCAAGAAATAAAGTAACTCCCAGCAGATTCCGGAAACTTCTTTAACAGCAGCCAAACGTGGTGTCAAATCATGCACGGGCATGCATAAAAAAACCCCAAGACTCTTTATATTTGAGTTTTCCCTCAAGAGAATTATACCGCTTTGTTTATAAAATAGATATACACCAGAACAACTTAGATTACATTTGTATTGACACAGTGTCTTAATACCTTACCAGTCACTAGTACGGACTCTTAAATTTTAACCATAAAAGCAACATGTAATAATTACAGGTCCATTACGTGGATGCACTCTGGGTTTCTAGGGAAATGATGAAGGACAGCCTACAGAAACAAGTCATGCATGCACATCATCCCTGTAATGTCTGAACCTTTTATTTACATTTGGCATATGATTATAGTTTGCATTTTGTAGATGGGTTGCTATAATTTCTGCATAGTACTGAATCAGGCCATTACTGTAATTGCCCTGTACTGGACAAAATTCATACAGGATATGGTAATAGCTATACCTGTCATAGAATTATTCTATATTTCAAAGTGCATTTAAGACAGGAAGTGAAGCTTACCAAATATTCTTTAAATATACATGGTTTGACTGTGAAGTGGGAATAGAAGGTCAGTCTGAGGAGTGGACAACACCTTCCCAGATCCTTGCTAACCTCTCCCTATTTATAAAATTATCTTATGGAAAGAAAAAAAGTTGTGTGTTCAATATCTTACCCAAAGGGCAGCACTTGTAGCAGTGTAGTGCCCCTAACCAATTGATGTCTAGTGGGTATTTTATCTGAATGGGAAATTACCACTTCTAGAATCACGCAAATGACCTCTTACAAGTTTAGACTTTTCCCCAGGATTTTGCTTTCCATCATTTGCCAAGCTAATAAAATGACAGCTTGAGGAGACTGTTAACTTGCCGTAAGTATTCCTAGCCTATTTCCTGCATATTTATTTTATTTCTACATTTCAGAGTGAAAAAAATAGGCCAATAAGTCATTCTAATGTACACAGTTATGGCTAAGATTACATCCCCTTCTTTACTATTTCTTTGCATGCTCTGATCCAGATTTATCTTGACTGGAATTTTTACTTATTGCAAGTGATTTAGGGGAAAGTCCATGCCCTCACATGTGTTTGCATGGTTCCTAGAACAACAGAACTTTAAATGTGAGTAGAGCCTTAGGGCACTTTTGCTGACTAAATGTGGACTTTTACAGTCAAACTAATGTACTTTGGAAAAGTGGGTAAGCAACTACATTATAAGCTACTGAAGAAGAGGTTAACATTTGGGGTGCTAATTTCAAAAACCTAAACAATAAGCAATCCCCTCCCCCTAAAAAAAGTCAGTGTGAAGAAGATACCAAAAGGAGGATTTTTCTCTGTGTAAGCAAATCCCTTGGAAGCAATTCTGCCTGGATTGTTCTGTGGAGAAATTAGGTCACATTTGGCTAACATCGCTTTATTGTCAGGGTAACCTGCTCCTTTGGTCCCTCCTGCTTAGATGTGTGTGTGTGTGTTTGTGTTTGTGTGCACTTTCTCACAAAGGCTCATTAAGAGCCTATGTTAAGAATCCCGCAAAGGAGCTGATTTTTTTTTTTTTCTTCCTATATCACTGAAGGTGCTTTAGAAAGATCTGGGCCAAAAGGTTACTGAATGTTTAGGCTTCTTTGGTCTTGGCATTCATTTTGGTTTCTTTTTCAAGAAAACCTATTTCCAGCATAAAAGGTTGAGAGCTGCTAGGCTGTTTTGCAGAGTCTGAAGTCTGTGTTGTAGAAAACAGCCTTCCAATAATAATAACTGTACAAAGTAATTTCAAAGTAACCTCCTATTATCTAGTCAAGAAGGAATAAAGAACAAGAACATTTGTTTTGGTTTTTGTTTCTTAATCTGAAAGAAATCCAGAATTTAAGAGCTCTTTGACCTTTTCAAGAACAACAAGTTCACATGTGATTTAGTCATATGGCTGCCATAAAGTTGTGGTACTGTGCTTTCTTAAGAGCTCTGTTATCAGTCTGATATTTAAAATATCAAAATTAATGCTGTAGTGTTACATATTGTTCCAAGATCTACACACAGCTCCAGAGGATGTCAACTTTTCCTATATACTCACACTTCTATGAGTGCAGACAACTCTAAATTATTTGTGATTTTAAAATAGTGAGAAATATAATGCTTTCAACCAACCCATTATGTGTTACACACCAGAGGTGTACAATGTTCTGAATAAACAATCCCAGCAACAGCAATGTATAAACAGCAAGTAAAATCCCACATCGCGAGCTGTATAACCTCACAGAACAAAATCACTCTGAACTGGAGACGCTGTAAGATGGCTATGTGTTTGCGTAGTCCTGGGCCCAGCCAGGACTGGACCAGATTCCACCACAATTTGTGTAAGAAGGAGTCTCTGCTTTTAATAAAGGCAGTGATGTAGAACATGGGTCCAAACACAGCACAGCTAATAAGTCTGAAAGGGCACAAGTGGAAATTAAGGCACTTGAGATGGAAGCAAAATGTGAGCTTAAGTGCCAGCCTAAACTGTGAAGGTACTGGCATTTCAAAACCAATTAACAAGGATATTTAATAAGTTGAGCTAACTGGTAGCATTGTGCAAATGGAGAACAGAAAAGAGGGGGAAAAGGTTCTGGGTAATGTCAAAAATATTAGCATAGCCTGAACTGTATTAAAAGACTGCGCACTAATTTTAAAGGAAAAATAATTAAGCACATGGAGGTAAAAGGAAAATAGGATAAAATGCAATATAAGGTTACCAGAGACTGATCTTGAAGTTTAGCCCAATATTTTTCTTTAATAAAAATGGATTTTTAGTCTAGAGAAATACAGTAGATCTATCTGGATTTCAGTAAAGCATTTGATATGCTGCCACATAGGAAATTACTAGTTAAACTGAAATAAATGGGAATTAGAAGAAAAATTGCAAGGTGAGTAAGGAACTGGCTAAAAAGAAAACTTCATGGGTTTTGCTTAAAAGGGAACTCTGAGGCTAACGGGAGTTACAGAGGCATTCATAAAGGATCTATGTTGGGCCAATCTTACTTAATATTTTCAGTAGAAATCATTGACTGAGAAAGATAACAATGATTTAAGAGCACCTGTTGATGACCTGGAATTGTGATTCTCCATGCTTGAGGGCCACATACTGTCCTTCAGGAAAATCAGTCTGGCTTGCAGCCAGGTCTTACTAGACTACTTTTCCCAAGGAAAGTCTGGCACGTGCAAAGCAGCCGGCCGTAGGCTTGCACGGTTTTTCAGTGGAGGCACCAGCACCTCCCATCTGACTAGGACGTGCTGGCTCCTCCCCTGCCCATCACTGGGTACAAGTTTAGCAGGTCCAAAGTTCCTGGCAGGGCATCATCTGGGGTAGTCTCATTATAAATCCCTCCAGCAACATTCATCAGAGCCATGGAGCAGCACTAGCACAGCGCTGTGTCCAAGACAACATGCCCAGCATCTCTGCAGGGCACATTAGCTCTGACACAGTGCTGTGTGAAGGCTTTTACGTGGCTCCTGGGTCAGACCTGGCTTGCGACTGCCCAGCTTGGCAATGCGACTTAGATGTAGACAAACTCTTAAGATAGCTTGGCTTGTTCAGCCTACCAAAATGAAGGCTGAGAAGAAATTTGATTATATGGTAATTGCAGGAATGGAATTATCATAAATTGTTTCCTTAAGTAAAAGGCAACTAGATTTGGTGATCCTTCCAGTCTTATGTTCTAAGCTTTTAAGTCATGCCTAAATGACTGTGTGGCTCTTTTGGCAGCAAAGTCTTGCCAGGCTGGTCCATGGCCAAAGGTTGTACACCTAATTAATTCTTAAAGATAGCTGGAGATGGAGGTTTCTACCATCTTTGTGCAACTTTATGCTGTTGGAGGAGTCTCCAGGAGAATTAAACTGTTTGTGGTCTAGATGGAACAGGCAGTAAGAAATGACATTGCCAAAAGTTGAGCACAACTCAATGACAACAGTACAAGAAACACTAAGGGAGTGGAATCTCTGCCTGAAAGAGGGTGTGGACTTTTTGAGGGAGCCAGGGAATCAGCACTTTGGTAGAGAGGCCATGTGCCTCTATTAGAGAAATAGAGAGGCATGTATTGGGTTTGCACAGCAAGGTTTTGGTATCAGGGGGCTACAGGGGTGGCTTCTGTGAGAAGCTGCTAGAAGCTTCCCCATGTCAGATAGAACCAATGCCAGCTGACTCCAAGACGGACCCACCACTGGCCAAGGCTGATCCCACCAGCGATAGTGGTAGCACCTCTAGGGGAACATATTTAAGAAAGGGAAAAAGTTGCTGCACAACAGCAATAGAAGTTGGAGAAAGAATTGAGAATATGTGAAAGAACCAACCCTGCAGACCCCCAGGTCAGTGAAGAAGGAGGGGGAGGAGATGCTCCAGGCACCAGAGCAGAGATTCCCCTGCAGCCCGTGGGGAAGACCATGGTAAGGCAGGCTGTGCCCCTGCAGCCCATGGAGGACCCCACGCCAGAGCAGGTGGACATGCCCTGAAGGAGGCTGTGACCCCATGGGAAGCCCGCGCTGGAGCAGGCTCCTGGCAGGGCCTGTGGCCCTGTGCAGAGAGGAGCCCATACTGGAGCAGGTTTTCTGGCAGGACTTGTGACCCTGTGGGGGACCCACGCTGGAGCAGTTCGTGAAGAACTGCAGCCCGTGGGGAGGACTCACATTGGAGAAGTTCATGGAGGACTGTCTGCTGTGGGAGGGACCCCACGCTGGAGCAGGGGAAGAGTGAGGACTCCTGCCTCTGAGGAGGAAGGAGCGGCAGAGACAACGTGTGGTGAACTGACCACAATCCCCATTCCTCATCCCTCTGTGCTGCTGTGGGAGAGGAGGTAGAGAAAATCAGGAGCAAAGTTAAGCCTGGGAAGAAGGAGGGTGTGGGATGAAGGTGTTTTTAAGATTTGGTTTTATTTCTCATTATCCTACCCTGATTTGATTGGTAATAAATTAATTTCCCCCAAACCAAGTCTGTTTTGCCTGTGATGGTAATTGGTGAATGATCTCTCCCTGTCCTTATCTCCACCCACGAGCTTTTCCTTATATTTTCTCTCCCCTGTCCAGCTGAGGAGAGGAGCGATAGAATGGTTTTTGTGGGCACCTGGCATCCAACCAGGGTCAACCCACCACAAGGCAACAGAAAGAGGTGGTCAGGCTCATGTTTTGGGGCAGATCGAGGATTCTAATGTGGAAAGCCACAGTTTGCCCTTAGAACCATGCTGTGTGAGTCTGCCTAGGAAACTTCCATTGTATCCTTACACATGATAATGGAGCTGACACATGTTATCTCCTCTGTCTTTCACAGAAGCTGGGCTTGTTTGAAATGACCACTCACTCGGATTTTAGGTTCAGCCCTGAGTCTGTCCTTTTCACAGAGCGAGAAAAAGAAAAGCAAGCAGGCTGGAACTGATTGACCCACAGATACAAAAGGGGTGATAAAGGATCCATGAGCAATGGGGTTTTTTGCTTTGTGAGGTGTTACAGGCAGCAGCGAGGCTATCATCTTGGCAGAGGATAAAGAGTCTAATGGTGTAGAGGTCAGCTGACCCATCAGTAGAGTAAGTTAAAAAAAAAGAAAACAGGATAGGTTCTTTGGTAAGAATAGAATTTGCAGTTGCTTATTTTGTAAAGTAAGAGGTACAACGTTTCTGGTTTCATGTTGTAGACTTCGAAATATTTGGGTCATGTAAGGTTTTATTTCTGCAGAGCAGTGTTGCATGAACGGGTGCTCTACAGAAGCATCCTTTCCAAAGCAGCTGGAGCAGGCTGCCAGACAAAATGAACTGCACACAGCCATGGTATGGTGCTTCCTACATTTCTAGCAGGGAGGGTGGCAAAGAGTGTGGGGAAGCAGCTGGCCAGACCTTTCCTACACCCTGGTGGATGACAGGTAGGATCTGAACTTTAAATGCTGGGCAGGTTTCAGTTAGAAACTTGCCAGTTTTCCTAGTCAGTCCCTTTCCTGCCTCCTTGGCAGGCATCTAAATGATGGACCGAGGACTGGGGAGCCCCAGGGTTTCCAGGTAGCTAGAGAAAGTGTCCATCCTGAGAGCAGGGATCTCCATGCCTGGGGATGGGAACTCTGTGATGAGTTTCCAGGTGCCATGTCTCTGAACCAGTTCTACTGCATGAATGACCTCAGGTTGAAGGTCCCAGGCCTTCTGAGTCCTACAGCTCTGGACCCTTATTGTTTGAGCTGCTCTGGGGCTGGGGTCGGAGGAATCCTGGCCATTGCAGACTGCAATTGGCACAATAATATCATGCTGGTTATGCAGAAGCCCACCACTAACCCATTTTAGACTGGTATTCAGTAATACACAGCTGTTATTGTTACTAGTAACAATAATTGTGTTTGATCTAGTTGGTGAATGTCAGGGATCTTAGAAAACACATTTCAGTTTGGAAACACCTTGTGTTTAAGAGTTTCTGAAACTAAATATGGCTGGACTTCAGTTCTGTGAAAATTTTCCAGTGTTTGGCTTTTCCTCCCAAAGCAGGATGAAAAATATTCTGGTAATTTGGAAATCATCACAGAATGGAAATTCATTTCCCTGGCCAACTCTATTTATGAACACATTAATTCAAGTACTCATCTACCAACAAAAGGCTTCCTAGCCTTTAATTAAATTGGAAGTCTGTGCCTTAGTGTTGTCCCTCTGGTTTTCTTTCCACAGCCTATTTGAGATTCTTCCTACCTTCCCTTACTGTTGGCTACGATGGCCCTTGGAATCTGTTAAGAACCTGTAAGAATGCCAAGGAGTTTATTTTCTTGTGGCATTATATATGACACTTGAAGAATAATACTTCAGCTAGCAATCCCCTCTCTCCGCTAGTGAGACCACTTACTTTTGACTGAATTATTAAAAAAAAAGAGTAAATAGTAAAACTGAATTCCTCTTGTTTAGATTTTTCTCATGAATGTGGTCTTACTCTCAGAATGTCTGATATGGTGATGCAGACCAGGATCACTCTTCATTCAGTGCTTAATTTTAGGCCTCCAGATTTGAAAAGCTTGATGTGCAGTCATGAGTATTTATTCTTTGTGCACCTTTCAGAAAACAAGTCTGATTGTCTTACTTTGTTTTTGAGTCATTATTCTCTGTTCTTTGTTTTTGCCAAATGTCAAAATATAGCTGTTTCTCTGCTTCAGGGATATATTACACTAAGTGTACTGGAAAAAAAAAATTGGCAAATGATATAATACTCTGGAAGAGAGAAAGAGATTTGGATGGTTCTGGGGAAAAAGAAAAAAAAAGAAAACAGAAAACAGAAAAAAGAAGAAGAAAAAAGAAAAAAGAAAAAGAAAAAAGAAAAAGAAAAAAGAAAAAGAAAAAAGAAAAAGAAAAAAAAGAAAAGAAAAAAGTGACCTTGCATCATACAGCTGGCATATTTTGCCAAGCCAACAGCCAGCCAGAGTTAATATGGCTTTACTCTCAACAAACCTGCAGCAATGCTATCACAATTTCACTACACTATTTATGAAAAGCTGAGCTAGTCTGGAAAGCATTACATGAAAGACAATTCTAGGAAAAAGGGAAAAAAACCTGTAATCACTGACAGTGCTCATGTCTGAAACCTGGTTTTTGAATGTACATTAGAATCCATAGAAGTAAATACTGAAGAATGGAAAGAATGTGTTACTTCCTGATTTTTAAACAATGATACACTTTCTAGTATAGCAACTACTAAATTTAGTGACTATCATCTCACCTATGTATCTATACAGAAGGAGAGAGCAAGGATGTGCCTTTGCACATGTTCCATTTCAAAAGCTCCTGAGGGCTGGCATGCAGTCTGGAGTAATCAGTTATTCCCTGTGCCAGAATAAAATTATCAAGGCAGCCTGCTTCAGTACTGCAGCCATATTATGGCCATACCTGCTCTTCGCAGCTACGAATACAGCATCCCTGCCACCATTATGCATAGGGTTTAGGTGGAGAAGTAGCAATGGTTAAGGTAGGATCCTTGCATATATTTACACACATGTACACGCACAGACACTTTCACTGAGGATATACTTGCCCTCTCATGCCTGGGGCTTGCATGTGTGGATGAGAGTGTTTCAGCTACACTTTTCCCCCTCTTCCTGCATATTGTGTCCTCTCCTGGTGTGGTGCCAGCATAGACCTGCAGGGCAATGGGTCTTTGGGGAGACCTAGACTTTGTTGTGGAGTACATCTCAGGACAGCACGGTCGCTGAGCCTGCTGTGAGCTGGAAACAAGGTCGGTAACTGTGGGGATGCTGAGTACCGGTTGCCACTGTACTGCTTCTGATACGCGTGACTGTCTTTCCAGAGGGCTTGTGAGCTCAGGTGCCTTTGCACTGTATGCAGCAGCACTGTGTACACGTATCTCAGAAAAAAGGGATAGTTTTGTGTCTCAGAGCTGTTCTTCAGAGCTTAGCGCTCTAAATGCCTAGATGTTATCAGGCTTGTAAGCACCCTCTTACCACTATATGTAATAAAAATCTACTGTTCTTAAGCATCCTCCCACCAAAGTGGGAATGCAGGGGTCAGCATAGAAAATTATTTCCAAAATAGAGAGCTGCCATCCAGAACAGTTTGACACTTGGAAAAAGAAAATGCCACTTGGAGTGTCTCCAGGTGTATTTCTGCCATCATCTCTCATGATCAAACTCAAAGAATTTTGACATCTTTAAATGTAGGGTGAAGTAAAACCATATTTTTTTTGGTTGACTGAGAATTGTAACTTCCCATTTACCTATGAAATTTAAATGCAAAGTATCTAAAATGAGATAAGCAGTAGCACAGCCTCTTAGGGTTTTCACCATTTCTCCTCCAGTTCACTACTTGTGATGAAATTCACAAAAGACTAACATTTTTATAATCTTTAATATGTCTAGACTACATTTTTGAAAGTTCCCAATCACATGAAAGCTTAAAGTTCACTGTTTTTCAGTTAAATCTGGATGCATAAAGTGGGGTTTTAGAGTCTTTAAATTGCACAATTGCTTTCTACACTAGAAATCTAACCCATAAGAAAGACACACCAGGTCACTGCTGGTTGTCCCATCTTGAGCCCTTGGAAGCACTGGACTTGCAAGAATGCACAGGGACTTTAATCATTACACATCTTTTGAAAGGCTCGAGTGTGAGCTCTTTTGTTGGCTTATGAGGCGATGGGAGGGGTCCATTAGATTTCCCCTGTGCTGGCTGAGCTGAGGTACCACATCATATTATTGATGTGGAATTATCATGTAAACATATGGTGAACCAAAGCTGGGTTTGCTTAAACACACATGAGCACATCTGGGGTTTTGTTCAAGTCCTATCTCATTGTCCTAGTTGTAACAATTGCTTATTAAATGTTGTCATGTGCCCAGTGTAAGCATCATAGCTGCTTCTGGGATCTTGCCGTTCTAAGGGACTCTTAGTCTTTTGCTTGGACAGTAGGATAAATCACAGAAAATCAGGACTATCCCAGTTGTATTTGTCTGGCAGCCATCAAGGGCACTAGAGGCAAAAGCAGTTCAAACACATGGGTGAGTGCCTTCAGGACAGAAAAAAAATGTTAGCATAAATTTAGACCATTAGTGTCTTTGAAAAGCCACTCCTTTTAGCTGCAGCCTATTCTGCAAAACTTGTGAACAATCTTGTCCAGCTGTTGGTTACAAGTGCTCACTCTGTAAACAAAAGAAACCCTCATGCCAACTTGTACTGTGTGCTCTGGCCAGGACTGTGCTTTAAGGCAGGCCCAGGGTGTAAGGTAAGAAGTCAGTGAGGAAATGTGCCCTGTGCTCAACTTTTTTATGGGAATATTTGCATCACACAACTCGGAGTATTGGAAAGAGAAACACACATATGGGTTACACATTTGCCTAAAGCAGAGGCTGTATTTTATGACATCTGGTTTGGCCACTGGAGGTCAGTGTTTTGGAGTGGAATGAACATAATTTTCCCTGTCTGTTTGGCAGTCCTCTGTTACGGCCATAAAGACAGGAAGCACTGTACCAGACCTTTCCATGCGTCATTGTGGTGGTTGGTATGTGTCATCTTGGCTTGACATGGGAATATGAGTACATTCAGCAGCAGTCAAGGGGTTATATTTTTGAATAGTGTGAGAACAGCTGCAGAGAACATAGTTATTACTCACAGATTATGTAATGAAGTTGCATGTTGCAGAGTGCAATCGTGGTTTAGTGTGCTATATACACTTTACTGACATCACTGCATAATGTAACACTAGAGCAAAACATTAGCAAAGCCAATAGGCATAATTGCCTAATAGTACATCATGCTTAATCTAGAGCTCTGAGACCTGCTCTAGCAGCTTTGGCTCTTCTGCTTCTGTGGCTCTCACTGGCCTCCCTCTCCCCCTCAGCCCTCTTCCCTCCTGCTGGTGCTGAGAACATGGGGTAGGTGGGGAAGAAGGTGCATGTACATACTCTCTCCATGTTACTTTCTTTTCTTCCATGTTGCTGGGATTGGGAAGGTCTTCAAATAAAAGTAGTGTACCCTACCAGTGGCCAGTAACTAGTGGTATATCCAAGGGGTCAATACTGGGTCCAAGCCTGTTTAGCGTCTTCATTAATAATCTAGATGATGGAGCAGAGTGCACCTCAGCAAGTCTGCAGATGATACAAACCTGGGAGGACTGGCTGATATGCCAAAGGGTCTTGCTGCCATTCAGAGGGACCTCAACAAGCTGGAGAAATGGGGTGAAAGGAATCTCATGAAGTTCAACAAGGGAAAGTGCAAAGTCTTGCACCTGGGTAGGAACAACCCCATGCACCAGTACATGCTGGGGGGCACCCAGCTGGAAAGCAGCTTGGCAGAAAAGGACCTGGGGATCCTGGTGGACGCCAAGTTGAACATGAGCCAGTAATGTGCCATTGCATCGAAGAAGGCTACTGGTATCCTGGCCTGCATTAGGAGGAACATTGCCAGCAGAAGGAGGGAGGTGATCCTTCCCATCTCCTCAGCACTGGTGAGGCCACACTTGGAGTGCTGGGCACAGTTCTGGGCTCCTCAGTTCAGTAGAGATATGGACATACAGCAGAGAGTCCAGTGAAGGACCACGGAAATGATTAAGGGACTGGAGCTTCTCTCCTATGATGAAAGGCTGAGAGAGCTGGGTCTGTTAAGCCTGGAGAAGAGCAGACTCGGGGGGGTCTCATCAATATATGTAAATACCTGAAGGGTGGGTGCAAAGAGGACAGAGCCAAGCTCTTTTCACTGGTGCCCAGTGTCAGGACAAAAGGCACTGGGCACACAGGAGGTTCCCTCCAAACATCAGGAGACACTTTTTCACTGTGAGGGTGACAGAGCACTGATACAAATTGCCCAGGGAGGTTGTGGAGTCTCCATCCTTGGAGATATTCAAAAGCCATCTGTACACAGTGCTGGGCAGCCAGCTGTAGGTGTCCCTGCTTGAGCAGGGGGATTGGACCAGATGACCTCCAGAGGTCCCTTCCTACCTCAACCACTCTGTGATTGTGTGATTCTGTGAAAAGGCCTCACTTTTCTCCTCCTGTCCTCCTCTCTTCATTTCTTCTTCTGTCTCCTGAGTAGACTTATGCTTTGCATGTTGGTGGGGTAGAGGTAAAATCTGGGAGTGCTGCAAGGGGCTGAGCAAACAGGATTGCTGCATCTCTCACATGCTTAGCAGAGCAAAACTGACTGCACTCAGATATTTGGTCCAGAGCCCTACCTGTCAACCCGCTCCTCACAGAGGCAGATTCTTATGGCAGCGGTCCTCTTGCCTCTTCGCCCACCCAAGGGAGGTCAGTCTGGCTGGAAGCAGGGCGGGCTGGAGAAGGAAATGGAGCACAGAGAAAGCCTCAAACTCTAGTTCCTTGCAGATGCCTCCCAGCCCCTCCATGCCACCATTATCCTCTGCCTTGCTCTGACTGGCACTCTATTAATCTTTCCCAGCCTGTCCTTCTACTCCACTCAAGAACATGCTTTGTCATTTTCACAAAGTACTATCACTGCCAACTGGGACAGAAAATAGATCATTTTGTCCCTCTCTGTCAGGGCAGCACAATTCACATCTAGAAAGTCTTCATCTGGCTTTTTTCATTATTACCATGTTACCAATGTAGTCATAAATAAAGACACACCTGAGACATGCAGCCAAATTCTGCTCAGATTTTCACTGCTTCAAATCTGGAATATGTAATAAATTGAATGAACTAATACCTGATTTACGTGTCTTAGGAGAGAAAAGAACTTGGCTTGTTTGTAGTGTTTATCATTCAATTACATTTTCTATCAAATACATAGATAGGTACAGGGAAAGAAAAAGCATGGTCACGGGAAAAAGCCAGCTTATTCCTGACTGTTTTTTTACTTAGAGGAATAGGTGCAGCAACCTCCATTTTCTCTTTTCTGTCTTTCAAATGGAATGGTTATGATTAGAAGTATGTGTGGTTTGTCTCACCATTTTTAATTGCTTAATAAAAAGAGTTTTGCTTTCCAAAACTTTATTTCTGGTAGCTGAAAAGCACACATAATATTTTTTTGTTTTTTTTAAAGAGTGACAAAAGCCAAAATATCTTGGGAAAAGTCAGATTTTTGGTAGATTTTCTTTCCTGCTAAAAGATTTTCACTGAAAGAAAACAGGTCACTCAGAAAACTGCCCAGCTCACCCCTGTTTGAACAGGGGGGTATTTTGAAGGGTTTCTGAGAAGATGAATATTTAATTCCAGCTTGCAATAGCAAAGGTGACTTCTGTGATATATTTATCCACAGAAGAGTAAATAGTCTCAGAGCCGAGGAGGGTTAGGCTTCATCATGTTTCACTGTTATTCTGCATCTTCAGGGACATAAGTACATGACCACCTTGATCCTGGAATGTAATTTAAATTAAACAATAGAAGGCAGATTCTTGCCGTGTGATTTCAAACACCCTTTACTGAAAGCATCCTGCCCAAGAAGTGCTCACTCTCTTTCTTTTTTTTTCCCAGGGCTGAATTTTTAGTAATTCTTTTGCTGTTTGCTTGACCTTTTTGCTGATCTCTCTCACAATTGCTTCAATCTGTTTCTGTATTTCATGTACTTCATTAAATAACACCCACTGAAACATCCTATGATTCATTAGCTTATTGTGTCCTGGGTCTTGCAAGTGGACTGTGTTTAGGTGGTGGCTCCCACAGTTTAGTGTTCTGAACTTCGGTAGGAACTTCACATCTTTCCTCATTGAAAGATGACTACCAGCATCAACAAAGTTTCCCCCCAAACACATCACAATAGCATGTTGCTGCTGGTGGCAGATGATAATGGAGGCCATTGAAGGCTCACATATTCATTTTAGCAGAGCTCTGAAGCTTCCTTGGTCCTTGCCCTCGGAAAGTAACAAACATTTCTGGTGAGAGACAATTACAGGAATGGGTTAACTGGACCGGAAAAACTGGTGGTACCAATGATGGCAGAATAAGAGGAAAGGTCCAATTCACTCATCTGCATATTCATGGTAAAAAGCTGCTGGCAATATCGTATGATCTCTCATACAGGAACTTCTGCAATGTCATGCTGGGGGTATCACACATGCAGTGCAGCCTTTCAAGAAAAATAACTTTAAGCAGAATATCAAATAGTATAAAAAGCAAGCTACCAGTGTTACAATACTTAAGGCTGTGTTGGGTGTGGGTACATAAAGAAGATAAAATTATTCCAGGTTCAGAGAAGGTTATTTATATACACTCTGTTGGAAGACCATTTGAGATGCAACTACAGGAAACTCAGGCTGAGAAAGGGGAGACTGAATATTTTATAAGTTTTCTGTGACTAATTAGAATGAACCACTGTGTTAGGTTGGAGCTGAATTGAGCATGTGTTCTGGCAGAACCTCAGATCTGTAGTATAGTCCAACGCATCTGAGAGCCATGGCCTTTCCTTTCTCTGTTGGTCCTGGCACAGGCCAGCAAATCACGGGGTAAGCCAGCAAGTTACCTCTGCCACAGGAGTTCCCACAGAGGCTGTACAGATGGGCTTCGGATGTGAGAAGTTCCTTGGAGTATGAAGGGGAAGTAGAGAATGAAGAGACAAAGGACTGAATCTCCTGCTGAAGGCATAGGCTGTGATGGAACTGCAGCCATGGCCACCAGCAGAAGGCAACTACTCATCTGTTGTGCAAAGTTGTGCAAAGAAAAGTGTCATGAAACTGAAAGCCACATTTAGTGCAGGAAATGACAATTGCCACATTTTGCTCATTATAAGCCTCTAACTTGTGACTAGGTGCCAGATTCCTCAGCTGAATTTTTTATTGAAGCTATAATCACTTGTTCTCTTGACTATTTCAGTTTCTTTTTTCCTCTCCGCATTTAAATGCCTGTTCTCTAAAGTACAGAACATCCAGAATGGTGTGGCTAGACTGCTCTTTTCTTCAGGAATAATATCACCTCTGTCCTGTGTTGCCTTCACTGGCTTCCTTTCCGTCATCAAATTCAGATCTGAATTATGCTCCTGAGGGCTGATTCTTTCTTCATCACTTTCTTCACCATCAGTTTTAGACCTGTCTGTGTAGCTCACTGTCTTTATTAGTATTAACTGTGATTTAAAAAAGGAGAATCAGACCCCCTGGTTTTTAGAGCTACCCATAGATTTAGTCCATCCTGCCTATCATCTTGTACTCATGGTAACACTAACGCACTGAGTCTGCACATGCTTCCATAGTCTGGGTCTCTTTTCTGGCTCTTTTCCATAACTAGATAGTCTTTGCTTCATTTGCTGTCCTATCAATCAATCAATCTTTTCCATCTAAGTCACTGTCTTGCCTTTAATATGCTATTATAAAAATTTCCTTTAAAGCATCTGAATGAACCTATGCACAACCTTTGTAGATAAAAATGGCAAAACAAAGAGTGTCTCCAAGAAAGGGGAGGTTTGACTTGATTCCTCACACCCTACATTGGTGGGAGCTGAAGACCTTCAGTCCTAGGGGACTGGATTGTTTCTAATGCTAGGCTATACAGAAACAAATTGTTTGCATTACAGCAAACTATCTGGCTAAATTACTAATTATCAGATTAAATAGGATTAGACATGGGACTTTCCAGTAGATTCCAGGCAATGAAACCAAATGAATCAACAAAGAAAGAAATAAATCCTCTTCCAAGGATACTTGCATAGAGATGGTGCTGTGGGGTAATAGTCTGCATGCAATAGTTGTTTCCAGCTTTGGAAAACATACTGTTTCCATGCACAGCTTCTGGTACAGTCAGTGCCAACAAGCAGAAGCTCTGTGTGGAAGCTGACAGCATTTCTACCTCAGGGTATGGCTTTGTGCATAGTTGCATTTGCTGAGAAAGACCATAGAGAAAGCAGAGAGCTAACAAAAAAGTTGCGAAAGAAATGGATATTGTTGATGTGAAAGAGTATTTACACTCTTCTACTTGACCAAATGCCTCTGGATAGAGCTCTCAGAGCTAAATCCCCCAAAGATCTGGAGTTTAATTCATCTACAGTAGATGCCCAAGTGCAAAGTCGTGATCCTCAAATTCCTCTTGAGCAGTTTCCAGCCTGTAGGCAGCTGAAGTCTGTAGACACCCCTGTCTTCAACATTCACATTCTTTACACATTTATGTTTCTTTTATGAACTGTACTCAGCAAAGCCTTAGCTTTGAGTATCATCAGTAGTGGAGTGCCTGTCTCATAGTCAACCATGTTGAGGATCCACAGATTAAATGTTCCTCTGCCTGTGTAGCCTGAGAAAATCAAACGGCTGGGTGCAATGTCAACACGCCAAATGCTACTGGGTTCTTCATCAAATAGGCAGTGGTGGTGGTAGCGACTCAATGAGTGTTGCCTCCTTTTTTTTGTTTTGTTTTGTTTTGTTTTGTTTTGTTTTGTTTTTAATACAGTGCTCAATGGCTAGCACATTCTTCTAGGCTCTGGAAGACACAAGTTTATTTCCTTTGTCTCCCTGATTTACATACCATGCTGGCATTTCTTGCTGGCTGCATGAGGTATTTTCCCTCATGTGCTGCCTGTTCACTACTATCTGGAAGTACCTAACTCATTATGTAAGAAGCTTAAACTTTTAGCTTGTGGTTGATGAGCCTCCTCACCAGCAGGGACGTGTATTATAGTGCTTAAGTAGTGCTTAAGTTACTTTGTCAATCTAGCTCTTGAACATCCATTCAAGGGCTTCAGTCCCTTGGCTATAAAAATGGGAATGAATGGGTGGGAAAAGATTTAAAAGATTTTTGACCAAAAGAGTGCAATTTGCCTGAATAAAAAATCAGATTTTGAATCACTTGAAGATATTTTAATGACAAAATATAAAGGGACCATTAGAACAGTTGCAGACGGTTTGTGTGAAATGGCTCAGTTACAGTAAGAACTACATGAACTTTTACCCTGAACTCAAACCAAGATCTTTCTCTTTCTTTCTTTCTTTTTTTTTTCCTGATGTACTAAGTTGTTTAGTTAAACTTTTGGTTTGTTTCTTTTCCTGTTCATATGCCTCTTTAGCCCTTATTTCAGCTGGGACTAGTACTTAGCTACCACCAGGAAGGCTGAGTTGTGAGACTCACAGCCAGCTCTGTTCTGTGTTGGCCAAATTTGTCCCTGTTGCAGCAATAATAGAGTTACACCAGCTTTCCTAATCTTTTCCATTTGTAGACCATTACTAGATTTCAATACCAGAAAAAGGAAGCGAGCATCTTTCTCTTGCTGTCAGCAGAGATGTTGAAGTTCCTGTTTGAAATGAAGATTCTCCCTAAAAAGGGCTCTTCAAAAATGTTGTGTCAAGCTTTTCCCAGCCTTTCAAATATACTGCATCAATCCTGAAGACCCCTTTGGCCTCTCCACATTTCTCCCTTCCCTGTGTTACTCTTCTGTGCTGATGGTCAGCATGACCAAATCATTCTAAAAACCACTGGGCCTAGTAGATAGCTCCTCTTGCTATTCCTTGCTACTGCCTCTCCTCATCTCCTCATGCTTTTCTTTTGTCTCCTTTTAAAAATCATCTCCTGCTCACCTTCTTTGTTCTTCATCTTTTGTTTCCTAAATCCTTCCTCTGAAGTCTCTGAATTTTCCTAAGCACGAAAACCTGCTCAACAGACTCACACAGAAATTCCCACTGGTAAATCAGAAGCAAGCAGGTGGAGGTGGGCTGCAAGCACTGCTGCAGACAGGGAATCTTACTAATACCCTGTCCATTTTCATTGGAAGACTTGCATTGTTCACAGACTAATTAACCATGGAGCAGCAGGGATAGGGAATTTGAAGAAGAAACAGTAATGGAGAAAAGATACCCCAATGACAGGGTAAAGATGAACAAAAAACCACGGATCAGATGTCCATGTTCAATATGCAACAGCCTTGCCCATGTACAGTATCCTCGTAGTGCAGTGTAAAGGCATTACTCACTAATAAGCATCTCTCATTCACACTGGTCATCAGCACTATGTGAAATAGTCTGCTAGAGAAGGAACACAAATGATTTTATCAGGATTGTGGCAATTAGTAGAGGTTCTCTCTTTTGGTATTGAGGAACCAGAAAAGAAGAGCTACATCAAGAGACTTTCACTGTTTGAAGTCAGAAAGCAGTTGTGGACAGGGAGGGATGGGCAGGAAAGGACAGAGAAAGCAACCACTGTACTTTCAGCTGTCCAATATAAATTTTTTTCCAGCAATGAACAAAGCTACTTTAGCTCTGTGGCTGGAACTTGGCAGCTCTTCTCTGAGTTCCTTAAAAAGAAACAAAATTGTTCTACCATCTGGGAGACCCACTTGTCCTTTCCCTTTCCTCGCACATATACTCACTATGTTACGTTACCAGTTGAATATAGCAACATATGCACGCAAAGTTTTCCAGCTGAGATGCGTAAAGATTCTTTTACAATTACCAGAATGGAGTCAGCTGTGCTCTGCCCCAATCACTTAACCCATTATTGATTCAA
The DNA here is from genome assembly GCF_964188355.1 of Buteo buteo. NCBI lineage: Eukaryota > Metazoa > Chordata > Aves > Accipitriformes > Accipitridae > Buteo > Buteo buteo. The sequence goes on from NC_134173.1 coordinate 44,087,775, forward strand.
AGGAAGGGAAATAAGGAATGGCATTAGAATTTTACATAGGAAGAATGCGGTGGCCGTGACTCAGTCTGGAACATGGCCGGTGCATGATGATTTGAGACTCTGGTCCAGCTAAGAATGTAATTATTCACTTTATTGAAAGCAGGCATATAGTCTTACTAGCTGCTTTTATTCTGAAAATTAGTCTCGGCCTTGAATATTTTATTGGGCTGGCACCTTACATCCCCATTCCATAACAACATAGTAAGATAATGGATAACTGGGTATGTGTCTTTGTATGTCGTAAGCAAATGCAATTTTGTTCTGCCTGTGCTCCAAAGTGGTGGGACATGAACTAGCTCTGATCCAGAAAAGGTGACTCCCATTAATGTAATGCTGAATACACTGTAACTCACAGTGGGGCTTACGTCCATGGACACGCTACTGCTATCACATGGCTGATGACCTGCTCCAAGCAAGGACAAAGCTTGCAGCTGCCTGCCCAAAACACAACCTTCTGACATACCTGCTGTGACTTTACATTCAGTTGGCAGAAGGAACCTTCCCCCAGTCTACAGTATTTACTAGTATCGGCCTAGAGAATGACTTTGGAAAGGTCAGTGGCATAACTGATGCTTTTGTAACTCCCCATCGAAACTCATAGGAATTTTGGCTTTTCCTTTTGGAATCAGCTTTCTACACTTGTGAAAGGATTCACTAGGATATACAATAAAGCAAGCTTTGCCTACGAAAATGTAAATTCCTTAAGACATACTCCACCAGTGCACAGGCTGGCATGAACTGCTTTTGAGGGGGGATGAATTTCACACACAGTAAATATCATCCTTTTTTCACATATTAAAGAGCCAAAGAAAGACCAAGAAAAATTGGTTTCATTCTCTTCTAACATAAAGGGGACCAGATCCTCAGCTGGTCTATATTAGTATAGTTTCTTGAACTCTTTGGAGTGATGCTGATTAGAACCATCTGAAGACCTTGTCTGGGATGTCTTGCTATTTTTACAAAACTGTATAAAATGGATCTACTCAACTCTCAGTAGCTATGAAAGGAAGCTATAATACAGGGTGCATTTTAGCAGCTAGAAGCAGGACAGAAAGAATGTGTATGGGGTGACATTTTTTGACATGGAAGATAGCAAACATGTGGAAAAAATTACCAAACAAATGACATATTTAAAAACTTTAGGGCTATGGTTTGGAAGCACTAATGAATTTAGGTCTGGCATCAACAGTGTTCATTTTTTTTTTTAAAGTGGGTGTTTTGATTCAGTATTATTAATGAACCATTTGCTCAGCCTTTTTTTTTTTTACCAGATTAATGTAGATCATAAAAATCTCTGCTAGATGGCTTTTTTTACAGAACTATGTGAAAAAAAAAAAAGTCTTGGCAAGGCAAAAATACATATTAACCACCTTTCATAGGAACATTGCAAACAGCAATAATAAAATGCTCCTGGACAAATCCATGAAAAGTTTTGAGCTCCTCATCTATAAAAATAAGATTTTTTTATTTACTTGTTAAAATTTTGAGGCCCACCATATCTAACAGGAATAAGAAGAGTCTTACACTGCTTGAGCATGAAACAGAATTCCCACTGCTGGCAAAACCAGTAGAAAAACGTCATGTTTCCAAAGGATCAGCAAAAAGTAAACCAGCAGGGCCTAATTTTGATGTCCAGGTTGAATTTCTATTCAGTTTACACACAGACAAAACTGTCACTAAAGATGCTGTCTCAGCAAGTTCTGAGTAAATATGCCAAGCACCTGAAAGTCTCAAGATGTATTTGCCTATTAAATACTTTAGAATTGTAAAAAGTTGGAGGTTTTTTGTTTGCTTGTTAGCAAATGCATATATTTCTGCTGGCAGAAATTGTTTTTCAAAAATAATATCAAAAAGGTAACGTTTACCACATCTAGCGTACAGTACCAAGCTGCTTAAGTTTTATGATGTTCATGTAGATTACTGGGGTGGCAGGTCTTGCACTGATCTCAGTGTAGATTCTTGCTGTTTTTTTGGGGAAGTCCTCAAAGTTTATAAAAGCTACTTTTCAGACTTTATACTTTTGCTATACCTGTAGTCTCCAGACTGAAACTTCCCTGAATCTTATGTAGGCCCTTCTCCCTTCCAATATACGCCCTTAAAATTGTACTTCTATGACTTTTAAATTTGTGTTTCAGTCAATTTCTCATATTTCTCTTTGTTTTTAATTCTGATTTCTTGCATTGTGATTTTTTTTTTTTGTATCCAAGTAGTTCTTTCAGATTCCTTGGAGACAAATAAAGACATTGAGTGTGACAATGAGGTTGAGGTTGTTCTTGTACATTCCTGAGAGGAAGTAGATGAATATGATTGTAATGTGCCATAGTAATTGTCTGCAGTGACATTTTTTCTCTTTCTGTGTCAAAAATGCATTTGGTTACAGTACACACAGAAAAAACATGACTGGTTTTATCTCTGCGATTTCTGCCTTTATGTTTGTTGCATTGAACATTATACAATTTATGAATGGGAAAATAATGGTATAATAAATACCATTCAACTATTGTATTATCAAAAGTAATTAACATTTCAATTGATCTGGGAAAACACAATGTGAAGTTACTTTGCACTCAGCTACACAAGAATATGGAGTTTATCTGGCCTTTACAGAAAGAAGAATTGGCTTCGGGTATTTATTTATCATATCCCAGCACGATAGCAACACATTGTGATATCCTGGCATCCCCACAGTTCTGCTATGTGCCAACAACAATGGCAGTGGCATTAGCAGAGGAAAAAAGAGCAAATAAAAAGTTTCAGTATACGTGATGCTGATAGGGACATGACATGGGAGGTATGGTTGTGCCTGTGTCAGAACTGAGTCAGGTAGGGGGGCTGCTACACTGACTAACGCTTTCTGAATGCAAGCAGTAACAAATCCTGGGAGCCTGTCCTTCTGCGAGAGGCTTTTGTAGCAGTTATGGAGAACACAGCACAAAACAGGATATTGAACAGACAGTTTTTCATGCTACTACATGCATATGCTTACCTGAGTGAAATAGTGGTTTGGTAGTCCTTAGATAAGAAACTGCAGGAAAATGATCATGAATAATGTTTGAGTGGCTTTAGAGAAGAATACTGAGGGAAATTATAATCTTAATTATAGCCACCAGGGAAGGAACATGTTTCTTTTTGCTCCCTAAGAATTCTCTTCAAATGAAGGCCCATTACAACTGTGTAATTCAGCTGTGAAACTGCCAACAGGTTAGAGTAACAGCTGAAATTAAAATAATCAAATAGGTAAAGATATGGTTTGTGTGGAAGAATCAACCTTACCGTTTATATAAGAGCCCTGGTCTTGCTCATAGTACCCTGTCCTGCACAGGCACAAGCACTGTGTCCCCAGAAATGATTATCATCTGTATGATTAACTAGGCTGTCTGGAAAAACACATCTTGTGAGGAAAGAAACTGGAAACTGAATTAAAAAAGCTGTCTGGGTGAAAGTCCACTAGGGCCCCCCAGGTCCCTTCTGAGTGACTGAAGTACCACCCATGGAAGATGGAGACTGAGAGACCACTTAAGCAAACTGCACATACACAAGTATCTGAGCCCAGGTGGTGTCCATCTGAGGGTGCCTGAGGGAGTTGGCTGTTTTAATAATGAAGTTCACCTATCATCTTAGAAAAGTCATGGAATTACGGGAGTTTCCTGACAACTGGGAAAAGGCAATGTCATGCCCACCTTTTAGAAGGGCAAGAGGGTCTTGTCAGCCCAGTCTCAGTGCCTGGGAAGGCTGTGGGCTGTATCCTGCAGGATGACAATTCCAGCCCCATGAAGGAAAAGGTATTTGGGAACTACCAGGATGGATTTTCCAGGAGCTAATCATGCCTGACCAACAAGATTGCCTTCCATAAAGAGATGACTGGCTTGGAGAATGAAAGAAGAGTAGAGAATATTTTTCTCCTTGGCTTTACTGAAGCCTTCAACCTGGTCTTCCATAGCATCTGTGTAGCCAGAATTGAAAGATACGGTCATGATAGTTGGACTATGGGGCAAGAGGATCACTGGGCTCAAAGTGCAGTGGTCAGCAGTTTGAAATTCAGCTGAGGATTGGTTACGAGATGTGATGGGTTGACCCTGGCTAGATGCCAGGTGCCCACCAAAGCCGTTCTATCAATCCCCCATCCTCAGCTGGACAGGGGAGAGAAATATATAACAAAAGCTTGAGGGTTGAGATAAGGACAGGAGAGATCATTCACTAATTACCGTCACGGGCAAAACAGACTCAGCTGAGGGAAAATTAGCTCAATTTATTACAAATCAGCCAGAGTAAGGTAATGAGAAATAAAACGAAATCTCAGAACACCTTCCCACCACCCCTCCCTTCTTCCTGGGCACAACTTCACTCCCGGATTTCTCCACCAAGCCCCCCCAGCGGCACAAGGGGGACAGGGATGGGGTTTACGGTCATCACATGTTATTTTCTGCCGCTTCACCTCCTCAGGGTGAGGGCTCATCACACTCTTCCCCTGCTCCAGCATGGGGTCCCACCCACGGGAGACAGTCCTCCATGAACGTCTCCAACGTGGGCCATTCCCACGGGCTGCAGTTCTTCACAAACTGCTCCAGCATGGGTCCTTTCCATGGTGTGCAGTCCTTCAGGAGCACACTGCTCCAGCGCGGGTCCCCCATGGGGTCACAAGTCCTGCCAGAAAACCTGCTCCACGGGCTCCTCTCTCCGCAGATCCGCAGGTCCTGCCAGGAACCTGCTCCAGCGCGGGGTTCCCACGGGGTCACAGCCTCCTTCGGGAACCCACCTGCTCCAGCGTGGGGTCCTCCACGGGCTGCAGGTGGAGATCTGCTCCACCGTGGACCTCCACGGGCTGCAGGGGGACAGCCTGCCTCACCAGGGTCTTCACCATGGGCTGCAGGGGAATCTTCGCTCCGATGCCTGGAGCATCTCCTCCCCCTCCTTCTTCACTGACCTTGGTGTCTGCAGGCTTGTTTCTCTTACATGTTCTCACTTCTCTCTCCGGCGGCTGTTCCTCACTCCCAACTTTTTTTCCTTCTTAAAAATGTTATCACAGAGGCGTTACCACTATCACTGATTGGCTTGGCCTTGGCCGGCGGCGGGTCCGTCTTAGAGCCGGCTGGTATGGGCTCGCTCTCTCTCGAACACAGGGGAAGCTTCCAGCAGCTTCTTACAGAAGCCACCCCTGTAGCCCCCCCCGCTACCAAAACCTTGCCACATAAAACCAATACACGAGACCATTCTTCAGGGTTCAGTACTGGGATCACTACAGTTCAATGTCTTTATTAATGTCTGGGTGGTGGAATGAAATGCATCCTCATCAGCTCTACTGACAACACCAATGTGTTGTAATCAATACACTACAGGGCACGGCTGCCATTCAGAAGGCTTGATAAATGTGCTAATGGAAACCTTATGAAGTTCAACAAAGGAAAACACAGGGTCCTCCACCTGAAATGTGATAAACTCATGTAAAAAGGGCTGGGTGCTGACTGGATAGAAAGCAGCTTTGCAGAAAATGTCTGGGCGGTCTAGGTGGACAAGCTGAACATGAATCCAAATGTGCCCTGGCAGCAATGAAGGACTAGTGCATACTGGACTGTGTTAGCAAAAGTATAGCCAGCAGGTTGAGGGAGACTTCTCTGTTTGTCACTTGTGAGACCACATCTGGAGTACTGTGTCTGGTTTGGGACTGGACAAGGACAAGACAAGAAGGATATTGACATACAGAAGAAAGTCCAGCAGAGGGCCCCCAGAATGGCTGAGGTCTGGAGCACGTGCTGTATGACATGCTGAGGGAGCTGAGTTTTGCCTAAGAAAAGAAGACTGACCAGTGCCCTTACCTACCAAATGAGTGATTGGTTATAGAGGAGATGAAGGTAGACTCTGCTCAGAGGTTAACAGTGAAAGGAAGAGAACAAGTGGACATAAGTAGCAGCAAGGGAAAGGACAGCATTGTGAATGCACTAATATGCCCTAACGGCTCTGACCAGCTTTGCTGAGGCCTCCACCCATACAACTTGCCTGGGGACTTAATTTAACGTCAGGTCTGAGCCCTCAGACTTTGCCTGAGCTATGTTATAGGTACAGTACTGTTTCCTGCTGTCCCAGCTTATTGGCTGTTTCTCCAGGATGGACTCGAGACCTACCCTTTAGGTAGGTTTGTCTCCTATGTTGTCTTCTGTTGATCCCAGATGGATCCTGGAAGAGACTCACTATCGTGCCTTGTCTGAAACTGTCAATTGACCAGTCCTGCTCTGCCCACCCTGCTCGTGTGCCTTTCCTCAGGGAGCAGCGCTGCTCTTGCTGCTCCTAGACAGGAAATTCTAATTAGAAAGAAAAAATTCTTCCCAGTGTGAGTGGTAGGATGATGGAACAGGTTGCCAAAGCAGCTCATTGATTCTCCACCCTTGGAGCTCAGCTGGACAAAGCCCTGAAAAACCTGATGCTGTTTAGAACTGGTCCTGCCTCGGGCAGGAGTTTGGATCAGTTGATATCCAGAGGTCCCTTCCAGCCGTGGTTGTTCTCTGACTCCGTGGTTCTAAGAGGAGGAAAAGCTCGGCAACAGAAGGACAAGGAGGTCTTCTTTAATTTAGCATTGTTGCTCCTGTTCCTTATAAATGGCTCAGTTTATAGAGTTTGAAGCCTATGTTTCTCTTTTAGTAGACAGATCAAGTCCAGATGAAAGAAAAGAATTTCACAGTCTAGAAGATCTGGGCTCAGGTGTTACAGATCAATGTTTTTACAGAGGGAGGCAACATTTCTGGGTGGCAGTGAAGAGGAAAGTGATAGAGTTAGTTTGGTGTATATATACACACAGCTGAACACAGAAAAAAATATGCTGGAAAGCAATACAGTAATGTCATTGTGAACCATAGTAAAAGGTCAAATAATTATTAATTTTACATTCTTTATTGCCCTTAAAAGTACCATGGGGAACAGTCCTGCACTGGCGGGGACAGACAAGCTGACCAAATAACCAGTGGGTCTTTTCCAGTTTTAATTTCTGTGATTCTATGACTTCTTTCTATTCATCATATGCTTGATAGTAAAACATCCTTGTTTCCTCTTATATTTGTTTTAGCTTTTTCCTTTGTTCCAGTGAAGTTAAGGGGGGGGGGGGGGAAACCCAAAAACTGTTGCTATTAAAAAATGGTGCCAGTAAAATTAAAGCAAGATCCTACTTTGAGTGTTGGGGATAACCCGGAGATGCAGGTGGAGATTCTGGATTTGCTGGAGAGCCAAAAGAAAGACTCAGAGACTGGGCTGATAGCTGGAAAAGTCTGTTAGTGCAGCTGTGAGCTGTGGGAAGACAGAGCCTGTAAAGGACAAACAGCTGTTAGAGTCAGACAGGAAAGCCTCTGAAAAAAAAGGGAGAGGGAGGAGGAAAAGAAGTTTGATCATGGCTGGGTAAAAGGCCAGAGAAAGAGCTTTGTATCAGAAGATCAGAATCTGAATGTAATGTTATAACATCTCTCTGTAGGATAGAAAAGGAAAAGTCAGCAGCAGTCTACTTGGTAAGTTTACATGAGTGAAGGAAGACAATGGGTTTTATCTACTTTATCATCAAGATTGCCCCCAAATATCCTGTCATATCATGACTCTGTCCTGTGAACGGTCCAACAAGCAGAAGAAGTATCAAAACGTACCCCACTGCTAAATTTTTTAGTTGCCTGGGTCAGCTGTTCAGGGAGCAACTCATTTTAGGGGGACTGTCTTGTTTCTTAGGAGGCCGGCAATACATGGAGTTCATCTGTAAGTCTACATAAAGTTTTCTGGAGCAGACATTGTTTTATGAGTCTTTTGAGATTGAAAATGTTCTTTTTCTTGAGTAGACTCCACATGTCAGCTGCAAAAGCTAGTGTAAAGACTGGTTGTAACTTCTCAGGACTCAGCATTTGAAAATGATATAAAATGGGTCAAGCCAGCTTGAAAGAGTGGTTTAGCTTTTATTTTTATATCCCTACTGGGAAATGAATGTTAAATATAATCCTCAGATGAATTAGCTGTTCTCTCCCATGTTGCCTTTGTTCTAGCGTGAATACTTTTAATCCTGATGCATTTGTTGAGAATCCAATTCCCTGCTTTATTTCAGGAGCAGAGACGCTGTTTGTAACTACAATGTGGAGAGCGAAGTACCAATTCTTTAAGCTGTAAATGCTAAAAAAGGTGTGATTTCTTTTTGTTTTAATAGAAGGATTTTTCTTCTCACAGGAGAAATGACTACTAGTAAATTTTCCTACACAGAAATTAGTAGAAATTACAGTTGAATGTGGGATAGGTTTTCCCTTTCTTCCCTTTCCCTCACTGGTCTTGTGATTTATTAAGTGTTTTTGGGTACTGAACTGGGAATTTCAAAGGGTTCAAAATTACTTAAAGTCTCAACTCCCGTTGACTTTCAGTGGAGCTCTGTTCCCATCCTGCTCTCTGCCCCCTCCTTTGTAAAACAAAGCCTTTAGTTTTGTCCCAGATGAGCACTCACATTTCCCCAACAACCTAGAGGCATTGCTCTGCCTTTTGGAAATTATTGTGTAATGTGTGGAGCTTGTTGTAAAGGCTGATGGTTTCAGTTCTAGAGGAGAGTAATTTTTTTTTTCTGGTTCAGAGGGCCTGGAAGAAGATTAAGGACTAATATTAGGGAAAGCACACATAGCTTTTCAGGCTGTGTGAACGACATATTTTAAACACAGGCTCTAGCTTGCTACTGAACTGACCCTTTTCAGGCATTTTGTTACAAGCAGGAGTAATTACACGGGTATAGGCATCCCATGAAACTCTAGAGCCCTTCCAAAGCGAAAGCTTCTTCCTATGGGCTGAGCTGTCCCTGATGAGGTCTGAACTGGGCAAGCATGGTGGCATGGGGTTGTGTACCACCCCCCACCCCCCGTGGTGTATCACTGCTGGGATCCAGTGCTATTCAGCATATGGACCAACTGCACTGGACCAAAGCAATACCTAGCTGTAGGGATGAAAATCACATTTCACAAGAGATGACCTATATAAGCACATAAGTGGTGTGTGGCTGTGGCATGTTTAGTGTTGGCTGAGGCCTCTTAACCTGCCTTCTTGCTGGTGGCATTTCGGGTTTGTCCAGTGAGATTTGTCTCTTCAGAGACTGTAGGTCTCTTTTCAGCCTGTGTAAACTTCCCAGAAGATGAGTAAGGTCCCAGTGCCCTCTGCAGCAGATATGACCCTGCTTGCTTACATTTAGAAACTCAGTTGATTCACTGGCTGCCTTTAGTCTGGTAAATAAAATGGGGAAAGACCCATTCTCTGCCCCTGAGCACAAGAGGCAGGACAAGGCTGTCATCAGACAACCATGCACTCCTCATCCACAGAGCAAGATGGCCTCATCCCTGCTGCCCACTGGAACCCATTCTTGGCTCACACTATTCCACAAGCCATACTTGAGCCTTGCGTGGGAGACTACTGGTCCTTCTAGCATGAGCCAAAACTGTGTTAATGGGCTAGACTTAATGCTAACAGCTATGCAGTATGGACAATTGCGTGCTTGTGCCCTGAGGTCATTTGCCTTACAAGTTTCAGGATACCTATTAGAATTACTGAAGTTACACTGCAAACAGGATTTTATACAAGAGTTACATGAATGAATTGAAGATAAAAGAACAGGAAAGAAAATACAGTTTTTTTCAGAAAAAGAAGAACTAGAATCAATTGTCTTTCAATAAAAAATATACAAAGGGCTACAAATTCCAGGAGTAAGTTTAAAATTAGCAAAGCACCTGGAGCTCACATTTAAAATATTGGAAAACCTTCAGCAAAACTTCATTCTGATGATAAACTCTTGGAAATGTGATATTCTCATAATGGACAACTTTGTGTACAGTATTTATCATCACAGGTATTCTGTCTTCATGTATTGAAGGCACTCTTTTTGTACAGATTTCCTTTAAGATTCCTAGTAGGTAAACTTTTAAAATTTTACAGAAAACTGGAAAAATCCCAAAGTTGTATCTATTTCCAAGGGAAACAGCTTGCAATCACATTCTTTTACAGAGTGATTTTTGTATGTTTTTGTTGCTGTTGTTGCCTTTCTGGCATAGTGGAAGGGACAGAACTGTACTTAATTATGGAAGAGTATTATGAAATGCAAAGGCACATACCATATGTGTGGTTAAAGAAGAAAAATATCTGTGAAAATACCCATTCTTAGAGTTATAGAATTAATTATGCAAAAACTATGTAGTGGACTTAAAAAATAGGACACCCATTTATTTGCTGATGTGTTTAACATTGCTTTTATACCAATGTTGTTGAGCCAAAACTAAGAAAGTGTAGATAAATCTTGTGCATTAGTGCACAGCCAAGAGCCACCAAGAATCCTGATGAGACACATAGAGCTTTGTTGCTGGTGGTAGTTCTATGCTTGAGTTTGTGTTGGTAGAAAATGGTTTGCCTGGGTGTTTATTCCAGTCCCTAGCATGAACTACCTGAATTCTGAACTTCCAGAAGTAAAGCTTTTGAAAACTGGATTTGAAATAAGGAAAAACAAATTAATTCTCCAAATATAAATCAAAGTGAAAGGTATATATAGACCACTTTTAGTAAAGAAGGTGTTTCTGTTGACACAACCAACTGAGTCTGTAAGGAGTATCAACGTTTATCGGTGATGTGATAGTACTGTTCAAAATCGAAATAATTATTTTACTTTCTGTGCTTGGATTTTGTGACCCATGAATGCCAGTAAATTTTTCATCTGTTTGGAAACTATTAAATTCATTTCTCTCCCTTTAGCTAGTAAGACACCACCCTATGATTTATTGTAGATGAAAAGTAGAATAGTCAGAGACTCTAAGGATGTAAACCCTCTGGAACGATCTGGTTCAATGCAATTGTTATTAGGGTAATCTGGGGTCAGCAGTCTGGCTGGGGAAGAGATGCATTTCTTTGCCTCACGTCACAACCTCCTTATTCTAATATTTGTAAACCTTCCTGTCATTAAAGACTAATCATAGCTGTAATTCCAACAGACGGTTTTCACTAATCATCACTCAGACAACGTAAACCCAAACCATCTTGTAAATGTTGCTGACATGGAACCAAGCTCCAGAACCTTTTCTGTCTCAAAATCCAGAAAGCGAAAATTTGTGTATTTGCCTGCAGGTTTGCTCCATTTTCTTCAAGGGCTACTGGGTGTGTTTGAAAGGGCATTTGAGTACTAGCTGCAAATGCACCCACAAAACTGGAAGAATCACAGTGAAATCCATGTGGTATTGTAATTATTTGCTGCTGTATATGGCCACAATGGCTCTATGTACTAATGTGTTTTGAAATATCTTTGTCTGACTAACTTGGGAAACAGCCAAATGAAATTTTGTCTGAGTCTTGAGTCTAGTCACTGTTATGGTCTATATTTATGTCTGTGTTTGGTGAATGCATTTGAAATAATCCTGATACAAGTCCAGGATTGAACCAGGGGAGAGGATATGGTGCAAACTTGTAATAAATGATGAATAAAGCACTTGGAAATTCCAAAGGCTGTTTTTTCCCCCTTACACTATATTGTTCCTTGAGCTTTCTTTTTCATATTTACAAAGGATTTTGTTCCTGTCTCACTTCAGAAGGAAGGATATAAATGTTTTTATGTATTCTTGTCAAGAAAATATTTTGGTAATTAAGGGACCATGTTTTGAAGTGCTAGAAGACCCCTAAAAGGTATAGAATACAGTGAATTCTGAATTAAGCCTCATATTTTGTTGACAAGCTGTTACCTTTTCTCTCCTTAAAAATACTAATCATCTAAATACTTCCTAACAAGGGACTCAGATTTTTGGTTTCTTAACAGAGGTGATAGCTTGAAAGCCCCCAAGACTGACACTTCAGGAGATGACCTGTCAGCTAAGCTTATATCTTCAAGAAAAAACATGTGCTGGTCGCCCAGATCAGGGATTCTTGGGGCGTCAGCAAGTTTTTGCCTCTGTGAACTGAGGAAGTGGTGCTTACACACCACGTCTCTAATCTTCAACAGATCTGCTATGCCTTCTTCAAGGTAAAAACTATCCTTTGCTTGTAGCAAATATGCTTCTCCTCATTAATGACATCCAGTACACTAAAATCTTCACACTGGGGATGTTTCTTTCTGAATGAGGAGTAAACAGAGACATTTTGATAGGTTCTGAATTGACGTTAAATTTTGCAAAAGTATAATTATAAAGGAGACACCAGAGTTGGGCTTTAACTTAGTATGACCTTCTAATCATTTATAGTGAAGTCATGGAGTGTAAGTATGCCAGCTACACTGTAATGCTCACTATTTATAGCCAAGTTGTTAAGCCTAGCTTGACTTAGGTAATAAAGTTCCATTTATCTCATGAAATTAGTTAACAATAGAGATTATTTTCCAATTCATACTGGCAATAAACGCAGCTCAGTATTCCTTAGGCAAGTGAAGGGATTCCCTTTTCAAACATCCTGATGTATTAGAAGAATGAAGGAATACATTGTCCTTGAGACTTGCTTGCCGTTTTTGCAGTTTTTGAAATGCAAGAGTTGGTAGAAGTGTTAGCAGTAAGGAAAACATAGGTCGCAAAGGAAGATGTGCCATTATTAACTTTGAGAATTACTTTGATTGGCCATGATGCTGTGTTCAAAGAGGAATTATACAGAAGGCAAAAACACAAAGTGCCATTATTAAAAAAAAAAAAAAGGTTAATTTCAGAATGTAGCATCTATCTTTTATGATTTTGTATTAGGAGTAAGGTTTTTGTGTTTTAATTGTTATTGCCTGGGTGAGATGTCACAGCTGTGGGGATAACCCTGAACGTTTGATTTTAGTGCAAATTCAGGCCAAGTATAGAAGGAACTGATAGTAACAGTGCAGCAAGTCTTTAGGAAGAGTGATGAAGGAAAAGTCTAGCAACATCATGGTTTCAAATGATTAAAAGCGTGCTTTAAAATAGTTTATTTTCATGAATGTCTAATACGGTGAAAGAGTTTGACTGTGAAGACCTGGGAAGCAGTAATAAGACAGTTACAAGACTTTACAAGGATTCTGTTTTGAGAGGAAGAAGTATGTATTTGAAGAGGGCTTTTAAAGACTGTTTTTATGGCTAAGAGCAGTAAGCAATCTAGACAGCAGTCAAAATCTTTGGCTGCAAAATATCAAGCCAAATCACTCCCCCTTGGGGAGAAATTGGTGGAATAGGAAAATGTCATGAGACACCTATTGTAGATTCCTGTCGATAATTTTCTCTATGGGATATTTTTAAGAACTACATATTTGCTGATCTTAAGTCTATTTTTCCCTTCATCTATATGAGTTCCCAGTATTCCTGAGCAGAGTGTCCATCTCACTTCTATAAGGGCTGGATCTGCATGGGCAAACTCATTTTTTTCACTGTGGCATTGGGGCCCTTTGCCAGTAGGTTCTTGCTGGGGCCAAATGTGAATATCTAACTCTTCCCTGAGACTGCCTCAAATCCTAGAGTATGGGCAGATTCTCTGCCTACCCTTTTCCAAAGGCTATCCATTGCAGTGCTTGTGGTCTTTATAGAACAGAGTCTTCTCAGGCGTGTACTGAGGGGATGATTTTGCTATAATTTCCTGAGTTGTAGATAGAAGAAAGAGAGATCAATGATATAGACTGGATGACTTCCTGAGTTCTCTTTCAGATCCATTTTTCTGTGATTCCAATATCACAGAAACGTGGGTGGGAAGCATTAAAGGCAGCAGGGATGCAATGAGTTCTGCTCTTCATAGAGAATTTCTGTGGGCTTTGAAAAATATTTAGGCACACATTAGCGGAGGCTTTGTATTGGCAATGCTGCAAGGATTCTTTGTTGCAGGAAACTAAGAGCTGCTGGGAGTTCTGGCAGGAGAATCGAATAATCATCACAAATTCAGATTCTGCAAAGTGATACAAATACACCAGAACATGGTTTGGTAGCTCAACAAAGCAGAGTCGAAAGTGCTAAACATGTTTGCCTACTACAGCTATGACTGTGTCAGGTGGAGAGCATTGTGAAACCAAGTATTGGACACTGCTAACTCCCAGAGCTAAGCTGACATAACACTTAGCAGGTTCATGCCCCAGACTAGTGCAGAATAATAAGGAGGAGAATGAAACCACATAGAGGAACCTCAAAATGACCTCCAAAAAAGAATTGCTTTTGCTCTGAAACTATATCTTGCTCCTGTACTTTATTCCAACTCTATGTTATTTTGCCCTAGGCTTCTTTACATGGTACATTTACTTGTGGCTGTTGTGTGATCACATTCTCTTAGTTTTCTCTACTTTTGCATTTATTTCTCGCTCTCCCCAGCTGCTATGGCTCATTAACCCCTTTAGGCAAAACCATATTTGTGGTCAGTAGCTTCATTGTACTAGTCTTTTCTCTTGATCCACTTGTGAGCTTCTGCTATTCATGACAGAAACCTAAACCTGATATTTCCTCTGGGAACATGGGAAAAAATGAGTATGAGGCCTGTTGCTGCGCATAGCAACTGTAAATAGACTACTCTACAAAACCTCTTGGACAGAAGAGGTAAAATTATGTTACAATCAGTGGGCATTTAATTGACTATACTATTTTTAGGTTCTGGAAATGCTCCATTTTTGTAGAACAATGAACAAGTTCAAGAACAGTGTTCCAACACCAAAATTTTTATGGACTATTGACCTACTTTTCTATCTTTAGCAATAAGTAGAAAAATGGCGCAGAGCAACAAAGATTTTCAATGGGAGTCAAGTGCCTAAAATTCCCATGTAATTTGTTTCCATTGGTAAAGTATGTGATGAAAGCTGGGCAGAATATATGAAAATTAAGGATTAGTTTGAGCCAAAACTTAGTGTTCAAAGAGTTCAAACTGAATAATTCTGAAACTAAAACCAGAGTAAATTTTAGTTAGTTTACTCCATCTATTCAGGAAGGATGGAACTCAGAAAGTCAACTCTCCCATACATGAAAAGTCCGTAATTGGATTTTACTGTTTGAGCCCTAATCCACCAGAGAAAAAATGATGCAAAATGTGCAAATGATGCAATGTGGTTTATGTGTTGCCTAAAATTTGCACGAGGAGCAGCAGACTTAGTTTAGTCACAGGAGGGTCTGTGTCTTAGAGTAAAGGTCACAGTCTCACACATTCCCTGTGTTTGAGGATGCAGTATTAATGCAATGCTTTCTGGCTTTTAGCAGTCTGTGCCATGAACATTTATGAAATCTTTAAATTGCAAGTTTTAGCCTTTTTTTTTAAAAAAATAAATATGGCTTATAATCTTTTCTTTAAAAGAGAAAAGTATTGACTGTCAGCTGTTAGCTGATAAAAAAGACTAACGATACCCTGAGTCATGGAAGCTTGGGGCTTTTTGTTTTTACATATATCATGTTTCCAATATAGCCTTATCAGTTCAGCCTTCATTGGAGCACATTTCAAAATACAGCCATTGAGTATTCAGTAAAGATTTTGTAGGAACAATCACTTTGCACCTGCAGAGGATGCGTGACATATTTAGATGAGGTACATTGGATCCAATCTTCTGCATAATTTTTTGTGACTTCAGAGGGGTTATCCTAATTTACACTGCCTCCACAACTGCTCATGCACAGCCTTTATGCTTTCTGCATGTGGAACCCAACAAGTTCATTAAGAGATCTACATATATCCTGGACTGTGGGGATGGACATTTATGTAAGTGAACATCCTTTGCAAACACAGGGGATTGACTATCAGCTGTTAAAAATTGGTACAGCTGCAAGGGCATTATACCTATGCACATCTTTTAAAGATCTAGTCCAGTAGGTTTTATGACTTGTTGACTGAATGGATGAAATTGCTGCAATAAATTTTAAGACCCTTTTGAATGTGTTGTTGTCTTTATAATTCGTTTTTATTTCCATTGTCTCTGTTTGTTGCCATTGGGCCCATTTGACATCAAAATAAGAGGATAAAACAAAACAGCAGTTTAGCGGACACTGAAATGGAAAATACAAAAAGGCTTAATAAATACACTGTCTGTGTAACTGCCAACATCTGGAATAGCTTTGTAGCCAAGTGTCTTGAAACTACCTCTTAAATACAGTCCTCAGTAATCAAATCTAAATACATGCTAATTCAGAAAGGTCTAAGATGTTACATTGAAAACATCTTTTGAAAGAACTTCCTTTCCTTCATCAACTGAAGATACTGTTCCCATTTACTTTTGCTGCATACTTGAGACTACTGCTTTCCATCAGTCTGCTGGATCACTTACCGATGTTTACAGTGTAAAATAATGGTAGGTAACTAGCCAAATTGATCCGCTGTATTTATGGAATTCAGTCAATCATTCCTTAAAATATACATATCATTATGAAATTCTTTATAGGTGCAGTAAGAATGCTTTAAATTCTCCAAAATTAAAGAATGAAGAGAATTTTACTTTTGAAAGAAAGAAATTACAAAACCAAAAGCCATCTTCTGAACAAAAAAATATTCTAGTGGTGTTAGGCAAGAAATTTGAGTTGTCGGCCCTTCCCAGAGCATTATCAATTGAAGAAAGACCTATATGTTAGCCTGCTCTTGAGCCATACTCCACCAGACAGAGTGGGCACAGCCTTTGGGTTCATGTCTGCATGCACTGCACTCTGTGAGAAAGCATGAGCATGTAACTTGTCTGGTAGTTTTCCATCAGGCTCAGGCTTCAAACTCCACCAGGCCTTCATGGCCTAGTTCAACATTTCAGTGGTAGCTAAAGAGACACACATGCATCAATTACATTATTTGGGTCAGTAGTTCACGTTAATTTCAACTGGTAGCCTGTTACTGGAAAAGAGGACGTAGAGATAAGGAAAAAAACATTTGAAGAAGGGAGAGGACTAATGGGAGAGTGTAATACAGGAGTAAGTCCAGAATGAAGAAAGTGGCTGAAAGAAAAAGAATCTCATTAATAAAAAACATTTCCATGTTTGTGTTTTTAAGAATCAATTATGGATTGATTCAGTTACCCACGTAGCATTTGAGAGTCCCTGTGGTATCTCAGACATCCAAATGGCACTGGCTGATATGATATGGGATCCATAGAAGTGACATACCCTTTTCCATCTGAAGCTGGAGGCCAGGTGGGATAGACTGGACATCTCAAATGACTGTAGATACTTGAAAGTGAGCTATGTAATTTATCTTTTAGCCTGCAATGGATGCAGGAAAATAAGATCATCTGCCTTTGAGACGATTTGCACACTAAAGTCTGTAAGAGGTCCATATGCAATACTATCCTCATTTCCTAGACTGTTGTCAAAGTAGTTTTAAGATAAGAGTTGTGCCACTAATTATGGAATAACAAAAAGCACTCAGAGTAGCAAGAGAGTTACAGGCATGGTAGCATTTAGATTTCCTATGCAGGTATATGTGAAATAATATGTTGTATTAATTGTGGCAGTAGTATGACTTCCATGAGCAGCTGGCTGTACAGTGTTCCTAGCTGTCTAGCAAGGATCCTAGTGGTCTGAAAGCCCAGGTGCTTTGGGAAAAGAATAAAGCTTATGGTATTTCTACTTTAGCCACTTTAGCGGCAAACTGTATCAGTTCAGGTAGCTTTTGTGGAAAGAGAAGGTGTAATTGTAAGGTCTCAGGTTCTTTAAGAAGGTAAGAAAACAACAAGCACTTCCTTCTCTCAGTAGCACTCTGAACTATGACCACTGGAAACCACAGAAGCTTTACTTTCTGGTTTTCTTTTTACTTATTTCACAGTTTCTTATGTTACTGGCAGCTGTTTATTGCATTTAGCTCACTGGTCTTTCATCACCCTATCTTCATTTGGCCATGCTTTAACTCATAGCTTTCATGGGCAGTCCAGAGGAGGTCCTGAACTCAGCCCTCTTGAGCGCCTTATGCTGTTTCTTCTTGGCTTGTGAGGTCGAGCCATCCATGTGGCCTGTTTGGTGGACTTATCTTTGATGACTGGCAAGGGTGCATTTCTCTGATTTCTTCAATCCTAGCTGAGAGAAGGGAAGAGAGGAAAGAGCAGCACAAAGAGTAATAAATACTTACATAGTTGAGACAAATAGGTCTGTGCTGTAACATGCCTGGTACATCAGGCTCCTGTTCAGCTCAGTAAGGGACATCTCAAGGAATACTTGCCGCTGCTGCTGTTGGCTTAACAGGACAAGGGCTTCTGCATTCTGACAATAAACACACGCACAAGTTAAGGAAAAGGGAAAATGCCTACATCAGACATTCTTTGTAATTTCTTTCCTGACAAAGAAGCCTAGCATAGCCACACTGGGCCTGTATTTTTGTGAATGTTATTTATTTCAGATGCCTAGTCCAAGGTGTATATACAGAAACAAATTCATTGTTCTTCAGCCCCCTCAAAATATTTGGTACAGTAAGAATCAACTGGTCAAAGTAGTCAGGTATTTATCAGTGGTGGACTGGCTGTTTTTAATTCTGCTCTTTGCCAAAAACATAGCGGTTAAGCTATCCTGTTACTGGACGGTTATTTAATAATGGAATCCTATGGGGGAGAGTATTAAACATACCCACTCAGTGAGATGATTTTTTTAAAAAAGATCTCAGAGCTGTGAAAATTATCGCCCATAGAGGTCAGTGGATCTGACATGTGTTTGAATGGAAAATGCATTTGCATTATTGTTCCTGTCATAAAATACTGCCCTAGTTTCTTCCCTCTGCCTTACACTGACAATTTACATTTTCAATACCATATCCATAGAGATTTTATTTTCTTTATTAGAGAGTAGACTGCACGCCTCTGTCTTTAATAACAAAGCATACAGGTACAGAAAGAAACAAACCACTCTGTTCACAGTGAAAATGAACCACTTAGGAGAATGGGAATAAAGACATTGCATTCAATTTTTTTCCTGAAAATGCCATGACCCTCTTATGCTTGATTCTTTTGAGGTGCTAAGCCCCCTGCTATGACTGGAAATTGAAGAAGCTCAAAGTCTTATGGGGACTGGGTTCTCATTTGGTTTTAGACACAAAAATATTGACCCCTTTTTGTTCTCTATAGTGTATAGATTATGAAACAAATGAGAGAGGCAACATTCTGGAAAAAGAAATCCTCTTTTTATGTCACCATATAATTACAAAAACAGAGGAAGCTTTTCAAGGTTCTATTTTATAAACAAAAGACATGCCAAATTGCCTAGATCTGACAAAAGTTTACTTAAGTAAGGACATCATTTACAAATCGTTTTCACAAGATTTTTGCTAGACATGCAAAAACTAAAGCCTCCTCTTTTTTTCTTTTTTATTTTATTTAAAGATGTATCCACAAATGATCCCTTATTCTGTAAAGAGTAGATCAGAAATATTGACTTGCTGTGGTTGCTTGCAAGTGCCACTATGCTCCTCAGTAACTTGTTAGCCAGGCATGTGTTCTAAATACAGCGAACCAGTATGGAGTCATGGCATTTTCAGAAGAAAGTGTACTCTAGGTAAAGATTCCCAACCTCCTAAATGGTTCATTTTCACAATGAATGCAAGTGTTTTGTTTCTTTCTGTAACAGCAATGTCTTACAAAATAACATATAGCAAAACACCACATTGAAATAACAATATTAACATTGCAAGTCAAGCAATTATGAAGTCCAAGAATTACAAGTTCCCTGTGCCACCTTAATTCAGTTTCCTTATGAGTGTTCATTATGATAAATTACGTAATTGCTTACCCTTCTTTACACAGGATCTGTGCCCCATGGGCTCTTGCCCAGTCAGTCTTGGTATCACATCTTGCCTCACTCCTTGTCTCAGCACTTTTTAATCAAAATTCTTGGAAATCTCCTTCTTGGAAGTGACTGAAGTGCCTTAGCTGACACTTTCCCCAGCAAGAGTCTCTGAGGTATACACAGCAGGGAATGCTTCAAACATGCAAATGGTTAAAACTTAGCAAAGCTGTAAGCAGTTGGGAATGTATTCTTATATGGTGAAATTAAACTACAGAAAGCACAAACTGGTTCTACTTTTACTTTGCAATATGAGGTGCTGTGTTGAAGGTAAGGTGTCTGGGGCCCAACGAAAGATAAGATGTTAATATAACCCATGTTCACGGTTACAACATAAACAGCGAAGCATGGTCTGGGGTTTCATTTCAAGTTATTGCTGGCGAACTCCCATTGTAATAACTGGCATTCCAAATCTATCCTTCGATTACAGACCCAGAAAAGGGAAAATGGTTAAATTGCTTGAAATATTGAGTAAAACTTGCAGTTAAACATTATTCCTCTCCCTTTTAGCTGCAGGGAGTTTTTATAGGGAATTTCCCTTCTTTGGCTGTCTTTTAGATTAAATTAAAAACAGTAATAGTTCTTCTGGGATAAAAACAGAAGATAGTTGATCTGGATTGGACTTCCTAGATTTTTCTGTTGCTACTCACTCTTATCCTGTTTCCTGGAGGACAAAAGACAAATGTTCAATGAAGGGGTCAGGAAAGAGAAACAAGCCAGAAAATGCAACTTCTGCCTGAGGTGCTGACTCAGACATTCACGAGTGGAGGACCTCAAGCACAGCCTATGTTCTGATCGGCCAGCTAGAGATGTGGAAGACTTATGCCAGCTTTGATTGGGGTACTTGCTTTCAGCTGCCTTTTGTTGGTTTTGCATCACAGTTACAAAAGATGCAAAGTGTATGAGAAAAAGAGAGGGGAAAAGAGCAAGAAAGGAAGAATCGAATAGGAAAGCCCCCTTCCCTCTCCCCTCTGCCCTTATTTTCCCCTCTAAATCCCAGATGGTTGAGAGCAAGGCTTTCTGATGGAGGTGGGGTTCATATGATCAGATTGGCTCCTTCAGCCGCACCTGAGCTGGAGGTTTCACAGCGAGGCCCTTCACCCCACATGATATGGGAGAGCACACACCATTGATTTCAGCTCTAAACATTTCCTCTGCGTCTTGAGTCTTTCAGCTTGTGGTAACCTGTGGCTTCACTGCAAGCCTTGAAATTCCGCTATTGGAACAAAGCATCAGCTCAGCTCTATTTTTGTTGTACTCAGTAATCTTTCTTGAATTTATTGTTTTGTAGTGCAAAGTATACAGGCACCATAGCGGGAAGACATGCAAAAGTTAAGAGAGGAATAGGACAAATTGAATAGTTCGTTGTTTATCTTAGTCTTACACAACAGTCAACAGATCAAATAAAACCATTCTTCACTCAAGTCTCAAGCTTGTTCATGAAATTCTTAGTAAGATTAGGGAACAAAGTATAAACTTGACATTATAAAAGGATGGCAAATGTTAATGGCAATTCCATTCCCAGTACTTGAGAATATATTGTTCTTTGTCTCACTGTTATTCTACCAGTTATCTTACAAGTCTTATTCCTCAGGGAGTTGTGCTTAAAAGATTTGCAGTTCTGAGCAAACTCTGGATGGGAACATATTCAGACTTCCTGGCATTAATCAGAGAAGTCTCCAGATCCATGGCAGCATTTAAAGCTTTGTCACTGTAATTTTTCACCTTTTTTTTTTTCCCTATCAATCCTGCCTTTGCAACTGCCTTTCCTTGATGTGGTTATTTGGTACAGTCAGAGGTTGTTCAGAAAGTTTTTGTTCCATAGCCTCATGTGATTATATATTATTCTGATATACTGTCAGATTGATGTAGTATGTGCTGCTTTTCTCTTGGTATAGACCTCACATCATAGACAAAAAAAGCTGAACTGCCATATTGGGACTGCTGTGTACAGCATCCCAAGTGTCTCTCGTCTTGGATCCTTTTACTAGATCTAGTCTGAATAAATAAGATTGGGGCTCCACTGCATCAAACATAGTGTTGTAGCTGACTGTGAGACAGTCTTGATAACTAACATTGGCATGTATTTTAATAATTGCTTTTTATGACTTATAGTGTTTAGCTTTTATCTTTTAGTCTGATTCTAGAATGAACCTGGAATGATTACTCATTCCTGTAACAGCCAGTTTTACTTTCTCTATATATGATTTTTCTCTTCTTTGTCTGGGAAAGGCATGAATTAATTCCTCTATTCTTCTTTTTAACAGCATAGTTAGAAAAAGAAAAGGTAAAGGGAGAGGGAAGCAAAGAGGGAGAAGAGGGAAAAAGAGAGGAAGAAAGACGAAGAACATCTGGTGATACTTGTAATGCTCACATGATTCCTTTGGAAAAAAGCCAACAACTGAACTTATGTTTTTGAGACTGAACATTTGATATGGTGGCTTTAAAAATTTGGAAGTACACTTTGGATAATTCTTATGTATAAAGAAGCCTTGGAAGGTCAGCCCAATGAACCTGGCAAATGCTGCTTACAGTTTCAAATGATTCACTGATGCCCCAAGAAAATGCGTATTAATACAATGTCCCTTATGAATACAGTGTCCAGGACTGGCCAAACTACTCACAGAGTGGTTACATTTGGAGTCAATGTGATCAGGAGTATGTTCTTATTCAGTCATGTGCTTCTACTTTTTTTTAATAAAAGCTTCTGCCAAGCAGAGGGAAAAAAGTCTACTTGATTCTCTTAGCTTTTTTTTCCCTAACATCTATAGTGCAAAATAATATTAAAATAAATTATTATGAAGAAAGGCATTACAAGAATCAGAAGCTTGTTGTTATTATAGCATCTACATTGGTTGTAGCTGACCATACAGCTCATATTGCTGGTGTTTTTAAGGAACAATGCAGTAGTACCTTCAGTAGCCAGAAGAAAGGCAAGAAGGAGCAAAAAATATTAAATCATGCAGATGGACCAGATGCTGCTTGTATAAATGGGATGAGCAGCTTAAAGGCAGGCATAGATGCAGAGGGGAGCAAAACTCTATTACTTGCAGACCAAAGAGATCGATGAATGCCATTTGGCTCATTTTCATGATATTTTTATGGTTTTTTTTTGCTGTTGCTGTTAGAGTATTCTTGAGATAACTGTGATTTTTATGTTATTTTAAGAGTTACTTATATAGATTTTTTCTCAAAGAGTAAGTGTATGACAGGTTTGTATTGTGTTTGAGGGGGCAAACTTAGCTTTTTGTGGCCTTCACCCTGAACATCTGATGTGCTTCAAAATAAGCTGATGCTGCAGCATAAAAATGTTGGGGTTTTGTTGATGTTTGCTTTTGCTTAAAAAAAATAATTACTTTCTGCTAGTGAATGCTCATTAACTACAAGATTTGCACTGTAAAGGTTGCAATGTAAGAGAGGGGTCTAAAGTGACAGTAAAGGTTGCAATGTAAGAGAGGGTTCTAAAGTGAAAAGCCAAGACTTGTTAACTTTTGTTAACTTTTTATTATTTCATTCTGCTAACTTCCCCCCCCCCCCCGTTTCCTTTTGTATGTATATTTTACTTAGCTGTTTAATACTGACTGTAAGTCCTGTTGGGAAGATGTTATTACCTTCAGTTATTGGTTCAATGCCTAACGTGATGGAATCTTGATCCTGGATTGGTTTTTATGAGATTTATCATAAACCAGATATTTTTTCAGTGTTGAACTGACTAAAAATGTTAGGTCACTTCAATAACTTAATCATGAAACCATTAGATCCCTCAAATACCAAGAAACTCATAGAGAAATATCTGAATCAAACTTTTTGAAAAGTTTTACTTGCTAGAAATCTGATATTTTACCTTTCATCTGGGTTGGAAATGAAAATATTTAAGTTCTGATCGTTGAATGGTTGGAGTTGAGTAGACTGACAGATACTTGAGGAAAACCACCAAAGTTTTGCAGGACCTCTGAGGGATTTTTTAAACCAGTCAACATCATGGATTAATCCTTCAGACCAAGTGATTTTTCATTACTGCTTTTTTCCAGAATTGAAATAGGATACTTGAATATTGTGAATACTATCAACTGTTGTAAGGCAAACACGGAATTCCCTGACAAACAGCTAAACCAAGACACTGTGAATTGCTTTTTTTGGCTGCTGTGTCTTCAGCTGGGGAAACAGAACCCTTCACTTGGGAAAGACAGATTGAAAGCCTTTTCCTTCATTTGTCTTCTGAGGCCATGTTTTGAGAAATTTGGGTGGGTGGTCTCTGCACAACACTTTGTTCATTTACATGTACTGTTTACTATTTTTTCACCTTGAAACTAAGGATTTGTGTGTGTAGATATGTAGTTAGGCTGCCACAGTTGTTCACATGTATCAAAACCTAGTTGTCTAAATACATTTATAGCTTCCTATGTTATATTTCTTTAGAGAGAAACTTTATAAATAAGTCACTTTGAATATCAGTGTTAGAAAAGCCTGACCGGTCTGAATCCAGCAGCAGAAACCAAATTTCCAGTTGTACAAAACATCAAACTGTGACAAAATAAAACCCAAATGTTCTTTTAACCAGCTGTTTCATGGGATCCCAGAACATCACCTTTCCTTCAGGCCCCATGTTAAATGTGATTACAAATAGAATTTGGCCCTTCAGGACTCACATTTCTCTGTATAACATTGACTGCAATACTAGTGTTGTAATGTTAGTGTTTGATGACAGGAGTAATTCTCAGAAAGCGCCTTTTACATGGCACTGCCATATTTTAATTTGATTAAAAGAAGTCTGCATTTTTTTGAAGTTAAAAAAGAGACAAAAGAATGATGCCTTTGAACTAGAAGCTAGGAGCAAAATTAAGTTAGATTTTCTATGCCAGCTTTGAATCTAATACCAAGACACATCAGAATCTCAGTTCAACAGGGCTCAGGAAGCTTAAACAAGAGTCTGTCTCTGTTCTTATTAGCTCAGTGTAACTTCAATCACTTAACTGGAATTAGCTTTAATTTAGAGTCTCAGCCAAAAGACAATTTAAACATGTCTTTAATTTTAAGCCCATGAGTAGGGGGACTACTGATATACCTCAAAGTAAGTACATGCTTATGGAATTTGCTGAATTAGAGGCTTATGATGTCAGAAATAAGAAAAAAGCCAAATTTCTATTCAAGTCATATTTTAACCATACCAGTTTAAAATTAGACAAGCCAAAATAATAATGCCTTTCTCACTCTTTAGATAGGGCCTAGTGGTAATTGCAGTGAAAACTTAAATTCTCAAGTTAGCTTGGAAAATACCAGCTTCTCCATATATTGTGAGATTAAATACAACATACGCATGTTTACTAGTGGGTACTCCATTTCTTTTTTATGGCCCAAGCACTCTGTTGAAGATATATGTTTTGGAAGAGACCAATATTTTTAAATATCTCACTTTCGCTATAAAATGCATGTCAGAAAAATCTGGCTGAATTAAGCTCCAAAAGTTTGGAAGACATATATTAAAAAGATGAATGGCATATCCCATTCATTACCAGTGCATGCCAGAGAAATGCACGCCTTTGAAAAGCTTACCTTTGATCTCATATGAAAAGAGGTCCCTCTTACACAACAGCCTTTATTAACTCATTTTGGTCATCTATTCCCTGCCCGTCATTCTAAAACTTTATCTTGTTTCCTGCATTCTCAGAGAGGTTTAGTACCTACCAAGGCTGCTTTACAGTCTATTGGTTATGTTTTATAGCAGGCTCTCTTTTCTAGTGGAGCTTCTTCGATTCTGATGGTTCTCAGAGTTGTGCGCTGCTGCCCAGACTGGGGTTATATCTGCACTGTTTTGCGCTGAACTGTGCTCACCCTGCAACTCCTCATCTTGCATGGCAGCCTCACGGTAACTATTTTACTGAGCACTGCACACTATAGATGCAGTTCTTTAGCCTGGAATTCAAGCCTTTTTTCACCCCTTTAGCAGAGATGCTCCTTAATAAATTTATGCCATAAAATTGTTAAATGTTAAAAACCCTGATATTAACCAGCAAAATCTAGTAAGTGAGAATTCATGTTGCTGGAACATTTGTTCATGGAAGTGGACTCTGAAATCTGAAATGGCCTTAAATAATTATTGTACATAAATATGTATAACATAATTGATTTTATTAACTGCAATATAGTTAACAGAATTATAATTAATTATAGTGTGGAATAAATCTGAGAAAATCAGTTCCCAGTCAGCTGCTTGTATTCAGCCCTCATTCTGCTTGCAGACTTTTCATCAGTGGATATTAGAATCACCCAATATTTGTTATTCAAAAATACTTAGATTTCATTATTGACCTCATGGAGGTGATGAATAATTCTTTTTTACTATCAGAAGAGGAGACCTGAACAAGTATGGCAATTTTATGCAGTTGGCAGGCTAACCACATCTCTCTCTCGAATACAGATGCTTTTCAAATCCTATTAGGTGTCACAGATACTATTTCTTTTGATTGCAAAGGGTAACAGATCTCAGTAAGATTTATCAAAAATACCTTAAAGTTCCTTTCTGGATAAATAACATGAATATTAGATACTCACACTAGAAATGTATTTGATGAAATTTAATTGAATCTTTGCATGTAACTGAGCACAAAAAAAAAAGTCCCAATTTCAATCAGGAAAACACAAAAATCACAGTATAATTCAAAACATATTCATGTGACCATATTTGGTTCTCATTTTCTGCATAAATCCCTTTGCAAATTAACTCTTTACTACTAGAAGCAGATTATACATGGTATTTCTATCCAAAAATTCTCATTCACTGTCTTTCAATAGTTATACAAGTGTAACTGTATTACTCCTTGAATGGTCGATGCATGAAACATAAGTTTTCCAGTTAAAAATATGATAGAATTTTCAGTTTTGGTAAACATGCATGAAGTGTGAGTTTTTAGCCAAGGTAAATCCATTAGAACTAATATAATTGCAGTATGAATTACAGACAATTTGACAATACAGATTAATATTTCCTCCTTAGTTAGAAAGAATTAACAGAAAAAAATCTGGTATTTGTTTGCACTTTAGAAATTAGTACTACAGATTGAAGAGAAAAGGGAATTAGACATGATTTTAGAAAAGTACACTTATTTTCATGGAAGCCTTTCTGACTTGAACAATTTTCAAGTTTATCGGAGCAGAATTTTTTGCATTAAGCTAGAGAAACTGTGTTACAACATTTGCAAGTAGACATTACAAGATTTACTTTTGACCAAATACTTATGAAAGAGAGGAAGACTTATCTTTCTCAATAGAACCTGTTGCAAGACTGTCCAAACTTTTATGATGATTGATGCAAAGAACAATTGTGAATACTCTTTTTTGTAGCTATATGCTTGTTTTAATATTAGAAAGTTTTACCACATTTCAAAAGGTAAACCTAGTAAAGTAAATCAAGATACAGTGTTCCTAAACAACTCACCAGTTCATAATCTTCTTGGCAGGGACATCAGTCAAAGATATCGTAGTCTGAAAAGCATTAGGCCAGTTTAAACAAAGCAATATTTTGGCAGATTTTCTAACTGGTATTATGCCAGGTCTCTTTCCCATGTGAAGTCATTTGGTGTCATTTTGGTTTTCTACCTATAACATGCAATATATGCACAAAAATGAGAGGAGTTTTAGTATTTGCAATGTTTGCCAGTCAGAACACTTCAGGTGTCTTGCTTGCATGTGGATGCCATTTCCACCATAATGACTCAGGCAGATAAACTAATCTTCAGTAAATAGCTGGGCCTGAAAAGGCTGTGACTTGCAACCATTAAATTTGATGTGTGGAGTGATTAGCAATTATTAGCAATTCTGCCATTTACATGTACTGAATTAAAAAGGCAAAATAATTCACAGCAATAGTTATGTTTAGGCTAGTAACAAGATGAGCCAGGAAGAGATAGAGAGACATCTTTGAATGACCTACACATGGGGAAAGTGTGAATTAGAGTTTGAACTTTATCAGACACCAGACAAACCCACTCGTTAGTCAAAATTGCTTTCTACTAGACAACCTTGTTATAGTTCTGTAAAGCACTCAGCCAACCACAAGACACAAAGCCACTGAAAACCAAACATTAGTTCTGATGATCATGGAAGGGCTTTAATTTTGTGTAATTAACCTCAAATGGGAAACATGTGCACTTTACTCCTTGCAGAATGATGGGCTGTTTAAGGGCTAATAGCTTTGCAAGAGGTAGGTCATGCTGGAGCTGCTAAGTTGCTTTCTAAGGCCTGCTTAATTTTTTCTCTCTCTTGGTTATTTAGAAAATGTTTTTAAAGGTGCTAATGATCATAAGTAAATTGACCCGAAGAGACATACTAAATAAACACACACTGTTGTCACAGATTCTTCTTAATTGTTCCTTCTGTGAACCTGCTTTTGCTATATCTGTTTGCTATTTGTCTCATTTTTCTGCTAAAGAGGACATGAAATTGAAGTTCTGGTGAGTATAGCTACAAAGACAGTGGTTTTGTAAGTATAAGATGCTGATTATCCTCCCTCTTTCCACCTCTTCAAGAGCAGTACAGGTTTTCTGTGTGAGGCCCAGTGAAGAAGGTGTACCACAGAGCCAACTTCCTACCCTTGTTTTCCTTTGCATTTGCTCCCCCCGTTGCTGTTATCCCTCATGCCCAGGAGATTACCTGGCCCCTACATTCATGTTACCTGAAAACTTTTTTTTGAATACCGATACTTGATGCTGGTTCTACAGGAGTGTCAGTGATTTTAGATAAGTGGTATACAGATGAAGATACACCGTTGTTTTAATCACATATGATGACTGTGGCAGTCCCTGCTCTCCTCAGCTACATGGTGTGACTTGGCAGGGCTCTGCTCAGGGCACAGTTCAAGTCTTCTGTTTTGCAAATCTTCTTT
Source organism: Buteo buteo (assembly GCF_964188355.1). NCBI lineage: Eukaryota > Metazoa > Chordata > Aves > Accipitriformes > Accipitridae > Buteo > Buteo buteo. The sequence continues at coordinate 44,116,353 of NC_134173.1, forward strand.
TTATATGTGACCCCAAAGCAGTGATTTACTCCAGGTTCCAAGGCTTTCTGCTAGACAGTTTGTTCCTAGGATTTCCTTTTATTTATTTATCCATTTCATTTGCAAAGAACATTTTACTGAGTGACGTGTTAATACCCACTGTTGCTGGTTCCCTGACAACTCTTGTTGTTGTCTTAAATACAGTTGCCTGAGTTTTAAACACTTCATTTTAAATGCTTCAAAAGTTCAGTTTATAAACTAAGTAGGCAAAACACATCAGTCCTTCAAAAGAAGGACAGTCTCTTTGAGATGTAATAAATTTTTTGGTTTACATATTAAACTATGAGTTAAAATGAAGTTGAGGTTTGGGACAAGAGGAGATAAGGAAGAAGCATAAGGTACTTCAGCTAAGTGCCTGATCAAAAGGTTTTGCATATTGCAACTTCAGATTTTAAATGACATCTACTTAGTTTTTACCTGATTTTTTTTTTTTTTTTGAGATGCAGTGCTTGTCAGAATGATCTACTGAATCAAACCAAAGTTCTTCCTGGCCCCATGTGTCACCTCTGACTGCTGCTGATCCAAGACCATAAGACCAACTTATAAAAACATACTCACTTGGTATAATCTCCCCGCTTCCAAAAATCTTTGTCACAGGGACTGTTTGAGATATATATGGTGTCATTATTTTTAATCACTGTTGTGGTTATTTTCTTCATAATTTTGTATAATCACTTTTTGGACCCTGGAAAACATTCAGCATCCACAAAGTGTGTGGCAAACTAAAAGTCTGTTTTTACCAAAAGTCTGTTGGGAGGACTGCTCCGTTCCTACTTAATACAACATTTGGACAAAAAAAGAGCAAAAGCTGTTTGTAGATATAGTGGAGTCTTCCAAAAAGTATCAATATAGTTTGATAAACTTATTTTAAAGCTGGTACTAGAACTATTTTTATAATTTTTACGTAACTGTTGATGACAGCAAACTACGTTTTCATAAACTGTAATATGAATGGTGGCAATTATTGCTGTTGTTTTTCATTTAATACAAAATCATTTTATACAGTATGCAAGAAATCAGGGATTTTGTTTCCCATCTTTTTTGAGTATTTGCCTCTTGGCAGGAGTCTTGTATGACAGGCACTTTCCACTTTATAGCATGTATTTTTGGATGGGAATATCCAGTACTATTATTTAGATAGAAATAACATCTTTCCAGTTACTATAGAGGTATAAAGTCAAGGCTGCCACACTAAAGAGATCAAAATGTGTGCAACTCATTCTGTGGGCTCTGTAGTTTTTAAAACTTTGTAGTGAGTTGGACATTTGTCTGCTTGGTGAGTGTTCTCAGGACTTGCTACCCCTCTGTGAGAGGAACCGCATGGATGGCATTGGTCCAACACCTGAGCTGGGAACTCAAAGTTTAAGGCTCTTATTTAGGGGAGAAATTACTTTAAAAAACTGCTTTTAAAATAATTTAAATGAAAACAGAAACCACAGAATAAGCAAATGAATAGAAATAATTTAATACAGATATTGTGTGAAAGGAGTGAATAACTGGTAAAGATTTAACTTGTAAAGAATTTTCCAAAATGGGCTACAGTAAGCCTTTTAGCATTACTTCATCCCCTCTAGCATTCTCGGTATATCTTTGCTACCTGCTTTTTAGATTTGGAGCAGTCTTTTTCCTCTCTGTTGGTACAGTATGTAGAGTTTGGGTGCCTGATGGAGGAACTCAAGTATTGCTAAATGTCTATAATGGGAAGGATTAACAGGACATCTGTGCAGAGGTAGAATAGGGTCTTGAGAGGAGATAGATCTAATTCCTTCCACTAAAAGAAAATTTAGGAGAGTGTCTACAAATTAAAGGGCTGTCTTACATAACAAGTGGTAAAGCTGTGAGATAAACAAAAAATTACTAAAAAACAGACTCAGGGCCAGTGCCTGCTTTCCTTTTTCTGTGGCAATCACACTGAAGACAGCAGGATTTCCCTAGTCTAATTGTGAGCAGAATTTGGCCCTCAAATGAAACAAACATCTGGAACAATAATAAGTTTATTTACATAGCCACCAACTTCCAACCCCTCCAAGGCGCTCAAGGCAATGCTCAAGAAAGCAAATCACAATAATAAATAGAATAGATAAAAAATAAATTACAGCATCATAGGACACAGAAAATATCTTGGAAGAAAATGATTTTTTCCAAGAACAACTTCAATTAAGTTGAACTTGACAATGAAGACCAAGTTTTTTAGTATACAGCTGTGTTTAAAAGCCTGCAATGGGTGTGCAGAGAAAAAAATTTAAAAACCAAGCAGGACATTGGAGTGTGAATTACCTTGGAGATTAGAATATGGCAAGAGGGGAGAAGGAAAGTCATTTCAGAGTCACGGACAGGACATTCTGATTATCTGTATGTTTTTACTCTAATTAAGATTTTTAGATAAACATTTGGCAAGCTAATTGCATTTGAAATCTAAATACAGTACCTAAAATGGAAAAATTTCACTGTAGCTAGCTGACAGCATTGGAATAACAGTCTATTTCTTTTCATTTTTTTAAAAACTCCTGTTAATTAATGAGGATACATGAAACCCAAAAAGTTCTCTGCTTCTGGGTGCATCCATTGATCTGCCTGTGCAAGAGGCCAGTATGCCTGTGTGATCACCTATGTTCAGTTCCAGTGGACATCTCCAGGGTGAGATGTGAGTTGAAGTCTTATGCTCACAGATTAATTGTTTTCTCAGACAAAAGTCAAAAAGTCTTGACAGTTTGATATGGTAGGGCCTAATTGCACTGCAACTTCTCATAGGTAATAAGAGTAAAGAGCAATAAGACTGTGTTGTTGCTATGTCCTGCACAGCTCCCTCACTAACATATTCATAGCCATTTATTTCCTCCTACCGTCTAGATGAGGATATCCAAGGATATTTTGCCCTTATGATCACATAATACATAGCTACAGAATTTTCTTGTTTCCTTCCTTCAGATATATAACCTTTCACTTTGCTAGTGTATCAGACAGAAGTGAGTCTTTTTTTTTTTAAATAGATAGGAGGCTGAAGGATCACCATAGCTACAGACTTCAGCATCCCATCAAGAGTTCACACACAGTGTTTATTCTGGGCTCTAGTGAGTCACAGAAGTCAGATCTTAAAATTGGCATATTTTGATTCAAATAAAAATACACATTTTATTTTATATAATGTGTCTAATGATCAAAGTTACCCTTCATTTTAAAAAGTTATGAGAAGGAAAGACACAATATACAGTATCTATAAAAAACAAAATAAATTGAACTGTCTAAACTGTTTCTAAAGTATGTGATAGAGACAAAACACACAGTGGTATTTTCTGGCTTAGAGTCTGTCTTGGCATGATGTTTTTAAATCAGTCGTGGCTTTGCCACATGTAGTTAATGCAGTCATATCATACACTTGCCAATAAAAACTTTCCTAGTGCTATAGACCGTCATGCATTCACTTAAGGTCTATGTGGGAAGGGTAAATCCTTTTATAAACAGAAATGTCTTCAATAGTTAGCTATAGCAGTGTATGTGCACACAGCTATGTATATTATAGCCCAGCTGATTGAAGTGCCTATTATTAAGGTTGTCTGACACTTTCTCATAAATAGCTGGAGGCTGTTTCATAATGACTTTGCCAAAGCTTGACCATTTGGGCTGAACTTTTCCATGCTGGTTTTCTGCTTCAGCTGGAATCTTTTTGGGAAAATTTCTGCCAAAAATGGCCAGCAATTTCCAAGAATTATGTTAAGAAAAATGTTTTCAGCTTTTAAAATTATTTTTATCATCTTCTCTTAGAAAAGTTCTATCACAGTTTGCTCTGGAGGAGTGATTCGAGATTTGAAGAATGATGGCCCTTATGTCAAGAATGTGTTTTAAAATTTACTTATGAAAATCCACCTTTTGTTGATCTATTTACAAGCCTCTACAGAGGCACAGTTTACACAATCTCATCAGATATAGCTGTTAGAGTTCAAAAGCTAGAATCACCCAGACATTTTTCTCTCAGAGGGCAGGTCTGTTCTCTTCACACCTGCTGTGTGTACGACTGGGCTGTGAGTCATCAATTCTTGCAGTGAAGCACTGGGCTGCATATGTATTTGACAAGAGAAGAAATGACACACTGGGATTTTGGGGTCTGTTTCAGGCTCAATTTCAGAAGAGTCTGAAATTGTCCTGGTATTTTCCATGGTTTAACCCTACTGCACCATCCTCAAGCAATCAAAGTCACTCATAAACTTTTGCCTTGCTGCAATCTCTTTGTCTGGCCAGTCTCAGTTCCACCCCCAATCTGGGTCACCTGCTGCCTCATTTAGCAGACCTGTTTCTCCTGCATAGGCTTCTCTTTCATTCTCTTCATAGTTTTGCCTTGGTTTCAGTCTCGTAGTGTAACCTCCGCAAAAGCTCCCTGAACAGTGGTCTCATTCACTGTTGAACTGATTCAGCCCAGAATAGGTACATCCTGTACAGTGATTTTCTTTTGTCCGCTTTTCCTTTTCCTCTTTCTTTTCCTTTTCCTCTCTCTCTTTTTGTACTTTGTGGAAAGATAGTTTGCAACAGTTTGTAACAAAGGTCTGTTTTATCATACCTCAAATTTCATGTGTGGGATGCTAGGACCACATGGGACACCAAAATGGGTGACTTAAGATACTGTGTGCTATATTTATTTCTGTATTCAAGGTAGTAACTTTATAGAACTTTTTAAAAATACTTTGTGTTTTATATCATGAAGAAAGACTTAACTAAGATGTCAGTAAAAAGAAAAAATATGAATAGTTATATTAGTCTGTCTTCCACTTAACAGTATTTTCTTCTGTACAGCATACTTCTCATCTTAGATAAGAATAATGTTGATGTTATATTTAACTTTCAGGTTCACAGATTCAGGGACACTGTACCATTTTATCTCTGTGGCCCACTACATTTGTGGAAAAATAGGAAAAAACATTTTAGGACCAGAAGAAACTAACCTTACCATACAGCCATCCATGTTTTTTAAGGATAAGCTTGTTAGCAAAGATTAACATGTAGATATTCTACCAATATTTTTTGACCTCTTATCAAATATATGGTCCTGAAACATACCATTAATCAATTAGGTACTTTGGAGCACCTAGTTGGCTTATCCTTTTACTGCTGAGCTACTAGATGGCATCAGGTGAGAGAGTTTCTGGAAGGAGTGAGGGAAGGATTGCTAGTAACTACTGAGTTAATTTTCAATTACCCAGATATTCTGCCCAAAATATATGTCTGGAAGAAGGAAGCAATTATCTTTAAAGCAGGTTTTAACGTACACTATTTTGAGAGCACCTTGGGTCACTCAACAAGTTAGTAGATGAACAAGTTGATGTATGCATCATTTCACTTTGAACAAATAGTGAAGAAGGGTGCAGTGGTATTAAGAGGAGCAGTGGATGAATACTGCTGTCCTAGATGAATTACCAGTGCCTTATACAGAACATAAGCTTGTGTAACCGGTTACAGGATGCTGGCAACACCATGATCAGTCAGTAGTTTGTTGAGGTAATGAAGTAAGCAGTAGCTTTGGCTAGGGAAGGAGCATAAATTAACTAGGAGGGCTCTGACCTTTTTGAATGCCACAGGGAAAGGGAGATTTCATGTCTTACTTTGCCCTTGTGACAATGCTTTTTTAATCCTGTCCAAAAGTGACTACTGTAGATTTCCCAAGCATTGTGGGCACTGCAGAGTAGACTGGGTCCATAATAATGGCACCAACTCTTTAGATAGGTCAGTACTAAGCTGTATAAAATGATGTGGCATGCTTCTTCTGCAGTTGTTGATGGGTGAAATATAGCCATTTTATCCTGCTTTTTCATCTGAGTAGAAATACTTTTTTGGTCTATACTGATCTCTGAACAGGAAAAGGATATATATTTGATACGTAGCCATGATCAAAGTTAGGGTTGTTGTGCTTATGAAATGATGAGCTTGGCAGGGAGTCATTTATCCAGCCAGAAAGACTGTCTAAGAATGGAACTTCCAATTTTATCAGGGTGTTTTTGGAAGCCAGTTGTGCCATGAGCATCCACAGTTAGGTCTGATAAAACTGGACTGACTTTTTCAAGGAGCAGGAGCTTTGTTGCATGTAAAGATCAATTGCTGATGGCCCTCTGGCATTAGGATTAGGTCAGGAAGCTGTTAAGCACTAGATCTGTGGGTGAGCTAGTTGCTAGGTCTGCTATGGTCTCCAGAGGGGGAAAAAAAAATAAAATGATGGGCTCTGAGAAGACCTGCCATCATTGTAAACTAAGGAAGGCAGGAATATTCAAAAGACTGAACCGAATCGACTGCCTGAAAAAAACGTATACTGAGTCAAGGGTAACATTTAGGAGGTCTGTGGCCTACTAGACTGACTTATATGTCTGGTAAAGTTGACTCTGCCTGTTTGCATTCACCCATATCTTCTATCATAAGCCTGCATCTTCTAATAATGCATGTGGAAGCTGACTCAGTAGCACAGGCATCTATAATCTTGGCATTCTTCATTTTTGGGAACTTGAATTTTGTCTGAAATATGAACACTAGAGACAAAGTGAGAAAGAAAAGTAGGAAGCAAGATTGCCAGGACTGTGATCAAGGAAAGAGGTGAAAAAGAGAGAGACAAATAGCAGCTTCCCTGACACAGAGGAGAACCCCATCTGATAAATCAGTGGGAAAGTCCTCCTACCCTTCCTCTTATATATATATTTTTTTCTCCACTTTTCTGGAGTAATGACATGAAATTCAAGATCACCTGTTCTCTAAGGGCTGGCATCAAGGACACAGCAAGAAAATGATTTAGTATGTAGACTCTCATGAACTTTAAACCATTCATCTTGTGAAGGGGACCGAGTTCAGGTTTTTTTCAATGGGTATTAGGCAGTACTGTTTCCATTTTCTCTTTTCTTACTGACCACAATCCCCACTTCTACGTCTTTCAGAGCTGTGTGGGAAAAGGAAGGTGTCAAGTGACCTCACTGCCAGGCAGAGCTCATCAATCTGTTACTGATCTTTCCCCTCCCTGAGATATTTCCCATGGCTTCCACAGGAGGAAGCCCTCTTTTGATAAACTTTGAGCAACTCAGTGGTTCAAGAATGCCACCAGTTTCCAGGGTTAACTGAGAAGTTTCTTAATTTACATGTGGGAGTAAGATTCAGTGCTTGAACACCAAGAAATGGAAACTGATATGCTAAAACTTTCTTATAAAATAGCTCCAGTTTCAATATAAGATGAAAGATGAAAAGATAAAAGTGAAAGAAATAGGTTTGTTACATTTACAACTTTTTAACAGCTTTTACTCTTAAATTTGGGACTGGATGCCTTTTGAAAAGCTATGTTAATTTTAATCGGAAATGGGCTTTATGCTTACGCTGCTGGCTGGATTTCCTCAGCCTTGTCCTTTCTGTCTTGGATGAATAAGAAAAGAATCAGCTCAGACACTGGGAGGATGAGACAAATTTGTAGTTACCTCATGTGTTTGGAAATAGAGTGACAAGAGATGTAGGTCTGAGTTTCAAATTAGGATGCATAATGATAGGTACTTTCGTGACTTCACTTTGCACGTTTTAGGATGAAATTTTGTTCCATCAAACCTTAAAATTAGAGCAGGAAGAAGTGTTGAATTAGCCAGGGAAACTGAATATTGCTCTTGGTATTCTCCATATTTAAAATAAATTTCCTCTGCAGCTAAATGCATTTTGCTCTTATGAGGTTCTGATTGGTACCTGGGAAGGTTATTTTTTGCTGCAGACATGTGTAATGGGCACAAGACATGACCTGTCATAACTGAACAATCTCTGAGGGATCCCATCAGAACCTTGTAACAATAAAAAATGGCCTTTTTTTTTTTGGGGTGGGGGGGGGAATTATTTCAGGAAGTGTATTCAGTAAGAGATAACATATCTAAAGCAGCATACTCAGAAGGGATCACCACGCACTCAGTGGTCAACAGTGAGTAGTAAAACATTTATAACCACAAAATTGTTGCAATTAAAAACTTAGCAGATGAAAGCTTAAGTCTAAGAGTTAAAATACCTTTGAATAAGGTCTGTAAAATACTGAAGACAAGAAAACATTTCCACAGAAGCAGTCGTAACAATTTTTTTCTTTTTGGACATGTCTCCAGGAAAATATCCTGGAAAAAGTAATAAATTTTTTTGCGACATTTTCAATGAAGGCAAATTGGCACTGGTTGAGGCAACTGTTATGGAAAGAGACCCCCAGAATGAAGGGTGAACAATCCCATGTACTCAGCAGTACTTTCCATGAACACATATTCCAGCCCAGGTCTTAGACCTGGTGCAGTGGTATTAATCAGTTCTGATTGTGGTACAGGTATGTTGCAATGAGAATAACACAGTGTTTAACATACATTACTGTTCCTCTGAGGTGAAGTTTGCAGCATAATAGCAAATGCCTTTTAATAAGAAGGAGAAAAAATGGACCCCACGCTAACAGTATAACCCACATCTTCTCTATACCTTAAATTCACACTATAAGGGGGGATATTTATTCCTGCACAAACACATAATGCTTGCCCAGATAATACCTCTGAAATGATGAAATACTGCCTGAGAGGAGGTGATGCACAGAGCTAGTGTAATTAAGGCATTCTGGCTTCTCCAGCCAAGGGCAGACATGTGAGTGACATGGAGAATGTTCATACCCAATCACCCTTAATGCACCAGTGTGAATGATTACTTAACCATTTGCATCAAAGCTCATGAATCCAGAGCCAGAGCAAGGTGGCTTACCTGCTTTCATTGTCTCACACCCTTGAAATATCTGTAAGCAGTCCAATTTATACTGTGTGTGTTATTCAACCTTGAAGTTGGTTTGGTCAGGGATTTTGTCTTGGTGTTATGGAAATTTCTGGGCATACTGCTGGCACTATGGCACACAGAAGTTGAGATAGTTTTCCTATTGCTAAGCCCTGTTTTTTTTTCCTGACAATTTTGGTCAAAGAAGAGGAACCTGAAATGTCATTGTCCACCACTCATACAAAACTAGAAAACTGAAGTCTAAACCAGTGACTCTGTTGGTGATATTTGGAATGTTTTCTTCATTCATTTTGGCTCATTATACCTCCCACATACCTTGACCTACAGGCTCAAACTATGTTTGATGGAAATGTCTTGTAGCAGATACTTGTTGAAATAGCAGGGACTGGTGACAGTTAAGGGCAGCAAAAAACATAGAATCATAGAATCATTTAGGTTGGAAATGACCTTCAGGATCATCGAGTCCAACCATCAACCATGCCCACTAAACTGTGTTCTGAAGTGCCTTGTCTACGTGCCTTTTGAATACCTCCAGGGATGGTGACTCAACCACTTCCCTGGGCAGCCTGTTCCAATGTCTGACAACCCTCTCAGTAAAGAAATTTTTCCTAATATCCAATCTAAACCTCCCTTGCTGCAATTTGAGGCCATTTCCTCTTGTCCTATCTCCAGCCACCAGAGACAGAAGAGACCAGCACCCACCTTTCAGGTAGTTGTAGAGAGCAATAAGGTCTCCCCTCAGCCTCCTTTTCTCCAGACTAAACAGCCCCAGTTCCCTCAGCCACTCCTCAGAGGACTTGTTCTCTAGACCCTTCATCAGCTTCGTTGCCCTTCTCTGGACACACTCCAGCACCTCAATGTCTTTCTTGTAGTGAGGGGCCCAAAACTGAGCACAGGACTTGAGGTGCGGCCTCACCAGTGCCCAGTACAGGGGAACAACCACCTCCCTGCTCCTGCTGGCCACACTATTTCTGATACAGGCCAGGATGCAGTTGGCCTTCTTGGCCACCTGGGCACGCTGCTGGCTCATATTCAGCCGGCTGTCAACTGGCACCCCCAGGTCCTTTTCCGCCAGGCAGCTTTCCAGCCACTCTTCCCCAAGCCTGTAGCGCTGCATGGGGTTGCTGTGACCCAAGTGCAGGACCCGGCACTTGGCCTTGTTGAACCTCATACAACTGGCTTTGGCCCATCGATCCAGCCTGTCCAGATCCCTCTGTAGAGCCTTCCTACCCTCAAGCAGATCAACGCTCCTGCCCAACTTGGTGTCATCTACAAACTTGCTGAGGGTGCACTTGATCCCCTCATTTAGATCATTGATAAAGATATTAAACAGAATGGGGCCCATCACCAAGCCCTGGGGAACACCACTTGTGACCTGCCGCCAACTGGATTTAACCCCATTCACCACAACCCTCTGGGCTCGTCCATCTGCCAGTTTTTCTCCCAGCGAAGAGTATGCTTGTCCAAGCCATGAGCTGCCAGCTTCTCAAGGAGTATGCCATGAGAGACAGTGTCAGAGGCCTTGCTGAAGTTGAGGTAGATAACATCCACAGCCTTTCCGTCATTCACTAGGCAGGTCATCTGGTCATAGAAGGCGATCAGGTTGGTCAAGCAGGATCTGCCTTTCATAAACCCATGCTGACTGGGCCTGATCACCTGTTTGTCCTGCACGTGCCATGTGAGCGTTCTCAAGACAAACTGTTCCATAATCTTCCCTGGTACCGAGGTCAAGCTGACAGGCCTGTAGTTCCCCGAATTCTCCCTCCGACCCTTCTTGTAAATGCATAACAGCAGCTTATCATGAGACATTTTGATAAGCATGGAAGATGTTAGCATACAGCTCATTAAAGCAAAGATGTAGAGCATTAAACTATCAAAAGCATTAAAGAAGGGAGATATATGAAGATCTGTGTTACACACAAATGCACACAAATGCACACACATATGCACTCCTCCTGAAGGAGGAAAAAACGTGGAATTGGCCTGCATTAAACAGAGGGACAAGAAGATTGGTTCAGCTACTGGGTCACAGCCAGAAAAAGACTTGTAGTGGGTTGATCCTGGCTGGATGCCAGTTGTCCATCAAAGCTGCTTTATCATTCCCCTCCTCAACTGGACAGGGAAGAGAAAATATAACTAAAAGCTTCTGGGTTGAGATAATGACAGAGAGAGATTACTCACCAATTACCGTCACGGGCAAAACAGACTTGGTTTGGGGAAATAAGTTTGATTTATTACCAATCAAATCAGAGTAGGATAATAAGAAATAAGACCAAATCTTAAAACACCTTCCCCCCACTCATCCTTTCTTCCTAGGCTTAACTTTGCTCCTGATTTTCTCTACCTTCCCTCTACAGTGGTGCAGGGGGATGGGGAATGGGGGTTGTGGTCAGTTCATCACATGTTGTCTCTGCTGATCTCCTCCCTGAGGAGTCCTCAGGGAGAGGACTCCTCACACTCTTCCCCTACTCCAGTGTGGGGTCCCTCCCATTGGAGACAGTCTTCTATGATCTTCTCCAGCATGAGTCCTTCCCATGGGCTGCAGTTCTTCACAAACTGTTCCAGCGTGGGTCCCTTCCACGGGGTGCAGTCCTTCAGGCACACACTGCTCCAGCGTGGGTCCCCCACTGGGTCACAAGTCCTGCCAGAAAACCTGCTCCAGTGTGGGCTCCTTTCTCCACGGGCCCACAGGTCCTGCCAGGAGCCTGCTCCAGTGTGGGCTTCCCACAGGGTCACAGCCTCCTTCGGGCATCCCCCTGCTCTGGCGTGGGGTTCTCCATGGGCTGCAGGTGGATATCTCCTCCACCGTGGACCTCCGTGGGCTGCAGGGGGACAGCCTGCCTCACCATGGTCTTCCCCGCGGGCTGCAGGAGAATCTCTGCTCTGGTGCCTGGAGCATCTCCTCCCCCTCCTTCTTCACTGACCTGGGTGTCTGCAGGGTTGGTTCTCTTGCATGTTCTCACTCCTCTCTCCAGCTGCAGCCTCTGTAGTGCAGGTGTCCGTGTCCCCCCCCCCCCCCCCCCCCCCCCCCCTGCCCCTTAAATACTTTATCCCAGAGGTGTTATCACTGTCACTGATGGGCTCGGCCTTGGCCAGCGGTGGGTCCATCTTGGAGAACCTACTTCTGACATAAGAGTCATTTGGAGAACTCACTGCTTCCAGACTGCACAGAAAAATAGATAACTTTGCTTCCAGCAGCAATGCAAGGGTAAAGAGGAGATGGAGAGAAGAGGGAATTTAAAGATAAAATACCTGAGCTGACATGGGGTTGTAGAAGGGAAACTGGATGTCCTTTCAGCTTGTTTCTGTCAGCACTTTATGCAGTAAGAAGTTGTACTGAGGAATACTGAATAAAACACTTGGGTAGGCAGCAGGACCAAAGCAAAGTCTGAACAAAATCAAGGATATCAATGAAAAGGGAATGAGAATGTAAAGGGAAAGAAGAGACATGAGGAAGGAATAGTGTCACCAGCAAATTTGGGGTACTTATTAACCTGGAATTCCGAGTGATTTACAAGCATTCTGTGACTGAATTCCAGCAGCAGATACAACTTTTTCCAATCTTTTGTGCAGCTACTAAAAGTATTTCAGAATCCTTTTTAACTACTGGTTTTACAAAAAATTTAAAAAAAAAAGGCAAAAGAAAGAAAAATTTCAATAACACCCATCTTGTATAAGCTAGCCTGATTCCACAAAAATGCACAGCATTCTCCTGGGGCTGGACTGCCTCAGACTTTGGCTTTTAGCAGAACCTTTTTTGATATTTGCGGATTATTACATAAAACTCCTATTTATTACACAGATCCAAAGAAATGGGCTTTGACCACAACATAGTCTAGTAATTGCATACATGGAAATATGCGTATTGGTATATACATATCTATACATGAAAGAAAATCCTCCAGTTCCCTGTGAAGTTAACTGTTGAAAGGAACAAAGACTGCAATTTAGGGATAGTGCCAAGTTACCTCCTTACAAGGTTGTAACTTAGTGTAAATATGGAAAAAACCCACTTTTTTTTCTGATGTTCTAAGAACATAACAGCGTATTTAGCAAATTAAGGTAGATTTATTCAAAGCATTGTTGGTTTATTAACTCAGTTCCATACACCAATAATAAAATCAAAAGGTTATCAGACTATATTAATTCTTAAAAATACTAAGCTTGAGACATCATAACATTGTTTACAATATCTTGCTCAAAGAAGAGAATAAAACACCAAACCCCAAACACTTGGTCAAGTGTTTTGGAAGAAAAGTAGTTTCCTTTGGAATAATATTTATATGCTGTTGTAGCTACATATTACTTATTGTTGTAGGTTATACAGCAACCCCTAAATGCTGGCTCCTTAATTACAGGCTTTGTAATACACTAAACTGCTCTCATTTCCCTTACAGGATAGAGTGTTTATGCAAAAGTAAACATGACACTTGCACAATTTGTATATGATTTAATGTTCACCTACCTAAAGCAGTACCATCCATGCATCCTTTTATTCAAGGTCACATGCAGTCACAACCCCACACAAATGGTGTTAAAAGAAAAGAAGATGGGAGGGAAAAAGGCAGGTAATTTCGCCCAATAAAAAAAAAGGAGATAAAAGGTGTTTTTTAAATATAAACTCTTCCCCTTAGAAGGCCTCTCTAGTCCTGTAGTGTCAAACTCCAAATTGCTGATCAGTGGCCATGCCATGTATCTACTTAGTATCTTGATGGTGAAGGTTGGCCTTCTGAATATTTGACTGATCAGACTAGTAGTAGCTGTTTAGCCAAGAAAAATGCCTCTTTTGCAATTAAATAAATCAATCCACTTATTTAATCTCATCATGCCTGCCTAGAAGTCCACACAGTAAATAGGAAATCCTAGACTTTAGCAACATGCTCCCATCTTTGTCAAAATAAGATTGACTATTAGTCAAGCCTGAAAAGTCCTTCTCAAACCGAAGTTTCTTACAATATTGATTATACAATTAACAAAAAAAAAAGACTACCAGAATATGAAAAAAAACCCCCAAACCCCTGAAGATCCAGCATGGAAACTTACAGGCCTTTGACACTTATTTCAGTATCAGCTGTCAGCATTTGCTGGTCAGAGGGAGAAGTGTTATCATTGGTACAAGACTCATAAACTACCAAGATGCATGGAGATTTTTTGGCCTCAGTAAACTGCCAAGCTACTTACTGGCAGGTCAGTTCAGGAGAAGGAAAATGATATGCTTGGAAGTTGCATTTTTGAATCCAAAGCAAAAAAAAAAAAAAGAAAAAAAAGAAAAGATTTTATAGCCGAACCATAAATTTCTGTAGCTGTTGTAATCTTATTACGGTGACTATGATGATTTGTTGAAACAAATGTCAGCTGTAATATTTAAGGCACTGTCCAGTAGCATGTTGGACTCAAACAGCAGACTGGCCTACTAGAAAATAACCATTGCCCTAGGCAATCACAACCAATTAATCTAAAACCCAAATATATTTGAAATATAGTAATACAGCCACCAAAACCACGACGTACATATCTGGCCATGGATTTTTTTTTTTTTTTTTTTTTTTTAAATCTATTGGTTTGTTACTCTGGAAAAAATGGAAATAGTTAATTTTGACCAACTGATTTTCAGATCAGGACACCTACAATGTCTGGCAATTTGATGTTGACCTGCTGACATCAGTAATTGCTACTCTTTGGCTAAAATGTTGTCATTACAAACTAGCTGTTCAGTAGCCACAGTGAATGACTCAGTCAGGTTTATTCCTACAGCAAGTATACACATTCTCAAATTGCAAAACACATTATGCTTGCAAATATTCTTATAATAAGGCACAAACAAAATGGGAGTCTGAACCATGCTTTTATTTGCAGTTAAGGGTTGAGAGATAAAGAAAAAGGTGAAGTATGGGGAAGCTTAACAGCTATGTTTTTTCACTGGTAGAGGAATCTGTGTACATTCAAGTAACTCTGACATTCAGAGTAGTAAGTTTTCTCCTGAAGGAAACAAAAGAGTTAAAAATGGAATACTACAATGCATCATTATGTTGTGCCAGACTCCTGTAAATCCACCACTGTTATAGTATGCTATACAAAGTATTTACATCACTTAATAAAACCTGTAAGTTCAGAGGTCATCACTTGCAGTCCCAGCACCCTAACTAACATTATTATTAACATAACCTGACATTATGTTTACAGTAAATTAGAAAAATTAACTGTAAGCACAGGCATAGGAACTAGGGAGAAGTTTTCAACTGAAATCATGTGGCAACATTTCTAGGTTTTACTAAAGCAGAAACCAGTTATTTTCATCGGTAAATCTCCATTGCAAACTGAAGTGAAAGAAAATATACATTTCATAGAATACCAAGTGCAGTAGATAATGGAAAATAACTCAGAACTGTGTTCAGTCTTCAAACAGCACTCCAAAGGAGCCCTTGGTGGCCAGCCAAAGGATATAGTTTTCGGTTTGTCATACTTCCCACTGATTTTCAGTCGGTCGTCCACAGTTTCCCTCCCCTGCCCCATCACGTTTCTTTTACTTTTGTCTGATGTTTGTTGCACTTTCCAGGAATAGATATAGAGCAATCAAGGCATCAATCCACTTAATGACGAGAAGAGGTAAGGTCAGGCTGTGCTTTATAGAATGCCCATTTATGGATTAACAGGGAACAGGGCATCTTTTTTTTTTTTTTTCCGTGATAGTGTTCTTCCATTTTTCAAGTGCCTGCACTTCTTTCCCACATGCAAAGTCAATAAATTTTCAGAACCAACCTGTTTGGACAGAGTAGATTCTAAACATCACTGTTTTAAGGGAAGTAATGAACATATACTTTTTTCAGAGGCCTCCTGCCTTCCCATAGTAAATAGCAGCCTTAGCAATACTCCTGTAGTCTGCTTTTTTTTGTTGTTTTTCTGTAACTGTGACACAACATCTGTGGCTGACACAGCAGAGCTGTGTTCACTTCAGTGCTCTGATCTCTCAAAAAGAGATTCCTGACCTCTCTGTATGTCTCTGATAATTTTATAACTGCATTTAATACCTCCATTAAGCAACATTATGAAACCACTTGAAGCACCAAATTTAGAGGTTCCTACCAGAAAACCATCCACCCTTATTATGTCAAGCAGTGCCCTTTCAGCATTACACTCACAATTTTTATACTAGAGGTCAGTTCCAGGAAAGGAGTAAGTGTTGCCTCTTTGCTCAAAGACAGATTTTGCTTTTCTAATTTTTAAGCAAAACTAGGTGACCTAAAGTACTAAACAAACCTAAATTCTGCTGAAGCTTGAGACGCTTTGTTTCCCTTTCCCCCTGCAAACCACTCTGACTGCTAAGAACTCCTGGCACAGTCTGAGACAAAGCTTATTGACCAAGTACAGCCCAGACCTCTGTCATAACCTCTGGTCCATAGCTAACTTGTCCCTCTGGAAGCAGCACTTACACGATCCTTCACCATTCAGAGGTCCCTTGTACCTCTACATACTTTTGTCTCCACCACAGTTGACACCTTTGCTTCAAAGCAGACCTGACAAGCAGCATTATTGACTCCAGGTCTTTTGAATTCATCTTGTATTGAGTGGCAGCATTGCTTTCTATCAGGGGAACTTCCTGTCAAAGGTGTTTGTCATCTCTATTTTTTTTCTGTATATTTGTCTAGGATGTGAAATACTAGCAACCCTCCCCCCCACCCCCCCCACCCCGGCCCCGAAACTTTAAAAGAATAATAGTATTTAATTTTACCCAATCACAGCAAAGCAAAAAGATCAGCAACAGGTTTAGAGGTGACAGATCCTATCTTCTATGTAACACAAAAATTAGAGTTTATTGATAGAAAATTAGGCTTTCTATGATTCTCTACATATGTTCAAGGTACTATTATTATTACTCATAAACTCCATGTTCTGTGAGCATCCTCTTTTGAAGAACACTCAGAAGGATCTGTACTCCAAAACACGTGTTAAATGAGGGGAAAGGAAGGTATTGCTTGTAGTTTCCAACTGAAGAAAAAAATCTGTTAGCCTGTTTTTGAGGAATAACCTATCAATTTGGTGACCTAAGGAAAGCAAGAATTGCAGCATTCTCTCATTGTTCATAAGCTTCTGTTTGCTTGTTCCTAGAAAAACAAAACACAAAAACCCCTCAGAGATTTCCTCACTGACATGCTTTATTATGAAGTTCGATAACACTCTGAAGGTGTTATCAAGGTGTTATAATCTTGGATGACAGACTGGAGCCTCTGTTCTAAAATATGCATTTCTCAGGTGTACCTCCTTGCAGTGACAGAGCTCAGGTGCTTAGTTTAGGAAAAAAAGACAGCTCCCTCCCCACCCCCCTGGCCCCCCCCCAATAAAAAAACAAACTCCAAAGCTTTACCTGGGTAGTAACATCATTCATGTATACCCTTTTTTCTGGTCTGTGACATCAAAACTATTGTCCTGAAGACTACTAATTTTCAGAAATACCAAAGTTGGTAATCTAAAGTACTAAATTGTTCAACAGTAACCTAATCAAACCTCTACTAATGCTTTAGATGGTTAAACCTGAGAGATGAACATGTGTGTATGCCTACTCAGCTTCATTCAGCCCTGTGTTCAGAAGTAGAAAGAAGCACATGCTGTTGCCTTGGTCTTTAGTATCTGAGGAACACATATGAGAATCATGTCTTCAAACACCAGACATTCTCTAGAGACTAGAGTTGGATGAAATGATGCAATGAGCTGGGAGCAACATTTTACCACTGAATTACTGCTTGAAACCACATTGATGGATTCCTTACAGAAAGCTTTGGAAAGCGTGGGTGAAAAGCAGTCATAAGCTACTGTGCACTTAGTAATCACTGCGGCTTCTCATGCAAAAACAAAGGTGAAAGATAAAACTGCATGCTTTGTTGCTTTAGAAAGTATAACGACTATGTGCTTACTTATAGTAATGGTACTTAAACAGAAGTCTTTTGTAATCAGTTAATAAAATGGAGTATAAGTTCTATCTATAAAATTGGCTGGACACCCAAATTGAACTCATACTGTGTTTTCTCTAGAACATCATGTTTAAAATATTGTATGTGAAAAAGGACTAATCTATCTCTTCTTATGGATCTGTTTTCCCTTTTATATAGTCTACTGCTGAATGGCTTTTGTGTCATACCAGCGAAAACATAGTCCAGGTTCAGTGAACAGCTAATGCATATTACCAAGATCTTAGAAGGTCTAAAGTACTTCGCAATCGCAGAGTTTCTCTAATGGGTCTCCACAATATATGATGCAGTTAAGAGAAGCAAAGCCTCTTGGAGGATTTTTTTATGGTCCTCTGGATAATAGCTTCTGAGAAAAGTAGTTCTGCATAACAGGAAGCCTCCAGCCAGTCTTCCAGCAAGAGATCTGGGTTTGTTCCTGCTCTCTTCATGGCACTCAGAAGGTCTGTAAGATACATCTGGAAAGGAATTGCTGGCCTTTGATTCACCTGCCAACTGTATGTCCTTCTGCTTTATATTGTAGTTCCAGTAAGGATAACCGTATCTGAATGGTTGGTTTTAACCATTTACAAAATGCCAGGAAATGCTAGGGAGTTGTAAGGATGAATAAAGTTTGGTTCCTGTGATAGCTTTTTTAAAAAATGTAAATGGTATTATTATATAAGAAAGGGTTTCACCCTTTAGAGGAATATAACATATTTATGAAATCAGAACTACTCTTTAAAAAAGACAGCACTTCATGAGAAATGGAACAACACACCATAAGTCTAGGTTTTTGCCTCCAACAGTATCCCAAGTTTGGTGGCTTGGAGGAAGATATGCAGCCACCAGAAGGAACAGCTTGATAATGACATGCCAATGGCAGAAGTTTCTTCATAACGAGACATATGGTGAATAACCTTATGAAAATGCTCTTATTGTAACTTTATTTGAGTTTTCTAGAAAATAGTATCTTTAATGCAAATCAGAGAGATCCCACCAGAATTTAACAAACATCTTATTTTCAAGGCCCTCTACTTCCACCACTGGATGCAAAAAGTATTAAGAGAACTAACTTTTTTTACCACATGCTATCTGTTATTTGTGGTTGCACAGAAGACAGTGAACCCCAGAGATGAATGCCTTCCTGCAGGGATTCACATAAGGAGCTGTTGATCAGAGCATAGTGTGGTCCTGATGCCTGTAGATTAATGGAGAAAAGCTCTCTGAAAAAAATTTCTAACCATATAGGGAATCATGATCTGCAAATGAAGAGCTTCTACAGCCAGGCCTTAAGCTAGATTGTAAATCACTGTCAAAGTAATTAATAAAAAGCACCCTATGTCATACGTATTTCTGGAAACAAAGATGGAAAAAAAGAGGGACATCAAGAACAACCTGGTTAGACAGCAGGTAAAAACTCTACTCATAAGGCCAAAACTGTTTCTATCAATGATGTACAGACTGATCATGCACACCTTTCTCTCACCGCTTTCCTAGAGGTATTAACCTTACCTTGGAATTAAATTTCATCTGAAATTATTTCATCCTGGTTTTTATTGCCCTTTCAATGGAATATTGGAAAATAGTGGAAACGTGAATAAGATCAGCCAGATGAACATGTTTTTCTGTAAAGAAACTGTCATGGTAGTGACCCAGAAACTGTCCTATTTGTGGAGTTATTTAAAACAAAGACAAAGATGTGATTCAGGGAACTGTGAAAGAACTGGAAATCAAGGCAGAGTTTAACTGAGAGTGAACCACACACAAAGCTTTTTTTAATCCTTTATTGTTTTTATTAATCCTCATAGTTAAAACCCCAGGATATTCAGAGTTGTTGAATATTTTGTCCAATATTACGACCAAAGAAAGTCATGGATATTTAGTACTATTTCTGCAGAAACAGTAGAGCTAAAAAAGGTACAAAGAAGGGTGACAAGAATGATCAGAGCTAAGGTTAAATAGGTTAGGGTTTCTTCATCTTGAAGAAAGGAAAACTAAGAGGAGTATAAAATCTCGATGTCTATAAATCTTGTCATTATGT